>NC_139619.1:11284520-11884520 GCF_964270895.1 Podarcis filfolensis
TACGGAGAAGACTTACAGAAAGAATCTGGAGAAGAGCCAAGAGCACTGGGCAGAGAACCATTTGACAGAGGCCTAGAGCAAAGAGCACCGGATAGAGGATCACCAAAAAGAGGAATACTAGACATATCAAGACTATCTTTTGGATTGGACTGTCCAGAGAAAGTAACAGTAATACCGCCGACAGAACAAGAGCAAGCACTTGGTGCAGTTGGAGGAAAAGCAGAATAATTACATCATGGCCCTGCAACTATTGAGCTGGAATATTAATGGTTTGAACTCGCCTCAAAAAAGGAAAAGAGTTTTTCATCTATTAAAAAAGGAACAATTGGACTTGATTTGCCTACAGGAAACACATGTGATAAGGCTCCACAGGAAAGTATTGATTAATAAAAGATTGGGTCAAGAGTTTATCTCATCAGACAAAGTAAAAGAAAGAGGAGTAGTAATTTATGCAAAGGAGAGCCTATCACTGAAATTTATATTTAAAGATGATCAAGGAAGATTTGTGGCAATTGAAATTCAACTACAAGGAGAGAAATTTTTGATAGTAGGCGTCTATGCACCGAATGAGGGAAAATCAGAATTTTTTTAAAAGTTGCATGAGACCTTGTTGGACTATTTGGATTACAATATGATCATGATGGGGGATATGAATGGAGTGGTATCTACAAATATGGACAAGGCACAGAGACAGGTAGTTACCAAGGACGGCAGACTACCAAAAACCTTTTTTGAGATGACTGACAACTTGGACTTAGTTGATATTTGGAGAACAAAGAACCCCTTGGGTAGAGAGGGAACTTTCTTCTCTGAAGCCAAAATGACATGGACAAGAATTGACCAAATTTGGATAACTAGAGGACTGGCTCCAAAGACTAGAAAAGTGGAAATTTGTCCTAAAACTTGCTCCGACCATAATGCTGTGAAAATGGAGATGAAACTAACACCAATCAGCTCCTTCAGATGGAGGATGAATGACACCTTGTTTAGAGACGAAGAAGTGACCAAGAAGGCCCAAAAAACTTTGAGAGATTATTTTGAGATAAATATGAATACTAGTGTCGAAAAAAGAGTAATCTGGGACGCAAGCAAAGCGGTTATGAGAGGGTTTCTGATACAACAGAATGCAATAAAGAAGAGAACTCAAAATGAGAAAAAAAGATAAAATTTTGGAGAAAATAAAAGAAGGTGAGAAGAAATTGAGAGCGAAACCAAAGTCGCAAGAGATTCTGAGAGAAATAAAGCTACATCAAGTACAATATATGAAAATGATGAACCAGGAAATAGAGTGGAAAATCAAACAGATGAGACAAAAGACATTTGTTGTTTTTTTTCCAAAAATGTTTATTAAGATTTTCCAAAAAGACAAAAAAGATTAAAAAAGAAAAAACAAAAAAGAGAAAAAAAGAAAAAAACAAACATTCATCTTTTACAACCTTTTTTTCAATAACATATTTCCATGACTTCCCCACACCTCCCTCTCTTGTATTCCATTTCCAATTATTAGTTCAACAAGTTCTTATCTCCAATTTTTTAACCTTATTATATTTAATTCATTATTGTATTTAATTCATTTTATATAACCAAATTTAGCTTATAAATATGGAGAGAGTCAGAACTTACAGGGTTAAGAAGTTCTGAGTGACGTCTCACATTCTTAGAGGCGTGTTTAGAACACTGAGAGAAGGGGAGTGTTCTGTGTCTCAGAGAGAGACAGAGTGTGAGCTGAGTCTGCTCAAGGAACGCACCGGGAAAATGAGTTGCGTGTCACCGGGAAAGTTATGATCTGTTTTTCTATGAGATTAAAGCTCTTTGTAAGATAAGGAAAGACACCGAGCGTCTGACTGATTTACTGCACGCACGGCAATCATCGCATTGCTTCTACCGCTGTGTACTTCACTCTGCTAACCAGAGCTGGGGGCCCGGAGGGAGCAGAGACACGCAGGGAAGCGTGTGGGCTCCAGGGGCAAGCGAAGCTGCCAGTCAATTCCACCAAAGGTTATGGGAGGTCAGCTGACGCTGTGAAGCAAGCCAAGTCCATGCCGGTGTGTGTTGAAAGCCAAGACGCTGAGAGGCAAGGAGCTAGCTGGGAGCAGCTGTGCCTGGACTGGGTGCCGGAGAAGCTACTACTGTTCGTAAGTAAGCTGGGCCCCGGGGGAGAAGATGGCAGACAGCCATGCATCGTGTGCAGTCCCTTTTGAAGAGGTGGACGGGAAGGAGCCCTGGGTCGCGTGGCAGGCACTGAAGATAGTGGGAGCCAGACCAGAGGGGGCTAGACGACGCCCAGAGAGTCCAGCAGGGGCTGGGGAACGCCCGAATAGCCCAGTGGGGGCTGGAGCAGTGTTTGGAAGCCGATGCAATGCTTCAACACGCCAGAGAGATGGGCCGTGTGCTGGAAAGCGGCTGAGAGCTGGGAAGAGGAAGGCAGGAGCAGTCCGTTCCTCTGGAAGCTATGAGCCCAGGAGTGGTGGTGCAGGCCAGTCCAAAGGTCTTGAAAGTGCCCCGGCTGTTTGGCAGGAGCTGGAGAAGGTTTGCAGAGAAACCACCAAGCTGGAAGCCAAAAGCCGCATCCCCAAGTGCAGAAAAGCCTCAAGGAGTGCTGCTGGCAAGAGTGGGGGGGCACAGAAGTCCAAAGGCCACTTTGTAAAGTTTTCCACTCGTCGCTGTTTTGTTTGCGGTTCCCCTGATCACCTGCGCCGCTGCTGTTCACAGAGAGCAAAGAAGAAAGGGCCGGATGCTGCCAAGGACATTTCCCATGGGAACCAGCCAGGTTTCCATGGCAACCAGCCCGGCAGGAGAGGCCAGCGTGGGAAGGCGCAGGGATGGCCAGAGGGGGAAGGAGGTGCTTATCAGCTGTCTGCTTCAATGGCTGTTTTGGAGAGCAGCGGGGGCAGCAGGAAGTCTGTTGCTAAGGCAACGAAGGACAACACCAGTGAGGGCAGAGTGCTGTGTTGGATAATTGACTCTGCTGCAAATAGACATCTCGTGCCTGAGACACCTGGTGTCCAGATAAAGAACTGCAGAGCTGTTTCAGCTGGGAAATCAGTGTGTTTTGCTGATGGGTCACAGAGGCTTGTAACAAAGGCTGGGAATGTTTTTGTTTCTCTTTTGCAGGCGCAGCTGGAAGTCTACGTGGCGCCGGGAATGAATTGTTGTCTTTTATCTGTACCATGTCTTTTACAGGAGGGGTATATGGTTTGTTTTGAGAACAATGTCTGTACAATTTCCAGAGGGGGGAAGCAACTGGTATGTGTTGAGAAAAGTCAGAACAACCTCTTTGTTCTAGAAACACCTCTGGAGGGAGTGGGGAATGCTGGGAAAGCTAACATTCACACTCATGTTTCATGTGCGTGCGTGTGGCACAAGAGGATTGCACATGGGTCTTGTGATAATATTCAGATGTTATCAGAATGCACCAAAGGGTGCAAGGTAAGAGAATGTGGTGAAACCCTAAATTGCAGGGCTTGCAGGAAAGCCAAGACTAAGGGATACAGTTATCCCAGGGTGGAGAGAGTAACCACAAAGCTTTTTGAGCTTGTGCACGCAGACCTGTTTGGGCCTATGCCTCAGCCAAGTCTGACATTGATAGATGAATATACTCAGAACTCTTGGGTTTTTTCGCTGAAAACGCAGGAGGAAGCAACGCAACTAATCAAGGATTGGGTTGCGGAGGTGGAACTGAGGTTCTCCACCAAGGTGCAGGGATTCAAGTGTGACCGTGGTTCAGAGGTCACTGGGTCTGCTCTAAAGAGTTTCTTTCGCCAGAGGGGGATACGTCACAAGGTGACTTCGCCTCAGGAGAGTGGCGTGGCAGAGCTGAGGAGTAAAGCTCTGGTTCAAGCAACAGAGATCCTACTGTGTGACTCTGGGTTGCCTCACAGTTTCTGGGGGGAGGCAGTAAAAACGGCCAATTTCACGATGAACAGGTGCTACAATTCAGTGGTAGGTGACACCCCGTATTTCTTGCTCAACGGACAGAAGCCGCAGGTGCATTTCTTCCGTTCGTTTGGTTGCAGAGCCTTGGTGCCTGTACCAAAGTGTTTGCAGCAAGAGGGTGGTCCAAGGTACCAGGAAATGATCTTCTGTGGGTATGAGCCTATGACAAAGGGGTGGAGATTTGCATACCCAGAAGGTGATCAGACCAAGCTTCTGGTCAGTAAACATGCTGAGTTCCATGAACAGCAGGAAAGTAGGGCAAGGCGCAAAGTCAGCCATGACATTGTCTCAGATTGTCTGTATGAATCTGAGGAGGAGGGAGAGCCAGATGATGGTGACCTGATCGATGATCAGGATCAGCACCAGGGGGAGGCGTCTCCACAGGTTGTGAAAGGAGTGTGCAAGAGTGAGCCCTCATCTCCTGTTAGAGTAAAGGAGAAAGCTCACAGACGGGTCAAGTCAGAGGGGGAGTCGTCTGATGAGAAAGACGCACTTGCTGGCCCCAGTGGGTCAGAAGAAGCACCCCAGTTTGTGCCCAGGCGGTCTTCTCGGGCAACAAAGGGAATTCCACCTGAAAGGTTTCGAGTCACAAATGCGTGGGTTGGTCTCGCACAGTGCGAACCAGAGATTTGTGAGGAGACTCAACAGGCAGGTGGGAAGGTGTGGAACACACAGAGGTCTGTAAAGGTGTGTTCACAAGTCCTCTCAGAATGTGATACGAGAGGGGGTATGGAGAGAGTCAGAACTTACAGGGTTAAGAAGTTCTGAGTGACGTCTCACATTCTTAGAGGCGTGTTTAGAACACTGAGAGAAGGGGAGTGTTCTGTGTCTCAGAGAGAGACAGAGTGTGAGCTGAGTCTGCTCAAGGAACGCACCGGGAAAATGAGTTGCGTGTCACCGGGAAAGTTATGATCTGTTTTTCTATGAGATTAAAGCTCTTTGTAAGATAAGGAAAGACACCGAGCGTCTGACTGATTTACTGCACGCACGGCAATCATCGCATTGCTTCTACCGCTGTGTACTTCACTCTGCTAACCAGAGCTGGGGGCCTGGAGGGAGCAGAGACATGCAGGGAAGCGTGTGGGCTCCAGGGGCAAGCGAAGCTGCCAGTCAATTCCACCAAAATAAACATCCATCTTTGTACCTCAGTACCCATTCTTTAAATCTTTTTCTAAGGTTGACCCCAATACCCTTCCACGAATTCCCCATTTTAATACCCCTGACCAAATAGAATAAAGAATCAAAATATAGTTATACACCCTTTAGGTTCCTAATCCCCACCCCCCTTTTCCCGGTTTTGATCCCCCACCAATATCTATCATCCTATCTGCAATCAGCCTGGAGATCTCACATCCGAGGCTCGTAATTCTCTCTCAATTCCTCTCTGCCGGTTTTTTTGATAGTCCTTTATACCAAAAACCAAAACTCGGGGAAGCTCTGTCTCAGTAATGTCCATTTTTCTTCCAGCCAGATCTCCATATTTAAAAGTGGAGCTCAAATCTTGTTTCTCAATCTTTTTGAGTCCAAATGTCCCAAAAGCTCCAACTTCTAACTTGATCAAATTTATAATCCACAAATTTTCAGATCTCCTGAGGAGGTCTCTCCATTCTTCATTCACCAATTCAAACAAAATTTCCCTCATCCAGTTCTTATTTTCCTTTGTATCCTTTTTGACAGGCCTCTGGCTTTCCTTCATCTGTGGCATTGTTGCTCCTGTTAGGATATTTCCGTTCCACCTTAAAAGGGAGCAGGTTGTTTGTGTCACAGCCTGCGCATTTCCTGTTCACAGGATGTTTATGTTTTGTGTTGCTTTCGTTTACTCTCTTGGTGTCGAAGACACTGAAGCAGGCAGTCATGTTTTTTTGTTCTGATCAACGCTGAATTAAACTTGTAAAATAATGCTCTCCTGAGTGCGACTTTTGCTGTGTGAATCCTGCTGATAGAGTGTGCATGAGCTCCGGAATGTGGCAAGCTATTATCTTGAGCTCGTGTCGCTAATAGCTGAAACTGCGTATCTATGGGAGATGGGTGGACGTCCGGAGACGACGTGGAGGCAGTGATGGCCTTTGTCTCCCTGGCAGTATCCCAACAGCTCCTCCTTCCTTACTCTCCAGCACCTCATATATTTCTTTTCCCACTTTCTCAATTTTCTCAAGCTTCTCTTCCTGTTCGGCTACCAAAACTTTTTGTTCCGCTGCAAGGGCCTTTTGTTCAGTTGCAGAGACTTGAGTCAAGTCCTTACTAAGTTCAGTAAAATTGTTTACTGTTTCATTCAATGTTTTGACCCTTATAGCCAAAACATCATTTTGTTCTTGTAGCTTTCCCAGAAGAAACCAAGTTCTATTTAGCTCCATCAGTATTTTTCCACTTGCAGCCATTGTAGTGTCCCAGAACCTCCTCTAGAGGGATTCTGGTTACTTAGTTCATAAAAAAGCCAAAAGTCAAATTAGTTTGTATCAATTCCTCCTTGTTTCCAACAATTTATAACCAAATTGTAGCAAATATGTCCGGCAGAGACCACAGAACCAATGTTCTCTTTCTTTCCCAGCTTTGACAGCTAATTTGACAGCTGTCAAAATCTTCTATGTCTCTTAAACAGGCTCTCTCGCGGATTGCTCCCGGGTCCCGGGGGGGGGTTGCACTTCAGCTCTTAAAAACAACTCTTATCCTCCAGCAAACAGCTTAAACTGCCAAGTCGTGGAATTAATAACTTTTATCCAATAAGAAAGAAATTATTCTCTCAACCTTAGTTAGCTAGTCCTTGCTTTAAGATGTTTACAAGGCGGGGAGGCGGACTTCCTTTTTGCGCCTACCCCGTTCGTTCCAGATCAAATTTTTTTTCTTTTAAGTCCAATTTCCGTATTACTCACGGGTTGTTACTTTTAGTCCCGATATTTCAAGGAAGAAGTCAGCGCTCTCCGTCCATGGCATGCGGCTTCACTCAGCAGGGGAAGCAGAGGACTCTCAGCACCGCGCCGCTCCCCGTCCCCCGTTCCGCAGCCTTTAAAAAGGCTCCTTCACGGGCCGGGGGGGCACAAAGGTGCCCACCAAGTCACCAGGTCCACAGGCTTCCACGCCTGTGGTTTTTAGGGGTCCCCGCGTCGCCGGCGCGTCAGGACCCGACCCCTGCTGAGCCAATTCCCTCCGGAACTCGGAGGGAATCCGCCATTAGACGATGGCGCTAACCCGGAAGCCCGAGACAAAAGACATTTAAATCGGCTAATAAATGTGGGAAATTGCGAGCTTGGCAAATGAAAAAAAAAGACAAAAACTTAACACTATTACAAATTTGGAAGTGGAAGGAAAGAATATACAGAATCCAGTGGAGATTAGAAAATGTTTCCAGAGGTATTTTAAACAATTATATACACAAGGGCCACAGAAAGAAATTGATATAGATCAATTTCTGAAAATAAATGGACTACAAAAAATCTCTCAAGAAAATAAGTTAATGCTGAATTACAAAATAACTGAACAGGAGGTAGAAGGTGCCATCCAGAATATGCAATTGGGTAAATCTCCAGGACCGGACGGCTTAACTTCAAGATATTATAGATCCTTGAAAGATTGGATAATACAACCATTAAAGGAAGTTTGTAATGGAATTTTGGAAGGGAAAAAAGCACCAGAGTCGTGGAAGGAAGCCTACATTACACTTATACCGAAAACTGAGTCTGAGAAGACACAACTTAAGAATTACCGCCCCATATCTCTGCTTAATGTGGATTACAAAAATTTTTAGTACTTACAAAAAGTACTAGTGGAAGAGATACATAAAGACCAAGCAGGCTTTCTCCCGGGCAGACATTTGTCTGACAATACGAGAAATATAATTAATATCTTAGAAAAACTACAAGTTAATATTAATACTAAAGCAGTTTTGATATTTGTAGATGCGGAGAAAGCCTTTGACAACATTTCTTGGAGTTTTATGAAGAAGAACCTCCAGGGGATGGGGGTTGGTCAAGGTTTCGGAAATGGTATAGGTGCAATATATTCAGAACAAAAGGCCAAATTAATTGTTAATAATGTGGTGACGGAGGAGTTTACGATAGAGAAAGGGACACCACAAGGTTGCCCAATTTCCCCATTGCTTTTTATTTCGGTCCTGGAGGTTCTCCTAAATATGATTAGAAGGGACCAATTGGTTAAAGGTATACAAGTCGGAGCCAAATAGTACAAATTGAAAGCATTTGCAGATGACTTAGTATTGACATTACAGGAGCCTGAATCTAGTACTAAAAGAGTACTGGAACTGATTCAAGAATTTGGTCAGGTTGCAGGATTTAAGTTGAATAAGTTAAAAACTAAGGTTTTAGAGAAAAATCTAACAGCGACTGAGAAAGAGAGGTTTCAGAAGGAGACAGGTTTAACATTGGTGAAGAAAGTAAAATACCTGGGGGTTAATATGACTGCTAAGAATGTGAATTTATTTAAAGATAATTATGAAATATGCTGGACAGAAGTGAAAAAAGATTTAGAAATATGGTCAAACCTGAAGCTTTCTTTGCTAGGCCATATTGCTGCTATAAAAATGAATGTATTGCCAAGAATGTTGTTTTTGTTTCAATCATTGCAAATTTTGGATAAAATGGACTGTTTCAAGAAGTGGCAGAGAGATATTTCCAGATTTGTCTGGCAGGGCAAGAAGCCCAGAATAAAATTTAAAATACTAACCGATGCAAAAGAAAGAGGTGGATTTGCCCTGCCAGACCTCAAAACTTATTATGAATCAGCTGCATTTTGCTGGCTGAAAGAATGGCTGCTTCTTGAAAACACAGACATTTCGGATTTAGAAGGTTTCAATAATGTATTTGGGTGGCATGCATATTTGTGGTATGATAAGGTCAAAGCACATAAAGCGTTTAAAAACCATATTGTCAGGAAAGCACTGTTTAATGTTTGGATAAGATATAAGGACCTACTGGAAAATAAAACCCCAAGGTGGTTGTTACCGATGGAAGCGAAGGCTCAGAAAAAACTCAATATGAAGGCCAAATGGCCGAAATATTGGGAAATTTTGGAACAAGAGGGAGATAAATTAAAATTGCAGAGCTTTGAAAAACTAAAAAAACAAAGTGCGAGATTGGCTTCATTATTATCAAATAACGGAGGCATACAATTTGGACA
Organism: Podarcis filfolensis; assembly: GCF_964270895.1. Classification (NCBI taxonomy): domain Eukaryota; kingdom Metazoa; phylum Chordata; class Lepidosauria; order Squamata; family Lacertidae; genus Podarcis; species Podarcis filfolensis. The sequence continues at coordinate 11,293,587 of NC_139619.1, forward strand.
AGAAAATTGGCTTCCAAGTGGAAAAATCAAAATTGGAAACAGAACTGTTAGATCCCAAAACTAAGATTCTGTCAAGAATGTATAACTTGCTGTTGAAATGGAATACTCAGGATGAAACGGTGAAATCTGCTATGATTAAATTGGCTCAAGATGTTGGACATAACATTATGTTGGCTGACTGGGAACAGTTATGGACCACAGGTATGAAGTTCACGGCATGTAATGCCTTAAGAGAGAATATTATGAAAATGATATACAGGTGGTACATGACACCAGTCAAGCTTGCAAAAATCTATCATTTGCCCGATAATAAATGTTGGAAATGTAAAGAGACTGAAGGTACATTCTTTCACCTTTGGTGGACGTGCCCAAAGATTAAGGCTTTCTGGGAGATGATCTATAATGAAATGAAAAAGGTATTTAAATATACCTTCCTGAAGAAACCAGAGGCCTTTCTCCTAGGCATGGTTGGCCAATTGGTGCCAAAGAAGGATAGAACTTTTTTTAAGTATGCAACAACAGCAGCAAGAATACTTATAGCGAAGTATTGGAAGACACAAGATCTACCCACCCGGGAAGAATGGCAGATGAAAGTGATGGACTATATGGAACTGGCGGAAATGACTGGCAGAATCCGAGACCAGGGAGAAGAGTCGGTAGAAGAAGATTGGAAGAAATTTAAAGACTATCTACAGAAACACTGTAAAATTAAGGAATGCTAAAAGGATGTTGGAATGAAGTAATGTGGTTTTTGCAGTAATGTTATATAGGGTTAAGGAAGAATGGATTGTCAACAGGTCAGAATGTAAAGTTACAATATATTAAGATAAATTAATAAGATAAATACAAGAATGGAAAGGACTTGCTGAAATAATCAATTGAACTAGAATACAAAAAAGGGAGGTGTGAGGAACCCAAAGGGTGCTCATCAATGGTTCCTCTTCATCCTGGAGAAGAGTGACTAGTGGGGTGCCACAGGGTTCTGTCTTGGGCCCGGTCTTATTCAACATCTTTATCAACGACTTGGATGATGGACTCAAGGGCATCCTGATCAAATTTGCAGATGACACCAAACTGGGAGGGGTGGCTAACACCCCAGAGGACAGGATCACACTTCAAAACGACCTTGACAGATTAGAGAACTGGGCCAAAACAAACAAGATGAATTTTAACAGGGAGAAATGTAAAGTATTGCACTTGGGCAAAAAAAAATGAGAGGCACAAATACAAGATGGGTGACACCTGGCTTGAGAGCACTACATGTGAAAAGGATCTAGGAGTCTTGGTTGACCACAAACTTGACATGAGCCAACAGTGTGACGCGGCAGCTAAAAAAGCCAATGCAATTCTGGGCTGCATCAATAGGAGTATAGCATCTAGATCAAGGGAAGTAATAGTGCCACTGTATTCTGCTCTGGTCAGACCTCACCTGGAGTACTGTGTCCAGTTCTGGGCACCACAGTTCAAGAAGGACACTGACAAACTGGAACGTGTCCAGAGGAGGGCAACCAAAATGGTCAAAGGCCTGGAAACGATGCCTTATGAGGAACGGCTAAGGGAGCTGGGCATGTTTAGCCTGGAGAAGAGGAGGTTAAGGGGTGATATGATAGCCATGTTCAAATATATAAAAGGATGTCACATAGAGGAGGGAGAAAGGTTGTTTTCTGCTGCTCCAGAGAAGCGGACACGGAGCAATGGATCCAAACTACAAGAAAGAAGATTCCACCTAAACATTAGGAAGAACTTCCTGACAGTAAGAGCTGTTCGACAGTGGAATTTGCTGCCAAGGAGTGTGGTGGAGTCTCCTTCTTTGGAGGTCTTTAAGCAGAGGCTTGACAACCATATGTCAGGAGTTCTCTGATGGTGTTTCCTGCTTGGCAGGGGGTTGGACTCGATGGCCCTTGTGGTCTCTTCCAACTCTATGATTCTATGATTCTAGGAGGTCAAGGAAATAAGTAAATGAAAGACAAGTCATGGAAAGATGGATTTCTTTTTAACTGTTTTTACTTTTTCTGTATTTTGTATTTTCTGTTTTTTCTTTTTCCTTATTTGTGTAATTTTTTTTTGAAACTTTAATAAATATTTTTTTTTTAAAAAAAGAGAGAATTATTCACCAAATCTAAATAATCTGATAGAAAATTTAGGGAGGGGTGATCTCTCCATTGGCTGCAGTCTTTGGACACAACATTTCAATGACCATTACTGTTATTATTTATTTATTTATTTATTTATTTCATTTCATTTCATTTCTATACCACTTTATATTTTCTAGAAAAATCTCAAAGCAGTTTACAGCATATTAAAACATAAATAAAACAATCTGAAGAATGTCAAATATAGAGTATACAGTTAAAGCAACATAGTTAACCAAAAACTGAAATATTAAAGATTTCAAATTAAAACATTACAAAGGAAGTCAACTACAGAATACATATTTAACACAAAGTTAACAAAAACAAAACAAAAAACTTAAGCATTCCCCCCCAAAAACCCAACATTGCTAAGTAAAGTCAAATATAAAATGCACATTTAAAACAGCAGAATTCCCAAGAGAATAAAATATGATCATAAGCATGACACGGCTGTTTAGCAGGCACAAAAAGATGGGGCAAAGGAATCCAGTAGTTTGGGTTTCTTGTCAGGCCGAGCGATGTCCCTCTGGTCTCACCAGGAGCCTCTTTAGTAGAGCTGGTGTCTGGGCCCTGCCCCCCAGGCCAGGTGGAAAGGGCCTTGCAGGAAGCGGCCTTCACAACTCACAACCGGCCAAGGCCATCATGATGACACACAGTTCAATAGGGCAAGGTTTCTGGCAGGTGGGCATCTAAAGCCTACCAGACTGTCCACGCAGACCTTGTTGGTCCACTTGCAAAGTACTTCATGGTATTGATTGATGCTTTTTCCAGGTACATTCATGTGTTCATGCTCAAGCAGAAATCAGAAGCGTTTCCGAGGTTCAAGGAATTCTGTGCTTGGTTGCAAAATGTCCATGGAAAGCAACTGCAAAACCATTGGTTGGCTTTGTGGGAATGTTCAGGGATGCAGGAGAGAATATATTGTGAGATTATATCCCAGTCCAACTTGTGCTAACAAGTTCCCAAAATATCAGCAGAGTTTATGACATTCCCCTTTTAGTTTGCAACGGTAAGGTCTGCACAGGTTCGCTAGAACCACTATAATAATTTACTCTGGTAATTTCCCCTTTTGTTCCCTCTTAAAATACAAGACACGACACAGTCTTTATAAAAATATAAAAGAGTTTACTCACGTTCTGTTCACAATATGATCCCAGAAGGCAGACAGCTTAAAAAAGGTAAAATACACTCAGAATCTATCTTATAGGAAGATAGTACTGTCCTCTCTTGGCTGAGAGCCAAGAGGGCATCCTGCTTCTTCGAAAGATAAAGATGAGAGAGCGAGAGATGGCTGCCTGCCCTGTGCTTTTATCATTTACCTGCACAGGTGAGGCCACACCCACCTCTGGTCACATGCGGAGTGTTATGTACTGAGTTGAATAGGATCCAAACTGCAGCAGTCTGATTGGTCCTAGAACAATAGGATCCAAAAGGCAGCAGTCTGATTGGTCCTAGAACAATAGGATTCAGAATGCAGCAGTCTGATTGGTCCTAGAACAATGCAGCAGTATGATTGGTTGGCAGGAACCACCCAATCATGCTCCAGATAGAAGTGAATCCACAACCTGATTGGCTTACAGTAGTTCATTCCTCCTCACCACTATGAGCTGAATAAAGAGCATGAAATCACTTTGCGACTCTGAGTATATTTCACTGGCGACGAAGGTGGGATCCCGCTGAGCTGACTGCCACACACAGCACCGCAGCACCGCCACCTGCCGCACCGCTGCCTCGCACCGTGTATCCAGGCTTCAGCTCCGGGACACAAGGAACTCAGAATGGCAACCGACAGCAGCTTCTCGCCATTCAACCCAGCATCTGGAGACTGGGAAGCGTACGCCTCCCGTTTCACCTTCCTCCTAGAAGCCAAAGGGGTCACCGATGAAGAAGACGCCAAGAAGAGGGCAATATTCTTCAGCGTCTGCGGAGAGTAGACGTTTGAAATCGCCCGGGATCTCCTTGCGCCTGAAGACGTTGCTACTGTTCCATACAAAACAATAATGGAACAGCTGAAGGGGCACTTTTCGCCACAGCCCTCAGTGGTGGCTCGTCGAAATGCCTTCTACGCAAAGCGGCAAGCCCCTGGGGAAACCATAACTGGGTTTGTGACCTCTCTCCGCCAAGCTGCCCGGTTCTGCAACTTCTCAGAGCTGGAGAACATGCTTCGTGACCGCCTCGTCGGTGGCCTGAAGGATGAGAAGCTGCAACGACGCCTCTACGCTAAGAAGGACCTAACGTTCCAGGTCGCTCTGGAGGAGGCCCTGGCAACGGAAGCTGCCGAGAGGTCGACGCAAGAGGCACGGCCGAGCCAGCCGTCCCAACCGAGGGTCCACCACAAAGACCTCACTGACGACTCAGGATCTGACAAGGAGGAGGTGCACCGAGTACAGCAGCGCACTCAAGCAACCCACATACCACAGCTGCCTCGACGAGAAGGAGGGAACTGCGCAAGCTGCGGGGAAAGTCACGAGAGGAGGACCTGCCGTTTCCGCAACGCAGAGTGCAGGCAGTGCAGAAAATTGGGACACATCGCCCGGGTGTGTCGAGCTCGGCCCACCCGACGCCAGGCATCAGATGACCAATCCAAGAGCCCCAGGTCCCGGGGCCCAAAACACCAAGGCAACTCGACGGAGCTCATGGACTTCCAGGTATACCAGTTGCCCCACCCCAACGTAGAGAAAATTTATGTAGAGGTACAGATAGAGGGGGCCCCATGCCGCATGGAGCTTGACACGGGTTCAACTCTATCCATAATCTCGGCAAGGACCTTAAGGAAACTGTGTCCTACTGGGGGTCCCAAACTCAGGCCGGCCCCATTCACCCTCCGGGACTTCCAGAAACGTAAGGTCCCCACAATGGGGGTGGGGACCTTCAGGGTGCAATACCGAGGGCGGACGCGGCAACTGGACTTGCTTGTGGTCAAGGGCCCCTACATTAGCTTACTGGGATTGGCATGGTTTGGACCACTGGGGCTAGCCGTCACCGGGGTGAACCACACTACCTTACAAGTGGACGTGGACGCCATATGCAAGAAATTTCCGGGGGTTTTCGATGGGAAATTGGGACAGTATACGGCCCCCCCCCCCATTGCTCTACAGCTTGACCCCGCAGTTCGACCAGTCAGGCTCAAGGCCCGCCGGGTCCCGTTCGCTCTGAAACCCCGTATAGACGAGGAATTGGACCGACTCGTGGAGCAAGGAGTGCTGGAGCCGGTGCCTAATGCCCCCTGGGAAACCCCAATCGTCACACCCGTCAAGCCTAATGGTTCAGTCCGCATCTGCGCAGACTACAAATGTACCATAAACAAGGCCCTCACGGCCCATGCATACCCAGTGCCAGTGGTCAGCCATGTCCTTGCCACCCTGGCTGGGTCGAAAATTTTTGGCAAGCTGGACTTAGCCCAAGCATATCAACAGCTGCCAGTAGATGAGGCCACAGCAGAGGCACAGACGATTGTGACGCACAGAGGAGCGTTCAGGGTAAAGCGGCTGCAATTCGGTGTCAGCGTGGCACCAGGCATATTCCAGAATCTAATGGACTCTCTCCTTAAAGGGATTCCTGGTGTCACCCCCTTCTTCGATGATGTGTTGATTGCCGGGCCCACACCAGAGGAGTTTGAGGACCGCCTCCGCACCGTTCTGCACCGTTTCCAGACGGCGGGTCTCAAGGTGAAGCGGGAAAAATGTCTACTAGGAGTGCCTCAGGTGGACTTTCTGGGATTTATGGTGGACGCAGAAGGGGTCCACCCGACTGGGGACAAGGTACGGGCCATTTGTGATGCCCCAGCGCCCAAGAACAAGACTGAACTTCAGGCCTTCTTGGGACTATTGAACTTTTACCATTCCTTCCTTCCCCACAAGGCGGTGGTAGCGGAGCCCCTACACAGACTCCTGGACAAGCGGGCCCCTTGGGTGTGGGGCCAGCGCCAGGAGGCCGCATTCCAGGCAGTCAAGGACTTGCTGGTCTCAAACTCGGTCTTGGCACACTTCGACGAGAGGCTGCCAGTGGTGCTAGCATGCGACGCCTCGCCCTATGGCATTGGCGCTGTCCTGGGACACCAACTCCCGGATGGAAGAGAGGTACCGGTGGCATACTTTTCCCAGACACTCAACGCAACCGAGCGGAACTACTCGCAAATCGACAAGGAGGGTCTGGCAATCGTGAAGGGAGTAAAAAAATTCCATGATTTCTTGTACGGGCGGCCCTTCACCGTGGTGACTGACCACAAGCCGTTGCTTGGCTTGTTTGCCCCCGAAAAGCAGACCCCCCAAGTGCTGTCTCCTCGCTTCCTCAGGTGGTCAATTTTCCTTGCCAGCTACCAGTATGCACTGATTCACCGCCCTGGGAAGGCGATGGGCCATGCAGATGCCCTCAGCAGGCTACCACTACCGGAAACAGGCCCTGACCCAGCACCTGCACAAGAGGTTATGAGCCTGGAGCTGCTTCCTGACCGCCCCATTCAGGCACAAGAAGTTGCACACCATTCCAAGAAAGATAGGGTCATCTCCCGGGTCCTGGACTGGGTGTGGAGGGGATGGCCCAGCAGCAGCCCCGGGCCAGAATTCGCCGGCTACACAACCCGCAAACATGAACTGTCGGCCCACAAGGGGTGCCTGTTATGGGGAAGCAGGGTCGTTGTTCCCCAGCCCCTCCGCAAAAGGGTCCTCACAGCCCTACACGAGACACACCCAGGGGTAGTAAGAATGAAGGCCCTTGCCAGGAGTTATGTGTGGTGGCCGGGGATCGACGGAGAGATAGAGGCCTGGGTCAAACACTGCCAGGCCTGCCAAGAATCCCGCCCAGATCCCCCAAGGGCCCCAGTCCAGTCCTGGGAGTCCGCCCGAGCACCATGGTCACGCCTGCATGTGGACTTCGCTGGCCCCTTTCAGGGGAAAACATTCTTCATATTGGTGGACTCCTACACCAAATGGCTGGAAGTCGCACTGGTACCATCCACTTCTACGTCCGCAGCCATCCGGGTACTACGCAGGCTGTTTGCAACCCACGGGCTCCCTGACACTCTCGTCTCAGACAACGGGACTGCATTTACGTCAGGAGAATTCCAAACCTTCACAGTGCAGAACGCCATCCGCCACATCCGTTCGGCGCCATTCCACCCTGCCACCAATGGCCAAGCAGAACGCATGGTGCGGACCACCAAGGACACCCTTCGCCGCATGACGCAAGGGGATTGGGAGTACCGCCTTGCCACATTCCTTCTAGCACAGCACAGCACCCCCAGCTCAACGACTGGCCGGAGCCCCGCTGAACTACTAATGGGTCGGCGCCTTGCAATCAGATTGGACCGCCTTCACCCCGATAGAGCTCAGGATGAGGTAGTGGTGGGGGAAGGCAGGAACTCCTGGACCTTCGAGGCCCAGGACCCAGTGTACGCAAAGAATTTTGGGGCAGGCCCTGCATGGGTACCCGCCACAGTCACCAGGGTCACTGGCCCCGTGTCGTACGAGGTGCTAACAGATGGGGGGGCAATGCTGGCGCCGCCACTGCGACCAGATACGGCGACGATTCCCGGGAGAAAACCAGGAGGAGGAGGACAGGTCAGGGAACAGTGGGGCAGTGAGGCCCATAGAGCAGCAGGGGCAAGCAGGAGAGGCAGAATCAGTAAATACAGAGGGGACCCGTGAGGCAGAAAGGACACCGGAACCAGAACCTCGACTGAGCGAGCCGGTTGCTCCAGACCAAACAGCCCTATCACAGCCAGCATCCTTGGAACACGAGCCAGAACCTGAACCCCGGACCAGGGAACACCCCAGGCCGCAACGCACACGTAGGCCGCCGGCGTACCTTGAGGACTATGAATGCGACCTCCCGGGCAGGACTGGAACTTAGAGGGGAGGGGTGTTATGTACTGAGTTGAATAGGATCCAAACTGCAGCAGTCTAATTGGTCCTAGAACAATAGGATCCAAAAGGCAGCAGTCTGATTGGTCCTAGAACAATAGGATTCAGAATGCAGCAGTGTGATTGGTCCTAGAACAATGCAGCAGTATGATTGGTTGGCAGGAACCACCCAATCATGCTCCAGATAGAAGTGAATCCACAACCTGATTGGCTTACAGTAGAATTCCGGAATTAGCCAATCATGTGCAGCCCATTGTGTAAATAATGTATATAAAGCAGATACTTTGAGGGGACATTCATTCATTCCTCCTCACCACTATAAGCTGAATAAAGAGCATGAAATCACTTTGCGACTCTGAGTATATTTCACGGAGGAAGTCCGTCCCCAGGAAGTTTACCTGCTTGCTGGACAGACATCCCTCCCCATGTTCTAACATGTACACTCTAGGAATGTTGTCATTGACTGCTCCTGTGTTTACATCCCACAGGCTTTCATTGAGTTCTGTGGACACAGTAAAAAAAAGCTGCCATCTGGTTTCTCTCGGGATGTTCGGATTGTGGAACACAGATTTGCTCTCCACCGTAACCATGTCTCTCAGCATACCACTTTATTTCCCCCCAGGTAGGTGGCTACTATTCACTTGTAGGAAGATGTGCTTATTTAGATTACAACATTGCAGTGGGAGCAAAAGCCACCTTTCTTCTCTCAAGAGGGTTAGTCGAGTTTCTGTTGTTATGGAAAAATCCAGGTGGGAGGCGGCTCAGAGCCCGCGGGTCCCTGCGGAACAAAGAAGGAGGCCAGCCACCAAGCGGAGCAAATAGCGGAGACCAAAGTTGATTGCGCAACAGGTTCAGAGAGGAATTGAACCCCGAGAACGGGGTGACAAGGACTTTTAAAAGTTCCTATCTTATCCCAGCAGACAGTTCGCTAAACATCACCACTCCATCAGAAAAGGGGAGGGTTATACATAATTAACATAGGAGAAATGTGTTGGGGTAACATGCAAATACAGGATATGTCTTGGGAAATCCGCTCCACTTCCCAGTGGGGAGGAGTTGCAGTGGACCACGTGGCCACCCACTCCCCACCAGGGGCGGGGGACTCTGTCCCCCGTTGCCTATGGGATCCCGGCCACGTCAGAGCCCAGCCAGCCAACCCCCAGAGAACTTCCTCTTTGGCTCGCTTCCTCAATCACCCGCCCTCCCTCCCTATTTTGCAGGTTAGGCAATGTCCTTGCTCTGGACTTTGGTTGGTCGCCTTGGTTGTATGAGGGGCCTGGTAGGAATTTTTCCACTTGGCAAATTGGCACTGGACACTTGGTTTTCGCCTACCTCATAGCAATTGTCACAACTTTGTTAGGGTTGCGGTTAGGCATTGTTTGACCTTGTGTGGGGGAGGGGAGATGTGGCCACCACCTGCCCCTCCATGCTTAACGGTATTCCGTTAAAGGAATCCGGGGGTGTTGATCTAGTCTGAAGCCCGGCTGGGGGGCTAAGGCCTTGACACGACCCCGACTGGAGCACCAGGGGGAGCTTGAGTTGGTTCGCATCAACAGGGCTCCCCCTACTGGTCACTTACCCTTACTGGGACTTCCTGCACAATGGGCAGGAGTCAGATATAGTCAGGTCCAATCAATGCCTAAGCCAATACCACTCACATTCGCCGAAGAATTGATGCTTTTGAATTCTGTTGCTGGAGGAGACTCTTGAGAGTCCCATGGACTGCAAGAAGATCAAACCTATCCATTCTGAAGGAAATCAGCCCTGAGTGCTCACTGGAAGGACAGATCCTGAAGCTGAGGCTCCAAGACTTTGGCCACCTCAGGAGAAGAGAAGACTCCCTGGAAAAGACCCTGATGTTGGGAAAGATGGGGGGCACTAGGAGAAGGGGACGGCAGAGGACGAGATGGTGGGACAGTGTTCTCGAAGCTACCAGCATGAGTTTGAGCAAAGTGCGGGAGGCAGTGGAAGACAGGAAGGCCTGGCGTGCTCTGGTCCAGGGGGTCACGCAGAGTCGGACACGACTAAACGACTAAACAACATCTAGTTTTGATTGGATTAACAGGGTAACGAGGTTTCAATTGACTCAGTCCGTTGTTCTCGCAGGGGGAGCTGTCATCACCTTGTCAGCGCTCAGTGGAGCGTGCAAAACGGCTGGAGCTGAGCTGCCTCTGCAGAGCCATGGCATTGCTGCGATTGGCTGAAGGGCTACATTCAACGCCATCTGTTTGGCTAGAGCGCATCCTCATGCAAATACATTGTTCATTCATAAAATACATTGATCGTGTATAGCATCGGGATACGGGGTCAGAAATGGCGCTTTCTTCTCGGGGCTTTGGCCTTTTTTGCGGTGCTTGGTGCAATGTTGTGACGGGGCGAGGGGAGTCCTAGTGTGGCAGGGTTCCCTTGAGGTCATCGCCTCGGGCTCTACGTCTCTTACTCAGGAGTAAGACTTCGTTCATATGCCCCCCTCCATTCCGTAACACTCTTCATATGGACTTCATGGAGTGTGCACTCTCGCAGGGTCTGCTTCCAGAAACTACTATTGCAGATGGATATATTTTGGCAGAAATGGTTTAGAAATATGCACGATGGCAAGCAGGCAGACAGGAACAGTTACAAAGCAACCTTGGTCCTGCCTAGCCTGGAAGCTGTTTCCAACTAGTGAAATGGAAACCTTTCAGCAACCTTTACAACCATCTACAAACCCTGAAGTTTGTATTTTCTTGAGCTTTCTCTAGAGAAGGGGCTGTTTTGTATATTGGAGCAGAATAGTGTATTAGCTCTCATGTTTTGTGTAAAGCAAGCCCTTGTTAAGTACCGTCAGCTGAATTGGGCTTGTGCCCAGATCTTAGCACACTAACCGATGAAACAGGTGAGGGTAACCTCTGGCCCTCCAGACGTTGCTGAACTACAATTCTCATCATCCTGCCCATTGGCAATGCTGGCTGGGGCTGAGGAATTTCAAGGAAGCTTTCGACTTGCCCCGACCTACACCTACCTACCCACTGAACAAAGGAGCAAGAAAGCAAAAGGCAAGTTCAGCATGCCAGAGTTTTCCAAATGCCATGGCATAGCTATCAATTCAGGTGTGATAGTCTTATGTTTGCATACTTATGGGAAAATAAAAGTAATTTATTTTAGAGCTTGTATTTGTGTGTATTCATGGTATCATTTGTAGACCCAGTAGATGGCAGTGTGGTGTGGAGAGTGTTTTTGGCAGCTCGTGAAAGGATAGAGGGTGGAACGTTGACCGTTCAAAGGCACTATAAGCAATATCTATCTATCTATCTATCTATCTATCTATCTATCTATCTATCTATCTATATATCTCCACATTTTCCTAGCTACGTTTTCCCATAAAAGTATACACTCGAATACATTTGAATCAAATACATTTGGAACAAGTGATTGTTACATTTAAGGAACATTCTCTAGGCGATGAGATTGGGGGGAAATACAAAAACAAGTTCGGATACATTTGGATACATTTAGAAAAGTACAGCATTTTGAGGAAAAATACATTTGAGTCGAAAAATACATTCAGATCCATTCTTAAAGTCAATGAGAAAGATACAGCAAAAAGGCACAGTTGACCTTCTTGTAGGGTGTTAAGGCAGAATACAATCTATTTGATATTGGTAGGGTCCTTCTCCTTCATTTCCCTCTCTGACCCTGACTCTCTTACGACACAGGGACCTTTCATAGCTCCAGTTTTCTTGAACAGATCTCTGGTTCTTCCCATTCTGTTGTTTCCCTCTATTTCTTTGCATTGCTCGTTTAAGAAGGCCCTCTTGTCTCTCCTTGCTATTTTTTGGAAATCTGCATTCAATTTCCTGTATCTTTCACTATCTCCCTCGCATTTTGCTTGCATTCTCCAAGTCCACCTTTCCTTTTGAAGCAAAATGTCATTGAAATGGGGGAGAAATGCCCTGCATGAAGTCTTGGGTTTGCAATTTGGGGAGAGGGAAGACTGTCTGCGACGCTGGGGAGCGGGCAGGCTGGCGAGGCCCCCTAGATCTAGAGGCCCTAGGCTTCTGCCTACTTAGCCTATACATAAATCCGGCCCTGCCTATGTCACAGTGACCACAGGCCCATCGATCACGTGCAAGGCATTCTGCGTGTTGGGAAGGAGCCTCCTGTTCTGGGCCAGGGGGCAGAGTGACTGTGGGAATGTTCTGGGGTGCAGGAGAGGATATATTGACTAATTATATCCTTATCCAACTTGTGCTAACAAGTTCCCAAAATATCAGCAGTTTATAGACATTCCCCTTTAAGTTCGCAACGGTAACGCTTGCACAGGTTCGCTAGAACCTCTATAATAATTACTCTGGTAATTTCCCCTTTGTTCCCTCTTAAAATACAAGACACGACACAGTCTTTATAAAAGTATAAAAGAGTTTACTCACGTTCTGTTCACAATATGATCCCAGAAGGCAGACACGCTTAAAAAGGTTACATGCATTCGGAATCTATCTTATAGCAAGATAGTCCTTATCTCCTCTCTTGGCTGGGAGCCAAGAGAGCATCCTTAGATGTTTCCTCATCGAAGGAAGATGGCAGAGAGAGATGGCAGAGAGAGAGATAGCTGCCTGCCCTGTGCTTTTATCATTTACCTGCACAAGTGAGGCCACACCCACCTCTGGTCACATGCGGAGGAAGTCTGTCCCCAGGAAGTTTACCTGCTTGCTAGACAGACATCCCTCCCCATGTTCTAACATGTACACTCTAGGAATGTTGTCATTGACTGCTCCTGTGTTTACATCCCACAGTGACACCAGCAGAAGACTGGGTGGTGGGGTCGAAGCTGATCCCGGGGAGCACGTGAGGAGTCAAGGCTTCCCGCATGAAGGCCTCGCTTCCCCTAGAAGTCCCTGCCTCCTGGTCTGTGTTCGCTTTCTTCTTCAGGTACAGCGCCAGCATGTTCTGGATGGTCTCCTGCTTTCGGGGGAGAGCTTGTCGAACTGGTCCACACTAGAAGAATAGCCATGAGACAGGTGAGACTCCTGCAAGGCGTCCCCAAAGTCAGGGGAACATAAGCGAATTGAAGAGCCTTGCTGGGTCAGGCCAAGGCCCATTCAGTCCGATATCCTGTTGGCATGTAGTTGGTCCACAACAATTGCAAGATTATTGCATCCTTCAGGAATGGTGTGTCCAGCTCCATCTGAGTCATCATCCAGGCACGCTGTGGAGCTGCATGGATGAGAGATGGGCATCTTCGGCCAGTCAGGGGTGAAGAGCTGGCAAGATCCCCTGTACTGAGCAGAAAAGCAAACTCTTTGGCCACCGAGATCTCTCCCAACTCTCAGCAGCCCTCACTGTGAGCCATACTAGAGGAATTTTGTGCTGCTTTTGCTGAGCTACAACACAGGAGCGCACCTTCAGGGGGCCATGATGTGGGAACCCTGGCGAAGCATTGCAGAGCAACTGAGAAAGCAGAATGATGTTTGCGTGGACAGGCCATTAGAAAGCTGAACTATTATTGCATGGATAGCACATTGCAGAATACGGCCCCCCTCCAGGCAAAAACATCCGTCTGGAGGCACAGTAGCTTTCATTTCGGAGGTTGTGGTTTTACATCTTCCTATTTATTTATTTATTTGTTTATTTGTTTGAAATTATTTATTTATTTCATAAAATTTATACACTACCAGATGGTAAGAAACATCAAAGCCGATTAGAAACAGAAGTGCTAGAACCTAAAACCAAATTTATGTCAAAAATGTATAACTTGCTGCTGAAATGGAACACACAGGATGAAACGGTTAAGTCAGCTATGATTAAATGGGCACAAGATCTTGGACACAACATCATGTTTGCTGACTGGGAACAGTTATGGACCACAGGTATGAAATTTACGGCATGTAATGCCTTAAGAGAGAATATTATGAAAATGATATACAGGTGGTACATGACCCCAGTCAAGTTTGCAAAAATATATCATTTGCCCGATAATAAATGCTGGAAATGTAAGGAGGTTGAAGGTACATTCTTTCACCTTTGGTGGACGTGCCCAAAGATTAAGGCTTTCTGGGAAATGATTTATAATGAAATGAAAAAGGTATTTAAGTATACCTTCTTGAAAAAACCAGAGGCTTTTCTCTTGGGCATAGTCGGCCATTTGGTGCCAAAGAAGGACAGAACTTTTTTTATGTATGCTACAACGGCAGCAAGAATACTTATAGCAAAGCACTGGAAGACTCAAGATCTACCCACTCTGGAAGAATGGCGGATGAAGTTGATTGACTGTATGGGACTGGCAGAAATGACCGGCAGAATCCGCGACCAGGGAGAAGAGTCAGCAGAAGAAGATTGGAAGAAATTTAAGGACTATTTACAGAAATACTACAAAATTAATGAACTCTGAAAAGATGTTGGATTGAACTTTTGTGGTCTCTAGCTGTTATGATAAAGATAATAGGGATTAAAATTGTTTAAGTCATTAAATTTAAAAAAGTTGAGTGGAAAATAAGGTATTATTTTAAAAGGAATGTTAAGTGATTAGGATTTGCTGGATTAACAAGTTGAACTAGAAAACAAGAAGGGGAGGTACGAGGAAGTCAAAGAAACATGTTATTGAAAAATTGTTAGTGAAATTGACTTGTTTTTAATATTTTTCTTTTTCTTTTTCTTTTTGTGTTTATATAAAATTGGAAAATCTAATAAATATTTATATATAAAAAAAGAAACGTCAAAGCCGTTTACAGAAAGATAAAACCATAAAATCAGGAAAAACCTACAGTACATTAAACGCTAAAGAAGTGAATACCAGAATAGATCAGAACTCACTCCCAAGGTAAGGGGAAGAGACATGGCTAAGATGGCAGGACAGCTTACTCTATGATGTTATTTTATTTTATTTTATTTTATTTTATAATAAATTTTTATTGGTTTTACAACATATATTAACAGACAAGAACTGACAATTCACAACATAACACATTAACAAACAAACATATAAACACGTATAATTTCATCACCTTTTTTTCTTAAACCTTATTTCAACGACTTCCCCATACCTCCCTTTTCTGCATCCCTGTTTTAAACTTTTTCAGCAACCCCTAATTTCAGATACTTATGATTCAATTTCTTTAATCCTTTTTCTCTAACCCAATCGTTTATCGTTGCAATTCTGTTTTACATTACCCATGACATTTTAGCACTCATTAATTTTACAACAGTTCTTAAGGTAAACTTTAAATTTCTTCCAATCTTCTTCCACCGTCTCTTTCCCTTGGTCACGGATTCTGCCAGTCATCTCGGCCAGTCCCATATAGTCAATCACCTTCGTCTGCCACTATTCCAGCGTGGGTAGTTCTTGTGTCTTCCAATACTTAGCTAAAAGAACTCTTGCTGCTGTTGTAGCATACATAAAAAACGTCCTATCTTTCCTTGACACCAATTGGCCTACCATGCCCAAGAGGAAGGCCTCTGGTTTCTTGTGAAAAGTACACTTAAGTACCTTCTTAATTTCATTATAGATCATTTCCCAGAAGGCCTTGATCTTTGGGCACGTCCACCAAAGGTGGTAGAAAGTACCTTCAGTTTCCTTACATTTCCAGCATTTATTATTGGGCGTATGATAGATTTTTGCAAGCTTGACTGGGGTCGTGTACCACCTGTAAATCATTTTCATAATGTTCTCTCTTAAGGCATTGCATGCCGTAAACTTTATACCGGTAGTCCATAACTGTTCCCAGTCAGCAAACATAATGTCATGACCAATGTCTTGTGCCCATTTAATCATAGCTGATTTAACCGTCTCATCCTGTGTATTCCATTTCAACAGCAAGTTATACATTCTTGAGCTTACTCTATGATGTTAACCCCTTCATGCAATAATTAGACTGAAGCATGTTGGTTATATGAGACTGGTTATCCCACACAACATGCTCTCACGCAACCCATGCCCTCCAACTGAAAACCCATTTCCTGGACAATATCAACTTTGTGTTTTGTGCCTGTGAACTGCACAGTGAATATTTTTATTAGAAAAGAAAACAGCCCGGTGTTTCAGCTTCTCAGAGTTGTTTTATTCAGTGCGCTGCTACAGCTTGTCACACCCAAATCCTCCAAAGGAATCTGCCAAAGTGCTTTTCCAGGCAAAAGGGGACAGAGGGAGAGAAACCAAGAACCTCAAATTCACTAGACCAGGGATGGGGAATTGTGTGGCCCTCTAGATGTTATTGGATTCCATCACCCCTGACCGTCAGCCATGCTGGCTGAGGCAGAAGGCCATTGGATCTGGCAATATCTGGGAGCCCACAAGATTCCCAGCCTCCGCCCTACACAAACAACCAGGCACTCAGCTGTGAGGCACGCCTCTTACCGGAGGGAGGGTCACTCCAGAGGCAGCTGTGGCATGAGGGTGCTGGATCATGTCTTTGTGGGCACATCTGAGGATTAAAGAGGACCCCCTAGGAAGCGTGCTTGGAGATCTTCCTTACCAGGTGGCTCTCTGGCAAAAGCAGAACAGTACTAACGGCCATATGGAACCACACCTCAAAGCTGGATCAGACTTCCCAGATCCTGTAGCCTACATCAGGAGGAAGACTGGGGCAGAGGGGCCTAGAGTGGGAGTCAGATCTGCTCTTAGGGCTGCATGTCTGAAGCATGGGCAGAAATCTTTGGGTGTGAGGTTGCATGGGGCTGTCTCTTTGTGTTTTGCTGGTGCCAAGCCGCCAGCCAGCCACAGGCAGGCAACCAACTGGCTTCAGGGGCAAGCTCCTTTGCAAAGCCAGTCTGACTTCACCAAATGCAATGGCAGAGTGACCATTCGGCCCGTGTTCTGCTTCACTGTGAAATGGCGTGTGTTTCTCGACCCAGAGAACCTCTCGTTCAACGTCAAGCTGGTCTAAGGAAGAAAAGCATAAGAGTTAGTCTTGAATCCCCACACACATGTGCTGGGAGATGCCTGCACACCGCATATGTAAAGCACATCTCCTCCCACCCACACCCAAAAAGTCCTGGGAACAATGGTTTGTTAAGGGTGCTGGGAATCGTAGCACTGTGAAAGGAAAACTAAGGTTCTTAGGATGCTTTGGAGGGGGTGGAATGTTGAATACACAGCGGCCACATGGACGGATGGACACACCCACACACCCCAGCATAGCTTCAACCTTTAGCACAAAAAGTCTTCAGCCAGATGTCATGCAACCCTTGGGCAGGGGCAACTTATCATTTTATTGATTTTCCATAACAAACAATTAAAAAGGTGGACAATCTTGCAAAGGAGTGTTGCCATTTCAACTGCTGGTGTGACGTAGGAACCCGAACAAAGAAAAGAAACAAACTACCCAGAGTCTGCTTCCGATTGCCCTTGTTCTCCACCTCCCTCTATCCTAATCAGCCGCAAACAAGAGTTCAGATTTGAAAGCCTTGTTATCACCTCATTCCCTTCAATTAGCCAGCTGCTCTGGCAGATGACATCAGTTCCTTCCCGCTCCCAATATTCCTGCTCCTAACCTGGTTAGCCATAGCCCGGAAGCTGAATCTCAGGGGAACGCCTTTGGGCTGGGAAAGGCTCATCTTTTCTGGGCCTCTTCTCCCCCTGCGGAAGGGGTGCTTGGCTCCTGGCCTGTGAAATGCGCTCAAAATGTAAAGATGCCTTCTTTCCAGGGAGCCAAGGAAGAAGGGGGGAATTTGAAATACCCCCAAACCTTCCCGTGTCAGAGATGCAGGAGTTGCGTCCAACTTCCTCAGGGATGAAACAGCTACGAAAAACGAAACATCCCACCTAGGCACAGTTTCTGAGAAAGCAACAGCAGAAGACCCAGACTCTGGCAAGATGAGCATTTGCCCAGTGGATTCTGGCTGGTCCATGAGGGCAGACAGGGGATGGCTGTGGTGGCCGCCAGCCCCTTCCCACTCCATCTCAGATACAGAACGCATTTGCTCTGCCACTCCTTGGCTCTGGCCAGTGGCGTAGCGAGGGTTGTCAGCACCCGGGGCAAGGCAAGTAATTTGTGCCCCTAACCCGTGGATTTGCGCCCCCTAACCCGTGGATTTGCGCCCCCTAACCCTAACCCTCAGATGTTGCGGCCGCTGCGGCCGGCTCCCCCTGCACCCCCCACGCTACGCCACTGGCTCTGGCGCCACCTACTGTTGGCCTCCTTGCCTTCCACCCTCCCAGTCCCAACGAGCACCATCCACCCCTGGTCCAGAGGCGCAGAGCAGTAGTTAGGTGATCTTGCACCCCGGCAGAATCTTCCAGATTGCGCCCCCAGCCATGGACAAGTTAGCTCTTCTTTCCTCCACTCCTCCACACCCCCCCCCCACCTATTCAATTCACCCTGGAAGTACAAATATCGAAAAGTAAAATGTTAGAGGTCCCCCCCCCCCATAGCAATATAATTGGATTCAGCTAGCTGGTCAGTCTACTTTCGGTTTCACTCCTGGCTCCTTGTTAAATTAATACTGCATCAGAAACCCCCCAAGCAGATATCCAAAGTTCTTTGGCATTTCTCCAGTTGTTAATGAGATGTCTCTTCTAGTCCAGGGGAGTCTTTTGATCTTCTTCCAGGAAACCAAGAGTCGAAAGCCTTGATTTTCCTTTTTTTCTTTTTCCAGTCATTTCCACACAGTTAGTCATTATTAGAGTTATTAAAACCTTACTATATTAACAAATGCAATTTTTTTAGTCTCCCTTGCTTTCCTGGTGACCTTCAGCTTAAACACAAACTGCTCTGGAGTGAGAAAAACCCATCACACTCAAAAAGCCCAGCTGGAGGGACCTGGAAGTGTGCGGGGAAGAGCAATTTTGTAGTGGGTTTGTTGCACAGGAGCACCAAGTTCACTAACTGGCTGATTCAGATTGAATCCCATTCAAAAAGAGTGCAATGGTGTGTTTTTCAGCTAGCCATCCGGCTGCTGCAACTATTCCCTGGGTGCCACCACACTGTCCTGTCTCTGTGTTTGGAAGGGAATGGGAGCTATGCTCCCCCCGGAGACACTCCACTCCTTCTTCCTTAGCTGTGTTGCTCAACAGTTGAGGCAACCTTCACAGTTCTGGGATGCCGAGGAAGCGAACCAATAGTCACGTTCATCTGCACTGGCTCAGTATGACCTGTTCTGACAGGTGCTGTCTTTCATATTCACGCCCAAGAGCCTTTCCGCTCCAGAGATCTGGGGCTGAACCCGGGATCTGCACGCCAAGGCTGGAGTAAGAAAGAGCTCTTTCCAGCTGGCCACGTTGGGCACCTGCCTGGAGAGTGGAAGCCGGGGGTTCAAGGGATATCGTGCTGATCCTGGCAACCCCCACCCAACCCAACGTCTTCCTCCGCCTGAATCCCGCTTCCCCCGGGACGCACTTCCCATCCTGGAGCGGCTGGGGTGGGAGCACTTCCCACCCCCCTTTCCAGACCCCACTCTCCTCCTCCTCCTTCTTCTTCTTCATGCCTCGGGTGTTTTCCTGAGTGTATCTTCAGAACAACCCTCTGTGAGGGAGGCTAAGCTGGCCCAAGGACTGGCCCAAGGTAGCTCAGCCAAGTTGCCAAGGCCAGCATTTAAGACTGCGTATCCTTTCCCCTCAGATGATAAAGCCGGGATGAGTCATGCTAGCAGCCTGTGGCCTTGATGGGCTTTGAGGCAGCCCAGCCCAGCTGCTATAGTCCACCTCTGAACCGAGGAAGCGCAACTGGAGAGACAGAGCCCAGCACTTTTCTCACGGGACAGAAGCGCACAACTTCCCCCTCCCACTTGCCGCCCACCCCAGTCTTTCTCCGGAGGCTCAGTTTAGTGCGCCAAGCATCTCATCCCAGGTGGGAATTTGGGTGGCGCTGCTTGCAGAAGGAGAAGTGGCTGGCACTAGCAGAAACTCCCATTGTTCTTCTCAGGTAGGACTTCTGGGATCCAGACGAACGTTTTACCAAAAAGTATGGTTCGAGTACTGATAGCCCATATAAAGGAAGGCAAAACGACCTAAGTTTGGAGGACAGGTGAAAAAAACCACGAATTACATTTAAAGTTCTGTGAGATGCAAAGGAAAGCTTGCCTTTTAAACTTGCATTTCACAGCTTGTTGCTTGGTGAGGTTAATGGAATGGGGGATATTGAGAAAGAAGAGACTTGGAATTAGAAGGTTAGGATTTAAGGTAAGGTTACCAGATTTTTTTCTCAAAGAATCCGGGGACACTTTTTTTTCCCCAAAAGAGAAAAAAATGTTATTTTTTTAAAATCATTTTTTTTAAAATAAGAAGTAATATCATTTCTTCTGGGTCTCCTCTGTTGCGTGGCCTTCCTCTGGGCCCCAGCCTGATCTCTTGGCGTGCTACCTGCCTTGGAGTAGGTTCGGGTCGGGCCTGGGCTCGGCCCCATGTCCTTGCCCTCCTGGTGCTCTCCTACCTCTCTTCCTCAGCGGCTCCCCTCTTTTTTCTCCTTCCTCTTTCTCTCTCTCCCTTCTCCTTCTCCTTTCCTCCTTCTCCCTGGGTTGGCTCTGGGGTTTTTACTGGCCCTGGAGCGCCGCTGGGCAGTCGGCCACGTGGCCGGGCGCTCTCGCTCCCGCCTCGATTTGGGTCCGGGGGGGGGGTGTCAGCGGTTCCCCCAGTCGACGCGCCGGGCATCCCTGGTTCCCCCTCGGCAGTGGCAGCGCAGGCGGCAGTCTCAGCAGCCCGGAGCCAGCCTGGTAGTGCACTTGGCTCTGGCTGGCTTCAGGAGCTGCTCATTGCCGTGGCACCCGCCATTTTGCCTCGCCGGAAGTCCCCATATGATGTGTCTTGTGCATTGAACCAATCACGCAACATTCCTTCCCTACTAATAAATCTACAACACTTAAAATATAAATCTGGGGGCCTTATATGAAATCCGGGGACATTCCGGGGACGGATTTTGTTGGGGATAGATTTGTAAATCCGGGGACTGTCCCCGGGAGACGGGGACATCTGGCAACCATTCCATAATAGGGCTTCTCCTGCCTTTGCCAGTATGTCAGCCTTCTCAGCCTCCTTAAAGAGGGCGTTCAGAAGCACTTGTACGTCTGGCCATATGGGATTGTGAGTGGAGAAGGTGGCGCAGTCTGGATGAGTCCCTCTGTCTTGCTCTTTGGTCACTGTGACCGAGCACCATTTTGGGCCGATAAGGATCTATGGGGAAGGGGATCCACCCAGAAGTTGTGGAGGGAACGGGAAGAGAAGCTTGGTCAAGAGACTGGCTCATGTCAGAAGGAGGCCTGACTGCATCCTTGGCGAAGCCCAGGGCAGGGCAGGAAGGCAGCATTGCCCAGCGGGAAGGCATTCGGAGGCAAATCATCAGCAAGGAGCAGAAAATCCCCTCCCCTTCCCTCAAGAAGACTGAAGAATCTCTAGTCGGCCTTCAGGTGAGTTCAGCATCCCAGGTCTCTGGGGTGTTCCTGTCCATTACAAAGCTGACTCAAGGCTCCGTCAACTGAGCCCCTACACTCCTTGCGTACATGAAAGGGGCACAGAAAGGATGGGAGGCAGCCTTTTCCTGGAGCCGTCTTACCTGCAGCAGTTCACTCGCTGGCTGCTGACCCTTTTCCTCCATCACCTGGATGGTAATAATAATATAATAATAATTTATTATTTATACCCCGCCCATCTGGCTGGGTTTCCCCAGCCACTCTGGGCGGCTTCCAACTGAATATTAAAAACAGTACAGCATCAGACATTAAAAACTTACCTAAAGAGGGCTGCCTTCAGTTGTCTTTTAAAAGTAAAATAGTTGCTTATTGGTTTGACATCTGCTGGGAGGGCGTTCCACAGGGCAGGCGCCACTACCGAGAAGGCCCTCTGCCTGGTTCCCTGTAACCTTACTTCTCGCAATGAGGGAACCGCCAGAAGGCCCTCGGCACTGGATCTCAGTGTCCTGGCTGAACGATGGGGGTGGAGACGCTCCTTCAGGTATACAGGACTGAGGCCGTTTAGGGCTTTAAAGGCCAGCACCAACACTTTGAATTGTGCTCAGAAACATACTGGGAGCCAATGCAGATCTCTCAGAACCGGTGTTATGTGGTCCCGGCGGCCACTCCCAGTCACCAGTCTAGCTGCCGCATTCTGGATTAATTGCAGTTTTCGGGTCACCTTCAAAGGTAGCCCCACGTAGAGCGCATTGCAGTAGTCCGAGCGGGAGATAACTAGAGCATGCACCACTCTGGCAAGACAGTCTGCGGGCAGGTAGGGTCTTAGCCTGCGTACCAGGTGGAGCTGGTAGACAGCTGCCCTGGACACAGAATTAACCTGTGCCTCCATGGACAGCTGTGAGTCCAAAATGACTCCCAGGCTGCGCACCTGGTCCTGCGCACCTGATCCTCTCAAGAGAGGAGAGTTTCCTGCAGAGTCTGGCCAGCTGCTCATCTCTTCTCCCTGCAATCTCCTTCTCCACTTCTTCCACATGATTCAGCAGACGCTTTTCTTCTTCTTCTTCCAGGAACTGGCGCAGTTGTATGAACTTCTCCACAGTCTTTTTTTTTTTTTTAATAAATTTTTATTGGTTTTTCCACACATAATACAAAACAATACAACACAATACATAGACATACAAACATATAAACACGTATACTTTCTTAACCTTTCTTTTCTTGAACCTTCTTTCAGCGACTTCCCCATACCTCCCCTTTCTGCATCCCTGTTATCAATCTTTTCAGCATCCCCTGATTTCAATATAACACTTTCTTTAGATCTTATTTCTCATATCCAATTGTTAATCGCTGCAATTCTATTTTGCATTACCCAAAACATTTTAGCATTCATTAATTTTACAACAGTTCTTAAGATAGATTTTAAATTTCTTCCAATCTTCTTCCACCGTCTCTTTCCCTTGGTCTCGGATTCTGCCGGTCATCTCCGCCAGTCTCATGTAGTCTATTACCTTGGTCTGCCATTCTTCCAGTGTGGGTAGTTCTTGTGTCTTCCAATACTTTGCTAACAGTACTCTTGCTGCTGTTGTAGCGTACATAAAAAACGTCCTATCTTTCCTTGACACCAATTGGCCTACCATGCCCAGGAGAAAGGCTTCTGGTTTCTTCACGAACGTGCATTTAAGCACCTTTTTCATTTCATTATAAATCATTTCCCAGAATACCTTAATCCTTGGGCACGTCCACCAAAGGTGGTAGAAAGTACCTTCAGTTTCCTTACATTTCCAGCATTTATTACTGGGCATATGATAAATTTTTGCAAGCTTGACTGGAGTCATGTACCACCTATAAATCATTTTCATGATGTTCTCTCTCAAGGCATTACATGCCGTGAACTTTATGCCGGTGGTCCATAACTGTTCCCAGTCAGCAAACATAATGTTGTGACCAATGTCTTGTGCCCATTTAATCATAGCTGATTTAACCGTCTCGTCTTGTGTATTCCATTTCAACAGCAAGCTATACATTCTTGACAAATTCTTAGTATTGGGTTCCAATAGCTCTGTTTCTAGTTTTGACTTCTCCACCTGGAAGCCAATTTTCCTGTCCTGTTTGAAAACTTCATTTATCTGATAATAATGAAGCCAATCTCTTACCTTTGACTTCAATTTCTCATAGCTCTGCAGTTTTACTTTTCCCTCCTCCTGTTCTACAATTTCCCAGTACTTTGGCCATTTGGATTCCATATTAAGTTTTTTCACTTCCTTAGCTTCCATTGGTGACAGCCACCTAGGGGTTTTGTTTTCCAACAAATCTTTATATCGAATCCAAACATTGTACAATGCTTTCCTAACCATGTGATTCTTAAAGCCTTGATGAATTTTTAGCTTGTCATACCATATATATGCATGCCAGCCGAATCTGTTGTTAAACCCTTCCAAGTCCAAAATGTCTGTGTTTTCAAGAAGCAGCCAACTTTTCAGCCAGCAAAACGCCGCTGATTCATAATACAGCTTTAAGTCCGGCAGGGCAAACCCCCCTCTTTCTTTTGCATCAGTTAATATCTTAAATTTTATTCTGGGCTTTTTGCCCTGCCAGACAAATCTAGATATATCTTTTTGCCACCTCTTGAAACAATCCATTTTGTCTAAAATCTGCAATGTTTGAAACAAAAACAACATTCTAGGCAGGACATTCATCTTAATAACAGCAATTCGGCCTAACAAGGAAAGTCTCAAATTTGACCATACTTCTAGATCTTTCTTAATTTCTGACCAGCATTTCTCATAGTTATCTTTAAATAGGTTCACATTCTTAGATGTCAAATTAATCCCTAGGTATTTCACCTTCTTTGCTACCGTCAAACCAGTTTCACTCTGAAACTTCTCCCTTTCAGCAGCTGTTAGGTTTTTATCCAATACTTTCGTTTTCTGTTTGTTCAATTTAAAACCTGCTACTTGACCAAATACTTGTATTAGTTCTAACACTCTTTTCGTACTAGTGTCTGGCTCTTGTAAAGTTAAAACCAAGTCATCTGCAAATGCTCTCAGTTTATACTGTTTTGCTCCGACCTGAATCCCTTTAACCAGCTGGTCCTCTCTAATCATGTTTAGTAAAATCTCCAGGACAGATATAAAAAGTAGTGGGGATATTGGGCATCCCTGTCGTGTCCCTTTTTCAATAGCAAATTCTTCTGTAACCACATTATTTACAATCAGTTTTGCTTTTTGTTCGGAATAAATTGCACTTATACCATTTTCAAAACCTTGGCCTACCCCCATCCCTTGGAGATTCTTTTTCATAAAACTCCAAGAAATATTGTCAAAGGCTTTCTCCGCATCCACAAATATTAATACTGCCTTAGTATTAATATTAACTTCCAGTAACTCCATAATGTCTATTATATTTCTCACATTGTCTGACAAATGTCTTCCTGGAAGAAAGCCCGCTTGGTCTTTATGAATCTCCCCCACCAAAACTCTTTTCAATCTTTTTGCCAAAATGTCTGCAAAAATTTTATAATCCACATTAAGTAATGATATAGGGCGGTAGTTCTTGACCTGGTTCTTCTCAGTCTCTGTCTTTGGTATAAGTGTGATATAAGCTTCTTTCCACGATTCAGGTGCCTTCTTCCCCTCCAAAATTTCATTACAGACCTCCTTCAACGGTTGCATAAGCCATTCTTTCAAAGCTTTGTAGTATCTGGAGGTCAGTCCGTCAGGTCCTGGAGATTTCCCCAATTGCATATTTTGAATGGCTCCCTCAATTTCTTGATCAGTTATCTTCTGGTTCAAAATCATTCTGCTTTGTTCAGAAATTTTTTGTAATCCATATTTTTTAAGAAATTCTTCAATTTCTTTTTCGTTCGCCGGCCCTTGTGCATAGAGTCTCCTGAAATAGCTCTGAAAACAGTTTCTAATCTCGTTTGGTTTATAGATGTTCTTTCCCTCCACTTCTAAATTGATAACCGTATTCTGTTTTTGTCTCTTCTTCAGTTGCCATGCCAAAAGTTTCCCACATTTATCTGCCGATTCAAATGTCTTTTGTCTCATTTGTTTTATTTTCCATTCTATCTCTTGATTCATCAGTTCCATATATTGTCTTTGGTGAAACTTAATTTCTCTCAAAATTTCATGAGATTTTGGTTTAGATCTTAATCTTTTTTCTCCTTCTTTTATCTTTTCCATGATCTTATCCTTTCTCTCATTCTGTCTCTTCCTTTTTATGGCATTCTGTTGTATTAAGAATCCTCTCATGACAGCTTTACTTGCGTCCCAAACTATTCTTTTTTCCACTTCTGTTCTCAGATTTATCTCAAAATAGTCCTTAACCGCCTTCTGGGCCTTTTTATATATCTCTTCATCTCTAAATAGGGAGTCATTCATCCTCCATCTGAAGGAACCAGCTGTTGTTGGGTTCATTTCCATCTTTACAGCATTATGGTCGGAGCAAGTCTTTGGGCAGATTTCCACTTTCTTGATCTTTGATGCCATCCCACTAGTTATCCATATTTGGTCAATTCTAGTCCAAGTCATTTTTGCTTCAGAGAAAAATGTTCCCTCTCTCTCGAGAGGGTTCCTTGTTCTCCAAATGTCAATCAGGTTCATATTGTCAGTCATTTCAAAAAAGGTCTTAGGTAGTCTCCCATCCTTGGAGATCACCTGTTTTTGTGCTTTGTCCATATTTGTAGAGACCACTCCATTCATGTCTCCCATTAATATTACATTGTAATCCAAAAAGTCTATTAGTGTCTCATGCAATTTCTTGAAGAATTCTGACTTCCCTTCGTTTGGTGCGTAGACTCCTATTATCAATAGTTTTTCTCCTTGTACTTGAATTTCAATTGCCAAATACCTTCCTTGTTCATCCTTAAATATTAATTTAGGGGCCAATTTCTCCTTTGCATAAATCACCACTCCTCTTTTCTTCACTTTATCCGACGAAATAAATTCTTGTCCTAATCTTTTATTAATAAGTAATTTTCGATGTACTCTAGTCACATGGGTTTCCTGTAAACAAATCAAGTCCAATTGTTCTTTTTTTAGGATGTGAAAGACTTCTCGTCTCTTCCTAGGAAGATTCAAGCCATTACAATTCCAACTTAGAAAATGCAGAGACATCTTGTTATTTATTTGGTTACCCCTCCAACAGCACCAGGGAGATCTTCTTCTGATGATTTTTTAGCTCCAAAAGATAAGTTTGAAATATCTGGTAGATTTTCTGAGTCCGTAGGTTCCGCCGTTTCCTTGAGAAGATCCTCCTCATTCCTTGTCATGAACTGTTCTTTATCTTGCACTGTTTTTATCTTGATTTTCTTTCCTTTGTAGTTAAAAGACAGGCCTTGTGGGAACTCCCATCTGAATAGAATGTTGTTCTTTCTCAATAGAGTGACCAAATCCTTGTAATGTGTCCTCGCTTCCAGGATATTTTTAGGGATATCTTTAAAAATCTGCACACGCGAGTCTTCAATTTCCAGAGCTGTTTGAAAGTGTAAGTTCAATACTTACCTGGCAGGGGAGACACCTTGATCATGAAGGAGGTTTTCCCAGGGTGAGGCTCATCCATTGAACTTCTCCACAGTCTTCAGCCTCTCCGTTTCTGAGGAGGTCTGAGTGAGGAAGAGGGTCAGCCTTCAAAGCATCAGCAAGAGAATTAGGATTTGAATTGAACTGCTTCCACCCTCTCAGCTCACAAGTCCTCAGGCTTCTCCTTGACTGCTTTTCACATAATAAACAACAATGGGAAATAAACTCCATTTAGCTGCATTCAAAGGTGAACTTACCTAATTCGCAATTCTTGGAAAAATATGGAGACCAAAACAACAATCTTTTGAAATTCACACCTCTGAATTTCTCAAGGTTGACCCAGCCAGGTAATGTTCACAAAAAAATGAATTTCTGAGGGTAAAGCACGTATCAACATCTTTATACGAGAAGGTAGCCACCCTAGCATTTGATTCATTTTCAGAATAATAAATAAATAACAAACCGATATGGAAAAAGGAGAAATGGGGAGAAGTTGAAATGGGCAGATTTTCCCCTCCCTCCTCAGCTTCTTGAAGTGCTTGTTCCCTCACTAGTAACAAGAGTGACACTTCCAAGGAGGTCTTTGCTTTCCTTGTCGAGGTCTGCTTGATAGGCCAGAATTTCCCCTCTCTCTTTCCTCCGAATCTCCAGGCGGCGACAGATCTCTCCCTGACAAGAAAAGGGAAAACTCAGCTTTGATTGAGACACAAAGAGAGGCGTTGAATATTATACTGGCTTCTTGGGTCCAGTGGCCTTGCTATAATAGCAAAGTAATTTACTGGAGGAAAGAAAAGTACAGAGGTTTTCAAGCTTTTTGGGTCCACGGCTCCCTGGACCAACTCCCTTCTCTCTGCGGCACCCCTGTGAGGCTCAGGAGACCAGTTAGGTCCCCCCTTGCTTGCCTCCCCTCCCCCTTTCTCGAACAGCCTCCCTTGCGGAGTGCTCTCTCTCTCTTGCCTGTCCATTCCCAACAGCAAGGGCCCCTCGCCAGTTGGCTTGCTTCCTCTGAGGCCGCCTCAGCTCCTGGCAGCCCACACCCCCTGGCCAGCCCCAGAGGCACCATTCTCTGGGGGAGAACAGCTGGGCAAGCCTTGGGCAGGCAGAGATGGCATCCGAGGAGGGAGGGAAGGAAAGAGGGACAGAGGCCAGTGTCTCCCGCGGCACCCCTGGCCATCATTCAAGGCACCCCAGCTGCCACAGCACACTGCTTGAAAACCACTGCAGAACTGGGATGGGAAAGGTTTCTAGTCCAACTAACTGGTCTGGAGAAGAGGAAAGGCAGCCATGCTTGCTCCTTTGTCTTCTCCGAGGAGACTTCCAGCCTGACTTCTCATCTTGAGGCCCCAGCGAGAAGTGGGAAGAGGAGGAGGAGGAGGAGGAGGAGGAGGAGGAGGAGGAAGCATCCCCAGAAGAAGTGTGCTCCCCACCAGTAGGTGCTTCCACTCCTAAATCTGCTTCCAACAGATACTTGGGGGGGGGGCAGCCTGCACCATCTGGTCAATTCCTGGTGCTAGGAGAATTAGAAGGTCTAAGATATAAACACATACATAAATACCGTAAGTAGTTCTCATCACAAAAGAATATGCAGGTAAACCCATGAACAGACAGGTAAACCCATCAACAGGTTTCCTGCCAGACAGGAGTCTGTTGTAGGCCGCCCCTTCTGTCATGTATGTATGATGTATGGAGGGGTGGTCTTGGGCTCCAGGGTGGGCAATTTCAAATGTCTATATAAGGACTTGGTTCGGGGTCTCCTCCTCCCTCCTGCGTGGGGGGGGGGGTGAGCACCCTGTTGCAACAGGTAATAAAGATCTGGCTTACTAGCTGCTTTGCTTCTCAATATTCTCTGGTTGGCCTCTGTTATTTTCTCCTACCGATAGAGAAGCTACAAAAGGACTCTATATGGGCTCTGAGGTACCCCAGAAGGGAAAAGGAACCCCCAGTCCCCACCCCCTTGCAGCTGACCCCTTGCTGCTCTCTGCTTGGCAGGGTATTGAGGAGGCATCCTGCTAGCCAAAGGAGACATATGCAATTCACATTTGTAGTGTTCTAAATATGTACAAAGCAACCTTGCTGGGGGATGTGGTTGAGGTTAACCCTTTCTCTCCCTGCCATGGTCCCAACCCAAATCTTTGAAGCTGCTGTATTTCAAGGGAAGATCCCTTGGCCCCCTGACAGAGAGAAAGACTTCGACTCCCTCCTCCCAGCCATCCCAGCAGCCCTCAGGCTTCCCCTTGGCTGCTTCTAAGGTAATAAACAACCACCAATGAATACCATGCCTACTTTGGATCTGAGGATTAAGAAGATCAGCTGCCAAGAAGAATACACAGCTATTTCTCCCCCTCCAGGTACCTTGTATTCCTCGAAAGCCTCTTCCAGAGGAATCACCTCGTGGTGTTGGTGCTTCTTGGATCTGCCCCAAACCACACAGATGGGGGCTTCATCCTCCTTGCAAAAGAGTTTCAGGGGCTCCTGGTGCTTCTCACAGACTCCTCCTTTTCCTCCTTCCTCCTTTCCCTCTTGAAGACTGAGATTCTTGGCTACTTCGACAAAGGTAGCCAATTGTCGACTGCGGACGAGGCTCCTTCTCTGGACTCCAACTCGGCCTTGAGGACAGGAAGCCAGCCTCCTTTTTGCCCCGCTGCACTGGATCAGGCCGGACCGGCAGAAGTTGTGCCCACACTCTGGGATGGTCCCTGTGTCGTAAGAGAGTCAGGGTCAGAGAGGGGAATGAAGGAGAAGGACCCTACCAATATCAAATAGATCGTATTCTGCCTTCACACCCTACAAGAAGGTCAACGGTGCCTTGGGGAATGGATCCTTTTTCGCTGTATCGAATTGTATCGTTTTTGCTGTATCTTTCTCATTGACTTTAAGAATGGATCTGAATGTATTTTTACATTCCTTTTTATCTTACCAATTTCTCATATTGTAAGAAGCGGAAGAAGAAACCATAGAGAGCATTCATATTTTCCTTCTGATCAATGAAGTCAAACGTTACAATTATCCATTTTAGAATGAGCACCTATAGGGAGAAGACAGATCTCAGTAAGCCAAAGCAAGGCCAAGACAACAAACCCCTTCTGGAATATGGTCAGCGTGTACAACATCTAGCTGAATCATCACCAGGATAACTAAGTCAGACTGGGGGAAATATCATTCTTCAGAACCAAGACATCATTACCATGCTTTCCAAGTTACCTGAAAGTCACTAGAACACTTGCGAGCACAGAGCCAAGACACAGCTGAAATAAGAGAATCCTCTGTTATTACGGAAATGGGAATCAGAGTCTTCAGTAGCCTAGTGCTTATCACTGTGCCTACAAGACATTGAAAGACACTGCTTAACATGCTTAACATCTTCACTCTTGATAATTTCTCTCAAGCTAGAAGCAGCCCCGGTTCTTGTTAAGGGAGAAGGCAGGGCAATGCAGCTCCGTTGACATACTTTGCTGCCAAGGGGAAAGAGAAGAAGCCAAAACATGTTTTCTTTACCAAGCTTGGCACTGAGTGCGATGTTCAGCAAGTTATGAATTTCTTCTGGTGCCAAGCCTCTCTCTTGCGCAATCTTTTCCACAGTCTCCAAAGGACTCTGCAAAGCTTCCTGATTCCGTGAGGCACTATCTTGAATTAGGAAAAAGTCCAAGTGTGATTCAAATCCATTCGAAAAACCGTCCTCATGCATGATGGCCTGTCCAATGGCTTGCTTTACCGTCAATTGGCAAGGGAGCCCCACTGAGATGCCATGGCATTTGGAAAACTCTGGCATGCTGAACTTGCCTTTTGCTTTCTTGCTCCTTCGTTCAGTGGGTAGGTAGGTGTAGGTCGGGGCAAGTCGAAAGCTTCCTTGAAATTCCTCAGCCCCAGCCAGCATTGCCAATGGGCAGGATGATGAGAATTGTAGTTCAGCAACGTCTGGAGGGCCAGAGGTTACCCTCACCTGTTTCATCGGTTAGTGTGCTAAGATCTGGGCACAAGCCCAATTCAGCTGACGGTACTTAACAAGGGCTTGCTTTACACAAAACATGAGAGCTAATACACTGGCCTGCTCCAATATACAAAACAGCCCCTTCTCTAGAGAAAGCTCAAGAAAATACAAACTTCGGGGTTTGTAGATGGTTGTAAAGGTTGCTGAAAGGTTTCCATTTCACTAGTTGGAAACAGCTTCCAGGCTAGGCAGGACCAAGGTTGCTTTGTAACTGTTCCTGTCTGCCTGCTTGCCATTGTGCATATTTCTAAACCATTTCTGCCAAAATATATACATCTGCAATAGTAGTTTCTGGAAGCAGACCCTGCAAGAGTGCACACTCCATGAAGTCCATATGAAGAGTGTTATGGAATGGAGGGGGGCATATGAACGAAGTCTTACTCCTGAGTAAGAGACGTGGAGCCCGAGGCGATGACCTCAAGGGAACCCTGCCACACTAGGACTCCCCTCGCCCCGTCACAACGTTGCACCAAGCACCGCACAAAAGTCCAAAACCCCGAGAAGAAAGCGCCATTTCTGACCCCGTATCCCGATGCTATACACGATCAATGTATTTTATGAATGAACAATGTATTTGCATGAGGATGCGCTCTAGCCAATCAGATGGCGTTGAATGTAGCCCTTCAGCCAATCGCAGCAATGCCATGGCTCTGCAGAGGCAGCTCAGCTCCAGCTGTTTTGCACGCTCCACTGAGCGCTGACAAGGTGATGACAGCTCCCGCTGCGAGAACAACGGACTGAGTCAATCGAAACCTCGTTACCCTGTTAATCCAATCAAAACTAGATGTTGTTTAGTCGTGTCCGACTCTGCGTGACCCCCTGGACCAGAGCACGCCAGGCCCTCCTGTCTTCCACTGCCTCCCGCAGTTTGGTCAAACTCATGCTGGTAGCTTCGAGAACACAATCCAACCATCTCGTCCCCTTCTCCTTGCGCCCTCCATCTTTCCCAGCATCAGGGTCTTTTCCAGGGAGTCTTCTCTTCTCATGAGGTGGCCAAAGTATTGGAGTCTCAGCTTCAGGATCTGTCCTTCCAGTGAGCACTCAGGGCTGATTTCCTTAAGAATGGAGAGGTTTGATCTTTTTGCAGTCCATGGGACTCTCTTTTTTTTTTTTTTTTAGTTCTTTTTATTGAGTTTCAGTTACAGCATAAAAAGAAAGAAAAACAAAAAAACAAAAAAACACAAAAAACAAGACAACAATTTTAAAAAGAAACAAGGAGAACAAGAAGACAAGAAAAAAAATATCCGCATCTAACACCAAAAAGCAACAATCTCTGTTACAATTCTATCTCTTATTCATTAAGATTTTATATAATTAGATATTTATATCTTTCTTCTACTCCCCTATTGACCTCCTTCCCTCCCGATTTCGGACTTCTTGATGAAATTTTCTATTTTCTGCAGCTAGTACTTGTTAACAATTTGCACATCATAAGTTTTATAACAGACCTGCTATAGTTTTTAGATTTCTATGGTTTCCTTCAATGTATGCCATAAATTTGTTCCAATCACTAATAAACTTTGTATTTTTTTGGTTTCTAATTTTTTGCGTCATTTTTGCTAATTCAACATATTCGAATAATCTTGTTTGCCATTCCCTAACCGTTGGTATATTTGTACTTTTCCAATTCTGTGCAATTAGTATTCTGGCCGCTGTTGTCGAATATTGGAATAAAATCCTATCTTCCCTTTTAATTTCATCCCCAATTATACCTAGTAAAAAGGCCTCCAGTCTCTTAGGAAAAGTATATTTAAATATTTTTTTTAACTCATTATAAATCAAGTCCCAGAATTTCTTCATTTCCTCGCAAGTCCACCACATATGGTAGAAATTGCCTTCTTTGATTTTGCACTTCCAGCAGGCCTTATTTCCTGTTTTGTACATTTTTCCTAATTTTGCTGGTGTGATATACCACCTATATATCATCTTCTCCAGATTTTCTCTAAGGGTAACACTTGCCGTAAATTTTATTCCATTATTCCACAATCTCGACCATTTTTCATAATCTATATTGTATCCCAAGTCCATTGACCATTTTGTCATAACCTCCTTTACTTCTTCGTCTTTGGTGTCCCATTCCAATAGTATATCATACATTTTAGATAATAATTTGGTTTTACCTTCAATTATTTCTATCTGAAATTTGGATTTTTTTTCACTTATCCCTACTTTTTTATCTTCCATCCACATTGCGTTTATTTGATGATTTTGTAGCCAGCCTGTTAGTTTTTCTTTCAAATCCTCATATGTTCTCAATTTCCAGCCGCTTTCTGATCTTATTAGTAGGTCTTCGTAAGTTAATCTTTTTCCTTCCATATTTGTTTTCTTAATTATTAAAATGTCCATTGGCGATAACCACCAAGGTGTTTTCCATTCTAGGAGTTTTTTATTTTTCTCCCAAACTTCATATAGTGGTCCTCTAATGATGTGGCTTGAAAACCCCTTATGTACCTTTTCTTTATTTAACCATAAGTAGGCATGCCAGCCGAACCTATTGTTGAGTCCTTCTAGGTCTAATAAGTCAGTATTTTCCAAAGTTATCCACTCTTTGATCCAACAAAGGCAGGCGGCCTCGAAATATAATTTCAAATTTGGGACCGAGAATCCCCCCCTTTCTTTTCGATCTGTAAGCAATTTAAATCTAATTCTCGGTCTTTTCCCTTGCCATATAAACTTCGAAAGGGTTTTCTGCCAATCCTTGAACATTTTGGAGCCTTTGATCACTGGTATACTTTGGAACAAGAACAACATTTTTGGAAGTACGTTCATTTTTATTGCCGCCATCCTTCCCATCCACGAAAGCTTAACTCTATTCCATATATCTAGATCTTTTTTAATTTCCTTCCATGTTGTCAAGTAGTTATCTTGAATTAAATTTATATTTTTTGTGGTTAGCCAGATTCCCAGATATTTTATTTTCTTAGCCACCTTGATTCCATTTTGTTTCTCTAATTTTTCTCTTTCGTCCTTTCCCAGATTCTTAGTCATCATTTTTGTCTTTAGTTTATTCAGTTTGAAACCGGATAGTTTACCATATTCTTCTAATATTTCCAGCGCCTTGCTAACACTTTTTTGCGGCTCTTCTACGGATAGCATCAAATCGTCTGCGTAAGCTTTTAATTTATATTCTTTCGTTCCTACTTTAATCCCTCGAATCTCTGGTATTGCTCTTATTTTACTCGCGATGACCTCTAATACTATAATAAACAAAAGCGGGGAAAGAGGGCAACCCTGTCTTGTTCCTTTTTCTATTCTAAATGGATTTGTTAAGTTGTTATTTATAATCAATTTGGCAAACTGACTCGAATATACTGCCTTTATTCCTTTCATGAATTCGCCCTCTATCCCTGCTTTTTCCATACTTTTTAATAGGAACGACCATGAGACATTATCGAATGCCTTCTCCGCATCAATAAAAATCAGCGCCGCAGGTATCTCGTTCTTACACTCCAAATATTCAATAATGTTTATAGTATGTCTTACATTATCTTTAAGAAACCTGTTTGGGAGGAATCCTGCTTGATCTTTGTGGATTAGATTTACTAAACACTTTTTAAGTCTGTTTGCCATTACTTCTGCAAAAATTTTGTAGTCATTATTTAGTAATGATATAGGCCTATAATTTTTGATGTTTAATTTATCCGTGTCCGGTTTAGGGATCATCGTGATATGGGCCTCTTTCCATGACTCTGGTATCTTTCCTCCCCCTAATATTTTATTCATAGTATCACATAGCACTGGCGTTAGTTGATCTTCTAATACTTTATAGTATTTTGCAGACAGTCCATCCGGTCCCGGGGCCTTCCCTAATTTCATTTTTCTTATCGCATTCTGGATCTCTTCTATTTTTATAGGTTTGTTTAATTGTAGTCTTTCTTCCTCTGTAATGGTTTTTCCGCTGCAGTCTTCTAGATATTTTTCTATTTGGTTTGAATCTTCATCTTCCTTTTTGTACAATTTCTCATAAAATTTGAGGAAATTTTCCTTTATTCCCTTTGGATCTTCTATCAATTGCTCCCCTATTTTTATCTTATTTATCACATTTTGTTTTTGCCTTCTTCGCAATTGCCAAGCTAGTAGTTTACCTGTTTTATTAGCTGATTCGAAATATTTTTGCTTCATTAACTTAATTTTCCATTCGATTTCTTGATTTGTCAGCATTGAGTATTGTGTTTGTAATATTTTTATTATTTGTATGTTTTGTTCATCTTTTGGATTTATTGTTAGTTTTTTCTCACATTCTCTTAGTTGATTGAGAATTTCTTCTTTCTTTTGTTCCCTTATTTTCCTCTTATAACTATTTTGCTGGATAAAGAAACCTCTTAAGACTGCCTTGCTAGCATCCCAGACTATCTCTATACTTGATTCTGTATTAAGGTTCAAATCGAAATAGTCTTTTAAAGTGGCTTTAGCCTTTTCAATAATTTCCTCACTCTCCAATAAATATTCATTCATTCTCCATCTGAACCCCCCCTGTGATACACCTTTTATTTCCAACATTATCGAATTATGATCAGAGAGAGTTCTCGGTTGGATTTCACATTTTGAGGTTCTTAAGGTGAGTTCTCTTGAGATCCAGATTTGATCAATTCTACCCCAGCTTTTGTGCACTTCTGAGAAAAAGGTATATTGCTTCTCTATTGGATGTTTGTGTCTCCAGATGTCTATTAAGTCTAAATTTTCTTCTAAATTATTAAATGATCTTGGCAGCTTCCCTTGATTACGCTTTTTCTTTTCTGTTTGTCTGTCAATTTCTGGTACCGGTACTCCGTTAAAGTCTCCCAGTAATATCGTCTTGTTATCCTCTAACTCTAGTAATACTTGCTCCAATTTCTTAAAGAATTCCAATTTATCCGAATTCGGTGCGTATATGTTTATCACATTAAGTTTTTCACCCTGGAAATTAATTTGCACCCCTAATATCCTTCCTTCATCGTCTTTGTAAATCAGTTTAGGTTCCCATTTTTCGTTAACATATGTTACTACTCCTCTTTTTTTTTCTGCAATGGAGTTTATGAATTCAACTCCCAATTTTTTATTTATCAAGATATGTTTATGCTTTTTGGTCACATGTGTCTCCTGCATACAGATTAAATCAAGGTTCTTTCTTTTCAAAACATTCACTATTTTATTCCTCTTGGTTTTCTCATTCACACCGTTCACATTCCATGACAAAATTTTCAGATTCATTGTTATGTTTACTTGCCGATATCCAAATACTTAATTTATATCCGAGTGGTTTTGTTTTCTGTTTCCTCTTCCTCTTTTTCCACTTCCTCTTCCCCTACTCCTTCTTCCCCTTCCTCCTCCTCTTCTCCTCCTTCCCCTCCCCTTTCCTCCTGTTCTCCACCCTTCTCTCTTCTTCTACTTCTCTCTTCTCTCTTGTAAATCACCATTTCTCCCTCCAGATCTCTCCTCCACTTTCCCAAGGTCTTTTTCATATCTGCGTAGAAATTTACCCACTTCCTGACTTTCAGTAATCTTAAATCTTTTATCTTTATAGAAAAAGGAAATCCCTTCAGGGAATTCCCATCTGTGTTGTATCCCGTTCTTTTTTAGAACGCTTGCTAACTGTTTGTACCCCTCTCTTTTGCGTAGGAGTCTGGTTGGTATTTCTTTAAAGATAATAATTGGTCTGCCTTCAATTATTAGTTTCTTTTGGTAGCTTTCTCTTAGGATTAAATTTCTCATCTCTATCGAATTAAATATAACTAAACAGTCTCCCAGTGCTTTTTTGGATTTTATTTGTTTAGACCTTATTTTTATTCTGAAAGCATTTTCTATCGTATATGCAATCTCTTCTTCCTTCAATTCTAACCATTTCGCTAATTCTTTAGTCAGTTTCTCTTTAATATTCTCATTAGATTCTTCTCCTACTCCTCTAAACTTTAAATTTAGCTGTTTTTGTTTCATTTCCATCATCGCTAAATTGTCCAAAACTTGATCTTGATTCCTGTTCAGTTCTCGAAGTTCCTCTTTTATCCTATCTGTCTCCTTCCTTTGTTCCTTTATCTCTTTCTGTGTTTTTTTGTTCGATTCTTCTAAAATCTTTGATCGAACCGTTAAGTCTTTTACTTTACTTGACAGTTCCCCTACTGCACCCTCTATCTTCTTATCAATCAACTCATGTATCTCTCCTAGCTTTTTCTCCATGTGAGTTTCATTCTGTTTAAATTCCTCCTTTATTTTTAACCATAGAATGTCTAAGTCTTTAATTTCTTCTTGTCGAGATGCTTTCCTGTCTGATGGGGTCCCTCCTATCTTTTTTCCATTTTTCCCAGACATTTTCTCCGTTTCCACTCTCTCTCCTTTCCCCCCCCCTTCAATATATATATATATATAATATATATATACTATAAATTTCTTGTAATATTTATTCTCTCCCCTAGAGGG
Organism: Podarcis filfolensis; assembly: GCF_964270895.1. Taxonomy (NCBI): domain Eukaryota; kingdom Metazoa; phylum Chordata; class Lepidosauria; order Squamata; family Lacertidae; genus Podarcis; species Podarcis filfolensis. The sequence continues at coordinate 11,330,797 of NC_139619.1, forward strand.
CGCACAGTCTTAACAAGTTTTAGTTAGTATCAGAAAAAAATAATTACAACAACGTTCCCTTAAGCAGTCTAATTCCAGTTTTTACCAATTGCAATCAGGCAAAGAGAAATGGAGTAATTCTTTAAACTTAGCCAATCAAGTTATTCCCTGACCCTTTAACTTTCTCCTAATGCATCGAAATATTATTTATAATTTATATTTCTGGATTTTCTAAATCAAGATCTGTAATTCCAAATATTCTCAAATCCCGTGCCTACTCAATTCATTTACCGTCCATATATTTCGTACCCTCTAAATGTGGATAAGTCCAAAATAAACTCCTAATCAAACAATTTTGTCTGAGACTTATCAACTATGTAAGGATAAAGGCCCTCTGATAAGGCCCTTAAAGAAATATCAACCTTAAAGGGAACCTTTATGATAGGTATACAAAGACAGAAAAATCGAAAGTTTAACCTGTAGCCAACTTTTGTTTTAAATAGGAGCAGTTTATTCTTTCCTTTGTTCGGTCTTCAGCCACTTGGTTGGCTTAATCCAGATCAAAGGAGGGTAGGCAGTATTTGGGAAACTGTCTCCGTAGAATCCCTTCTATATCAAAAAAAAAGGATGAAAAAAAGAGAAAAAGGAAAAAAAGAAAAAAGGCGGTAGAGGGTTCCAACACTCCAATGCAGTCCTAAAACCTGCCGTGAAGGAAAGTGGGTTCTAAGTTCTAGGCTTTTCATCCACTTGCTGGATTATTCCAACATAGAACTGTGATTGGGAAAAGATCCAGGAGTCCAAAATTAAATCCAGTCCATTAAGTAGAAAGGGGGTATATGCCTCTTAGCTCACCCCTCTTTAACTCAGTTCATAAGTAATTCAAATCCAGGAAAAAAAAAGAAATTCCAAGTCTTTAAATATTCGAAATGTTCCAAAAATTAATCAGGAAAAAAAAAAGGAAAGAAGGTAAGTGTCCTACTGGGGGTATATATAAGACCCTATAAGCTCAGTTCGTATGAAATCCCCAACCATTCAACAAGAGGGGGTAAGGAGGAAATCCAAAAATCCAAGTTCTTTTAAGAGGGGGGGAAGGTAAAGTCCAAAGTTAAAGGTTTGAGAAAAAAAGGAAACATTTACTTGCCCGGAATATAATATAAAAAATCCAAAATTTGAGGCAGACAAAGTAATAAGTGGAGCGCCTTAGTCTCTTTAAAGCCTTTGAATTTATTCCGTCTTTTCCTCCTCTCCCTTCTCCTTTAAAGTTCCGCCTTAGAGTTTAAGTCTTCAACGTGTTCTTTTTCTTTATCACCACTCTGTTTAGTTCTTCCCTTTATTCTTTAGTACTTTCCCCAAAAGAAATACAAAGTCTCTAAGTATCTTTTCTTTCTGCTACTTTTATTTTATTTTGTTTCCTTTGCCTCGCTTAGTTGCTGCTGAGGACTTTCACTTTTCTGGTTCTACATCGGGTGCCTGGTCATTTCCTTTTTTCACTCTTATGACTTTATATCCTGCGCCATTTTGACTCCGAAAAAGCAGGTCGGGCTCCTCATTTAAATTCTTTTACATTCAGAGCTCACTTAGTGCGTAGTCCATCTTTTTAGCCCAAGATTGTTCCCAGAACACTAAGGGTTCCGCTCTTAAAGTTACGGAGGTTTGTCGCCTTTCCAGTGAGAGCTAGAGGCATTGCCAAACGGGGTCCGCAGAGCTTACCATTCGCGTTTCTCAGTCCCGACTTTCCCGAGTCTCTCAAAAAAACCCCCGAAAAAACAACGGAGCTACTCCAACGCTGCTGGTTAGCTTTTCCCTCAGGAGTACCCCTCTTGAGATTTTTGGGGGTCGCAGTGCCTTTGCGTTGCCCCCAAGCCCCCGTATGGCTCGGAAAAGCCCTTCCGCGGCTTTTCCGCGCTCCCTGCTGCTTGCGATCCAAACCGGAAGTCTCGCAGTCCATGGGACTCTCAAGAGTCTCCTCCAGCACCAGAATTCAAAAGCATCCATTCTTCGGCGATCAGCCTTCTTTATGGTCCAGCTAGATACAATGTAGCAATGTCAGGCCAGGCCACTTCCGAAAAGAACCGTCTGTATTTAAAAAGCCTAAAAACACTTGGAAATTCATAGAAAACCACTGGTTTCACCGATTCTCTTCATTCCACCGCCAGTCTGCTTCGTTGGCCAAGGACTTGGGAACCCCTGGGTCCCCGCCAGAATTCCCCAAGGGGGAGGTCACCTACTCACACGAAGGTACTTTACCCGTAGGTGACAATCGCTGGGCAAAAGCTCTCCTCCGGACTTACCCAGGCGGCAGACTATGCAAACCAAAGTTCTATTGTCCTCTTCCAGTAGGTGCTTAGAATGTACTTGGGTGTCGAGACCCCCTCGTTGGAAATGACTCACACAAGGACACGGATATTAGGTTTATGTTACTGGGCAAATTTTGGCCACAACTTTATTGAAATTAAAGAATGTGAGCGGTATTGGCTTAGGCATTGATTGGACCTGACTATATCTGACTCCTGCCCATTGTGCAGGAAGTCCCAGTAAGGGTAAGCCACCGGTAGGGGGAGCCCTGTCGATGCGAACCAACTCAAGCTCCCCCTGGTGCTCCCGTCGGGGTCGTGTCAAGGCCTTAGCCCCCCAGCTGGGCTTCAGACTAGATCAACACCCCCGAATTCCTTTAACGGAATACCCTTAAGCATGGAGGGGCAGGTGGTGGCCACACCTCCCCTCCCCCACACAAGGTCAAACAATGCCTAACCGCAACCCTATCAAAGTTGTGGCAATTGCTACGAGGTAGGCGAAAACCAAGTGGCCAGTGCCAATTTGCCCAGTGGAAAAATTCCTACCAGGCCCCTCGGACAACCAAGGCGACCAACCGTAGTCCATAGCAAGGCCATTGCCTAACGTGCAAAATAGGGAGGGAGGGCGGGTGATTGAGGAAGCGAGCCAAAGAGAAAGTTCTCTGGGGGTTGGCTGGCCGGGCTCTGACGTGGCCGGGATCCCATAGGCAACGGGGGACAGAGTCCCCCGCCCCTGGTGGGGAGTGGGTGGCCACGTGGTCCACCGCAACTCCTCCCCACTGGGAAGTGGAGCAGATTTCCCAAGACATATCCTGTATTTGCATGTTACCCCAACACATTCCTCCTATGTTAACCATGTATAACCCTCCCCTTTTCTGATGGAGTGGTGATGTTTAGCGAACTGTCTGCTGGGATAAGATAGGCACTTTTAAAAGTCCTTGTCACCCCGTTCTCGGGGTTCAATTCCTCTCTGAACCTGTTGCGCAATCAACTTTGGTCTCCGCTATTTGCTCCGCTTGGTGGCTGGCCTCCTTCTTTGTTCCGCAGGGACCCGCGGGCTCTGAGCAGCCTCCCACCTGGATTTTTCCGTAAGAACAGAAACTCGACTAACCCTCTTGAGAGAAGAAAGGTGGCTTTTGCTCCCACTGCAATGTTGTAATCTTAATAAGCACATCTTCCTACAAGTGAATAGTTGCCACCTATCTGGGGGGAAATAAAGTGGTATGCTGAGAGTCATGGTTACGGTGGAGAGCAAATCTGTGTTCAACAATCCGAACATCCAGAGAGAAACCAGATGGCAGCTTTTTTTTACTGTGTCCACAGAACTCAACGAAAGCCAACCAATGGTTTGGGTCAGGTGAAGTAGAAGCATGTTGAAATCTGCAGATGGCACAAAGTTCAGCGGCAGTAAATCAGAAAGAGGGGCAGTCCTTAAACAGCTGAAGAGAAGGGGATAAACCTCAACTGAGCATCCAACTATTAACATCCTGACGGTAAGGACCTTACCCAACCCTAGTCACATGTAAACACCATTTTAAAGTATGGCTTGATGAGCTAAAAGATGAAGAGGAGTACCCATTCAGAAGCACATCATATTGGAAACAATGCAGTTCAGTACTAACACTCAGATATGCACCCTCCTGCACATCCATACCCTGGGGCAAGTCTGGGGATGGGCTCTTGGTTTCTTTGGCCAACTAACTGCTCAGTAAGTGTCACCTTTGGGCACTTCCCTGGGTGTACACGTGTCCTCACACTTAAGGGATTATGGCGGGAGATAGAGGGGGAAAGAGTCATTTCCTTAAGGGCAAGAATGGCGTTGGAATGGAGGAAATTGATGCAGGGGGTGGATTTTCTGAAGTGAGGGGCTTTTCCTAAGCCAGCAGTCCATAAGGGAAATGGCTTGACAGATTTCTTGCAACAAAGGATCACTTTTGGCAATAGAAACCAGTTAATGGGCTTTTGATGGACTGAGTCCATTGTTCTCTCAGCAGGCGGCCACTCAGGAGCTCAGTCAAGCTGGCGAAGCTCTGCTGCTCCGCAGAACGGAAACAGGCAGCGGTAAGATTCTGTCCACTAGAGGCCGCTATCCGCTAAGCGCTATTGGCTAGGTGTCCAAATCCGATGCTTTTGATTGGGCTATACGCAGCAGTATGTAAATACAGAGTTCATTCCCAAGTCCCCGTTCATATTGATACGCTTTCATACCAGAAAGAGGGAAGCAGGGTCTTTTATTAATAAAAAAAGATGTGGTGCTTGGTGCGACAGGGGAAGGAAAGGGCTTTCTCGAGCTCATTGTCTCGCGCCCTAGCTATGTGAAGGGGTTTCTGGGGAAGGCGAGATCCGTAGCGAATTTCCCCTCGGAAATTCCATATAGCATATTCTTAGAAAAGGGGGGGGGGAGAAAAAAGGAGGGGGGGGGAGAAAAGACTGAAAGGGAAGAAAGGTTTCCTCTGTTCCCCTCCACTCTTCCAAATAATTCCGAGCTGAGGTGCAGAGCTCTTTCCTCCCTTGTGACCTCCCCACCCTCCTCCTCCCTTCCACATAACTGGCTGTGTCACCTTGCCTGCCAATCATACCTCCCTTTGAACTGAAGCAGAGTTCCATCCCTGTTTGTGCCAGTTCTGGAGTCTAAAAGCCAAGGACCTAAATCAGCCAAAGGAAAATGACACCCTTCCTACCCACACAAAAATGCAATTTTCATTGGTCTGTTTGCTACTGGACGTGGTCGCCAAGCTTGGCCAAAGGGGTTTGTTTTTTTCTTTTGTTTTAAGAAGCGAAGCAACAGCTCATTTGCTTGCTAGTGTGGGAGTCTGCAATTCTTGGTGTTCCAGGGCTTTTTGCAAGTTGGAGTTGCCTCCAGTCCACCCCGGATGTAAGAACAGTCCTTCTGGATTAGACCAATGGATGATCTAGTCCAGCACCTTGTTCCCCATAGTTGCCCAGCAGAGGCTCACAACAAGCCCATAAGCAGGACCTGAGTGCAATGGCCCTCTCCCACTCATATTCCCAAGCAGGGCCGGACCTCTGATGAGCCAGAGTGAGGCAGCTGCCTCAGGCGGCCGATGCTGAGGTGAGGGGATTGAGCTGGGAGTGGCCTGTGGCCTGGCCTGTACCCCTATGTTAGCTGACTGCTCTCAAGTGCAGGGAAAGCTCCTGTCCTTTCCAAAGTACTTGGAAGAAGATTCAACAGTCAATCCAATTGGCTTCGGAACAGGAAAGATTTTGGGGTGTTTTACTGTTTTGGATGTTTCAATTTGCTGGCAGCGCCCAGAATGGCTGGGGCAACCCAGCCCGATGGACAGCATAGAAATCTCAACGTTGAATTTGTCTGATTTCCTTTCAGAGCCATTCAAGTTGGTACTTTTCAGCACCTATGGGTGTAGTGGCATCTGGACCATGGACCTCTCAGCTGGTGACTTGTGGGAGTCAGTCTGCAGCTCACCACACCTCAGCCAGTGGGATGTATCACCAGAGATTACAGAACCCCAGCCGAGTCTTCAGAGATGTCCTTCTCTCAGCAGAACAGCTTCTTCCAGAGCAGTGGCGGAGCAGGGTGGGGGCAGTCCGCACTGGGTGTCATCCTGCGGGGAGGGGGGACACATTCACTGTAGGCTTGGGAAGCTGGGGGTCGTGGGTGGGCGCTCCCGGCTGGAGGAGGCAGGCAGGGGAGAGGACGGGAAGGAGGCAGGTGAGCAAAGAACGGAGGGGGGCAGGAAGGGGAGAGGAAGGAAGCGGGATCGGTGGGTGCGCCTTTCATTCTGCCTGGAAGACCAGCGCCTACAGCTGGACTACCAAGTGGATTGAAAGGGTCACTTTGGGGGCAGCGCTGCAAATGCAGAAGGGATCTTGGCCGGTTTCTAAAAAGGGAAAGTGAGTTTCCCTCTGACAAACGCTTTCTGCCTCCCCTCTGCAAAGCTCCACATGTTTCCTCCCCACCCTGTCCTCAGCCAACCCCCCACTTAGAAGCCACTCTTGGGTTATTGACTTCTGTGTGCTTGTGTATCTGTGTCTCCCGTGTGGGGTTCCTCTCTGCGTAAAGTCTTCAAGCTGTGCCTGTGTGCGCCTGACAAATCTGCCCCATTGCCTTTCCCTCGTCAAAATTTATCTTTCCCCCCACCTCCAGTCTCCGTTGTTGTGTGTCCTGGCTGAGAGGAAAAACAGAAGACGGGGGGCCATCGGTCAGGGATAGTCTACTTGAGATTCCTGCATTGCCCCAGGGGGTTGGCTTGATGACCCTCAGGGGTCCCTTCCAGCTCCACTCTTCTCTGGTGCAGGCTTGTGCAGAGTTTTAGGTACAAGTTGGGTGCAAGGGGTGCAGCCCATCTTATGCACCGCCGGCTCGGGAAGAAGTCCCACTGATCATGATGAGACTCGCAGGCGAGTAGATTGCTGCTGTGCAGGCCTGCTGTTGAAATCAATGTTTTCCTTTTCAGAGCATGGTGAAATCCCCATGACTAAAACCTCCCCTTCCATAGTTTCTGTCAGGAGTTCAGCCTACACTCGAGTAGCACCTTGGCAGAGACACGTGCCCGACTGGCATGTTCCCTGCCTCCTGGTCGATCGTTTGGGAGCTTCATAAGCTTTCTTCAGCCCGAACATCACAGCGAATGATGCCAAGTGACACCGGCACACTTAGGGATCCGCAGAGTTTGTGCATCATGCGTGACAGACCTTAGCAACTCAGCATTTTGGCTAATCGGCTTTATTTACATATCAACACACACACGGAGCACTGCAACATGGCTCCCTCTCTCTCTAGCATCAGACAGCAAAGAGAAAAAGAACAAAGGACAATAGTCCCACTTCGCGGAACACAGGAACACAAACATCCTGTCGCCGTCACTTCCCACTCTGTGGAGTCAAAACATAGACAACAATCCCATGACTGCAATCATGGAGCTGGAATTCTCACAGTTTCAAGCACTCCTACAGGTTCCGCAGAATATCTGTACTGCATGGTTTAGTGTGGCAGCACCTGCCCTTTGGAACTCCCCGCCTCTTGCAACAAAGCACGTGCCTTTGCTAGACGCTTTTCAGGCACCTGCTAAAAGCGTTTTTGTTGAGGCAAGCATACCTAGAAGCTTAGGAAGTTGAAGTAATTTTCATCTCTTTTAATATTTTAGCTATTGTATGTTTTAAAGTAGGATTGTTAATTTTTCTTGATTTGCCTGCTGTGGTGGTTTTTTGTTTTTTGTTTTGGTAAACCACTTTGCAGGCTTTTTAAAATAAATTTTATTAAATAAAGAAGCAATAGTAAAGGGAAAGGGACCCCTGACCATTTGGTCCAGTCGTGACCGACTCTGGGGTTGCGGCGCTCGTCTCGCTTTACTGGCCGAGGGAGCCGGTGTACAGCTTCCAGGTTATGTTGCTAGCATGACTAAGTCGCTTCTGGAGAACCAGAAGAGCAGCGCACGAAAACGCTGTTTACCTTCCCGCCGGAGCGGTACCTATTTATCTACTTGCACTTTGACGTGCTTTCGAACAAAGAAGCAATACATAGAACTAATAATAGAAATATATACGAAAATATATACTCCCCCCCACACACATTTTCTTTATTTTTCCTTCTCCTCCTGCTGCTGCTCCTCCTCCTCCTCCTCGTGTTCCTCACCTGAAGGAAAAGCCAAAGAACTACCATTAAAATTGGTGCCTGGTATGTGCAACCGTATGCTGTATTTTTATTCTTTTTGACAAGAAAATGGGCACACAAGGAGGCAGCAAACCTTTGTGCCCTTCAGAGGCACATGCGCAGTCTGCTACTGGCCTCTGGTCTCCTGCGCATGGGGTGGGGGTGGGGGGGAAGCCACCCCTTCCACGCAGCGAAGGCGACCCTGGCATGGCTACCAGCTGCCCACAAAGGCGCACTGAACTGGGCTCCAGACTGTGGTGGGACTCCCCTAAGCCCCAGCCAACATGGCCAGCGCTCATCAGGGATGATGGAACTTGAAACCCAACATCATTGGGAGGGAGGGCCATGTGAAGACAGGATTCTCAAAAATACCTCTGGCTTGTGGCTCCTGGAGTGTTTCTGGCAACGCCTGGAGTTTCTCTTCAAGCTCCCGGAGCTTCACACGGAATACTTCAGCTTCCTTAAATACTGTTTCAGCTCCATGCCACACCTCATCCAAAATCGCTGCTTTAACTCAGAAAAAGAAGGGAGCATCTGTGCATGTCATTCCGGTCAAGTTGCACCAAAGTGGGACTTGTTCATCTGAGCTCCACAAGCTGGTTTTTTTAATTGTTTGACTGGGGTTGTTGGTTGGTTTTTCTTTAATTTGGGGCAAGGTCTTTTTATGTGCCCTTTCAATCCCCAAGAGCCAGCACTGTAAATCAGTTTTAAGGGAGTCTTAGAAGCACAGCTGCCACCCCCCCACCCCCACCCCCCAACATCATCAGCAGTTACACATAAAGGCTTTTAAAACTTATTTAATATCTTTTTTAAAAAGTTAACCTTGTAATTCCTAAATCATTTTAAACACTTTGAAATACTTTCTAAAATTCTGCTTTTTAACTTTTATGTAAATGATGTAATAAAGGAACCCAAATGGCCAGATATTTCGCTGTTTCAGTTTTATCCCATAATGTATCCATTTTGCTACATGCCAACAATACGGTGTTGTTAGCACAAACATTCTGAGCGTCTGCACATCATTCTGAGCGTCTGCACATGCGCGAGCAGCGAAACCTGGAAGTAACCCGTTCTGTTACTTCCGGGTCGCCGCGGGACGCAACCTGAAAAGACGTAACCTGAACTGAGCGGAACAAGAGGAATGACTGTATTTGAGGATTTGCTTCTCTGATAGGAGTACTGGGTCTCATCAGATGACAGCCTCGGCCTTGAAGGCATCAAGATCTGCACAAGCAATTCTTAGCTTTACCAGAACTGAAGGCGGCAATGGGATTGCCCCTGCTCCGAAAAGATATACAGTGGTACCTCGGAAGTCAAACGGAATCCATTCCAGAAGTCTGTTTGACTTCCAAAACATTTAGAAACCAAGGGATTTGACGATAAAAAATCAAAATTCCACATAGATATTATAGAAAGCAAAAATAAAACAATGTCCAAAATATATGAGTTATTATTAAATTGGTATGCTAAAGATGAAGAGGTGAAGGAGGTTATAATTAAATGGGCCATAGACTTTGGTTATAATATAGAATTAGAAGTCTGGCAAGAATTATGGAATGTGAACGGCTTGTACGGCATTACAGGAAAATGTATGGAAAATGATATACAGGTGGTACCTCACGCCGGTAAAACTGGCAAAGATGTACAGAATGAAAAATAACAAATGCTGGAAATGTGGAGAGGTAGAAGGAGATCTTTTCCATATGTGGTGGAATTGCAGTAAAGTGAAAGGCTTCTGGGAATTAATTTACAATGAGCTTAAAAAAATGTTTAAGTATACTTTTTTTAAAAAAAAACCGAAGCCTTTCTACTGGGACTAGTTGGAAAAGATGTTAAAAAGAAAGATAAAAACTTATTCCCGTATGCCACAACAGCAGCAAGGACTATGTTAGCCCAGAATTGGAAAACAGAAGTAATACCAACTATTACTGAATGGCAGGTCAAAATGATTAATTATGCGGAACTGGCTAGAATATCGGGGAGAATAAAAGATCAGGATGAACAAAAGTTTTATGAAAATTGGAGTAAATACTTGGATTATACAAGAGATAACTGTAAATCTGTAAAGACACTGGCAGGATTTGACTAACTTCAACAGCTTATGATCAAATAGATAAATGTATAAAATACGTGACATAATGAAAATATATGATACTTACTGAAGGGGAGGAAGGAAGTCCAAAGCTCAATAGAGCTAATGTTATGTATGAGATGTATTAATACAATGAATGTATTGGAATGTATGTTTGATGAAAACTAATAAAAATTTAAGTTGGGGGGGGGGGGAAACATTCAGAAACCAAGGCACGGCTTCCGATTGGCTGCAGGAGCTTCCTGCACTCAATCCGAAGCCGCGGAAGCCCCGTCGGACATTTGGGCTCCAAAGAACATTCACAAACCGGAACACTCACTTCCGGGTTTGTGGCGTTCGGGAGCCAAAACATTCGAGTCGCAAGGCGTTTGGGATCCAAGGTACTACTGTATTGGTAAGGCACCCCCACAGGTAACATGGGGGTGGGGAGGAGAACGATAGGAGGGGATCGGGAGAGACAGGGAAGCCTGGAGGGAACGCCCCACCTAGCCCAGCTCCGACCCCAAGCCAATATCACCAGCGGCTGGAGCAAAAGAGCAGAGGAACAGCGCACCGGGGACCGGCTGGGGGCTAGAAGAATGTGGCATGGACCCTCCCCTGCCAGTGTGGGGGGGCACAGCAAAAACCATGCTTTATTTTATTTAGTTTATTTTCAGTCCATTTCTTATCAGTATTTTAAAGCCCTATGAACCCAGGTAGGCGGCCTGAACCATTGGAGCCCATTTCCTGGAACGGCCGCCTCAACCCTGATCTAGGGACCCGACACCAAGCCCTGGGGGTCCCACAGGAGAATTAAAACTGCCCCTTTTTCTTGTTCCCTTCTCTCTCTCTCTCTCTCTCTCTCTCTCTCTCTCCCTCCCCCCTCCTCCTCCTTCTTCTTTAGTTATACACACAACCCTCCCTTTTTTATTAATACATTATTACTCATTATTCATCCATTTCTATTCACTTCTTACTCATTTACTCATTTTTATTATTATTACTCATTTTTTCTTTTTTTTAAAAAAGTTTTTTTTTTTTTAATTTCTCATTAATGAATTCTACATATACCGTATTTTTCGCTCTATAGGACGCACTGGAACATAGGACGCACCGGACCATAGGAGGGAGAGAACAAGGGGGAAAAAATTTTCCCCCTCTCTGCTAAACGTCCCTTCAGCGAAGCGGCAGGAGAAATGGAGCCCCTTCCATTTCTCCTCCCGCTTCGCTGAAGGGGCGCTGCACAGAGAGGGAAACTGTGCAGCGCCTCTCCAGCGAAGCGTAGCCTGGAGAGCAAGAGGGATCGGTGTGCACTGACCCCTCTCACTCTCCAGGCTTCAGGCGGCTATCCGCAAGCCTTCGGAGCGCAGAATTCCATTAGCCTTTACATTTTTAACTTTGGACTCTTATCTGCAAACTCCCAACCCCACCTCCCCACCTTAACACTGGGAGGGCCATGTCCCTGGAATTTGAGAAGACAGGATTCTCAAAAATAACTCTTCCTTGCGGCTCCTGGAGTATTGCAGGCAATGGCTGGAGGTTTTCTACAGGCTCCTGGACCTTCATAGGCAATGCTTGATCATCATTAAGTACTGTTTCCGCCCCCGTCTTAGGGCTATTGGGCGCCTTCTTCAGTATTTCAACATCCTGGAGAGGACAGACACTTCCTGCTAGACATTTAGTCCAGACATTTACAGAAGGCACAGAGGCACTGGTTGAAGAAGTTGGGAATGAGCAGACAGTGCTTTTGCTGAGAAGGAGCTCCACCCCAGGGTGCTAAAGAGCTCTTTCCCTGAATTGTTGGAACCCAATACTAAGAATTTGTCAAGAATGTATAACTTGCTGTTGAAATGGAATACACAAGATGAGATGGTTAAATCAGCTATGATTAAATGGGCACAAGACATTGGTCATGACATTATGTTTGCTGACTGGGAACAGTTATGGACTACCGGTATAAAATTCACGGCATGTAATGCCTTAAGAGAGAACATTATGAAAATGATGTACAGGTGGTACATGACCCCAGTCAAGCTTGCAAAAATCTATCATATGCCCAATAATAAATGCTGGAAATGTAAGGAAACTGAAGGTACTTTCTATCACCTTTGGTGGACGTGCCCAAGGATCAAGGCCTTCTGGGAAATGATCTATAACGAAATCAAGAAAGTACTTAAGTATACTTTTCATAAGAAACCAGAGGCCTTCCTCCTGGGCATGGTAGGCCAATTGGTGTCAAGGAAAGATAGGACGTTCTTTATGTATGCTACAACAGCAGCAAGAGTTCTTTTAGCAAAGTATTGGAAGACACAAGAACTACCCACGCTGGAAGAGTGGCAGACGAAGGTGATAGACTATATGGGACTGGCTGAGATGACTGGCAGAATCCGTGACCAAGGGAAAGAGACGGTGGAAGAAGATTGGAAGAAATTTAAAATTTATCTTAAGAACTGTTGTAAAATTAATGAGTGTTAAAATGTTATGGGTAATGTAAAACAGAATTGCAGTGACAAATAATTGGGTAAGAGAAAAAGGATTAAAGAAAGTGAATTATAAGTAATTGAAATTAGGAGTTGCTGGGAAAATTTAAAACAGGGATGCAGAAAAGGGAGGCATGGGGAAGTCGTTGAAACAAGGTTTAAGAAAAAGAGGATATGAAATTATACGTGTTTGTATGTATGTTTGTTTGTGTACTGTCAGCTGTGTTGTGTTTTGATATATGTTGGAAAATCAATAAAAATTTATATTAAAAAAATAAAATAAAGAGCTCTTTCCCTAGCCTGCAGGTGCCAGAAGGCCAAGCGCTGGTGTTGCAGTGGTGGTACTTCAGAGGAGTATGAGAAAAGGCTGCTCTGGATTCTGGGTATATAAATGGCCTTGCCTGAAGCTGTGGATTGTGCTCTGCATTAGCAGAGAGGCTCTACTTAGTTGCAAATGAAGCACATTTCAGTTCTTACAGAAACCGGTGTTTCCATGCATGCTTGTTCAGGAACTCTGTGAACTAGACAGCCGCTGTTTTAAACTGGCCCTTTTTCTGGCAGGTTAAACGATTAAAGTTGACTTGATTAACTTCATCCGCCAACTACCCTTCTAAGCAACCAGAGCAATTACAAATCAAAGGCTCTCCAACCGTGCGCTATCCCTATCTGCAAGCAAGCTCTCCCACAAAGTGTTCTATGAGACACATGAGCCAAATAGCCGAGGAGACAGTTTTTTAGCTGCCTGTCATTCATACACTTTATACGGAAAGGATTTCAGGGGCAGATGCTCTTTTTCTGCATGGAGGGTGGGGGTTTCCAAAGGAGCACTATTCAGACCTGCATTCATGGCTTATGAGTCGTAGCCGTGTGACAACTGCACCTCATGCTGACGTGTTGAAGGGCTGATGTTGCACTTCCAGGTAGAAGAGCTCGTTGGCATTATTTTAGGCTCTGTGTCAATTGACTTTGTGACATGATGGTGGGGGGGAGTTCTTATTTTTAGAGTATTTACCTGCAACCTATTATGTGGGAATCTCAAGGTACTTTACAACTTGGTCAGAAAATAGGCAAACATTGAAATGCAGCAGAATAAACAGGCCTACAGTAAAAAAATATCCTTCAAAGCCCATATTGGCTGGCAGCAGCATCCCCCCAAGTCCATGATGGATAAACACTTTCCCCACATGGAGCAGAATTGCACCCATGTTGGCAAAGGCCTCCTTTCTAGAAGGGGGAGCAGAGGCTGCCCCCACCCACTGCTCTCTTCTCCCAGGCATCTGAAGAGACAAACGGCTCCCCTTCTCTACCTGTGTACCACAAGCCTGAATTGCAAGACAGTTCCCACTTTGGGGCAACAGGGAACAAACATGCATAGGACGAGTTCTGAGGCTCCCCCAACAAAGCCATTTCCCTGGGCCCACCTGCCAGCCTGCTGCTGGCTGGCTGCCCACCCACAGGAAAACGGCACGATTCTCCCCACCAAGAGGACATAACAAGAAGATGGGGACTATAACATAGGACTTCCTAACTTGTGAGTTCTGATGAGCCGCTGCTGCTTCCCCAGTTTAAATGATGGTGGCTCAGGTGAGCCATTAAGCTAGAAGGAGGAAAAGGACCGACCCCGGGATGGGCTGTCTGCCTTCCTTTTGCCTTCCACCTCACGACATCCTTCCCCAGCCTGGTGCACTCCAGGTGTTCTGGGGCTCCATCTCTCACCAGGCCCAGGCGGTATGGCCAGGGGTCAGGGATGGGGGCAGTTGTCCAAAGCAGCTAGAGAGACTCAAGGAGGGCATTACAGCCTCAAAGCCCTTTCCCTACCTCTCAATCTGGACTTACCTGGCCTTGCCCCTGGCCGCCTTTAGCCAGATCAGCTGTGCTCGGAGCTGGGACAGACCCCTCTGGAGACTTAGAGGTAGAGGAAACAGCCTGGGTCCCCTGGAGAGCACTCCCAAAGGAGATGCCCTCAAAGCTGATCATACTTTTCCTACTCGCAGACTGCAAGCTAGAGAACGTCGCTGCACACTGGTGACCCGTTCCCTGGGAAGAAGAAACCTCATCCAGAGATGGGAGGGAAGCACTTTGGCCAGTGCCATGGGGCCTTTCTTCGGAAAGCTGCTCGGGGACCTGCAATGGAGCACTGCCCAAGGAGGAAGAAATGTGGGAGGCCTGCTGGGAAGGCTGCTGGGACCCCGACTCTTCCTGGCTAAGGGAAGCAGCTCTTCCAGTGGTATCTCTGGGAACAGAGGGCATTGAAGTGAGCTGGCAATGAGAAGGCTCAGCCAGGTGGGAGCCGGAGGTCTCTGGGGTCGCACCCAGGGATTTGTTGGGCGAACTTTTCTTCTCCATTCTGTGGACACGAAGGCAAGTCTTCTGACCACTGTACCAGCTGGTTTCAAAGGCTATTTTTTATGAAAGCTTGAAAAACAAAGAAAACACAATATACAGAAACCAGTGTCAGATATCAAGCATTTTGAAAACATAAAAATGAAAAGAAACAGAAGACGAAAAGACTTCTGATTCCTTGTCTATCAGCTTAAAAAACTTATGCAAAACTCTTACTTCCCACCTGGGATGAGCCACTTGGCACACTAATCTGAGCCGCTGGAGAAAGACTGGGGTGGACGGCAAGTGGGAGGGGGAAGTCGTGCGCTTCTGTCCCTTGAAAAAAAAATGCCGATCCTCCCAGGAGGCAGCCTGCTTGCAGACAAGGGGGCTGGGCTGCCTCAAAGCCCATCAAGGCCACAGGCTGCTAGCATGACTCATCCCAGCTTTCTCATCTAAGGGGAAAGGATGCGCGGTCTTAAATGCTTAAATGCCTTGGCAACCTGGCTGAGCTACCTTGGGCCAGTCCTTGGGCAAGTCCTTGGGCCAGCTTAGCTTCCCTCACAGAGGGTTGTTCTGAAGATACACTCTGGCGGAGGAGGACGTCGGGTTGGGTGGGGGTTGCCAGGAGCAGCACGATGTCCCTCCAACCCCCGGCTTCCACTCTCCAGGCAGGCGCCCAGCGTGGCCAGCTGGCAAGGGCTCTTTCTTACTCCAGCCTTGGCATGCAGATCCCGGGTTCAGCCCCAGATCTCTGGAGCGGAAAGGCTCTTGGGCGTGAATATGAAAGGCAGCATCTGTCAGAATAGGTCATACTGAGCCAGTACAGATGAACGTGACTATTGGTTTGCTTTCTCTGCCTCAGAGGTGGCAGAGAGAGGCAGGGGAGAGACTCCGACCTCTACAGAAGGCTGCACCCCTTTCCTCCATGTCCCCACCCCAACTCTTAGGACCAGAAGCAAGAGACAGCTTTGCTGAGCACGTGCCCCTTCCCAGGGAGATGCAACTCTGCACTACTGTTCCCTGAATTGCTCGGGAAGCAGCCATACTCCAGGCTCTTATTGTCACAGCCCTGCAGGATCAGACCAAGGCCCATCTAGTCCAGCTCTCAGCAGCCCAGCAGATGTCCAAGGGAAGCCCCAAGCAGACTCCAAATGCAGCCCCACTCTCCCCACTGGGGACGCCCGCAACGGGTATGCAGAGGTAGACTGCCTCTGCGGCTGGAGGTGCAACATGGTCTAACCCTCCATGAATTTGACGAATCCTCTCTTAAAGCCATCCCCCTCAGTGCCTCTGGAAGGAGGAAATTTCAGTGTCACTAGGCACTCTGTGTCTGGCCTGAATCTGCCAACATTCCTCTTTCTTAAAGAGATTCAGGTTCTGATATTATGAGGGAGAAAACATCGCTCTGCACCTTTCCCACATCATGCATACTTCTATGATGTCCCCACTTTCCCCCCTCTCCCAAAGCCCCAAAGCCTCCTACATTGTAAGCCTTCCTTACAGGGGAATCATCAGAACCACCTGTGCTGCAGAGCTTCTGGCTGAAAGGCGACTCAGGAGATTTGCAATGACTGCTGCAATGCACCCCTAATGATTCAGATTGTATCATTATAGCCTTATTGTGTTTATTTGTTGTTGATATATTAAATTTGTATAATCTTAAAAGCGGTGTGGCTGTGAGTACCATGAAGGGAGCCTGCACTTTGTGATTTGCCAGGGCACTACTGCAGGTTAGGAAGGAGGAAGAGGCAAAGATCATTTCCCCACTAAAACATGTTTGCACCCAGGGTGTTTCCAGACTGTCAGTATTTTGTGGGAGGGATTCAGGTCCAGCCCAGAACTTCAGCTTTTCCAATGAGAATGGATTAAAGCACTCTGACCATTCCCTTAGTAGAGTCTAACCACTGTGTTAAGTTTTGGGCAAGCAAGACATGAACGTAAAACAAACAAGTGGTCGTCTCCTCTGGAGGAACCCCTGCACTGTAAATATATTGACAGCACACTTACAGGTCTTTGGCATTGGCACCCCAGAACTGTGAAGGTTGCCTCAACTGTTGAGCAACACAGCTAAGGAAGAAGGAGTGGAGTGTCTCCGGGGGGAGCATAGCTGCCATGACCTTCCAAACACACAGACAGGACAGTGTGGTGGCACCCAGGGAATAGTTGCAGCAGCCGGATGGCTGGCTGAAACACACACCATTGCACTCTTTTTGCATGGGATTCACTCTGAATCAGCCAGTTAGTGAACTTGGTGCTCCTGTGCAACAAAGCCACTACAAAATTGCTCTTCCCCACACACTTCCAGGTCCCTCCAGCTGGGCTTTTTGAGTGTGATGGGGTTTTCTCACTCCAGAGCAGTTTGTGTTTAAGCTGAAGGTCACCAGGAAAGCAAGGGAGACTAAAAAAATTGCATTTGTTAATATAGTAAGGTTTTAATAACTCTAATAATGACTAACTGTGTGGAAATGACTGGAAAAAGAAAAAAAGGAAAATAAAGGCTTTCGACTCTTGGTTTCCTGGAAGAAGATCAAAAGACTCCCCTGGACTAGAAGAGACATCTCATTAACAACTGGAGAAATGCCAAAGAACTTTGGATATCTGCTTGGGGGGTTTCTGATGCAGTATTAATTTAACAAGGAGCCAGAAGTGAAACCGAAAGTAGACTGACCAGCTAGCTGAATCCAATTATATTGCTATGGGGGGGGGGGACCTCTAACATTTTACTTTTCGATATTTGTACTTCCAGGGTGAATTGAATGGGTGGGTGAGGGGGTGGAGGAGAGGCAGAAAGAAGAGCTAACTTGTCCGTGGCTGGGGGGCGCAATCTGGACGGTTCTGCTGGGGCGCAAGATCACCTAAGTTGCCCCTGATAATAATGATAAGTTTCCCCTGCCAAAGGGTTGCATGACATCTGGCTGAAGACTTTTTGTGCTAAACGTTGAAGCTATGCTGGTGTGTGTGTGTGTGTGTGTGTGTGTTTGTTTGTTGCAGAATGGTTTAATTAGCTCATTCTCCTCCTAGCACATCGTCTTCATTCAACTCTGGCTGTTGAATGAATGCTTTCTTATAATCATTCTTATGTTTAAGTGGGCTTTGGCCTCCTTCCAGACAGCAGCTTGAAAGGGAAGCAGAGGAAAGCTCAAATGATGACAAAAGGCAGGGGCATCCAACAACCCAGAGTTTTGGTTTGGATGTGACACTTTGAGAATTCCCCAAGCCATCCCGAAGCCCCCATTTCACTCTGGTCCATCTGAGTATCTCCTTTCCACCTATGCCTCCCCTCCCCCCAAATATTCACAATTAAGAAATCAGAAAACAACCCCCACCTCTCTTTCGACAGAACTAGATGGAATGATCAGGCATAGCAACTCCTGCAGAGAGGATAAAACCAAAATGTTTCCAAGGGACACATTTATCAAACAAGATATCTGCCCATAGCTCAGTCAGTAGAGTGTGAGACTCTGCATCTCAGGGTCGTGGGTTTGAGCCCCACGTTGGGCAAAATATTCCTGCATTGCAGGGGGTGGACTAGATGACTCTTGTGGTCCCTTCCAACTCTACAATTCCATGATATCCTGTGAGGAGGAGTCAACTGAGTTTTACTCAGAAGAGATGCGTCAAAATCAACACAGCCACGTAATTTGTGCCCATCAATTTAAATAGGTCTGCTGTGGAAAGGACTGATGTTGACTACAACCCTGATGTTTTCTGATTATTTTATAGAGCGTTTCCCTCAATACCAAAAAATGGAGGCAGAGACAATTTACGGAATTTCAAAACCACCGAAGCTTTATTGAATGAATGAATGAATCAATTTATTACAGTCACAAACCAGAATATGGACTTCTACAGAGATAGAGAACATGTAGAAGAAGAAGAAGAAGAGTTTGGATTTGATATCCCGCTTCATCACTGCCCTAATGTCAGGGAACTGCCATCGGAGCCAGAGGCGGAGGGAAGGCTCCAGAGGGATGCCGGAGAGGGTCCCAGTAGGGAGAGAGGCAGCCCATCTGCTGGGGAAGGAAATCAGCGTAGCACCAGTGGAGAAGGGGGGCAGATGGGGGAATCGGCGAGGGGGCTCCAGGACTCCTCGCCGGAGACCAGCGGGGAGAGCACGGGTCCTCCGTTGCCCACACCCTCCCTGCGCAGAAGACTTCCGCGCAGGGAGAGTAGGAGGAGACTAGGCGTCAAAGAACTTCTTTGCTGGAAGAAGTTCAAGAAACGCCCACTGACGGATTCTGCCAGCGATTGAGACAGCCACGGATGGGTGGCTGTCTGGACAGAAAGGGTTCACCTAGGTAACCCAGCCAGCAGTGGCGACAATTTACGCACGAGCAACCCCTAGAACCATTACACCTAAGGAGTCTCAAAGCGGCTAACATTCTCCTTTCCCTACACCCCCCCCAACAAACACTCTGTGAGGTGAGTGGGGCTGAGAGACTTCAGAGAAGTGTGACTGGCCCAAGGTCACCCAGCAGCTGCATGTGGATGAGCGGAGACGCAAACCCGGTTCCCCAGATTACGAGACTACCGCTCTTAACCACTACACCACACTGGCTCTCATATATATGTAGGTTAAAATCAAAATCTAGAACACAGTAAAGAATACAGATGTGAACTAATTAAAATGTGTAGTTTAAGACCTTAACCGCTAATTTAAAATATGCATGTCAATGCTTTATTATAATTAAGGCAGGTAAAATAATTATTACTCTTAATAGTATTCATTGCTATGAGGCTTCTTGAAGCAATTCAGAATACAATCAACATTAGCAGAACACTTTCCTTTACAAGGACAATTTAAAAAGCAACAATTTAAAAGCAATAAAAAAGTTATATTGCATAGGAAAGAATTCTAAAACAACAGCAATGATCACAATTAGCAACAAGACACAATGAAACAGCAAGCAAAAATTGCCACTCCATCATCGCTGAGCCTTGAAACTTGTGTCTTCTCCCCATAATCGAAACTGACATCAAGTCTTATGTCATCTGGAAGAGAATGAAGGAGAAGAGAGATGAATTTCTGCCACATTTACTGATTCACCAAATTGACCTGGCCCCCATTCCACCCTATTTACAAGGAGGCTTTATGGATCCTGTCTTTGGTGGCAACGACTCCTTCCAAGCCTGCAGTTTGGCCATCTTTGTGCTGTGGCAGGATTTCACAGCCACATGACCCAGGAGGTCTGCATCAAGCAAGGATGCTGCAGCTACTGAGTGGGCTCTCCTTAGTCTGGAAAGTGCGTCCCATGTCCCCAGGCTGTGGGTGTTACCTTCTTTGGGGCAGAAGTGAGCCAGCTCCAGAGGGACGAGAGCATGCTGTAGAGAACAGAAAAGACCGTACTGGATCAGATGACTGATCTGATCCTCAACCCTCCCCAAATAATGGGTGCAAGAGAACATGGAAGCAGACCCAAGCCAGGGAAGACTTGCCTCCATCATGGGATGAGTGAGTTCTATTGCCTGGCCCCAATCCCTTGCCCCAGGCGACCTCAAT
The DNA here is from genome assembly GCF_964270895.1 of Podarcis filfolensis. Lineage (NCBI taxonomy): Eukaryota > Metazoa > Chordata > Lepidosauria > Squamata > Lacertidae > Podarcis > Podarcis filfolensis. The sequence goes on from NC_139619.1 coordinate 11,351,078, forward strand.
GGGTCCTGCAGCCTACTAGGCAGAGGTGGAAGTGTAAGATCAAGGAAGAGGGCAGGAAATGTCTCCAGCCTTGTCTGGCATCCCAGGGACACACATTGTGTTGTGTGCCTGATACCAGACTGTGATTCCTCCCGTGGGAATCCTTTCACAAGCCACTCTGGGAGCCTCTTGGGGCTGTGAAGGTGCCAAAGGTGAGAGACAACTTCAGGCAACTGAGCCTTCTTGCACAGGACATCAGCTAGCTAATGCCACTGGCTGCCAGTTGCCTCTCCGCTGCAATCGCACTTGTTGTGCAACCTCTCAGTTCCTGTGGGAGGAAAGGGGACCTCAGGATCAGGAGGCTGGTCTGGGGGAAAGAGGCAGACCACTGTGAAGCCCTTTACACTCTCAGAGAGAGATCCGTTTCTGTTCTAAAGTGGCAATGTCCTCCAGCCCCAAATTGTAGCTCTGCATCCAAGGCCCTCCTTTGGCTGTCTGGGCAAGTGGGCCTTTGCTGGCTCGTCCATGTGGCCAGCTTGCCTTACAAGAGGGGGAGGGCCCAAGAGGTGCACTGCTAGGTGGTGGCTTCTCCATGAAAGCTTTCTAGGTCAAACAGCCACTGAGGCCATCAAGATACTTACATTCATCAGCAAGTTCAGGATCTTAGTGCTTGGGGCCTCCCAGAGAAGGCCTCCCAGCATCAGAGTATAAAGTTCCTCTAACTCCTGCAGGCAATGGCAATGAGGGAGAGGATGTGCCAAGCAGGGGAAAGAGAGATCAGATGTTGAGCAATGGGAGCAGTGCTTAAAGCGTGTGAAGAAGAAACAACAACTAGAGAAGTCAAATTTCAAGGCTAACAACTTACCTGCTTGTCAGGCTCAGTTTTGACCTCAATGACTGCCGCAAAGGCTGCATACACAATCAGGCTGTGGAGCTTCAGTGGTAATTTGGGCTTCATGAGGCTGGAGAGAAGGAGGGAAAAGTTTTTAGACTCTGTCTCATATTGGGGGAAGCATCAAATACATGTCATTCTCTTGAACTTCTAGTGAATGCATGTGTTAGCTTAAACCACTTTTGACAATCAAGCAGCGTATAGATTTTACAGGGTAAAAATGAATAAAGGTAAAATTAAAATAAACACACGAGGGCACTGTTTATGTGGCAGTCTACCTGGCACTTGGTTGCAAGCCTCTAGGTCTTAGTTAATCCCACCCCTAAAAGCTGAGCCATTTCGCAGTCATCTCTAGACAATATAGCTTCTATTTTCTCTCTCACATCTCCACTCACCCTGTAAATAGTTGCTGCATAAAGAAAGCTTTTTGAACGCAAGAAACCCAAGAAATTGTAAGCAATTCTTCCAATTGAATTCACTGCAGTGGCAAGGTCTGGTAACACCTTTCCACATTCTGCTCCCCCGCCCCCGCCAGCTCCTCGTCAAGCTCAAAAAACCTGGTATACCTCAGTTGGTAAAGGGCTTCCAGTGCCGTAGCAAGGACCAATTCAGGCTGCGTAAAGCACGAAATCCGTCCCATGAGATCCTGATAGAGAACAGAGGGCGGAGGGGGAAAACGTCAGTTCCCTACAGACATCACGTGGATTCCTCCAACCCCAAACTCAGTGCAGGAATTGGCAATGTAATGCCAAATGCCTGCACAACCCTTCTCTTGGCCAGACCCCGCCAGGCCTTCCTTCTGCCCAGCATCCCCCAAATCCCATCCCCAGCTCACCTGCCCACCTCACCCCTGGATACCTCATGCAACCTCTCACTCACCGCAATTGCCTTGACGGCCATCTTTTTGGAGTACCTCAAGCTGTCCTTTTCTCTCTGGCGGGCCTCCGAGCAAGTGGCCAGCACGCAGCAGAGCAACATCTCATCCTTCTCCAGTTGCTGAAATGGCAAGAGTCAGGCTGTCAGTTCATGGCAGGAGGGCTTCTCTGCACCTGAGACCGCCAAAATGGGGTTATAAACAGCACTGGTGGATGGGGGGGTGAGGGATTTTGTATGTACTGTGCTGTTTTCTCAAATACTAACCACAGGCGATGCCCAGACCCTGCCAGTCTCTGAACCATCTGCAACAAGAGAAGAAGGAAAGGACATGGGGGCAGGTTAGTTCATTTCTACTTATTTTCCACAGTTGAGGATTAGAGCATTAAGGCCACCCCTCCTTACGCTCCAAAATGAAAAGGAAGCATTTGCTCACGTGGGCCCACAGCAACCCTGGACTTCTTGGGGACTTTGCGGGTCCCCTTCTTCTTGCGGGCTGCCATGTCCCTCAGTCGCCTGAACCTAGAAGAGAAGGAGAGGGGCAGACCTTGTTGTTGTTGTTATACCACCCTATACCCACAGGTCTCAGTTACAACCAGTGCTTTTTTCTGGGGGGATGCAGGGGTACGCACACCCCAAAACATTTTGTGAATCTTTGCACTTTTGTCCATTTACTGTACTGCATTTATTTTACCCGATTTGAACTATAAAATGGTGGTTTTCTTGAGTCAAAATGAGAGTACCCCAAACATTTTTTTTAATAGAAAAAAAGCACTGGTTCCAACATAAAAATCACAATATAGAAACACAATATGCATAATAAAGGTGAAAAACAACCCAGTAAAGCTCCCTCCCCAACACATTTCAAAACCTGAGACAGAAGCCTACAACCAAAATGGGGTGGGTGGGTGTGTAAGAGAAGACAGGGAGTCTTTGCAGCATAGCCATAACACAAATACGGGTAGCCTAAGAGTTGCAGGCAGAGCCGTGTCATTTCACACACTACTTCGGCTGTGGGACATCGTATCAACAAGGAAAGGAGCATTTGGTGTTGTTGCATCTCCTCGGGTATTTGTTGATTTGTCGCCACGAGGGGTTGTAGTTGTGGAGGTATAGTTTGATGAGGTTTCTGGTTATTTGTACCCTAGGTGCCCACTCACACACAAAAACAAATCTCCCTGCAGCCAACCAAAGACCACCAACCACACCCTAGGTCACCCCCCAACCTCTCTCACCACCAAGGAAATGCAACAAGGGAATAGTAAGTGAACCCACACAAGTGATGCTGACACAAAACCCCACACATACAGGGGAAACTCGGAAAATTAGAATATTGTGGAAAAGTTCATTTATTTCAGTAATTCAACGTAAAAGGTGAAACGTCTACTTCTCAGAGGTCAATCTCTATTCTCTATTTGCAATCCTTGTTTTGCTGATTTCATTTCATATTCTAATTTTCTGAGATTGTTAATTTGGGGTTTTCATCAGCTGTACGCCATAATATCACAATCATAACAAATAAAGGCTTGACATATCTCGCTTTGCATGTCATGAGTCTATCTCATATATTAGTTTCACCTTTTAAGTTGAATTACTTGAATAAATGAACTTTTCCATGATATTCTAATTTTCCGAGTTTCCCCTGTACACTAAGTAGAAGAGAAGCATTGCCACCCGACCCCACCCTCCCCCTCTGTTCTTCCTAACCCAACACTGCATGCAACACTAATGTCTCACAACAATTGAAACTGATCTGTAGAGAACACAACTTGAAAAAAGAGACAAGGAACGGTTTTTTTGTAAACTAAGAAATCTTCTATCATTTGTTTATTTATTTATTTAAAAAAAAAAACAAGGAAAGGAGCAGGAAGGAGTTATCCAAGATGATCGTGGCCTTGGAGAGAAAGCAGATGGAGGGAGAGCTTTGAATCAACTCATTTGAGAATGCTGGTGGGAACTTCTTCACATCAATTTCAATTTCAATTTATTTATTTACGGCTATTAGCCCATAAAATATGTACAAACATAAAAACACAGGGACATAAAAACAGATATATCCGACATTGAAGGGTGGGTCATTGAGCAGAGCCAAGTGACAGCTTGGGGCCAGGAGAGCTCCAAGGGACGGATCACAGAAAAGGAAAACTGAAGACGAACTCCGACATGCACTCTCATCATAACAGTCCGATTAGTTTTGATGTTGTTTTTGTTTTTTGGTGGTTTTTGAGTGTGAGATAACCGCATTCAGAAATCTCGCCACCTGCAGAGTTACAGAAGGATCTGTATCCTGCAAAAGCAGTGCGGCGTGTGACTCAACAGACCTGCCAACCAAGCGCAGTAAAGCAGGACCCAGGAATTTAGCCCTGGCTGTGCTATGTAGGACAGTTGAACATTATATGTGAAAGAGATTCAACAGTTTCCCCGTCACACACGCATAGCGGAGACACCAAACCCTTGGAAAATCTGTGGTTCAGCAGGTTTGATGGAAAGACATTGAACCTTGCACGAATAAATGCACGTCGGTGTGGTACTGATGAAAGAGATGACATGTATGATGGAAGGCCAAGTGGTGGGGTTATTCCGTGATACCTGGGGGAGCAGACACCACCACCCCTGGCGAGGTTGTGTTGATTTTCAATGTCCGCTAATCTTTGCTCAATAAGGCTTTTGGCTGAGCGTAAGTTCATCTTTAAGGAGTCCGCTGGGGAAATTCCGATGCTCAGAAGTTTGGCATGGATTTTTCCTACCCACGGATTGACAAAGACGTCCCGCCAGAGGCACTGAAAAAGGTAATGGTCGGGAAGCCTGTGCCAGCTGGACAGCCAATAGCCAAAGACTCGCTTCCAGATGACAGTCTCCAATGATGCAATCCTTAACTCCAGACGTATGGCTGCGTTGCTCACACACATGGGGAGTTTCAGAAGGTGACGGAGAAACTGATTCTGCAATGTCCCCAGTGATGTTAAATTGGACCCTGGGGCCCAGAGCGGGGCAGCATAACAGAGGGTGGAAACCACTTTTGCGTGGTATACCTTCAATGCAGAAGGGATGTGAGAGGCTGTGAAAGGAGTCATCAACTTCCATATTTTGATTGGGCATAAGGTCTGAGACGGGAGTATTGAGTTTATCAACTTCCTCCACGGTAGAATGGTGCTGTTGATCAACAGGTGACTGCTGATTCAGATCAGTAGGGGGTAACAAGGTAACAGGTTGAGCAATTATCAGGGCATTTGATGGAGACGCCATGTGGGACGTGGAGCGCCTGCTCTCCTCTCTCATCGGTATAGAGGGGTCCCCCTGCGATAGAAGTCTTTGTTTGAGTAGATCCAATCTATCGAGAATAGCCTGCTGTTCTTCTGAAGGGAGTTTTCCATAAGAGGAGATAAGATTTCTCTCTTCAGGGATATTCCAATCTCCGCTTGCAATTGGATCATTCCTCAACGTAACTAGATGGGCACTTGGGGTCGCAGGTGGAACAGGGGATACCCGGCTAGGTGTTTTTCCCGTTATTATAGGAACAGAAGGAGGAGACGAGCGTTCACTGCCAGTTAAGATGTTGGCAAAAAGAGGTTTAACACTCGTGTCCTTAAAGACTCTTGTTGTTACAATCTCCCAGGGTGCCAGCCGATCTTTTTGTCTTGCAAGAAGATGTGGGATCCTTGCAGACTGGAAGGAGAGCATAAATTTCCTTGGCCAGGGCGTGGCATTTAGGGGTGCTACAGATATAAGATCTATCTGGAAAAAAGGAATATTTAACAAATCACGAAGGTACCCTTTAGCCATCCTCAGGTTATTCCACCTAAGACTGGGGGCGTCACGGGAAAAAATGGATAAACATATTTTGTTAGGTTGAAGAATCAAAGATTGCTTATTCCTTTGGAGCAGTGGCTGCCTGCATCTTAGGCCCTTAAGGAGAGATTTCTGATCAAGTTGTCTCTTTAAGGCACTTACAAGCTGCACAGGAGATTGATGCAAATTAGATAGCTCAGTTGAGGAAGGTAGATGAGCCAGAAGGGCCCGTGAAAGTTTGTTCAATGACAAAGAAATCCCCTCCAATTCCTTGAAAATGAAGCTTAAAGTCCTGATTACCAGTTGTATTTGATCAGGTACTAAATCATGGGCAGTTTGCCCTAATGCTTCCCGTTTCAGTGACGGAGGGGTAATTAAGGTGTCAGGGAGGAGGGCTTCCCTATGGCTTCCATCCCCCGCTGAATCAGCTAGCTTTTCCAACTCTCCTTGATCATACAGAGGCCAGAAGCGGTTGTATGTTTCGACCGCAGAAACAATTACTTGCTCCGTTTTGCTGTTATTGTTAGTAGATGGTGGGGGAGATTCAAGCTTTGACTGCTTTGCTCTTGGAGGTGAACAACCTTTCTCAGCAGATCTTGGTCGCTTGCCATGACCCATTTGTCGCTGTCTCACTGACTACGGAGGTTCAAAGTAGAGGTAAACGGAGACAAAAGAGAACTTATCTTTTATGGCCGCAACTCCTCTGCTACTCCTCCTCCACTGCTCAGCATAACCCAATCTTCAAGGCGGCGTTACTAATCAGCAGAAGGTTTGAATATCCTTGTTGATACGTATATTGGCCAACCATAGAAGTAAAACGATTAAAACTTCTAACAGAGGTAAAATGATTTAAAAGTCTAATAAAAACAGCTAAAAAGACGGCTATAAAAGGCTATAAAAGGTTTGTAATCCGGAGGGTTCATGAAGGAGAAGTTGTTACAGCCGCCATCTTCGGGCGTCTCCTCTTCACATCATGTTTACTCCGTCGCTGAAATTTGCAGGCAGCCGATGCTACAAGGACAAGTAGCCTGCAGGGCTGGGAAGCAGATTACACCAATTGTTGGAGGAGAACAACAGCATCTCTCACTATTACGGTACTCAGCATAGCAATATAGAGCTTCCAGGAACAGAGGCACTCTACCTCTGAAGCCCACAGCTAGAGGAGAAGCAGCAGGAGTGGGCTACTGCTTGTGAGTTTGGACTAGATGGGCTTTTCCTCTGATCCAGCAAAGCCACTTCCGCCTACAAAGGAGGTGGAGTTGCGGGCGACTGAGGGAATCCCCGGCCGCGTCAGCCCCTGGACAGCCAATCGCTGGCTCAGGGAGCGTGACCAGCCCTATTTATCGCCGCCTACCTCGTAGCAAATTGTCACAACTTTCTGGGTATTGGCGGTTAGGCATTGGTATTGGTATTGTTCTGTAGATGGAAGAGGGGAGGAAGAGCCATCACCTGCCCCGCATATTGAAGGGTAGTCCGATAAAGGATTCCGGGGCGCGTGGCCCTGTCCGAAGCCTATGGAGGTGAGGGCCTAAGGCACGCCCCTGAGCGGTGACCCCGGGGGGGGGGGGTCCGAGTTGATGTGCATCAGCAGGACTCTCCCTACTGGTGGTTAACCCTTCCCGGACCTCAAGCGGACGGGCTGAATCCGGATAGTCGGTCAGGACCAATGCCTAAGCCAATACCGCTCATCACCTGTAACCAAGAAAGTTGTGGCCATATTTAGCCCATTAACCTTAAATAATTGTGTCATGTGTCTTTATTTCCACTTGGGGGGGGGGCGGGAACTCGCCACGCAATAGGGCTCTTTTTGTTTTTTTATGCACCCACAGACCCCAAACGGCTCTCCACAGGAACACAGTGGTGCATCTCATGTATGGGGGGGGGGGATTCCAACACTCCCCCCACCCCCACCCCCACCCCCAGCAAAGGAAAGATAAGGGAAGCATTTCCAGCATTTAAAAGAGCCCTCAGCATAATGCTGTTAGGACAGCAGCCCTGCCTGGAGAGCGAAGGGGGCTGCTAGGAAGGTCGTCAAAGCATCAAGGCATAGATGAGCCAAAGAATGCAATGAAAACTCTCTTAGAGCCAGAGTGACTGACAGGAAGACTGACAGAACCCCTGTCTGTTGCAGTTGATGGCTGAAGAGTTGAGAAACGGAGAAGGGGTAGAGAGAGGGGGGGGTGTATAGTGGCTAGAATTCTGGACTAGGAGGACCTGGGAGATCCGAGTGCAAATCCCCACTCAGTCATGAAGTGCACTGTTTGATGTTGGGTCCAGTCACTCTCATCCTAGCCTGCCTAACAGGTTTGTTGTGAGGGGGGAAATGGGGGGAAAGGCAAGCCATCAATGCCACCTTGAACTGCTTGGATGAAAAGTGGGCTATGAATGTAATAAAAAGCATCCCAAAATAATGATCATGGAAGGTACCCTGGGGATCATCTAGTCCAACCCCCTGCAATGCAGGAATATGCAGCTGTACCTTATGGGAATCGAACCTGCAACCTTGGTGCTATCTGCAGCTCTCTCTAACCAGCTGAGCTGCAATGTGATTTGAGGGAGAATGGGAAGGCGGGGAAAGGGAGGGGGTGGGAAGAGAAGTTAAGCTGTTCAGGAAGTGGTTGAATTCCATGGGGATGACGGTGACTTCCGGGTTGGCGCCATTGTCTAATGGCGGATTCCCTCCGAGCTCCGGAGGGAATCGGCTCCGTAGCGTCTGGGTCTGGCCGCTGCGGCGAAGCGGAGACCCTTAAAATCACAGGCGCGGATGCCTGTGAACACAGAGACTCGGCGGGCACCATTTGCGCCCCCCCCAATCCGCGACGGAGCCTTTTTAAAGGCTTCGGAACGGAGGCAGGGTGGTGCTGCTGAGAGTACTCCCTCGCCTACGGAGTGAAGCCGCAAGCCATAGACAGAGAGCGCCAACTTCTTCCAAGACCGATTGGACTCTAAAACATAAACCCGTGAGTAATACGGAGATTGGAACCTTAAAAATTTTTTTAATTTTGGATTTGGAACGAGCGGGAAGGGGCTAAAAAGGAAGTCCACCCCCCCTCTTTGTAAACAATTTAAAGCAAAGGACTGGGCAGCTAAGGTCGAGAGAATTTGTCTTTTGTTTTTTAATGAAAGATCCTGACTTCACGGTTTTGACACTATAAGAAGATTTACTGGAGGATAAAAAGAATTTTGGGAGCTGAAATTTCACCCCCCCCCCCGAGACCCGGGAACGTCCTATGAGAAAGCCTGTTGCATTGAAGATTTTGACAGCTGTCAAGTGAGCTGCTAGTCAGCTAGTTGTCAGCTGGAAAAAGAGAACATTGTTTCTGCTGTTTTTGCTGGTTTTTGGTATAATTTGTTGAAAACAAGGAGGACTGTTACAAAATAACTGGACTTTTGGTTTTGAGCTGACAGGAATACTAAGGAACTAAAATCCCCCTAGAGGGGTAATAGGGACACTACATCATAAAAATGGCTGCAGTACGTAAATTTCAAGCAGAATTGGACAGAGCACTGGTTCTCTTGGGAAACTTGCAAGATGAATACAATGCTTTGTCTACAGAGGCATCACTACTACACTGGACAGTAAACAACATCTTTGAGCCTGATAAGGACTTGAAACAGGAAGCTTATTCAACTGAACAAATAAATGAAACTGAAAGTGCAGATACGATGGAACAATATGTGGTCTTTGAAGAAAATGAAGGAGGAGCAGGAGACTTGCAGGAGTTAAAGGAGAGTTACAATATGAGGCCTGACATGATGACAAAAAAGGACAATAAAAATTGGATGTGGAAAGCCTGGTCTGAATGGGAGTCTGGAAAATGGAGAGACTCCCTTTGGAGGAGATCTGAAGACCTGAGGATTACAAATTTGTTGAAGGTGAAAGCTGGAGCTTTGGGGACATTTGGATCTGAAAGAAATTTGAAACAAGAGTTGGAGTACCCCATAGGCTTTGTTTTTAAGTATGGAGGACTGGCTGGAAGCAACATGGAGTCTGTTGGGCCGGAGCCCCTCCGAGACTCGGGGCTTAACATCAAGGACTATCAAAGAGACCGGCAGAAAGGAACTGAGAGAGATATAAGGGCCTCGGACGTGAGATCTCCAGGCTAAATAAATAACATAAAGACTGATGGATATTGGTTGGGGACTGGAACCGGGAGAAGGGTGGGTGGAGGTTGGGAACCCAAAGGGTACACAAGGATAACTTGCTTTTTATATTTTGTTAGTGGTAAGGAAATTGGGTAAATCGTGGAAGGGAAATTTTGGTCGACTTTAGGAAAAAGGCTTAAGAATAAGAATAATTAATGAGGTATAAGTATTGATGTGGGATTTTAATAAGGTAAAATTGGTTTTTTCTTTTTAAATTAATTGAAAATAAGGCTGTTAGAAATAAATTGAGGAAATGGAAAAAAGAAGTAAAGTAAAACAATAGTATGTTAGAATAAATGTTTACGTTAAGCTAAAGAAATAAGTTAAGGACTTGCTGGACTGACAATTTAAATTGGAATACAAGAAGGGGAGGCGTGAGGAGGTCTGAGAAATAAGGTTAAGAATAATAAGTATTAGAAACTTTATGTGTTTTTTCTATCTTTTTTTTTGTTTAGTTTTGAATTTTATGTATTTTTGTGTTTTTTGCTTTGTTTATTTTTGGTTTTTCTTTGTTGTGTGTTTCTTGAAAATGCTAATAAATATTTAATATAAAAAAAAAATGAATTCCATGGGGATGCTGGCCGTGTGGGGGACCCCAAGCCCTCGCCCCAGAAGATTAAAAAAAAGAAGCAGAAGAAATCCTACTTACAGATTCACGATGATGGCCATCTCTTCAGGTGAAATCCACTCCTGTTTAAACTCAACTGCTTTAAAATGCTCACACAACACTAACTCTGAACCTTGGCTCTAACCCTATTGCTACTCCTCTCTGTCTAAAATATACAGGAAAATATGTGCACAAAATATACAAATGAAAATGAAATGATAAAGTGAAAGCAAAGCAAAGTCTACACCTATCTCCCCTGTTGGTCCCTCGCTTGCTCGCTTGCTTCTCCGTCCCAGTTCTGTCTCAGCCAACTCCTCCCAACTATCCCACGACGGGGATGTGTAGCTTCTGTCTTTTCTACAAGCAGCACGAGATGTCACAAAGATGGGCAGGACACTGTTTCCTTGACAACCCATCCAGCTTGACCCTGAACTAATCTCCCCCATCTTTCGTTGCCATGTTTTCTCCCTAACCTTGGGACACCTGCTGTTTGCAGCTTTACGAATCACTTTTATCACAAACAGGTTCATACATTTTCTGGCAACGTTTCTCAAGAGAGGTCATCCAAGCAATTCACCACCCACAATTTGCGGACACCGCTATGCCATCATATTGGCATCAGGTGTTTTCCAGGCCAGTGAATGTCAGCAACCCCTTCTTCTAAAGCTGCTTCCCCAGTTTCATCCAAAATAGAAAGAAATGCCATTTGGTAGCCCATTGAGAAGCTTCGGGAAGTAATGAAATACATTTCTGAAAGTTATTTATGGATGCACAAGGTCACCACATCTTTGCTTAAGGTGAATGGAAAGGAACAGGCGTGCCCCAGGCGGCACACCACTGTCCCCAAATCTCATCCGCTGCTTGGTCATTTCAACAGATTGTGTGTCTTAGTAAGATTTTGTACATTTCAGAAAGCTTTCCCTTGCCTACAAATGAAGTGCATGATTTTTCAAAAACTTATTAATGCCCCGTGCTTTTACTTCTGGTGTGGTAAAAAATTGCAGAATCTGGCTATCATTTAAAGCAGTGTAAGATGCTGGCTTACGTTTCCCCTCACATTTGGTGACTAGGTAGGGATATGCAGTTTTGTTTTTTGTTTTTTGAAGAGTTCCTAAGGAGTCCTGTTGCTTCCGAGTTTTATTTTGGGGGTTGTTGTTGCTTTTGTTTACAAAAAGGTAATCCAGTTGTAACCTTTTTCTAGGTACAATTCTGTACATTCTGGTACTACCTGTTCACTCATGGTCCCTCCAAATCCCTTTGTTTCTTTTAGCAATGTGTCCTTGTGTATCTGCATAAGCTTTTCAAAGCCTGCTACCTTTGCTTACAGAATTTCTCCTTGGTCTGACTCTATGGAAGGCACCATGCTATTCCCCTTTAAATTAGCCATTTCGACAGAAAACATGGGAACTGGAATTTTGCTCTTGAATGGATTTCTGGATCGCCTGCATGCCAAGCACATACTTCTCCCACTGGGCCAGCACCCTTCCTCAGTGACTGAGCTCTCATTGCACACAGCCATCCAGCAAGCAAAAAAATGTTCTTGTTAGAAGGGCAGAGTGGGGAGCAAGAGATTCAGGGGCCGGTTTTAGACCCACAGTGCTCGGGTTTATTCTGTTGCCTGCTTGACATTGTGCCTCCTTCCCCCCTACCTTTTATTCCTATGAAAGTTTCACAATGTCGCTGCTTGGGATTCTGGATAATCTATGGTGGTTTTCTTTTAAGTTTTTTAAATTAATTTTTCAAAAAATTTTTAAGACAAACAAACAAACAAACAAACATCCTAATTGCAATTAAACCAATCTTGATAACATTGTTAAGTGACTTCCTCAAATCCTCCTGGTTGAATTTCATTGTATTTCATTTTAACAGTTTTCCAAAATCAATCTTCTCAAAAAAAAATTTAACTTGATCACTTCACATCTTTCATTCTTTCTAATCTAGCTTGAAACATCTTAATTCCTATCCTTACATATTTAAATCCGAAGCCTATCTCGTATTTGCAAGCTTTTCCAATTAGGTTATCTTGACATATTTAGCTAAATAATCTTTGCATTTTGTCCATTCTTCCTGGTACTCCTCCTCCTTCTGGTCACGGACTCTTCCCGTCAGGTCGGCTAGCCCTGGGATGTGACTAGATGCTTGTAATGTATGCCAGGCAATCTGGCACAAGTGGGTAGGGTTGCCATCCGCCCGGAATTGCCGGGATTTGGCCGTTGGAAACAAGTGTCCATGCGGGAAACGCTTGAATGTCCAGGAAAATCCAAACGTATAGCAATTCTACACGTGGGGAGTAGGGACGCAAGCGCAAATCAGAATAAATCAAAGGCTGGGAAAGTTCAAACAGAACCCCCCCCCACACACACACACGCTATTCCTCAAGATTTGTGTTTAAGACACAGGATCATAGAATTGTGGAGTTGGAAGGGACACCGAGGACCATCTAGTTCCGTTATTCCCCCCCTTTTTTATATATAAGATATTTATTAAAGTTTTAAAAGTTTATATAAAATAGAAAAAACAAAAAACAGAAACAGCAAAAGTACATACAAAACACATACAACAACAAGTATAATTTCAATCCCTTATATTCATAAAACTTACTTTCCCGACCTCCTCATACCTCCCCTTTCTGTATTCCAATCTCTAATTAATTCAATTCAGCAAATCCTTCCCCTAATTTCTATATAATTTTTGACCTTTCTTTTCTTGATTACATAATCATTACAGCTTAAAACCACTTAATTTCTGAATCAACATCGTTCTAACATTCAATAATTTTACAATGTTTCTTAAGATAGTCCTTAAATTTCTTCCAATCTTCTTCCGCCGTCTCTTTTCCCTGGTCTCGGATTCTGCCGGTCATTTCTGCCAGTCCCATATAATCTATAACCTTCATCTGCCATTCTTCCACGGTGGGTAGATCTTCTGTCTTCCAATACTTTGCGATGAGTATTCTTGCTGCTGTTGTAGCATACATAAAAAATGTTCTGTCCTTCTTTGACACCAATTGGCCGACCATGCCCAGGAGAAAGGCCTCTGGTTTCTTCAGAAAGGTATATTTAAATACCTTTTTCATTTCATTATAAATCACTTCCCAGAAAGCCTTAATCCTTGGGCATGTCCACCAAAAGTGAAAGAATGTACCTTCAGTCTCTTTACATTTCCAACACTTATTATCAGACAAGTGGTAAATTTTTGCAAGCTTGACTGGAGTCATGTACCACCTATAAATCATTTTCATAATATTTTCTTTTAAGGCATTACATGCCGTAAATTTTATACCGGTGGTCCACAACCGTTCCCAGTCCTCAAACATAATGTTATGACCAATATCTTGTGCCCACTTGATCATAGCTGATTTAACTGTTTCATCCTGTGCATTCCATTCCAACAGCAAGTTATACATTTTTGACAAGTTCTTTGTTTTGGATTCTAACAATTCTGTCTCCAATTTTGATTTTTCCACCTGGAAACCAATTTTCCTGTCTAACTTAAAAACCTCCATTATTTGATAATAATGAAGCCAGTCTCGCACTTTATCTTTCAATTTCTCATAACTCTGCAATTTCAGTAAATCCCCTTCTTGTTCCAAAATTTCCCAATATTTCGGCCATTTAGACTCCATATTAAGTTTTTTCACAGCCTTTGCCTCCATTGAGGACAACCACCTGGGAGTTTTGTTCTCCAGCAAATCTTTATACTTACTTATTCAAACCTTTATTAGGCATTATACAAACAAAACGATAAAAGAAAAAGTAACATATAAAAGCCTTGAGATATATACAGAAAGGCAGCAGTTGGCTACATACATATATATTTATATACATATAAAATCAGTGGTTTTCCTTGTTAACCTGCTCCTTGGAGGACTGCTACCAAAAACTCGGCTACCCCCGCCGTTACCCTTTGGTCAACGTCGGATAGGCAGAATCCCACACATTCACCTTGTTGGGGCTCCAGACCACCCAAAAGAGGGGACAGCACGCGTTGACGGAGCGTACTGTACAATGGGCACTGAAAGAGAATGTGCTCTACCGTGTCCGGGACATTCATAAAGCATCTGCAGAATCTCTTGTTTCTAGGGATGTTTTGATATCTTCCCCTGACAAATGCTGAGGGAAAAACATTCAAACGGGCCAGCATAAAAGCCCTACGTTGGGCTGGAATTATTAATTTGGTGACGTAATTGGCTCTGCTATCTAGGATATTTAAATCATAGAATATGGGCGAACAAATTTTGTTTACAGCTGCCATAATATTTTGCCTCTCGACATCCTTTAGTCTAGTTAGGATATTATGGAAAATGTATTGCTCATTAGAATTGTACAGGGGCTCCAGCTCGATGCCTAAAGATTCAATCTTTTTTTCGAGGTACTGATACCATCTTGATTTGTAGGAGTCTTTGAGCAAATCAGCGAGCAGACTTGATGGAGGGCAGCGAAAATGGCAGCGTAACCAGTACTTTATTGAGGTGGACCAGGCCCAATATTCCATTGTGTGTATGCCTATTTCTGCACACATTGTTTCATATTTGATCACAGCTGGGAGTCCAAGAATACGTCTCAGAAAGCTGGAGTGAATCTTTTTTAAATCACTATTATATGCTTGGACCCATAGCGGTATTCCATAGAATATCTGGGATTGCACTTTTGTTTGGAATATCTGATTGGCCGCAGGAATAAATTGATTGCCTTTCTGATAATAAAAACGGGTAACTGCTGATGAGGTGCACTTTGCCTGTTTTATGGCATTTGTGCGATGATTTGCCCACCCTAAATTGCTCTGGAATAAGATTCCCAGATACCTATAGATTTTCACTTGTTGGATTTCCTGCCCTCTTATTTTCCATTTCTCTAATTTCCAACCATTCGAGAAGACCAAAATTTTTGTCTTCTCGTAATTTATAGAGAGCTTGTTACATTCGCAGTAAAGGATCAGAGAAGATATAAGACGTTTCAGACCCAAGCTCGTTAATGATAGTAGAACAGCATCGTCTGCGTATAATAACAGAGAAACTGGTTTCTGATTAAGTTTAGGAGCATGTGATTCTATTTTTTGAAGGTGATCTGGCAAGTCTGATAAAAATAAATTAAATAGGAAGGGGGCAAGAATACACCCTTGTTTTACCCCTTTCGAGTTTGGGATGTCTGATGAAAGGTGACCTTTGGTGTTAAGTTTGACTTGACAGATATTGGAAGAGTATAAATTTTTTATTAGGATCAATAAGCGCTGATCAATTTTTAATTCTGCGAGTTTCCTCCACAGCTTTGGGCGGTCAATTGAGTCAAATGCACCACGAAAATCTACAAAAGCAGCAAATATCTTAGATTGCCTTTGAGATCTGTATTTTTCAACCAAATGCATAAGTATAAGGCAGTGGTCTAATGTAGAGCAACCTTTGGAGAAACCTATTTGTTCTTTCCCTGGTAAATTTAGATTTTTCATCCAGGTAAGGAGTTTAGATAAAAGGTGCTTAGCGTAGATTTTCCCTATCACTGATAATAGGCTTATCGGTCTATAATTCCTTGGTTCTTTTGGGTCGCCATTTTTAAAGATTGGGATAATTATTGATCTTAACCATATCTCAGGTATGATCCCATATTTATCTATGAGAGTAAACAATTGAGCTAAGGGTTCTGCCCACCAATCTATATAGGTCTTAAATAATTCTATTGGTAGACCGTCTGGCCCAGGAGATTTCCCCGATTTGAAATTTTTAACTATCTCTCTAATTTCCTCTTCTTCTACCCTTGGCCACTCCTGGAGTTTATTGATTTTATTTTTAGTGGTTTCATTTCCTTTAAGTTCACTGTGTAGATTGTTAAATACAGATGTAAAATATTGGGACCATTTGGATTCTGCAATTGGTGGTAGAGTTAGTTGATTTTCGGCTTTCAATCCTCCGTACACTAGGTTCCAGAACGCTTTGTTATTTTTGCTCTGAATTGAGTCAAGTAATTGTAGCCATTTTTGGGTTGCATATTTCTGTTTCTTTTCGGCCAGAATGTAATGATATTTTCTTTTTTCATCAAGATAAGAGGGCTCTAGTTTAGTGCGATTATTTTTAAATGTTTGGCGCAGTTTTCTTTTTAGCTGGAAACATTCATCATCAAACCAAGGGCTAGCGCTGTGTTTAAGTACCCAAACTTTAGGTGGAGTACTAAGTTCTACGAACATTTGGAAGATTTCATTATAAATTTTCGGAATATCGCTGTAGGAATTAGTGGTCTTTAAGTTGGATAATACTTGTTTTCTCAGGTTGGCTGTAAGTTTTTGCCCCACTACTGCACTCATTTCCTGGGACCATTTTAATTGGGTCATTTGTTTGTATTGAGAGGGTTCTATAATATTGTGCTTGGTTATTTTGGTTTCATCCTTTAAGTTAATAGACAACAATAATGGCTGATGGTCGCTTTCAGTACGCGTTCCGATTTTGAGGTCCATGATCGAATTTATAATATTATAAGGGACAAGAATATAGTCGATGACACTGCATCCTCGGGGGGAGAAGTATGTAAACTCCCCGCTTCTATCGCCTTTTGTTGAACCGTTCACAATCTGTAAATTAAAGTTGTTACATAATTCAAGTAGGCGTAAGCCTTCGTTGTTTACAACCCTATCTCTGGAGAATCGTCCTATTTTCAGGGCATGTGCGATATCATTGTCAGTATTCCAATTTAGTTTGCTACATAGTTGTTCATTGTTGGTTCCCACTCTGGCATTAAAATCACCTGCTATTATCAATGAGGCATTTGGGTATTTAACGGTCAAATTTTCTATATAAAAGGTTAGTTGTGACCAATTTTCACTGTTGCTGTTGTTTTTGGATGGGGGGATATAGACATTTACAAGTAGCAAAGTATCTTCTTTTTGGGTTAAAAGTAGGGCTTGTGCAGGTGGGAAGCATTTTTCTAGCTGCTTGATTTCAAACCCTAAGTTGTCTTTGATCATACAACAGAACCCTGCTTTCGGCCGGCCCTTCGTGTTTGTTTTCAATGCGGGTTTCGTATAGGAGGAGAATCCATTGATTTTAATATCTCTAGTTGACCATGTTTCTTGTAGAAGTATTAATTCAAAATCTTTAAAGAAGTTCATTAGGTCTGGGTCTCCGTCTTTGTTTCCCCACCCTGCAATATTCCAGGACAGCAAGCGTAGAATCCGTTTTTGAGTTGGTGGCTGGTTGACAGCATTTAGTCATTCTAATTCTGTTATTGAGTCCAGCGAGGAATTTTGTCTTGTGCCGATACAGCCATTTGTCACTACTTTCGGTGGGGAACATAATGGTGGATCTTTTAGATTCTTTTTTAAAGTGCGGGAAATTAGAATTTCCTCCCTTTCTTGATTTTCTTCCTTAGCTGTTCCTTGTTCCTGAGAGATTTCTGTGGTTGGTGGACTATTATGGACCGTAGGATTGTTTTCGGTCTCTACTTCCATTTCTTTGGTCTCGTTTGATGTTGAGTTCAATGTGTCAGGTCTGTTGGAGGTCATCTTTTGTTCGGGAATGTTAGAATCCTTTGTAGTACTTAAATAAGGGGTACCTATTTCGTTTGGGGCTAGTATTTGATATCTCAGCCAGGAATTTGTGGTCTCATTACTGGAGTTTTTCCTTGTCATTTCATATTTTAAAGGAGGCTGGATTTGAAGCTCTGCATCTATACATTTAAAAGTTCCATTAGTAGCTCTCTTTTTGACTATGCATTTTGGGGAGAGGGTTGATAGGTGTGAGGTTTGATTGTGTATTGTTTCTACTGCATTTTGTTGACCTTGTTGGTGAATTTCGATCAATTTGGCCTGTAGTTTCGTCAGTTTGCTGAGTATGCTTATTTGTTCTTTATCTGGTAGGTTGGTAAAGTTACTCAGCAGATCTTCTTCTTCTGGGACTGTCCAGTCTGTTGTGTCAAGGGCGAGGCTGTTAATTGATGCTACAATCGCATGGTTTGGGAGCTTGGATTTTTCTTGCGTGATTTCCCGGGTATCTGGCAGCGGTTTCTCCCATCTACTGGGTTCTTCCACGGGAGTAAGGCAGATGTCGGCTTCTGTTGGAATGGCCTTGTTCATCTTGTTCTGTCTTTTAGATGCAATCAATGGTCTGAGTGATATATCTTCAAAGTGTCGACGTGGAATAATTCCTTTCTGGGCTAAATGAGCCTTTTCCCTTAAGATTTCGGTTGGGATTCTATGACTACCAAATCTTAGTAGTACTTTTTTGGAATATCCATCGTTAGTGAGCCTCTTGACTGCTTTTAAGTCAATCCTTCCCCCCTCAAGGCCTAGGAGCAGATTTAGATGATGTCTGGCCCAGAAGGATGACTCCCAGTAAGGTAGGGGCCCTCTGTATGGAAAAATGTGGAGAACAATCTCACATGGCCTCAGTATCAAGTTGACTGAGTGAGGGGGGCTTCCTCTGATTTTTGGCTGGTTTAGAGGTATGAATTTGTATTTGTTCTGTTTATCTCCAGGGCTTGTTAAGGATGGCAAAAAGGGAGTGAGTTGCCTCCTTTCATCTGGGTTATCCAGCTTCTTGAAGATGTTTTGTAATTGTTCAAAGATTTTTTGAACTGTTTGAGCAGTCAGTAGGCAGCATTCCTCCAGCAGCTCCACCTTTCTATCAATTAGTACTTGTGCCTCGGTTGTGGGAGTAGTAGCCTTGTCCTCGTTTATTCCTAGGGATATCTCTTCAACTGTCTTTCCATGTAAAGAGTTGAGGGAGTTTTTGGGAGGAGATATGTGCTGTTTTTGAGGTAGCAGATACTTATCTAGATTACTCTGTTTGAAACCAGAGGGCTCTGCGTCAGTTTCTGTGTCAAGACACCTGAGTCTTTTGGTTCTTCTCATTGCAGATTCTTCTTAAATCAATGAGATCAGACTTCTAAATAGAGTGATAAAGTATTAAAGTTCTCAGGTCGCAATCTCGTTCAATTTTCATTCCGTCCTATGTGGGCTGCTGCGAGGAGTTTAAAAACTGGGTCCAATTAGAGCACTCCTTTGCAGTATCCCCCCCCCTTCTTCTCAGTTTGTTAAAACCACTGAGATATTTGGGGGTCCACGAAATTGAAGGTGTTTTAGGGTTAAAAGCCCATTAGAAGTCCTTCAAAATCCTTGGAGTAAGTTTGTCACGCGGAGTCAAAGAGAAACTGGGAGGGAGTGCCTTGAAGCCCGGAAGGGAATGTCTGAGAGCCTTTGTTAAAACTTCACTAACTTCATTAAGTCCCGGCACCGAGGAAGATGAGATACGAAGTGGTGAGAGGAAATAAAATCCAAAAGAAGGAGAAGAGCCAGCAACAAAGGCATTTAGCTAAAAGATTTCTTTGAGCTCCGATAAGAGCGTCTTACCTCGGCGCCATCTTGAATCTGAACCTTACCTCGGCGCCATCTTGAATCTTTATACTTAATCCAGACATTATACAATGCTTTCCTGACAATATGGTTTTTAAAAGCTTTATGAGCTTTAACCTTGTCGTACCACAAATATGCATGCCACCCAAAAGTATTATTGAACCCTTCTAGGTCCAAAATATCTGTATTCTCCAGAAGTAGCCAGTCTTTCAACCAGCAGAAAGCTGCTGATTCATAATAAAGTTTAAAATCTGGCAGGGCAAATCCCCCCCTTTCTTTTACATCAGTTAATATCTTGAATTTTATCCTGGGCTTCTTGCCCTGCCAGACAAATTTAGAAATATCTTTCTGCCACTTCTTGAAACAGTCCATCTTATCAACAATTTGCAATGTTTGGAACAAAAATAACATTCTAGGCAATACATTCATCTTTATAGCTGCAATTCGACCCAACAAGGAAAGCTTCAATTTTGACCAAATTTCTAAATCTTTTTTTACTTCTGTCCAGCATTTTTCATAATTATCTTTAAACAAATTCACATTTTTAGCTGTCATATTAATCCCCAAGTATTTCACTTTCTTAACCACAGTTAAACCTGTCTCATTCTGAAACCTCTCCCTTTCCATAGGTGTTAAATTTTTCTCCAATACCTTAGTTTTAGATTTGTTCAATTTAAATCCTGCTACTTGGCCAAAATCTTGAATTAGTTCTAAAACCCTTTTAGTACTAGATTCTGGCTCTTGTAACGTAAGTACCAAATCATCTGCAAATGCTCTCAATTTGTATTGTTTAGCTCCGACCTGTACCCCTTTAACCAGCTGATCCCTTCTGATCATATTCAGCAAAACCTCCAGGACTGATATAAAAAGTAATGGGGAGATTGGGCACCCCTGACGTGTCCCTTTTTCTATCTTAAACTCTTCCGTAACCACATTATTTACAATTAACTTTGCTTTCTGCTCTGAGTATATTGCACCTATACCGTTTTCAAATCCTTGGCCTACCCCCATCCCCTGGAGATTCTTCTTCATAAAACTCCAAGAAATATTGTCAAAGGCTTTCTCCGCGTCCACAAATATCAAAACTGCTTTAGTATTTATGTTCATTTCTAACTTTTCCAAAATGTCAATTATATTCCTTACATTGTCTGACATATGTCTTCTCGGGAGAAAGCCCGCTTGGTCCCTATGAATCTCCTCCATCAAAACTTTTTTCAATCTCTTAGCCAAAATGTCAGCAAAGATTTTATAATCCACATTCATCGCCACAGCTAATGGCTAAGATGGCATCTCCGAACCATAGTTTAGAACTAAATGGGAGGATGGAAGCAACGCCCCAGAGCTCTGGTAACAGTTCACTCAGTGAGCTAGAATCTGGGAGAGAAGTGGTGCCTAACAATGAAGGCAGCAAACCGAGAAATGGGGACGATGCAATGCCCAATCGCGGTGACAACATTATACAAGATGGGCAAGCCTTTACTCAGGCAAGATGTTGGAACTTGATTTTAAATCCCCAAAAATTGGTATTTACAAACTTTCCAAAATCAAAGGGCTTCCTTTCAGGGAAAGATCGAAGAATGAGCTCCTTGAACATTCTGAATGATATATTGCCAAGAGCAGTAAAGCCATATGACATTATTTCTGTAGACTATTTGCATCATGATGGTTGTTCAATGAGAGCAATGATTACATTTAGAGATCAGAACCTGGCCAAGTTTATCTACAGATCAAGATATATATTCTTAAAGACCCAGATAAAAATTCTCAGATTTTTTGAAAACAAGGCTCCACCGAATCCCCTTCTGGAAACTAAGCATGCAAACCCTAGTAAGGAGAAACAGCCTCCCAGAACCTGGCCTGGTCTCCAGAAACAAGAGCCTCAAAAACTAAAAAGGAAAGATGCTCACCTGCAAGACCTGCAATTTCAAGAGAATGAAGATGAGGACCTTTTCTCCGTGGAAGAAAATACCTTAATTAGGCAATTTTGCCATTTTCCATCTCCAATACAAACTGAAATATTAGAAAGACTAGATTTGCTAAGAGTTAAGCTGGCTGGGAGAGATATAAATAAGGAAATTAATGTGGACGCCCACAATAAGGACCAGATTTCCTATAATTTGAACCCTATACAAGAACAAAACCCAGCAGCCTGTCGGCCACGTTACCTTCAGACAATGGCTGAGATTAACCTACCTCCAATCAAGGAAGCCCAGCACACTGAAGAGAACACTACACCACCTCCAACAAGGAGAACCATCCCCAAGGTGAACTCACCTGGCTCTTGGGACAAGCTGAGGTACCTAGACGAGGCAGAATTAGGCCATAATCAGGTACCGGAAGAATACTTACGGAAAGAGATAACACACTTCAAAGGCCCGGTGATCACTAATGTCAGTATTCAACACTTAGCAGCCGAAACTATAGAACACTTGGCTAGTTTGCCATGTATGGAGAGTAATGGGCCAGCTCATAAAAGAGTAATCCCTAAAAGCACCTTGGGAAATAATTGACAAAGATCAGACCAGAGGCAAACACCAGCCGGCTCCCTATCTCCGCGGAAATTCGACATCATTAGGTATAAACAGACCCAATCCTCATTCACAAATCAAGAAAAAGCAGTTCCTGTTGGGATACTGCCAGGGAGACAAAGGCCATCACTGCCTCCACGTCGACTCCGGACGTCCACCGATCTCCCGTAGATACGCAGTTTCAGCAATTAGCGACACGAGCTCGCAGAACTAGCTTGCCACATTCCGGAGCTCATGCACACTCTATCAGCAGGATTCACACAGCAAAAGTCGCACTCAGGAGAGCATTATTTTACAAGTTTAATTCAGCGTTGATCAGAACAAAAAAACATGACTGCCTGCTTCAGTGTCTTTGACACCAAGAGTGAAAACGAAAGCAACAGAAAACATAAACATCCTGTGAACAGGAAATGCGCAGGCTGTGACACAAACATCCTGCTCCCTTTTAAGGTGGAACGGAAATATCCTAACAGTTCCTTCCTTTAAAGACGCATCCAATCCATCTCAGAGCCTTACAATTGTTTCCTGGAATGTTAACGGCTGGGCGACAAAGCAAATGGATCCTGAGGCAATAAACTTCATCTCTTCTTTTGACATTGTGTGCCTTCAAGAGACTTGGTCCCAACAAAGTATCGCTCTCCCTAATTATTGCTCCTTTAGCTCCTGTGCTCGTAAACTAACCAACAGGGGTCGCCCCCAAGTTGGCCTCGCCTGTCTTATTTCAACCAACCTATCCCTCACTATTTGCGAGGAAATTAAATCTTCCCCTTACTTTCTCACTATAAAGATCCATCTTCCAAAGACCAAAAGCCCATGGTTGATAACTACAGTATATCTGCCCCCAGTAATCAATGATTTCGACCGCAATGAAAGGTGGTCTGAACTTTCGTCTTGGCTCCATGACCTTCAAATAACTAACCCTGGACTTCCCCAAATCCTCTTAGGTGACTTTAATGCAAGAATAGGTCCCAATGACGATGATATATTATCTCCCGCAGCACTCTTGGACAATCCCCTGCAGCCCCCCTGGGGAAACAGATGCTCTCTTGATCCTGTAACAAATGCGTCGGGGAGGCTGATGGCCCAATTGGCCATGGAAAACGATCTTTGCATCGCAAATGGTAACATCACTCCCTTGTCCTCGCAGCAGTTAACGTGCATCACCTCCCGGGGAACCAGTGTTGTCGACTACATTTTATTGACGCCGGAGCTATTCTCAATTTCTACAAAAATGGAAGTGGCTGAATATTTTGGTGGTGACCATCTTCCATTGACTCTATTGTTAAACCTAGTAGAGCCATTTTCAGCCCCCTCAAACTATAGTTCCACGGCACCAAGTCACCCAGTATACAAAACAAAGAAATGGACAAGCCTCAGTTCCTCTCTTGCCCTGGACATACAAAAATCATTTGATATGTCTGCTGTCCCTTCTGACCCAATTCTGCCCGCTGACCAATATCGGAAATTAATTGATGCTTTCTCAACAACTTACACAACCACCACCTCGCCTATCCACCAATGCCTCTTCTCTGAATCACCTTGGTTTGACAAGGAATGTAAAGCCCTAAGAAGGCGAATTAGGAAAATGGTCAGAATCATCAAATTTTCCAATGACCCCCAAACTCGTGCAAAGCTCATAGATATTAAAAGGACATACAGAAACATGATTCATTGCAAGAAACAGCAGCACATCCTAGAGGCTTGGTCCACTCTTCGTTCGGCTGTAGAGAGGCATGATTCCCGCTCCTTTTGGCGATTAGTTAGACCTTCGGCACCACTCAATTCAGCTACCCAGATTTCCGCTGATGAATGGATTGCCTATTATTCAACCAGTTTCGCTTCTCCAAATCATCTTACAGATCTCCTTCACCCCCCGTCGGACTTCTGTTCCTGTTCTCTTAGTCCCACTTCTTCAATAAACTTTACCTCAACTCGCATCTTCAACATCATAATGTCCATGCGAAGGAATAAGGCCCCCGGCCCAGACATGGTCCCGTTGGACCTTTTCCTGACTGATCCTCTTTGGTGGAGCGAACAGCTGACTCCTGTATTCACCGCTATCTCCTCCGCCCTAGACATCCCCGACTCCTGGAGAGAAGCTATAATAGTTCCGATCTTCAAAGGCGGCCAGCCAAACATCCCTGGGAACTATCGCCCCATTAGTTTATTATCTATTCCGGGGAAAATATTTGCCGCTGTTTTACTGGAAGAACTTCTTTCATGGGTCCAGGAGAGGAACATTCTACCGTTAGAACAGATTGGCTTCCGAAAGTCAGCATCAACCATGGACCACTGTCTAACTCTTTATCACCTTGCCAGTAAATACACTGCACCAAGGCAAGGCCACCTATTTGCCGCTTTCATGGACCTGGAGGCCGCCTTTGATTCCATCCCTAGGCAGAGATTATGGTCCAAACTTGCCCATCTGGGAATTGATCCGCACCTCCTCTCCTTAATTATTTCCCTTTATTCAAACACCACAGCTTGCGTCCGAAGTGGTCCCAACGGCTCCCTTACCACCCCATTCCCAACGGCCAAGGGCGTCCGACAAGGTTGTCTCTTGGCCCCTTTACTGTTTAATCTCTATCTTCATGATACAATTTCCCCTTTGAAGCTAGCAACTAAGTATCCTCCTCACTTAGCAGGTCACCCCGTTGCTTCCCTTTTCTATGCAGATGATGCCGTCATCTTATCCAGAACAGCTGCGGACCTAGCAAATGCAGTTAATGCATTTATCGCCTATTGTAAGGCGGAAGCTCTTAATATTAATTATAAAAAATCGAAAGTCCTTCACTTCACTCGTTCCCGCAAACTCAAGCTGGAACCGCTTAAGATTACAGGTGGCTACTTAGAAAAGGTAAAAGCCTTTAAATATCTAGGCTTAATATTCACTTATAATCTCTCCTGGACCACCCATCTACAATCTGCCTTTTTCGCCGCAACCACGACCTCCAATGCCATTGTCCGATTTTACCACCAGAAGGGCGGCAAACACCTTCCAGCAGCAATTCAAATATTTAATGCCAAAGTTGTTCCTAAACTATTATATGGCTGTGAAGTATGGACTACAGCAATATCAGGTAACTTGGATCACCCACTTCATATGTTTCTGAGATCTCTTTCCGGTGTTCCGAGATGCGTCTCAGGTGCAGCCCTACGACTTGAGTTCGCCCAGCCCTCAATTGTAAAACGAGCATGGTGTCGAGCCATCTCCTATAGCTCCCACCTACTAGCATCGGATGCTCGAATTAGAGGTGGTTTTTCCAATCTGATTCTAAGAGATATTCATAATTCCCCTTGG
Source organism: Podarcis filfolensis (assembly GCF_964270895.1). Taxonomy (NCBI): domain Eukaryota; kingdom Metazoa; phylum Chordata; class Lepidosauria; order Squamata; family Lacertidae; genus Podarcis; species Podarcis filfolensis. The sequence goes on from NC_139619.1 coordinate 11,376,529, forward strand.
AAAACTACAATTAACCTCAAACTCCGCTCTCTTTTTAATCTGAATTGCAAAACTGTTCTTAAATTAGAGTGTATCAGTCCGGCGGCCCTACCTTCAATTAAAAAGAAGCTACAGCAACTTGACTTCTCTAACACAGCTGCCGATGCAAGAGGGCCGTGTTCAGGCCTAGCCCTAGCTATTCCTCCCCCTGAAGGAATCCCTCTATACTGCTTCACAATTTCTTCGGAGGCTAAGCGAAGGGCCTTTACTTGTGCCCGTCTCAACTGTTTTCCTACAGCAGTTCTGTCGGGTCGTTATTCCAGAGTCCCCATCGCAAACAGAACATGCACCTGTAATGACACGGCTCTGGAGACTATGGAACACATAATGCTCTTCTGTCCTAACTGGTCAGATGAAAGATCTCGGTTTTTAACTCCTCTCATGAACAAGCTTCATCTCCCAATCCAGCCCTGGATAGTGTCCCTTTTTTTGCAGGATTCTGATTGTTGGATTACCGAGATGACAGCTAACTTCCTGCTCAGTGTGATGAAGAGGAAAGCGGCACTAACTTCTTTTTTAACACCTCAGCTGCAGTCGATACGCTGCACAATCAAACGAAGTTCCAAGTACCTTTATTGTACAAGGACAATGGAGCTAGGACAAATCTGAGGAGCTGAAGGACCCCTTTAACGATCCTCCTCCAGCCTCAGCAGTTTTTTGTCTTTTTGTTTCTGTACTATTCGGTCACTCGATGTTTTAAATCCTCTGTTGCTTCTGTTATTTCTTTTTTTTTAAGTATTTGCCCAGGACGATATCTACCTTTACCTCCCCACCCCCATTTTATGTTGTTATTTCTATGTATATCATGCTATGGCCATACGGCTAATGCAATAAAATCTAAAATCAATAATCCACATTTAGTAACGAAATAGGGCGGTAGTTCTTAAGTTGATTCTTTTCAGTCTCAGTCTTCGGTATAAGTGTAATATAAGCTTCTTTCCACGTTTCTGGTGCCCTTTTCCCCTCCAAAATTTCATTGCAGACTTCCTTCATAGGTTGTAATAGCCACTCCTTCAACATTTTATAGTATCTGGAAGTGAGCCCGTCCGGTCCCGGGGACTTGCCCAGTTGCATGTTTTGAATGGCACCTTCTATTTCCTGCTCAGTTATTTTCTGATTCAAAACTATTTTACTTTCATGATAAATTTTTTGTAATCCATAAGTCTTAAGAAATTTGTCTATGTCCATTTCTTTCTGCGGCCCTTGTGTGTATAATTGTTTAAAATATCTCTGGAAGCAATTTCTAATCTCATTTGGCTTATATATATTCTTTCCTTCCACTTCTAGATTTGTAACCGTATTTAATTTTTGTCTTCTCCTCATTTGCCAAGCCAATAGTTTACCACATTTGTCTGCAGATTCAAATGTCTTTTGTCTCATTTGTTTAATTTTCCATTCTATTTCTTGATTCATCAGTTCCATATATTGTATTTGGTATAATTTGATTTCTCTCAAAATCTCTTTGGACTTTGGTTTTGATCTTAGTTTCCTTTCCCCTTCTTTTATCTTCTCCAAAATCTTATCTTTTTTCTCATTTTGGCTTCTCTTTTTTATTGTGTTTTGTTGTATCAAGAATCCTCGCATAACGGCTTTACTTGCATCCCAGATTACTCTTTTTTCAACATTGGTATTCATGTTTATTTCAAAATAGTCTCTCAATGTTTTTTGGGCCTTTTTATACACTTCTTCATCTCTAAATAAAGTGTCATTCATCCTCCATCTGAAGGAGCCAGTTGTTATTTGCTTCATCTCCATTCTTACTGCGTTGTGGTCAGAGCAAGTTTTTGGGCAGATTTCCACTTTCTTTATCTTTGATGCCATTCCTCTAGTAACCCAAATTTGGTCGATTCTGGTCCATGTCATTTTGGCTTCAGAAAAGAAAGTTCCCTCTCTTTCAAGAGGATTCTTTGTTCTCCAAATGTCAATCAGGTCCATATTGTCAGTCATTTCAAAAAAAGTTTTTGGTAGTCTTCCATCCTTAGTAAGTACCTGTCTTTGTGCTTTGTCCATATTTGTAGATACTACTCAATTCATGTCTCCCATCAAAATTAAATTATAGTCCAGATAGTCCAACAAAGTCTCATGCAACTTCTTGAAGAATTCAGATTTCCCCTCATTCGGTGCATAAATTCCTACAGTCAAAAATTTCTCTCCTTGGACTTGAATTTCAATTGCCAGGAATCTTCCTTGTTCATCTTTAAAAATTAATTTCGGTAGCAATTTTTCCTTTGCATATATCACGACTCCTCTTTTTTTGACTTTGTCAGATGAAATAAATTCTTGTCCCAATCTTTTATTCGCCAATATTTTCCTGTGTAACCTCATCACATGTGTTTCTTGTAAACAAATCAAGTCCAATTGTTCTTTCTTCAATATATGAAAAACAGCTTTCCTCTTTTGAGGCATATTCAAACCATTACAATTCCAGCTTAGAAGTTGCAGAGCCATGATGAGACTATTTACTTACTCCTGCTGCTCCAAGTAGTTGTTCTTCCTCTGTCGGTGGTTTCAACCCGAATGACAAGTTTGATATGTCTGATATGTCCAGTGTTCCTTTTCCCAATGGCATCAGTTCCTCCCCAGATTCCACCTCCTTCTGAAGATCCTCTTCGTGGTCTCTCAAGAATTTGTCTTTATCACTCAGTGTCCTTATTCTTATCTTCCTTCCTTTGTATTTAAAAGATAGGCCTTGTGGAAATTCCCACCTGAAGAATATCTTTTTTCTTTTCAGTAAAACAACCAGATCTCTGTAGTAGGTTCTTACATCCAAAATATGCTTCTGGATATCTTTGAAGATCTCCACATAAGAATTTTCAATCTCCAAGGTTTTTTGGTAGTGCAAATTCAAAATTTTATCCCTTTCTTCTTTTGATCTTAATGTTATCAAGCAGTCTCTTGCCTTATTCTTCCTTTGTCTTGTACCGAGCCTAAATGCACTCACTATCTTGAATTCATCCTTCTCCAGGCCCTGTTGCCAAAAGTCCAGAAATTCTTTTGTCAGGAAGTCCGCCAGGTTATCTCTCTCACTTTCCGGAACTGATCTGATCCTTAAGTTTCTCTCTTTTCTTTGCAATTCGATCATAGACAAAGTCAGATCATGATCCTCCAATTTCTTAATGACCGGTGGTATCCTCTCCTGGGTAGTAGCGGCAATTTCCTTTGCTTCCTCAGCAATCTTTCGAGTTGTAGCCGAGTCCTCCAAAAGTCTTACAATAGTCTCTGTATTAGAATTTACCTTCCTTCCCAATTCATCGATACTTTTCGTGTTCAGGTCAATTTTTGCTGAGACCTCAGCCACTTGTTTATTAGTTTCCGCAACTTGTTTACTTGTCTCTGTTCCCTTCTTCGTTAAGTATTCCAAAGATACATTAATTTTGCCAAGTGCCTGTGCCAGAGCATCTTCTGTTGACATAGCTCTTACTTTTGTTTGAGAGGCAGCAGCTGTACCCGTGCCTCCGGATGTTGAAGCTCTCCGCTGGTGGGAAATATCAGTCTTGTATTGTCTACCAGATCTTAAGCTTCTTTCTTCAAATTTCCCCTTTTCTTTATCCATAACACTCTCATTCAGAGCCAAGGTCACGTCCTAAACTTGTACTTTTGTTTTAGAAAGGAAATTTCCACTGGCTCTCACTTCTAGTGGCTTAGTTGTTATTGTTGCAACAAAGTCTCCACTAGGGGGAAAAGTTCCAAATTCACTTTGGAATTTGTCTCTTTAAAAAACCCCTTTTCTCCAATTAGCCACAGTTTCCAATTTATCTTCAATGCTATTTTATGTAAAAGTCCATCCAAAGACACTGTATCTTTACACAGAGTTACTGCTACAAACAATCCCAATGTGCTGACAGTCCACCTTCAGTTTCCCTGTCAAGGCAGTCCGACTCCAGAGATCAAGGCAGCGGATGTTCTTTTTAAATTCGTTCCTTTCTTACAGGCATAAAAAGTTCAATTTCCACCCCCCTCCGCTCCTGCCAAACGGTGGGGAGAAATCCTCTTCCAAACGATAGATTACTAATTTCAAGAAAATGTTCACTCTTAAGTTACAGCTTACAGTCACTTTGCTTTAGATTGTCTACACAACGGGAAGGCAGACTTCCTTTTTGTACCTTTCCCGTGCTAGTGCCAAAATTCTTGTTAATTTAATTTCAATTTAAGTCCGTTAATCCTACTCACGAGTAGTTGCTTTTAAGTCCAAATTCTTGGGAAGAAATCAGCGCTCTCCGATCATGGCGATGCGGCTTCACTCAACAGGCTGGGTAGACGAGCCTCAGCACCGCGCCGCTCACCCGCTGCCGCTCCGAAGCCTTTAAAAAGGCTCCTTTGCGGTTTTGGGGGGGCGCAAAAGGTGCCCGCCGGGTCTCCTCGTTCACAGGCTTCCGCGCCTGTGATTTTTAGGGGTTCCCGCTTCGCCGTAGCGGCAGGACCCGAACCCGCTGAGCAGACTTCCCCCGGAGCTCGGGGGAAAATCCGCCAATTAATCGCTGGCGCTGACCGGAAGTCCCCGTTATTCCCAATCAGGGGTCCGTGGCCCCATCCCTTGCCTCCCTCCAACTAATTTGCTCTCATTTTGGCATGGCAATAGCATACATTTTATGGGCGGTCTTGTTGTTTTTAGTATACCTAAAATCCTTTGCTTATTACCCCACATTTTGTTCAAAAAATTGCTTTGCAGAGGTAACTACCATAGAGTTATCAAATTTTTCAAAAGTAGGGGGTGGCTTTTGAAAAATAAGGGGTCCTCAGTAATCAGCCAATTAGGAACCACTGATCTAGTTCCATCCCCTACAATGCAGGAATAATGCAGTTGGCCTATACAGGGATCAAACTTATGACCTTGGCATTATCAGCACCCCGCTCTGAACATCTGCGTCATCTTCAGAGTTGTTGTTGTGGGAGCTGTAGTTCACCAAAGTAAATATTGAAAGGATCCTCTTTTCACATCAAGGACAGACCATGCCAAACATCTACTTTATGCACAAAATTGACTCCCCAAGCTCTTCTTGTGTTTTAAGACGCTGGGATGTGGGGAGCCGGAAATTCCACTGGGCTGGCAGAAGCCCCTTTTGTGACTCAATAGAGCTCTGTCTTCAACCCCAATGTTAGTTTGGAAAACTCATCCCTTTTCCTTTAACACACTCCCCTCCCCCCACTTTCCTGCATTCCACTCTTTTCCATATCGAAAGCAATTTCTAATGTCCACTGCCAGGACCAGCTGAGGATGTTTTTGCTTGAGGCAGAAACATCCTGAGCCTTTTTTTTTTTAAATAATATTTATTACTTTTAAAGATTACAGAAAAGGAAAAGAAAAAGAAAAAAGACAAGAGAGAAAAAACAAAAAATAGAAAAGAAACAATACAATACAATATATAAGCAATACAAAACACAACCTAAACACATTAAACTAAACTAAACAAAACCCTAACCCACCTTAACCCTAAACAAAACAAAACAATAACCATTTAAAAACATACATCACACCTTTTCCATACTCTACCTTTCATTCCCTTGTTTCCTCGACTTCCTCTCACCTCCCTTTTTGTATTCCACTTCTATTAATTGTTTCAGCAAATCCTTTCCATCTTTCTCTATTTTCTGTCATATTATAAATATCTTAACATATTTTTTATCATTAAAACTAAAATACTTATATATGCTTAACTCCTTATAACATTTCTGCTAAGGCCATAAAATTTCTTTCCACCATTTTTCTATCATTCATTAATTGTACAATATTTCTATATATAAACTTTAAATTCTCTAATCTTCTTCCACCATCTCCTCTCCCTGGTTTCGGATTCTGCCAGTCCTTTCCGTCAATTCCATATAGTCCATCAACCTGGAGATCTTATGTCCGAGGCTCTTAACTCTTTTCCAGGTCCCTTCTGCAGGTCTTCTTCATATTCTTTAATGCCAAAGAGCAGATCTCGGGAAGACTCCAACCTAACAATGCTTTTATTCCTTCCGGACAGGTCAGCCAAATTTCCATAGTTGAAGCTGAGGTCTATAAGATGTTTCATGACATGTTTCAAAATTCCTCCAAATCCAAAGGCCCCCAGAACTCCAATCTCCTCCAGACCCAAGTCCATGTCCCAAAAGTCAGTTAATCCCTGCATAGAGGGATCTTTCCAACTTTCCTTCTTCCGTCCAAGCCGGGATCCAATCCTCAAAATCTGGCTTTTTCTAGATTCAATCATAGAAGGCCTCAACTTGTAATCCTCAATTTGCTTCTGTAAGGCTGAGGATCCCGCTTGTATTACTTTAGGCTCAACAACCACAGCTTTCTCTTTCTCCTCCACAATCTGTCCTGCCAAAGTAGATTCTTGTACCAAGTCCTGAATTATTTCTGTGTTGGTGCTCACTTTTTAACTCCAATTAGTCACTTTTTGATCCAAGTTGTCAATTTTAAAAGACATGTCATCCGTCTTCTTATGAAGCTGTTCCAGTGAGTAGCTTATCTTACATAACACCGTCACAATGGCTTCTCCTGTCAACATTTTGAATGGTCCAAGGTCAATCTCTGGTTCTCACAATTACTTATCTTGCAGCTGGTGATTCCCCAGTTGCACTCCTGTGACAGTTTCAAAGACTCCCTCTAGAGGGAAACAGTCTCCACTTGTATCAATCCTTTCGAACACAATTCAAGCCATAAAAATAGTTTCAATTTCCAGTTACTTTTCCTCCTTTTTAAACGCAGTATCTTTCTCTTATATAACTAGCTGTCAAAAATGTTCTGTTCGCAGTCAATGGACTCTCCCAAAACTTCACTCTTTCTGGCAGCCCTTTTCCAGGTTTGGACCAGTGGTAATTTGGTTTTTCACTCTCTCCTGCAGGCTCGCTAAGTCCAAAATTTCCCCCCTCTTCTCCTGCTTCCAAGGGGGGTTTTGTAGTTTTAACCGATGAAAATTTAATCCTTTGCCAAAAGCTTTCAAAGACTTTAGCTTATAACGTCTTTGCTTCAATCTATTTACAAAAGGGGAAGGCGGACTTCCTGTTTAAGACCTTCCCCGTTTCGATGCCAAATTAAGATATTTAAAGATCCAAGTTCTACTCACGGGTAGTTGTTTAAAATCCAATTGTCCACAGGAAAAAGTCAGCGCTCTCCGGCAACAGCAATGCGGCTTCACTCCATGAAAGAAGCAGTCAATTCGAAGCACCGCGCCACTCACCCCACATCGCTCCGGATCCCCAAAACAGGGTTTCCCCGCGAGTAGGGGAGGCGCTGAAGGTGCCAGCCGAATCCCAAGTTCACAAGCTTCTCCCGCATGTGATTTCAGAGGGTCTCCGCCTTCGCCGTGGCGATCAGACCCTGCCTTCCACGGAGCAAGTTCCTCCCGATCGGAGGAGCTCCGCCATTGCCGGAGGCGCCAACCCGGAAGACTAGAAACACCCTGAGCCTTGTCTCTGCTTCTCCTTTAGGAAAGGAGGCTGGAGAGGAGCAGGTTGTGTTGGCAAAACCCTCACAAGGGCCTGACCGTGGTCACAATAGTGGCATGGCTGCAAGCATGGTGCTCTATGGACCTTGATCTGCCCCCCCTTGAGCCAATGGCCTCGCAACGCCTCATGCGCAGGTTGGCCCTGCCAATTCCTAGGGTGCCCAGTTGGATTATTTCAGTGGGGAAGGGGGAAGTTCCCAATCCTGTTCCACTGCTCTCCGCCTGCTTCCCCCCCCTCAAAGTGATCCATCTAGCCTCCACTCCATCCCACTTCAAATGAAAATAAATAATAAAATTGCTCCCATCCAGACTCTGCAGTCTCCATAGCTGCTCTCAGAGCTCCAGACTCCTTTGGTCATTTTGGGGACTCCCTTGAGAAGAACAAGTGGACATCTAGGAGTTGCTGTTGGTGGTGGTGGCGGGAGCAGGGCTCAGCTCCTCCTGCTCTTAAGTGTGCTCTGCTCAGTTCTGCAGCCTTATCCCTTGGCACCAGGTGCACATATGCTCTCATAACCCCCTCAAGCCAAGCCCAGTTCTTTTTCTGCCTCTGTTCTCCCTCCTACCACTGAGCCCTGGAGACAAAGCTTAATGGGGAGAGGGGAGGGCAGACCTCCCCTCAAGAGTCTATGCAATAATTCGCAGCCAGCTGCTGCTGGGCTGAAACTTGCAAGCTGCAAGCAGTATGAGGAAGGAGAGCAATTGAGAAACACCTTGGGGAAGCAATGTAGCCCTCTTTCTGCACCTGCAAGCCTTGTTGTGAAGAGCGAAGTCAGATTCCATGGTATCTGCACGACCTGATGCCCCATGCAGCACCCCCTCTCCACAGCCTCTCCCTCATGTGTGCTGCGAGGGCCCAAGGCGGCTACATTTGGAAAGTCTGGCTGAGTTTCAGAGCAGTGGAGAAACCAGCAAAGGCAATTGTAGCTCCCCTCCAAACACCAGAACAATCTCTGCACAACGGATCTTTCATTTTGAAACAACCGCTTCCCAATAAATTAAGAGTGTGTGTGCACCAAGTACAGGAACCCAGGACAGAAAAGCAGAAAGACAAAGTTGCAGAACTTGGGGTCGGGTGGGGAGCCCAACCCAACCCAGCTGTACCCACTGCCTCAGCTCCCCTCCTGCTGCCCAGCCTGCGCCCCCTCCTCCTCCCTGGTCCCTTTAGGCAGTGCTTAGTGTTTCATGAAGAATGAACACCCTAGAACTCTACTTGGCAGAATGGGGACAGATAGCTGAACTATAGAGAGCAGGCTAAGGCATACGTGGGCCACAGTGGCTGCCCTGCCCCTTCTTGATGAGCATCAAGGCTGGGGGGACAGAGAAAGAGGTCCTGCAATCCCAGGACAGGCCAGGAATCCTTATGCCTGGTACCCACCAAGAGTAGCACATGCTCAGCTGCAGCAGAAGGGGAGAGCGTGGACTACTGCGCAGGGACTGAGAGCAGCAGTGGTGGTAGTAGGATGGGCAGGGGAATGACTGTCCTCCAACAGGGTCCCTCCCCAAGCACCCTGAACCTGCTGCCAATGCCCTGGAACCATGTGGAAAGCCAAGTGTGCAACCGTGTCAGGAGTCAAGAGGAAAAGGTGGAAAGGGCGAAGCACAGGGAAGGGAGCTGGCACATGGCAAGATGGCACAAGGGGAAGGGCAGGCACCAGAGAACAGAGGCTGGGCCTTGCCTCTTCCCTCCCAACTTCGTCTCCAGTCACGCTTGGCACCTTTCGTAGTCATCCGCCCCCAGCAGGAAGCCCAGGAGGAAGCCGATGGCACTCGGCAGAACGTTGGGCAGAGGCCGTAGCAGGAGGCTGGCGAAGAGGGTGGCTGCAGGGAAGCGAAACATTTGCATGAGAGGAGGCGGGAGCAGGAGGAAGGCCAGCTCCCAGCCAGGACAGGCAGGCCTTACCTAGCATGTTGCCACTGACGTTGTTGCTCTCAGAGTATTTCAGCAGCTCCCGCAGGAAAGCCACCACGAAGCGGAACACGTTCTGGTGCGACCGCGGCAACTGGCAGATCACCTGCAAGACAGGGAGGGGCGGTTTGGAGTTTCAGTGCAGAGCTTTGCTAGAGGAGGGGCATGGATCACTAGCACGGTGTACTTGTTATGTTTGCAGGTTTAGACCTGGCATAAAAAAAAAGAATGTTTAAAATGGTAACCGGACTAGAACTCTGCTGGGAACTTTGGGGAATAATACAACTGTAGAGTCGGAAGGGACCACAAGGGTTAACTAATCGAACCCCCTGCAATGCCTAAGGTGGGACTCGAACTCAGGACACTGAGATGAAGAGTCTTATGCTCTACCAACTGAGATATCTTGGGGGAAGGGCCATAGCTCTGCAGTAAACCACCTGCTTTTCATGCAGAAAGTCTCAGGCTCCACCCCCAGCATCTCCCAGGAGGGTAGGGAACATCCCTTGTCTGAAATCCTGGAGAGCCACTGCTTGTCAATTTCGACAATACTGAGCTAGATGGCCCAGTATATGGCCGCTTCCTGGGTTGGAAATTCAAGCAAGGTTCACTGAAACAGGTGGGCTATTGTTACAAGTCCTGGTCAGAAAGCAAAAAGGCAACATGTGCGCACCCCACCCCCCTCCACAACCGAGAGGGATGGTTATCAAAGGAGACATCAGCAACCTCTGCAGTTAACAAGGCTTCCCAGACCAGACTAGCCCTCCTGCCAGTGTGCCGGTTTACTGGCTTTCAGGGATGTTTTAGTGGATTTCCTGTTACTCGCGGCAACATTTGGACTAGATGACTTTGGAAATCCCTTCTGATTCTATGCTTCTGTACACACCACAGACCAGCCAGGAAGAGATGGGGCTCTGGGGCCGACCTGGCGACAGAGGTGGCTGTCATGTGAGCACTCAAGGCAGCGCTGATACAGTTCATAGCAAAGGACTGGTTCTGGCACTGCCTCCAGGAAGATGAGCAGAGCTTCGGCCACCGAGTGGTCACTGCCAGCTATTGACAGCCTGGCAAGGGAAGTGTTCTGTCCTGTTACCTGCAGCCTGCCTCCTTCCCAGGCTGGTCCAAAGCAAGAAGCTTGGTCCTTATACATCTGGGCCCACCTTGCAAGTTCCCCCTTTTGGCGCAAGGTGGACCTTGAACCCGCAGCCCTGAGATTAAGAGTGTCACGCTCTACCAGCTGAGCCATCCCACTGTAATTATCCCACACCTCCCCTCTTGACGAAGCTGCCTGCAAAGCTGATCTGCCGAGGAAATGTCCTTCTGCAGGCATGGTTTCAATCCAAACAACAAATACTAGTGGTCAACTCCAAAAGTGCGGTCAAGAAACCCTGCTTGCCAAAGAACAATTGAACGCACCCTTGAAGCTCCTTTGCAGCCATGTCTTTACCTGTCTCCACATCTGACACCACGTATGATGCTAGATGTGGGGCCTGCGGGCCTGTCAAGGTTCCCCACCTCTGCTCTATCTAGCCAGGCTGATGTTTTCAAATGGGGGTTAAAGCTGTGAAGCTGTTTGGATGCATGACTGGACTTGACTGTGGGCATTTCAGTTTGCTGTGTCTCAGAGCCTTAAGGATGGGCTGGCCTAGCAACCTAAGCCACCAGGTATATAAAAGTGAGGTCCACTCCAGCCAAGAGCGAAAGAAAACCACCAAGCAGCCCTGCTCCCCAACAATGTCCCCCAAAGAGGATACGGATCGTCTCGGGAATGCTGGTGTCCAGGCACTCAATTCTCTCCTGCAACTCGTCCTGCATGCCCGGGGTCTGGAAGAGGTCCTCCTGAAGCAGAGTATCACCCATGCGTTCGGAAGGGATGAGGTACATCCTGGATAGCATGAAGAACAATCCAGCCCTGGGGTGCATAATGTGAGGTCGAGGAATGCCACAATGGAGAGAAGCCCATCACCAAGAGAGCTGGCACAAGGGCTGAGAATTGTATCCCACCTGCTTTCCACAGTAGCATTCCTACTACCCTTCTCCTGATTTGGGGCAATGGGAGAGTGAAATCATTCCCCGCTTCTTCTAGTGGCCAGTCTCAGAGAGCCGCTTTGCTAGGGATAGACAGACAATGGTTGGGAACACTTGGGTTCTTCTGAGCCGCTCTAAGGAATAGTATATGCTGGATGTCCCACCCGCTGCCGCTCCACCAAGGTGCCACTATACTCACAGCAGGAGCTTGTAAGAGCGAGTCGGTAGCTAAGATATAAATCAGTTGTGGGGTTTGGAACCTGCACACCTCAAAACTGGTACTGGATTCCAGCCCACACCCATCCTTTCAATGGTACCGTCCCCCTCAGCTCACCTGGTGGCAGGCATTCTTGAAGAGGTGGTCCACCAAAAGCCAGATCTCCTTGGCCGCTCAGTGGAGTCATCACCATCCTGGGGTACGATATCCAGAAACTGCTTCTCCTGGAGGTCCAATGACAAGCGGGACTGGCGACTTCCGGTCGGCGCCAGCGATTAATGGCGGTCTCCCGCTGAGCTCCGCTCAGGGAGACTGCTCCGCGAGTTCGGGTCTGACCGCTACGGCGAAGCGGGGACCCTTAAAATCACAGGAGCAGAAGCCTGTGAACACAGAGACTCGGTGGGCACCTTAAGCGCCCCCCCTTTATCGCAAAGGAGCCTTTTTAAAGGCTCCGGAGCGGCATCGGGTGAGCGCGGTGCTGAGAGTCGCTACCCAGCCCGTGGAGCGAAGCCGCGTCGCCATTAACGGAGAGCGCCGATTTCTTCCTGTTATTCGGACTGAATTGGATTACCCGTGAGTAAGACGGAAAGATAATATTAAAAGAAAATTTTAAGAATTTGGCTGAAAACGGAGAAGGCAAAAAAATAAGGAAGTCTGCCTTCCTCGGACTGCATGTAAACAAAGCAACGAAATAGGAAGCCGCAATTTGACAGGAAGTAGCTTTAAATTTAACGGACTCAGACATTGGACTTAATTCCCCCCCATAGCAGGCAGGGGCAGGGGGGGAAGATTTGTGAATTGCTGTACCTGCATGGAAGAAGCATAGAAGGGGAAATTTCTACCGTTTTGAACCCTTGGGGAGGACTGCCTGGAAAGTGAGCCACCGGGACGGAGAGCTGTCACTTAGAGACTTGCAACAAAGTTGGTCTTTTATATCTTTGCAACAAGTAAAGACTTTATCGGATACAAATAGGGTACTCTGGAAAGATACATTTGACACCATTTGGAAAATATTGGACTTTTGTTACTTTTGAAGGGAACTTTTTGTTTTTGGCACTTGGAACTTTGAGCGGCTCCCTCTAGAGGCCGCAGGAAAATTGTTACAACTGTTACAATTCTTATTGTGAGAAACAGGCTTGTGGAATTTCCCATTTGAAAGCTATTTCCGTGGGAATGACCTTGGGACATGAGTGGCCCAATAGAAGCAAGAGTAACGAGAGCTAAAGGCAAAGTTGAACAAAAGTGAAGGGCCTCAGTAACAAATCCAACTGCACCTGCTTCAACTTTTCCCATGGATACTGCGGCAGTGGCTAATGCACTAGTGAGAATAAATGAATCCCTGGAAGCACTCACAAAGCAGAGCACTGAAAACTCTAAACAGCTGATCGAACTGTCAACAAAAATAGATAAAAACACAGAGACAATAAATAAATTAGTCCAAGAAAGTGAGGCAACTAGAAAGATTGCAGAGGAAGCGAAAATCTCTGCAGAAGAAGCAAAAGTTTCTGCAGGAAATACACAGGAAAAGTTGGTGCCAGTCTGTAAAAAGCTAGAAGAACATGATGCTGCCCTGTCTTTACTGGAACTACAGAGGAAAAATAGGAATCTAAGATTAAGATTGATTCCAGAAAATGAAAAAGATAATTTGACAGACTATCTTACAAAAGAATTTCTGGAATTTTGGCAGGACAGCTTGAAAGAAGAGGAGTTTAAGATAATAACTGCTTTCAGACTGGGCAGGAAACAAAACAGAAAGAGCCCTAGAGACTGTTTAATAACTTTGAGATCTCAGGAGGAGAGAGATAAGATATTAAACTTGCATTTTCAAAGAGCTCTTGAGATTGGAGATTTTCGTGTGCAGATTTTCAAAGATATCCCCAAATATATCTTGGAAGTGAGGACTTACTACAAGGATTTGGTCACTTTACTGAGAAAGAACAATATACCATTCAGATGGGAGTTTCCGCAAGGCCTATCTTTCAATTACAAAGGAAAGAAAATTAAGATAAAAACAGTGCAAGATAAAGAACAATTTTTGGCAAGGAACGAGGAGGACCTTTGCAAGGAAACGGTGGATGCTACAGACCCAGCAGAAATACCAGATATTTCAAACTTATCTTTTGGAGCTAAAACATTAACAGAAGAAGGTTTGCTTGGAGCAGTTGGAGGAGTATCTAAGTAAATAACAAGATGTCTCTGCAAATTCTAAGCTGGAATTGTAATGGACTGAACCTTCCTAGAAAAAGGAGGGAGGTGTTTCATATTTTGAAAAAAGAACAATTGGACTTGATTTGCCTACAAGAAACCCACGTGACCAGAATACATCGAAAACTACTTATAAATAAAAGATTAGGACAAGAATTTATTTCATCTGACAAAGTGAAGAAAAGAGGAGTGGTAATTTATGCAAAGGAAAAGTTAGCCCCTAAACTAATATTTAAAGATGAACAAGGAAGATATTTGGCAATCGAAATCCAAGTTCAAGGAGAAAAATTATTGGTAATAGGAGTTTATGCACCGAATGAAGGGAAGTCAGAATTTTTTAAGAAATTGCATGAGACACTAATGGACTATTTGGACTATAATGTAATTTTAATGGGAGACATGAATGGAGTGGTCTCCACAAATATGGACAAAGCACAAAGACAGGTGGTCTCCAAGGATGGGAGATTACCTAAGACCTTTTTTGAAATGACTGACAATATGGACCTGATTGACATTTGGAGAACAAGGAACCCTCTTGAGAGAGAGGGAACCTTTTTCTCTGAGGCAAAAATGACTTGGACTAGAATTGACCAAATATGGGTATCTAGTGGGATGGCACCAAAGATTAAGAAAGTGGAAATCTGCCCAAAGACTTGTTCCGACCATAATGCTGTAAAGATGGAGATGAACCCAACAACAGCTGGCTCCTTTAGATGGAGGATGAATGACTCCCTGTTTAGAGATGAAGAGGTGTACAAAAAGGCCCAGAAAGCAATAAAGGACTACTTTGAAATAAATCTGAGAACAGAAGTGGAAAAAAGAGTAATCTGGGACGCAAGTAAAGCCGTCATGCGAGGATTTTTAATACAACAGAATGCCATAAAAAGGAAGAAACAGAATGAGCAAAAGGATAAGATCCTGGAAAAGATAAAAGAAGGAGAAAAAAGACTGAGATCTAAACCAAAGTCACATGAAATTCTGAGAGAAATTAAGTTTTATCAGAGACAATATATGGAATTGATGAACCAAGAGATAGAATGGAAAATAAAACAAATGAGACAAAAGACATTTGAATCGGCAGATAAATGTGGGAAATTTTTGGCATGGCAACTGAAGAAGAGACAAAAACAGAACACGGTTACCAATTTAGAAGTGGAGGGAAAGAACATCTACAAACCAAATGAGATTAGAAACTGTTTTCAGAGCTATTTCAGGAGACTCTACGCACAAGGGCCGGTGAACGAAAAAGAAATTGAAGAATTCCTTAAAAAATATGGATTACAAAAAATTTCTGAACAAAGTAGACTGATTTTGAATCAGAAGATAACTGATCAAGAAATTGAGGGAGCCATTCAGAATATGCAATTGGGAAAATCTCCAGGACCTGATGGACTGACCTCCAGATATTACAAAGCTTTGAAAGAATGGCTTATGCAACTGTTGAAGGAGGTCTGCAACGAAATTATAGAGGGGAAGAAGGCACCTGAATCGTGGAAAGAAGCTTATATTACACTTATACCAAAGACAGAGACTGAAAAGAACCAGGTTAAGAACTACCGCCCAATATCATTACTCAATGTGGATTACAAAATTTTTGCAGACATTTTGGCAAAAAGACTGAAAAGAGTTTTGGTGGGGGAGATTCATAAAGACCAAGCGGGCTTTCTTCCAGGAAGACATTTGTCAGACAATGTGAGAAACATAATAGACATTATGGAGTTACTGGAAGTTAATATTAATACCAAGGAAGTGTTAATTTTTGTGGATGCGGAGAAGGCCTTTGACAACATTTCTTGGAATTTTATGAAAAAGAACCTCCAAGGGATGGGGGTAGGCCAAGGTTTTGAAAATGGTATAAGTGCAATTTATTCTGAACAAAAAGCAAAATTGATTGTAAATAATGTGGTTACAGAAGAGTTTGCTATTGAGAAAGGGACACGACAGGGATGCCCAATATCCCCACTACTTTTTATATCGGTCCTGGAGGTCTTATTAAACATGATTAGAGAGGACCAGCTGGTTAAAGGGATTCAGGTCGGAGCTAAACAGTATAAGCTGAGAGCATTTGCAGATGATCTAGTTTTAACCCTGGAAGAGCCAGACACTAGTACGAAAAGAGTTTTAGAATTAATACAAACATTTGGTCAAGTAGCAGGTTTTAAGCTGAATAAACAGAAAACGAAAGTACTGGATAAAAACTTAACAGCTGTTGAAAGGGAGAAGTTTCAGAGTGAAACTGGTTTGACAGTAGCAAAGAAGGTGAAATACCTAGGGATTAATCTGACATCTAAGAATGTGAACTTAGTTAAAGACAATTATGAGAAATGTTGGACAGAAGTTAAGAAAGATCTAGAAATATGGTCAAATTTAAGACTTTCCTTGTTGGGCCGAATTGCTGTTATTAAGATGAATGTCTTGCCGAGAATGTTGTTTTTGTTTCAAACATTGCAGATTTTGGACAAAATGGATTGTTTCAAGAGGTGGCGAAAAGATATATCTAGATTTGTCTGGCAGGGCAAAAAGCCCAGAATAAAATTTAAGATATTAACTGATGCGAAAGAAAGAGGGGGGTTTGCCCTGCCGGACTTAAAGTTGTATTATGAATCAGCGGCCTTTTGCTGGCTGAAAAACTGGCTGCTTCTTGAGAACACAGACATTTTGGATCTGGAAGAGTTCAATAACAGATTTGGCTGGCATGCATATTTATGGTACGACAAGGTAAAAATCCATCAAGGTTTCAAAAACCATATTGTCAGGAAAGCATTATATAATGTCTGGATTCGGTATAAAGATTTGTTAGAAAACAAAACCCCTAGGTGGTTGTCACCAATGGAGGCTAAGGAAGTGAAAAAACTTAATATGCAATCCAAATGGCCGAAGTATTGGGAAATTATAGAACATGAGGAGGGAAAAGTAAAATTGCAGAGTTATGAGAAGTTGAAATTTAAAGTAAGAGACTGGCTGCATTACTACCAGATAAATGAAGTTTTTAAACAGGACAGGAAAATTGGCTTCCAGGTGGAGAGGTCAAAGTTAGAAACAGAGCTTTTGGAACCCAGCACTAAAAATCTGTCAAGAATGTATAACTTGTTGCTGAAATGGAATACACAGGATGAGACGGTTAAATCAGCTATGATCAAATGGGCACAAGATATTGGTCATGACATTATGTTTGCTGACTGGGAACAGTTATGGACCACCGGTATAAAGTTTACGGCATGTAATGCCTTAAGAGAAAACATTATGAAAATGATCTATAGGTGGTACATGACTCCAGTCAAGCTTGCAAAAATTTACCACACGCCCAATAATAAATGCTGGAAATGTAAGGAAACTGAAGGTACCTTTTACCACCTTTGGTGGACGTGCCCAAGGATTAAGGTCTTCTGGGAAATGATTTATAATGAAATGAAGAAGGTGCTTAAATGCACATTTGTGAAGAAACCAGAGGCCTTTCTCCTGGGCATGGTGGGCCAATTGGTCTCAAAGAAAGATAGGACGTTTTTCATGTATGCTACAACAGCAGCAAGAGTACTTCTGGCAAAGTACTGGAAGACACAAGAACTACCCACACTGGAAGAATGGCAGACCAAGGTGATTGACTACATGGGACTGGCGGAGATGACTGGCAGAATCCGTGACCAAGGGAGAGAGACGGTGGAAGAAGATTGGAAGAAATTTAAAGTTTATCTTAAGAACTGTTGCAAAATTAATGAGTGTTAAAATGTTTTGGGTCAGGTAAAACAGAATTGCGGGGACAAACAATTGGATATGAGAAAAAGGATTTAAAGGGAAAAAAAAGTGTTATAAGTTGACATTGGGGCTTGCTGGAAAACTTCAAAATAGGGATGCAGAAAAGGGAGGTATGAGGAAGTCGATGAAAGAAGGTTTAAGAAAAAATGTGAAGAAATTATACGTGTTTATATGTTTGTTTGTTTTTGTATTGTTTTGTATTGTCTATTATTATGTGTTAAAAAACCAATAAAAATTTTATAAAAAAAAAAAAAAAAAGGCAAGCGGGACTGGCATGAGAGCCTGACAGAATGTGTGCCTGTATGCATTCTTTCCTTGCTCCAGCTGGGTGGACAAGTCTTGCCCTCTGAGGCCACAACTAGGGCTGGGCGATAGCTGGCTTTCAACACGGTGATATATCACTAGCTAAACATTGCAATACACCAATATATCACGATGTCTGAAATAAGATGGAGCTATGTAGAGGCATTGTCTGGCTTCACAGTTTCCCCCCACATGGTGTTTTTTGCATAGTACACACACACATCATGATTCGCAATATATTGCCAGGTCAGAAATTATGAAACCAGTCTCACTATCTAGACTTCAAGCTGATTTGAAAATATATCTATATTGACATATCGCCCGGCCCTAGCCACAGCAAGCATCTCGAGTGGGGAAACAAAAAACAAATTGCTTGCACCCCAAATCCAAGCTCCCCCTCCCCCTATTAATATGCAGCTAGTAATCCTCCCACTCCGGATGTGCAGTTCACCCAAAAGCTTACTAAATATGCAGCTGTGGACATGGGGTTTGGCTAGAGAGCCAATGTGGTGTAGTGGTTAAGAGCGATAGACTCGTAATCTGGGGAACCGGGTTCGCGTCTCTGCTCCTCCACATGCAGCTGCTGGGTGACCTTGGGCCAGTCACACTTCTCTGAAGTCTCTCAGCCCCACTCGCCTCACAGAGTGTTTGTTGGGGAGGAAGGTAAAGGAGAATGTTAGCCGCTTTGAGACTCCTTCGGGTAGTGATAAAGCGGGATATCAAATCCAAACTTCTCTTCTTCTAACATTTTATTTAAATTGTTGGAACCTGCCCTGGGACCTTAGGGTGAAGGGCAGGAAATAAGTAACAAAAACAGCAACAGAACATGGATGGGCCTTCATAGGTTGATGGGCTGCAGCCCCAGCCAGCAGGATGAGATGATGGGGTCACATGTTCACCACCCCTTGTCTAGAGCACGTTGCAGAGGCAGTGGTAGAAACTGAGCAACAGCTGGAGCCCCAGCCCACGACTTTGTATGGGCAATGCAGCATACAGCAGCTGGTGAACAATGCCTCCGGCCTCCTTCCCATCTTCCTCTCCAGAAAGAATAGAATAGAATAGAATATCATTTATTACGGCCATAGGCCCATACAGGTAAAAACAACACATAAATAACAGTTTGTGCCGTAAGGAGAAAAAAAAACGATCGCTAAAACACCACTATAACAATAAAATACTATAAAATGGAAAGGCATGCTACGCCTTAATTAGCTTGTAGAGCTCCTTGGCGTCGCTTTTGGGAAAGGACAGCAACTAGGAACCTAGCCACCTTCAGGGTCGTGTGGGTATCCTTGTCCTGCAAGATTTGGGCAAGGTGGAATTTTGGTGGGGTACCCTCTAGTTTCTGTATGATTGATCCCAACAAATTTGCCCGTGGCACATTAAACAAGGGGCAAGTGAACATAATGTGCTGGAGCGACTCCGGCGTCACCTTATCACATTCGCACACAGCGGGAGCTTGGCCCTTTGAGAACCTATGTCTCAGGACATTAGAGGGAAAAACATTAAACCTCGCTTTGGTGAAGGCCAGTCTATGGGCAACAGTCGAAAGGGAGGAGAGGTATGATGGAACGCAGTAAGTTAAAGTGATACCAATGTTCTGGGGCGAACAAACACCTCCCCCCAGCGTATAATTTCGCTGTAAATCGATGTCATCCAGTCTTTGGCGGATCAGTCTCTGAGCAGTGATTTGGTCTAGTTTTAGGGAATCTGAGGGAGAGATTCCATAACTCAGGAGTTTGGCATGAATTCTACTAGTCCAAAGGCTAGAGAATTCATCTCGCCATAAGCATTGGGCAAGGTAATGGTTTGGTAATCTATGCCACAATGATAGCCAGTAATTGAAGACTTGCTTCCACAGGCAAGTTTCTAAGGATGCGACCTTCAATTCTAATCGCATGGCTGCGTTGCTTACGCACAGGGGGAGCATTAGGAGCCGACGTAGGAATTGGCTTTGCAGAGTCTCAAGGGGAGCGAGATCTGTCATCACGGCCCAGAGCGGGGCAGCATAAGCAAGCACGGCAACCACTTTTGCCTTGAACACCTTTAGGGCCGAGGGAACATGCAAAGCTCCGTCCGAAAAGAAGAATCGGAGGAGCGCATATGACAAGGTTTTGGCCTTATTAAGTAGGTGTTGAATGTGAGCTTTCCACCCCAAATTGTATTGAAAAATAACTCCTAGGTATTGAAATTTTAGGACTTGCTCTATTTTTGCCCCACCAAGCTTCCATTTGTATAATCTCCGGCTTCTGGAGAAGATCAGGATCTTGGACTTGGCATGGTTGATGGTTAATTGATTGAGTTGACAATATGTGGCAAAGATCTTCAGAGCTCTGTTTAGTCCAACACGTGTATAAGATAGAATTACCGCGTCGTCCGCATATAAAAGGAGTGGGCAGCGGTAATCCGCTAGTCTAGGCGCGTGTGTACTTGGAGATGAATTGACTAGGGGTGCTCGCATGTCGCTGATGAATAGGTTGAATAGGCAGGGAGCCAATATACATCCTTGGCGCACTCCCTTGTTTATTGGTATCGAATTTGTAAGGTCGCCCGCTGGAGTGAATCTCACTCTGGCAAGGGTACCTTCGTGGAGCTGGCTTATGAGCCATAAGAGTCTTCTATCAATGCCCTGTTTCGCAAGTTTCTCCCAAAGAATATTTCTAGGAACGCTGTCAAAGGCTGCCTTTAGATCTAAGAAGGCAGCACAGAGGTAGCCCCGGGGGGGGGGAGGAGTACTTCCGAGCCAGATGATAAAGAACTATCGCATGATCGGTTGTGGAGCGTTTAGTTCTGAACCCTGCTTGTTCATGGCCAATCTGGTTAGTCTCATCTACCCATCGCAATAATTTAGTCATCAAAAAGCTGGCATAAATTTTCCCTATGATCGAAAGGAGGCTGATGTTACGGTAGTTTTCCGGCTCCGTTGGAGAACCTTTTTTATGAATTGGTACAATAATGGCCTCCTTCCATGTTTTGGGGATGAGACCGGAAGCGTTGATTGCATCGAAGGTTTTGGCCAAGATGCCGGCCCACCATTGAGGGTGTAGTTTGATGGCTTCAGCAGGGATCAGGTCGGGCCCGGGGGCTTTGCCCGGTTTCAGCTGAGCTATTAACTTGGCTATTTCGTCAGGATCGGTGGGAGGCCAAATAGGTAGGTGGGTAAACAGGTGCATCAGATGGTCGGAGGGAGCATCTGCCTGTGAGAAGCATTTCTTCAGGAACCGTTCCCATGTCGGTGCAGAGATGACTGCCCTTGGGGAATTCCTCCCCCTTCTGTTAATCAAAGACCAGAATTCCCTGGATCTGTGTGGTTTTGAAGCAGTAATCAAAGCCTGCCAACGATTATGTTGCCACTCACGCTTGGCAATTATCTGCGTGCGTTTGTAAACTTGCTTGGCTTGTGCATAGCTAGCTGGCAGGGTAGATGCATCAGAGGTCTTGTATGCATTATATATAGCACGGAGGCGCTGTCTTGCTTGTTTGCACTGGGAATTATACCAGGGAGCACCGTGAGTATACTCGTTTCGATTTAAATTTTTGGGTGGTAACCTGAAGAAGGACGTAAGATCAGTCATATGATGGTAGAAGCGCTTCAATACTATGCTATGCTCGTCTGAGGCAGAGCCTATGTTGGGATAGGGCCCGAGGATTTCTTTTTGAAAGAATTCCAGGTACCTTTGAGCCTGTGTCTCCGACCATTTGATTCCTCTTACTTGGAAAGATTCGTTGGTTACCACCTGAGTCACATGTCTATGAGCCTCCGGCTGCCAGTTCAGGGAAAGGTGATCACTAAATTGTACATTCTCGATCTTAAAAGTGGAAATACACTTAAATAGATCCCTAGAGACCAACAGGTAATCGAGGACGCTGTTTGATTTAACGCTCAGGTGAGTGAAATCCCCTGGAATATCGGGGAGGCATGTGCCATTCAAGGGGACCAAATTCAAACGGATGGCCATTTGATAGAGGAGTACTCCAGCCTCATTTGCTCTGTGGTCCTTAGAAGTTCTCTTCACGATGTGTTCCAGGTCATAATTATCAAGGTTTGGGGTAACCCACCATTTGGCTTTGGTCAACGAGTCCCAATTTGCTGCCGTATGGGCATTAAAATCGCCACCAATTATGGCCGGGGTGTTAGGAAACTTAACATAGCATGAGAGCAAATGCTCTTCTAGCGAGCCCCATTTAGAGCCCAATTCAAGGGAAGAACCCCCGGGTGGCAAGTAAACATTTGTAACTAGGAGCGAGATCTTTTCCCCCGCAATCAGCCCGGTGAGGGCGTAGGGAGGCAAGGCCTGTACTAGAGTAAATTTGGAATGTAGGTTGAGGGAGATGCCTATTATTAGGCCCCCTTTAGGGCGGCCTCCTTTCAGGGAGGGGCAGGCAGGGAGTTCTAGAAGCTCAAAGCCATTTAGAACAAGTTTTTCTACTTCCCACGATTCTTGGAACAAGATGATATGAAACCGATTGATATACTCCAAGAATTCTGGCTCATGTTTTTTTCCCCTCCAGCCCGCAATGTTCCAGCTGAGGACTGATAGGGGGGAGTTCCTGTTGTG
Source organism: Podarcis filfolensis (assembly GCF_964270895.1). Lineage (NCBI taxonomy): Eukaryota > Metazoa > Chordata > Lepidosauria > Squamata > Lacertidae > Podarcis > Podarcis filfolensis. The sequence continues at coordinate 11,398,966 of NC_139619.1, forward strand.
TTCAATTCGCTGTCATTTCAGGGAGAGAAGTGGGTCCTTTGGAGGCAGGGCAGACCCCACAAAAAAGTCAGTTATTTTACTTTGCATGGCAGGCACCTGCTGGAGGTACCTAATCTTGGAGTTGGTAGTGGGGTGTTTAGACTGGGACAACAGAGCGGGTCTTCCGCTGGCTAACCCTAGGGTGGCCACTTCAGTAGGAGGCTGCACAGGATTTGCAGAGACTGCCCCACCGCGAGGTCTGAAGGTCGCCAATGAAACCATTTGATTTATATGTCCGGCCGGGTCTTCAGTGAAATCCGGATCATTTTTTGATGTAAGTGGAACGCTCCCCTGACCTGATGCTAGCGAAGGTACTGGGGATGCTCGACGTACAGATACCGTTTGTATGTCGTGTCTGTGCCGCTCAGGAGAATATGAGGACTCCAATTCCGGCATTGATGGATTAGATGGTAAGGAATTGTTTTGGTGGAGGGGACTCTGAATTACACTCTTCAGCGGGGGACTCTTGGAGGGCGAGTCGAAATTTATCAGGAGTTGAGATGAAAGGCCAACTTGTGAGGCAAAACCTGGGTCTGCCAAGCGTCGATGGGCTTTGCCCACAGGTGAGGGAGGCATGGGTTTAGGAGCCGGACTGAGGTGTGGAAGTCTTCCTGCTTCCTTAGAACACGACTCCGAAAAGCTGGCATGGTTATCCTGAGAAGTGGGCAGGACTTTTCCGTTCTTCTGGACATATATGAGCTGATGATTAAGTACTTCTAATCTATCAATTATTTCTTGTTGTTCCCTCGGTGGAAGGTTGCCAAAGGTGGCTAAGAGCTCTCTTTCCTCCGGCGGGGTCAGAGAATTACATGCACCAGTGGATTCCTTTAGAGCTCGTGGGGACGTAGGGTAAGTCCAGTTTCGGTACGGATGGGTATCCTCCGGAAGAGGAGGCTCAATATCCCGAGATGCTCCCGACCTCTCCGACAGGGTCCGCTCCGTGCCGTAGTCGGCAAGTAGAAGGGGATGGCTCATGCTATCCATAAAAACTCTTGTTGGGGTGATATCGTACCTAGCCAAGAGTGATTTCTGCCTGATGATAGCTGAAGGGATCCTTGGAGAGTAAAACGCAAGCATCACTCTCTGTTGCCTGAGGTGCTGGTTCAAAGGTAATACTGCAATAAGATCGCATTGTGTGATTTCTATGTTTAGGAGGTTGCTTAGTTGTTTTTTAACCCCTCCCAAGGTGAGCCACCTTGCTGACCCTACCCCGATATTTAGGCAGATTTTCTTAGGTTGCAGGGACAATGCTTGATGTTTCAGTGCAGTATTTAGTTTATATTTAGGGATCTCACTTCCTTTTTTGGTTGAGTGTAAGGTCCTCTGGCACTTCATTTCCCCTGAATCTACAGTTGGTTTAGACATTGACCCGAGGTTGTCAATTTTCTGTTCAAGGCTAGATAACTGGGAGGATAGCGCATCAATCTTCTTGAATATGCAATTAAGGGTTCTGACCACAAGATGGAGATGTTCATGTTGTTCTAGTCTAGCGCAGTCCTCGGCTCCGGCGTCCTGCACCACCCCCAGTGGGGGGCTCCCTCTTCCTCCGAGCTTGCCGTCCGCAGTTTTAGTCTGGGGTAAAAATAATTCCTCTGGAGTTGACGTTGTTTCTGGAGACGTTAGAGGGTAGAAACGGTTCTGAGTTTTCACCCTATAGCAGTGATCAGTGGGGATACTCCATTTGCCAGACACGGGGGGGTCGGTTTTTGATTGTTTAGTTCTTGGGGAGGGCGAAACCTCGTCACAATCCCTTCGGCGTTTGCCTTGGCCCATCGTTGTGAGTCTTTTAAAATAGCAGTACTTAGAAGGTAATAAAAGTGGTAAAAATAGAAATACAGCCGGGTGTGGGCCGGCGCAAAGCCAGTGAGACAAAGGTTGCTTCCAAGACTGCCGGAGAACACAGTTATCTGCTCGTTAAAGCTAATTTACGATGCAGGCTTTACAGTTATCAGTTATCAGTAATGTGAGCTCCTGGCATGGGCTCCAACACCCTGGTACAATCTTCAGCAAGAGCTTGAAGGGCTGGGAGCCGCAACACAAAGTTTAGGGCGGATTCAAAATGAACTCCGGCAAATGCGTCTTACCTCGTCGCCTCCTTGCTTCTGCCTCGCCACTTTCTTTCAGTCTTGAGTGGTCGTGAGACTGTGGAGAGACCCGGCGGGCAGAGCAGGTTGCTGCTGCTCTAGGCAAGTAATTAAAACCAATTGCTGAGCTCCTTTGCCGTGGGAGTCACAGGCTTTCAAGATTAATGGAGTCGTCTATTGTTCCTTATCTACAAGGCGCTGACTCATCCGGCACTTTCTCTGCTCACAGCTCTACAATCTTCTGCTCTCAAGCTCCGGCTAAAGGAAACAGTTGTAATTAAGAAAAATAAAATACTGGTCTAAAACGAGTTAAAACGAGATAAAATCAATTAAAACTCAGTTAAAATTTGTGGAGCTCTGGGGCTGAAAGCCTAGCCTGCCGCCATCTTGAAAGCTCCTCTCCAGAAATGTTCAGGGTGGTTAGTTCTATCTCAAGCTACCACATTCAAGAGAAAGAGAAAGAGAGGAGGGGGGAGCAATGCATTTTGTTCCCACAATGGCCAACCACATGCCCTTGGGAGTCCATAGGGACACGGGGACAATAGCACTTTGTCCATAATGTTCCCCAGAAACTGGTAATCAAAAGCATGTGGTTTGTGATAATAGTGGCAAGAAATAGCCCTGACCGGTAGCCACTGATAAACATATCCTCCATGATTCTAAATGTCTACAGCTGTCCAAATTGACAGTCACCACTGTCTCCTTGTGGCTAGGATAATACACCCAAGTAGATATGATTTCGAGAGGAGTGACATTTCCCTGAGCCACCCCAAAGCAGCCACTACCGCTTCCCAAATGCCAGTGCTCAGGTGGTAAGAGTAAGGCAGAGTGGCATAGCCTGTGCAGCAGTTGCTGAGCACAGAGACAAGGAGAAAACTGGCTCTTGGGGCCAGAGGGGGCTGGCGCCTGCATCATGAGACAGGGCTTTCTGCCTCCCGGGCTGCCAATCGCAAGCGGACCCAGAGTCGAGCAGTGCAAAATCAGTTACAAGCAGTGATGGCAAATTCTGGTTTCGTCTCCGTTCTCCTCTGCCGAGTTCTACAAGGGCCACGCTGAGACTAGGGAAGAGACCAAAGCAGAGAGCTAGAGCCACCACCTGGACTGGATTTGAGTCAGAAGGCAGGCAGGTGCGGGTTGCCTGAGAGGAAAGTCAGGTTGGTGGGGTAGTGCCTGGTTTGCCCTAAGGGACCAGCTGCCACTGCATGGAGCAGCTGCTGATCGTTGACAAGGGCAACTCCATTTACGTGCCTTCGAGGCACACGCACACTGCCGCAAAGCTGGAAGGGGCACTTGAAGGGGCAAAAATGTCCCCCCCAAGAGCACAAAAGCGGCAAAGTGGCATGGAAACAGCATCTCGACTCCCTCCCAGGAGCTTTGGCACTGACCTTTCAGGCCTGTGGAGAGTTGGAGCAAGGAGTTTTGCAGGGAGGCTGGCAAGTGCTGCTGGTTTTCAAAAGGCCTTTCAAAAGGGTTTCCGGACGTTTAGAGGGTGTTTGCAGGCTTTTCCAATGCTGTCCCCAATATACGCAATTTCATTTAAACGCACAGTACCTCGGAACGCAACCCCCGTGTAAACAGGGCGTTGCCTGTACCTGATTTGAGCCCGCTACAAGAACATCTAGAGGATAGCAAACCAACTGTTACCTTTTCTAGGAAGCTGTCTTCTCCCTGAGATCAGAGGAGGAAGGCAAGAGCAAAAGACAACCAACGGTGTTAATGGCACAGGCCCTGAGAAGAGAAAGAAACAGCCCGTTGGCTGAACAGTATCTGGGCAGATGGCAGGGAAATGCACACGGTTCAGTGGCCCTGCGAAAGGGCAGGTGGGAGGACCAGAACCTGGGATGACTCAGTCAAGGCAAACAAAGGGCATGAACAGCACACAGGAAGCGGATGCACAGCTACAGAAGCTGAAGCTGAATGCAGCGGAGGACCCCCAGCCCCCACATTTCTGAGTGGAAGAGCAGCTGTTTTTCAAGCAGGCAAGCAGAGTGGGAAGGGTAGACATCCAGCACAAGGCTTCCAAGGAGGTCCTGAAGCAGCTTGGTAGGTAGCTCCCACCAGTGGCGTAGCGTGGGGGGTGCAGGGGGGGCCGGCCGCACCGGGCGCAACATCTGGGGGTTAGGGCAAATCCACGGGTTAGGGGGCGCAAATCCATGGGTTAGGGGGCGCAAATCCACGGGTTAGGGGGCGCAAATTACTTGCCTTGCCCCGGGTGCTGACAACCCACCCTACGCCACTGGCTCCCACTGATGGTGAGGAAATAGTCCTTGCCACGGTCAAGGTGAAGGACAAAGATAGCCTCAATCTTCTCTTCCTTGCTGACATACACATCCAGGGAAATGTCCACCGTCTCACCTAAAACGGGAGGAGGTCAGGTAGATACATTCTTTGGCACAGCCAAGTTGGCTTGTCTGTAAATTAAAAGTTAAGACGGTGAAGAATTGAACAGAGGGACACAATGCGAGCCTGCTGGATCAGGCCAATGGCCCATCTAGTACAGCATCCTGTTCTCACAGGTGTATGGGGGAAACCTTAACTTCAAGAATTAGGAAAAGAAGCGACTCAGTTCCCACCCCCACCCCACTTTCCTCTCTAGTCCTCCAAAGCAGCAGCTGCACAGAAGATGGTGACAGGATACTGGGGGGTAAGAGAAAGTGATCCTAACAAAAGAATATAAAAAGGGAAAGCATTTATTTGTCTCCTAAAGGATTTTTGCGCCCCCAGTGTAACTTTCTTTTTTAGTTTACATTTCATTGAGTTTTTAAAAGTTTGGCTAGTTCTATATGATCCCCAAGATATTTTTTGTGCCTCCACAACATAAAAATACGCATTGTTTTAAAAAAGTAATTTTTTGACGGACTGCTCTCACTGGTTCCCTGCGATGCCAAAAGGTGTCACGGAGATAAGTAACTATACAGCCTTTAGGGAAGTTTTTAATGTTTTATGATGGTTTTGCATATGTTGGAAGTCTGAGGCTGCCCCCCCTTGCCTTCCTTGCAGCATCCTTCTCAAAGAGCTAAGGCATGACTACGCTCACAGAGCTTAAATCCACCGTAAGGTGCAGCAATCAGGCCTCTGTTTCAACACAAAATACCAATGATCCTTATGCCAAGTGGGAGAAAGGTCGTCAACATGATGAACACACAAACCTTGGAGAGAAAAATGTAAAACAAAAAGCACCAGCAATTTAATTGGACTTAATGGAAGTCTCTGCTGATAAGAGCATGTGAGCAACGCAGATTTTCCAGACAGATGCAAAACCTAGAGCAGGAAACCTTAGACCTTTAGATATTGCTGGACAGCAGCTATGCTGGGGCTGATGGGAGTCCAACAACATCTGGAGCGTGTGCTGAGCTAGGAAAGCCCTCTAACTGGGAAACTGCAGAGCAGTCCTACTTATTCCAAGGCAACCCTCCAACTTAATTGGGACTTGCTTCTAATTCAGGTTGCACAAACCTGCAACCTTAAAAAGCATTTGTAGAAGTCGCAGTCATCCTATGTTATAGCTACACTTTGCTCCTAACTGCCTGAAAGTGGTTTCTCTAGCCTAGGCTGGGGTATCCCAGACAAAGGAAATAAACAGGGCAAAATCCTAAACCACCACATATAACACAAAGATGTCTCTCACCTGGTTGTAGGTCAGAAGTCTCTGAAGCTGATTTTTAGTGATCAGATGACAATGCTGGAAAAAAGCAAAGCAACCACAGCTACAGGCTAGCTCACGGGGTTGGGGGGCGGGGGGCAGCCTGCTGCCACTTCCTGCAATATGTAGTAAGACTGATAACTAGGATTGGGCAGTATGATCATATTAGGCTAGTGCTCTGTGAACTAGACTGGCTCTTGAACTGCTTCCAGGCCCAATTCAGAGCATCCCATTTGGCCTTTCAAGTGTTTCAAGGTTTGGGAAAAGGGTACCAGAAGAAGGCCCACTTATTTTTGCACTGCTGAAGCATCTGATCAAGATCTGTATTTTAAAATGAGCTTAAAAATATATATTTGCAAATGTTTGTATCTCTCATGCCAGGCATAAAGCAGGTGACTGAATACTCTGGCAGCTGTTTATCTTCCTGTTCAAGGGCCCCATTGATCTATAGCAGTATTTCAGGGTTGTAAAAGGAAATTACAGGCTGGGAGCAAAAGGTCACACTGACCATACAAATTATAGAATACAATCAAGCTACAAAAACACAATTAAGAATTGGTAAATAGTAATAATTATTGTGCCTCCCATTAAACTTGAGCCACATCTTCCTAAGGTTAAAAGGGAAAGAGCTAATAGAAACAGCAGCTGGCTTGAAAGGGGGGGTGTAGATCTAAGGGGTTGCTTTCAAAACTGTTTTTATTAAGTTCCTTTTTTTACTTTGAAAAGGCCTTTCCTTTCCTTCTAAAAAGCTATATATGTTAATGTATGAAATATATTGGCTTAAATGTAATTATGCAAAAGATTTAAAAAGTAAGAAATGTTAGATTCTTATGTTAGATTCTTATTTCATAGAATCAAAGAATCATGGAGTTGGAAGAGACCACAAGGGCCATCGAGTCCAACCCCCTGCCAAGCAGGAAACACCATCAGAGCACTCCTGACATATGGTTGTCAAGCCTCTGCTTAAAGACCTCCAAAGAAGGAGATCTTTCATTGATAATGTGTGAGAGGAGAACCCAAGATCCTTTTAAGATAAAAATTAAAAAACCATGCACCATCTGTTTTAGCCATCTGTTTTGCAGTGAATAGGGCAATAGGGCAAAAGGTGAAATGTTAATTAAGGTATAATAATTAAGGTATAATAATGTTAATCTAAGATATATGACTACTTATTTGCCATTTATAGATAGAAGGAAATATAGCTCTTTGTCTCCCATAAAAGGCAATAGGAAATGGGTGTATCTTTTATGATTGGTTCTAGCAAACAGCCAATAGGAATTTCAACCAGGCTGATTGGACAGAGGCAGCCAAAGGAGGAGCAAGGGGGCTGAGCTGAGGAAATATAAGTGCTGACCATCAGGGCTGGAGTGGGCAGAGCTTTGGTAACCATATACCACTGTGTCTCTCATTTATTTGTCTGACAAATAAATTATTATTTTAATTTCTCTATTGCTGCGTTGAATATTTCATTCCAGCTAAGCGTTAACCACAAGCAGGGTGCTACACTGCCTCTCCACTGACTAGAATCTTTAGCAGGGGCAGCCCTTTCCCAGGGAACTCCTGCTCTTTCAAGTATGGCAGGGCCTTTTCAGTCATGGCACCCAACCTTTCAGAATAATCTCCCAAAGAGGTTCACCTGGCCCCTGCTTTGATGTCCTTTCAGCAAAGACTTTTAGAATTTCCCCTGGTTCTTGAATTCATGGGCAGGGCTCTTGTGGCCCTCCAAACCCTGCTGTAGTACACAGGAACATAGGAAGCTACCTTATATTGTGTTTTTTTTTAAAAAAAAGATATTTATTAGAGTTTTACAAAAAACAAAGATTTACAGATTAAAAGAAAAACCAAAAAAAGAAGAATTCAAAAATACACAAAGAAGAAAAAAAAGGAAAATACAAAAAACAAATCCAATTTTTGATATTTCAAAGCTCATTTGCTTGTTTCCTTGACCTCCTCACACCTCCCCTTTTTGCATTCCCATTTACATAATCAATTCAGCAAATCCTTACCCTCTTTCATTTATCTTAAATCTATATCCTAACATATTATGACTCTATCTTTTCATCCATTTATCAATTCATTTTTGCATATTCTTATTAACTTTTGTTGCTGAATACCACTTATTGCCAATCCGAACATAATTTTAACATTCATTAATTTTACAATATTTCTGAAGGTAGTCTTTAAATTTCTTCCAGTCTTCCTCCACCACCTCTTCTCCCAGGTCACGGATTCTGCCAGTCATTTCCACCAATTCCATATAATCCATCACCTTCATCTGCCACTCTTCCAGGGTGGGTAGATCTTGTGTCTTCCAATACTTCGCAATAAGTATTCTTGCTGCTGTTGTTGCATACATAAATAAAGTTCTGTCCTTCTTTGGCACCAATTGGCCGACAATGCCCAGAAGGAAGGCCTCTGGTTTCTTCAGGAAGGTATATTTAAATACCTTTTTCATTTCATTATAGATCATTTCCCAGAAAGCCTTAATTCTTGGGCACGTCCACCAAAGGTGAAAGAATGTACCTTCAGTTTCTTTGCATTTCCAACATTTGTTATCAGGCAAATGATATATTTTTGCAAGCTTGACTGGGGTCATGTACCACCTGTATATCATTTTCATAATATTCTCTCTTAAGGCATTACATGCCGTAAATTTCATACCTGTGGTCCACAACTGTTCCCAGTCAGCAAACATAACGTTATGACCGATATCCTGTGCCCATTTAATCATAACAGATTTAACCGTTTCATCCTGCGTATTCCATTTTAGCAGCAAGTTATACATTCTTGAAAGTAGCTTAGTTTTGGGATCTAACAGTTCTGTTTCCAATTTTGATTTTCCCACCTGGAAGCCAATTTTTTTGTCCAAATTATAGGCCTCTCTTATTTGATAATAATGAAGCCAATCTTGCACTTTATCTTTTAATTTCTCAAAACTCTGCAATTTCAATTTGTCTCCTTCTTGTTCCAAAATTTCCCAATATTTCGGCCATTTGGCCTCCATATTGAGCTTTTTCTGAGCCTTCGCTTCCATTGGTGACAGCCACCTTGGGGTTTTGTTTTCCAATAAGTCTTTGTATCTTATCCAGACATTGAACAATGCTTTCCTGACAATATGGTTTTTGAATGCCTTATGTGCTTTAACCTTGTCATATCACAAATATGCATGCCACCCAAAAACATGATTGAAACCTTCTAAATCCAAAATGTCTGTGTTCTCAAGAAGTAGCCATTCTTTCAACCAGCAGAAAGCTGCTGATTCATAGTACAGTTTGAGGTCTGGCAGGGCAAATCCACCTCTTTCCTTTGCGTCAGTTAATATTTTAAACTTTATTCTGGGCTTCTTGCCCTGCCAGACAAATCTAGAAATGTCTCTCTGCCACTTCTTGAAACAGTCCATCTTGTCCAAAATTTGCAATGATTGAAACAGAAATAACATTTTTGGCAATACATTCATCTTTATAGTGCCACTGTATTCTGCTCTGGTCAGACCTCACCTGGAGTACTGTGTCCAGTTCTGGGCACCACAGTTCAAGAAGGACATTGACAAACTGGAACGTGTCCAGAGGAGGGCAACCAAAATGGTCAAAGGCCTGGAAACGATGCCTTATGAGGAACGGCTAAGGGAGCTGGGCATGTTTAGCCTGGAGAAGAGGAGGTTAAGGGGTGATATGATAGCCATGTTCAAATATATAAAAGGATGTCACATAGAGGAGGGAGAAAGGTTGTTTTCTGCTGCTCCAGAGAAGCGGACACGGAGCAATGGATCCAAACTACAAGAAAGAAAATTCCACCTAAACATTAGGAAGAACTTCCTGACAGTAAGAGCTGTTCGACAGTGGAATTTGCTGCCAAGGAGTGTGGTGGAGTCTCCTTCTTTGGAGGTCTTTAAGCAGAGGCTTGACAACCATATGTCAGGAGTGCTCTGATGGTGTTTCCTGCTTGGCAGGGGGTTGGACTCGATGGCCCTTGTGGTCTCTTCCAACTCTATGATTCTATGATTCTAATTCGGCCCAACAAGGAAAGCTTCAAATTTGACCATATTTCTAAATCTTTTTTCACTTCTGTCCAACATTTCTCATAGTTATCTTTAAATAAGTTTAAGTTCTTAGCAGTCATATTAACCCCCAAGTATTTTACTTTCTTGGCTAATGTTAAACCAGTCTCCTTCTGAAACCTCTCTTTCTCAATCGGTGTTAAGTTTTTCTCAAGAACTTTAGTTTTTGACTTATTCAATTTAAAACCTGCCACGTGACCAAATTCTTGAATCAGTTCTAATACTCTTTTCGTACTAGATTCTGGCTCCTGTAACGTCAAAACTAAGTCATCTGCAAAAGCCTTCAATTTGTATTGTTTAGCTCCGACCTGAATACCTTTGATCAAACGGTCCCTTCTAATCATATTTAACAAAACCTCCAGGACTGAAATAAAAAGCAATGGGGAAATTGGGCAACCTTGTCGTGTACCTTTCTCTATCTTAAATTCCTCTGTTACCACGTTGTTAACAATTAGTTTAGCCTTTTGTTCTGAATAAATTGCACTTATACCATTTTCAAACCCTTGGCCCACCCCCATCCCCTGAAGATTCTTCTTCATAAAACTCCAAGAAATATTGTCAAAGGCTTTCTCCACATCTATAAAAATTAAAACTGCTTTGGTATTTATGTTCACTTGCAACTTCTCCAAGATATTAATTATATTCCTCGTGTTGTCTGACAAGTGTCTACCTGGAAGAAAGCCAGCTTGGTCCTTATGAATTTCTTCCCCTAATACTTTTTTTAACCTGTTAGCCAAAATGTCAGCAAATATTTTGTAATCCACATTGAGCAGGGATATAGGGTGGTAGTTCTTAAGTTGCGTCTTTTCAGACTCAGTTTTCGGTATAAGTGTAATGTAGGCTTCCTGCCACGACTCCGGTGCCTTTTTCCCCTCCAAAATTTCATTACAAACCTCCTTTAGTGGCCGAATTAACCAATCTTTCAAAGATCTGTAGTATTTGGAGGTTAAACCATCTGGCCCTGGAGATTTACCCAACTGCATATTCTGAATGGCACCTTCCACCTCCTGTTCTGTAATTTTGCGACTCAACATTATCTTATTTTCTTGAGAGATTTTTTGTAGTCCATTTGTTCTTAAAAATTGGTCTAAATCAGTCTCTTTCTGTGGCCCTTGTGTATATAGTTGTTTAAAATACCTCTGGAAACACTTTCTGATTTCCAATGGATTCTGAATGTTCTTTCCATCTACTTCCAAATTTGTAATAGTGTTTAATTTTTGTCTTTTCTTCATCTGCCAAGCTAGCAGTTTCCCACATTTGTTAGCCGATTCAAATGTGTTTTGTCTCATCTGCTTAATTTTCCATTCCACTTCCTGATTTATCATTTTCATATATTGTACTTGATATAACTTAATTTCTCTCAGAATCTCTTGCGATTTTGGTTTCGCTCTTAGTTTCTTCCCTCCCTCTTTTATTTTCCCCAAAATTTTATCTTTTTTTCTCATTTTGAATTCTTTTCTTTATTGCATTCTGTTGAATCAGAAACCCTCTCATAACCGCTTTGCTTGCGTCCCAGATTGTTCTTTTTTCAACCGTAGTATTCAAATTTATCTCAAAATAGTCTCTCAAGGTTTTTTGGGCCTTCTTAATAACCTCTTGATCTCTGAATAAGGTGTCATTCATCCTCCATCTGAAGGAACCAATTGGTGTTAATTTCATCTCCATCTTCACCGCATTATGGTCGGAGCAAGTTTTTGGGCAAATTTCCACTTTTCGAGTCTTAGGTGCCAGTCCTCTAGTTATCGATATTTGGTCAATTCTTGTCCAAGTCATATTGGCTTCAGAGAAGAATGTTCCCTCTCTTCCAAGGGGGTTCTTATTTCTCCAAATGTCAATCAAATCCATATTGTCAGTCAGTTCAAAAAAGGTTTTTGGTAGTCTGCCATCTTTGGTTACCACCTGTCTCTGCGACTTATCCATATTTGTGGATACCACTCCATTCATATCTCCCATCATAATGATGTTATAGTCCATATAGTCCAACAATGTCTCATGCAATTTCTTAAAAAATTCAGACTTCCCCTCATTTGGTGCATAAACTCCTACAATCAAAAATTTCTCTCCTTGTGATTGAATCTCAATTGCAACAATTCTTCCTTGTTCATCTTTAAAAACAAATTTCGGTGATAGACTCTCTTTAGCGTAGATAACGACTCCTCTCTTTTTAACTTTGTCCGATGAGATAAATTCTTGACCCAGTCTTTTATTAATTAGAACTTTCCTATGGAGCCTTATCACATGGGTTTCCTGTAAACAAATTAATTCCAATTGTTCCTTTTTCAGTAAATGGAATACTTTCTTCCTCTTCTCCGGGGAGTTAAAACCATGAATGTTCCAACTTAGTAATTGCAGAGACATGATGTGTTTATTCTATTTTCCTCCAACTGCTCCCAAAAGCTCTTCTTGTTCTGACGGTGGTATCCCTTTTTTTGGTTTGTCCGGTCCCGAAGGTAGTAGTGCTGTGTCTAGAACTCTTGATCTCAGGGCTCTTAACTCTTCTAGTGCTTCTTTTTGTAGGTCTTCTTCGTGGTCTCTCAAAAATTTTTCCTTATCTTCCACTGATCTGATTTTGAACTTTTTCCCTTTATAGGTAAAAGATAATCCCTGGGGGAATTCCCATCTAAAGACAATGCTATTACTTCTCAGTAGGGCCACCAAGTCTCCGTAGTTGGTTCTCAAATCCAAAAGATATTTCGGTATATCCTTAAAGATCTCGACTCTCGAATCGTTAATTTCCAAGGACTTCTGAAAATGTGCACTCAATATTTTATCCCTCTCTTCTTTCGTTCGGAGGGTAACCAAGCAGTCTCTCACCCTGTTCTTTCTCCCTCCTCTTCCAAGTCTAAAGGCACTCACTATCTTAAAGTCTTTTTCCGGCTCCAGATTCCAAAATTTCCCAAATTCCTGTGAAAGGTAGTCACTCAGGTTATCTTTTTCAAGTTCCGGCGCGGCCCTGATCCTCAGGTTTGTCTGTTTCTCCTTCGATTCAATCATAGACAATAAAGACTGATGGTCCCCAATCTGTTTACGCATAGGTTTTATTTCTTCCTCCACAGCCGCTACTTTTTCTTTTGCTTCCTCAGCTATTTTTCGGGTAGACGCAGATTCTTCCAGCAATTTTTCAATAGATTTTGTATTTGAATTAATGCTGGCAGTATTCCCGTCAATTTTATTTGATTGTTCTGTAACTTGTTTACTTAGGCCTTCCAATTTCTCATAAATTTTATTTAATACCGAAGTAAAATCCCCTTCTGAGGCCATTCCTTTTGGTTCAACTTCTGCCGAATCTTCCTCCTGTGTCACAGGAAGGCCGGGTACAGATGCTTTACGTTGCTGGGAAACAGCACTGGGCTGCTGCACTCTGACCTTGCCTGATCTTGTTGCTCTTTGTTCAGTCATCCCCCTTTATCTTGAGTCAAGGTCAGGTCTTACTGTGGAAATTCCCTAATGTCCAAAGTGGAAAATTCCCCCAGCTAAATGCACAGCTTCAATGTTCCTCTAGGGGGACACTGTAACAGCCATAAAGTTCACAATAGAAAAGTCTTTCTAACTTTCCATGTCCCCTTCAATAAAATCATGCAACAGTTTCCAGTCCAAAGAAGACTCTCAAAATGTATCCCCCTTGCAGAGTTAATCATTCAAAAGTTACAATGTCCAAAGGTAGTGCGAGTCCCAATGTAGCAATTCTCATAAGCCTGGCAGTCCGTTCCCAAGGATTCCAACAGAAAAAAAAGAAAGAGAGTTTTACCTCTATTTTTCCCAGAAGAAATAAAGTCACTTTCCCTCTTCCCCCCCTCTCCCAATTTGGGGGGGAGTTCTTTCGCTTTTGATGTTTCGGATTAAAACCTTAAAAGTTCCGCTTTCCAAGTATTAGCATAGAGACGTCTTTGCTTTGATCTTTTACAGAAACGGGAGGCGGACTTCCTGTTTACACCTTCCCGCTTCAGTGCCAAATTGTTGTCTTTTTTCCTTCTTCAAATCCCCTCTTTAAATTCCACCTACTCACGGATAGTAGTTTAGCAGCCGAATTGTCACAGGAAAAAGGTCAGCGCTCTCCGGCAACAGCTACGCGGCTTCACCCCACAGAAGGAGCAATTGACTCTCAGCACCGCGCCTCCCGTTACGCTCCGGAGCCCCTTGCGGGGTTCCTTCGCTGATTCGGGGGGCGCAAATGGTGCCCGCCGAGTCCCACGCTCGCAGGCTTCTTCTGCCTGCGATTTCCGATCGGATCTCCGCTTCGCCGTAGCGGATAGACCCACTTTCTGCAGGGCTTCTCCCTCTTACTCAGAAGGAGACCGCCATTGCCGTTGGCGCCGCCTCCGGAAGTGGGAAGCTACCTTATATTGAGGCAGACCATTGACCCATCAAGCTCAGGACGGACTACATGGACTGGCAGCAGCTTTCAGGCAGAGATCATGCCCAGCCCGATCTGCACACACTGGTGACTGAGCCGGGAACCTTCTCCATGCAAAATGGCCGCTCTGCTTTTGCGTTACTGCCCTTAACAAACTGCAACTCCCTTTTGAGAAACTAAAGAATAAAGTGCGAGATTGGCTCCATTATTATCAGATAATGGAGGCATATAATCTGGACAAGAAAATTGGCTTCCAGGTGGAAAAATCAAAATTAGAAACAGAACTGCTAGATCCCAAAACTAAGATACTTTCAAGAATGTATAACTTGCTGTTAAAATGGAATACGCAGGATGAAACGGTTAAATCTGCAATGATTAAATGGGCACAAGATGTTGGACATGACATAATGTTTGCTGACTGGGAACAGTTGTGGACCACAGGTATGAAATTCACGGCATGTAATGCCTTAAGAGAGAATATTATGAAAATGATTTATAGGTGGTACATGACCCCAGTCAAGCTTGCGAAAATTTATCATTTGCCTGATAATAAATGTTGGAAATGTAAAGAAAATAAAGGCACATTCTTTCACCTTTGGTGGACGTGCCCAAGGATTAAGGCTTTCTGGGAGACGATATATAATGAACTGAAAAAGGTATTTAAATATACCTTCTTGAAGAAACCAGAGGCCTTTCTTCTGGGCATAGTTGACCAATCGGTGTTAAAGAAGGATAGAACTTTCTTTATGTATGCCACAACAGCAGCAAGAATACTTATTGCAAAATATTGGAAGACACAAGATCTACCCACTTTGGAAGAATGGCAGATGATGGTGATGGACTATATGGAATTGGCGGAAATGACCGGCAGGATCCGAGATCAGGGGGAAGAGTCAGTGGAAGAATATTGGAAGAAATTTAAAGATTATTTACAGAGATATTGTAAAATTAATGAACTTTAGAATAATGTTGGATTAAAATTAAGAGGTTTCTAGCTGTAATGGGTTAAAAGAATATGAAAAAAATGGGTTTATAAAAGTAAAATTTTAAGATCACAACAATTTAAGAATAAAGATTTGGGTAGAATAAAGAGGGAAACAAATTGCTGAGTTAATAAATTGAATTGGAATACAAAAAAGAGAGGTATGAGGAGGTCCAAGAAACAAGTAAATGAAAAATAATGTGATGGAAAGATTTTTCTTTTTCTTTTTCTGTTTGTTTTTATTTTTTGTAATGTAAAAATCTTAATAAAAATCTTATAAAAAAAAAACACAAACTGCAACTCCCACCCCGATCACTGGAGAAGTTGCCCACATTTGCTATAATCTAATCTAATACATCTCTGCCACTCGGTTTATCTTGCTCTCTACTGGCTGCTCTAGTAGAAACCTTAGTGGTGCAGCTGCAGCAGCAGGGATCGCCGACACTGCACCCTCCTGGTGTTGCTGAAGTGGAACTCTCATGAGCCCCAGTCAGCAAGGCCAATTCTTAGCAATTATGGGAATTTTGGTCTATCAGCATTTGGAGAGCACTATGCTGCCTGCCATAAATAAGGCTGATCACCGAAGAATTGATGCTTTTGAATTCTGGTGCTGGAGGAGACTCTTGAGAGTCCCATGGACTGTAAGAAGATCAAACCTCTCCATTCTGAAGGAAATCAGCCCTGAGTGCTCACTGGAAGGACAGATCCTGAAGCTGAGGCTCCAATACTTTGGCCACCTCATGGGAAGAGAAGACTCCCTGGAAAAGACTCTGATGTTGGGAAAGATGGAGGGCACAAGGAGAAGGGGACGACAGAGGACGAGATGGTGGGACCGTGCTCTCGAAGCTACCAGCATGAGTTTGACCAAACTGCGGGAGGCAGTGGAAGACAGGAGGGCCTGGCGTGCTCTGGTCCAGGGGGTCACGAAGAGGCGGACACGACTAAACGACTAAACAACAACAAATGCTGCCTACCCTGAGCTACACACAGGCAGGAAAGTTACAGAAACATGACTCAATTTGCTTCTCCAGATAGCGGAGACCAACAAGTTACATCAGCCAAGGCTCTCTCCCTCCAAGCCCTCGAAACGCACTCGTGTTTCATGATTGTCAGCTGCGGCAGACCCTGGTCAGGGGTCAGGAACCTCATCTGGGCACAGATATCCTTGTAATCCTCGTTTCGGCGCCCAAAGTCTTCCACGTGGGCAGCAAGGTGGGAATTGACCATGCAGAAGCTGGTATTGTTGCAGACAAGCCTCACGGCCACACACCCCTTGTTACCCTGCAGGGGCGGAGCAAAGATGGCTGTTAGTGAGCAAGCAGGAAAGAGGGGGAAACTGGTTGGCAGAGATTAGAAAAAAAGATAGACAGACAGAAAGATCGACGTAGGGAATTCCGCTGTCAGGGTCTACTCCCCATCTTCCCCATGATGCCTGTGCCCACTCTCTCCCTCATCACTTCCTTGATGCGGCTGAGCTGGTCCTTCCTGACAAAGATGAGCACCAGCTGCACCTAGAAGATGCAAGGTACTGGGATGTCTACCAGCTCTGTTCATTGCTTGCTGTCCTGGGCCGGCTGGATGCAGATAGGAGTGGCAGGTGGCACCAGCTGGGGATCCCCCAAGTGAAGAAGGCTCAGAGCCAGGGAATTGGTGGGGGGTCGTCCGAGGGAGAAGAGGGAGCAGACTGTGAGCAAGAGGAGGTGTTGGAAACTGAAGAGGCAGGAGGGCAGGAAGATTCTGTGGCAAACAGCAGTCCAGAATCCGAGGCAGAAGTGGAGGCTGGAGGCGGGGGTCAAGAGGCAGAGATCAGGCAGGCTGCTGAAGAAGCCAGGGGGTCTCCCCATCCTGCTGCGATCAGCTCCCCTCCCTGCTGGTCTCCCAGAACACAGAGAAATTAAGAGGAGGGAGCAAAGACAGGCAAGGTGTCAGAGTCTCAGGTTGCTTGGGAAGGACCAGGGGGAGGAGGAGACTTCAGAGAGTGGTGGGAGGGTAGCAACCTTCAGCCTTCACAACTACCCCACTGGGGCAAGACCTGTTGGGAAAGGTTTCTGTGATCACGAGGCCTGCACGGTTTGGGTTTCTTTGAATAAAGAATGTTGGCTTCTTTTGAATAAAACACCACTGACACCAGGTGTTTTTTCTTGCTGACCTCCTCCTCCTCACTCCAGCTCCTGACAGCTGTCTGGCTGCTGAAGAAATGGGTGGGGTTGGACTTACTTTCTTGTACTTGGATTTGGAACGCAAAGCCTTTTCCACAGCTGTCAGCCACTCTTGCTCCTTTGTCGAGTCCAAGTAGAAGAAAGCCTCTGTGCTCAGGTCCAGCTCCTGGAACCGAATGCCCAAGTGCCAAAGAGAAGGATGTGGAACTGCAGGAATAGGACTCCAATCGGAACAGACGTGCTGGTTAAATATGCAAAGGCAACAGGAGTGTGCAAGGGCAGGCAAGATCAGGACCAAGAACAAACAAGTAATACCAGCCACTTCTTCCTCAGCTTAGCTATTCGGGGCCCCAAAGGAGCTTTGCTAATGAAAGAAAAAAAGCTTTTTCCTTGTATTTTTTAAGATGTGTTAGCCAGCCTGATATTTAAGCACTATCCCAGTAGCCACAGGCAACCAGAAATTCTTTGAAGGCAAGTGAGTTGGTTGATCTCTCCATTCTTCCTTCACCTGGCAACCTGGTTTCCAGTCTGGCTTTCCGGGAGCAGAAAACCACCTCTCAGATCTGCTGTACCAAGCTTGTTTGCTAGAAGATTACCCCGTAACACCCTTGTCCTCTTTGCAAACCTCCTAAATGGCTAGCCTTCTGTGTTTCCATGCTGGCCATGAAGGAATGGGCATTCCCCACTCTGAAAACAGCACAGAAATGCTGTCTAGTAAAGGGGTAAAAAGAGCAAGCTAAACAGCCTCTGTAAAACAGATTGTTTCTATTCATGACAGTAGGAGGGCAGTTATCTGCAAGACTGTATTCAGTACTGTTCGTGCCTGCAAAGCTTTCGGGACAGACATACTCCAACCCTTCCAACCAGTGCCCCCTAACTTCCAGCTGAAACCAGGTACCTTTTTCATACCACAAATGTTCTTCAGTGGTGAACCATGGCATCTCAAATTCCAGGGGAGCCCTGTACGATGCCAAAATTCAGTGCCCCACGCCTCTCAACGTCTATTCAACATCATAGTTGCGGTGTCCTCTGTGGGGCCCGCAAGGCTTCACGCCAGTGTGACCAAACCAGTTGCACTCTCCTAAATCCATCTAAATGTTATGGGGGGGGGGGAATTGTCCCACTTAAGTTGCACTTTATAGCTCAAGAGGGCCCCTCTGGCAGATAATAATATAGTAGCACAGGGGACGCATCACAGAACAACTTGCAAAGCAAAATGACATGTAATTGGTCCACCACAATTGCAAGATTATTGCATCCTTCAGGAATGGTGTGTCCAGCTCCATCTTAGTCATCATCCAGGCACGCTGTGGAGCTGCATGGATGAGAGATGGGCATCTTCGGCCAGTCAGGGGTGAAGAGCTGGCAAGATCCGCTGTACTGAGCAGAAAAGCAAACTCTTTGGCCTCCGAGATCTCTCCCAACTCTCAGCAGCCCTCACTGTGAGCCATACTAGAGGAATTTTGTCCTGCTTTTGCTGAGCTACAACACAGGAGCGCACCCCCAGGGGGCCATGATGTGGTAACCCTGGCGAAGCATTGCAGAGCAACTGAGAAAGCAGAATGATGTTTGCGTGGACAGTCCATTAGAAAGCTGCACTATTATTGCATCGATAGCACATTGCAGAATACGGCCCCCCTCCAGGCAAAAACATCCGTCTGGAGGCACAGTAGCTTTCATTTCGGAGGTTGTGGTTTTACATCTTCCTATTTATTTATTTATTTATTCAAAATTATTGATTTATTTCATAAAATTTATACACACCAGATTGTAAGAAACATCAAAGCCGTTTACAGAAAGATAAAACCATAAAATCAGGAAAAACCTACAGTACATTAAACGCTGAAGAAGTGAATACCAGAATAGATCAGAACTCACTCCCAAGGTAAGGGGAAGAGACATGGCTAAGATGGCAGGACAGCTTACTCTATGGTGTTAACCCCTTCATGCAATAATTAGACTGAAGCATGTTGGTTATATGAGACTGGTTATCCCACACAACGTGCTATCACGCAACCCATGCCCTCCAACTGAAAACCCATTTCCTGGACAATATCAACATTGTGTTTTGTGCCTGTGAACTGCACAGTGAATATTTTTATTAGAAAAGAAAACAGCCCGGTGTTTCAGCTTCTCAGAGTTGTTTTATTCAGTGCGCTGCTACAGCTTGTCACACCCAAATCCTCCAAAGGAATCTGCCAAAGTGCTTTTCCAGGCAAAAGGGGGCAGAGGGAGAGAAACCAAGAACCTCAAATTCACTAGAGCAGGGATGGGGAATTGTGTGGCCCTCTAGATGTTGTTGGATTCCATCACCCCTGACCGTCGGCCATGCTGGCTGAGGCAGAAGGCCATTGGATCTGGCAATATCTGGGAGCCCACAAGATTCCCAGCCTTCGCCCTACACAAACAACCAGGCACTCAGCTGTGAGGCACGCCTCTTACCGGAGGGAGGGTCACTCCAGAGGCAGCTGTGGCATGAGGGTGCTGGATCATGTCTTTGTGGGCACATCTGAGGATTAAAGAGGACCCCCTAGGAAGCATGCTTGGAGATCTTCCTTACCAGGTGGCTCTCTGGCAAAAGCAGAACAGTACTAACGGCCATATGGAACCACACCTCAAAGCTGGATCAGACTTCCCAGATCCTGTAGCCTACATCAGGAGGAAGACTGGGGCAGAGGGGCCTAGAGTGGGAGTCAGAGCTGCTCTTAGGGCTGCATGTCTGAAGCATGGGCAGAAATCTTTGGGTGTGAGGTTGCATGGGGCTGTCTCTTTGTGTTTTGCTGGTGCCAAGCCGCCAGCCAGCCACAGGCAGGCAACCAACTGGCTTCAGGGGCAAGCTCCTTTGCAAATCCAGTCTGATTTCACTGAATGCAATGGCAGAGTGACCATTCGGCCCGTGTTCTGCTTCACTGTGAAATGGCGTGTGTTCCTCAACCCAGAGAACCTCTCGTTCAACGTCAAGCTGGTCTAAGGAAGAAAAGCATAAGAGTTAGTCTTGAATCCCCACACACATGTGCTTGGAGATGCCTGCACACCGCACACGTAAAGCACATCTCCTCTCCCACCCACACCCAAAAAGTCCTGGGAACAATGGTTTGTTAAGGGTGCTGGGAATCGTAGCACTGTGAAAGGAAAACTAAGGTTCTTAGGATGCTTTGGAGGGGCGGAATGTTGAATACACAGCGGCCACATGGACGGACACACACACACACACACACAACCCAGCATAGCTTCAACTTTTAGCACAAAAAGTCTTCAGCTAGATGTCATGCAATTGCGTGACATCTAAATGTAATTGCGTATATTGGGGACAGCATTGGAAAAGCCTGCAAACACCCTCTAAACGTCCGGAAACCCTTTTGAAAGGCCTTTTGAAAACCAGCAGCACTTGCCAGCCTCCCTGCAAAACTCCTTGCTCCAACTCTCCACAGGCCTGAAAGGTCAGTGCCAAAGCTCCTGGGAGGGAGTCGAGATGCTGTTTCCATGCCACTTTGCCGCTTTTGTGCTCTTGGGGGGGACATTTTTGCCCCTTCAAGTGCCCCTTCCAGCTTTGCGGCAGTGTGCGTGTGCCTCGAAGGCACGTAAATGGAGTTGCCCTTGTCAACGATCAGCAGCTGCTCCATGCAGTGGCAGCTGGTCCCTTAGGGCAAACCAGGCACTACCCCACCAACCTGACTTTCCTCTCAGGCAACCCGCACCTGCCTGCCTTCTGACTCAAATCCAGTCCAGGTGGCGGCTCTAGTTCTCTGCTTTGGTCTCTTCCCTAGTCTCAGCGTGGCCCTTGTAGAACTCGGCAGAGGAGAACGGAGACGAAACCAGAATTTGCCATCACTGCTTGTAACTGATTTTGCACTGCTCGACTCTGGGTCCGCTTGCGATTGGCAGCCCGGGAGGCAGAAAGCCCAGTCTCATGATGCAGGCGCCAGCCCCCTCTGGCCCCAAGAGCCAGTTTTCTCCTTGTCTCTGTGCTCAGCAACTGCTGCACAGGCTATGCCACTCTGCCTTACTCTTACCACCTGAGCACTGGCATTTGGGAAGCGGTAGTGGCTGCTTTGGGGTGGCTCAGGGAAATGTCACTCCTCTCGAAATCAGATATACTTGGGTGTATTATCCTAGCCACAAGGAGACAGTGGTGACTGTCAATTTGGACAGCTGTAGACATTTAGAATCATGGAGGATATGTTTATCAGTGGCTACCGGTCAGGGCTATTTCTTGCCACTATTATCACAAACCACATGCTTTTGATTACCAGTTTCTGGGGAACATTATGGACAAAGTGCTATTGTCCCCGTGTCCCTATGGACTCCCAAGGGCATGTGGTTGGCCATTGTGGGAACAAAATGCATTGCTCCCCCCTCCTCTCTTTCTCTTTCTCTTGAATGTGGTAGCTTGAGATAGAACTAACCACCCTGAACATTTCTGGAGAGGAAGATGGGAAGGAGGCCGGAGGCATTGTTCACCAGCTGCTGTATGCTGCATTGCCCATACAAAGTCGTGGGCTGGGGCTCCAGCTGTTGCTCAGTTTCTACCACTGCCTCTGCAACGTGCTCTAGACAAGGGGTGGTGAACATGTGACCCCATCATCTCATCCTGCTGGCTGGGGCTGCAGCCCATCAACCTATGAAGGCCCATCCATGTTCTGTTGCTGTTTTTGTTACTTATTTCCTGCCCTTCACCCTAAGGTCCCAGGGCAGGTTCCAACAATTTAAATAAAATGTTAGAAGAAGAGAAGTTTGGATTTGATATCCCGCTTTATCACTACCCGAAGGAGTCTCAAAGCGGCTAACATTCTCCTTTACCTTCCTCCCCAACAAACACTCTGTGAGGCGAGTGGGGCTGAGAGACTTCAGAGAAGTGTGACTGGCCCAAGGTCACCCAGCAGCTGCATGTGGAGGAGCAGAGACGCGAACCCGGTTCCCCAGATTACGAGTCTATCGCTCTTAACCACTACACCACATTGGCTCTCTAGCCAAACCCCATGTCCACAGCTGCATATTTAGTAAGCTTTTGGGTGAACTGCACATCCGGAGTGGGAGGATTACTAGCTGCATATTAATAGGAGGAGGGGGAGCTTGGATTTGGGGTGCAAGCAATTTGTTTTTTGTTTCCCCACTCGAGATGCTTGCTGTGGCTAGGGCCGGGCGATATGTCAATATAGATATATTTTCAAATCAGCTTGAAGTCTAGATAGTGAGACTGGTTTCATAATTTCTGACCTGGCAATATATTGCGAATCATGATGTGTGTGTGTACTATGCAAAAAACACCATGTGGGGGGAAACTGTGAAGCCAGACAATGCCTCTACATAGCTCCATCTTATTTCAGACATCGTGATATATTGGTGTATTGCAATGTTTAGCTAGTGATATATCACCGTGTTGAAAGCCAGCTATCGCCCAGCCCTAGTTGTGGCCTCAGAGGGCAAGACTTGTCCACCCAGCTGGAGCAAGGAAAGAATGCATACAGGCACACATTCTGTCAGGCTCTCATGCCAGTCCCGCTTGCCTTTTTTTTTTTTTTTTATAAAATTTTTATTGGTTTTTTAACACATAATAATAGACAATACAAAACAATACAAAAACAAACAAACATATAAACACGTATAATTTCTTCACATTTTTTCTTAAACCTTCTTTCATCGACTTCCTCATACCTCCCTTTTCTGCATCCCTATTTTGAAGTTTTCCAGCAAGCCCCAATGTCAACTTATAACACTTTTTTTTCCCTTTAAATCCTTTTTCTCATATCCAATTGTTTGTCCCCGCAATTCTGTTTTACCTGACCCAAAACATTTTAACACTCATTAATTTTGCAACAGTTCTTAAGATAAACTTTAAATTTCTTCCAATCTTCTTCCACCGTCTCTCTCCCTTGGTCACGGATTCTGCCAGTCATCTCCGCCAGTCCCATGTAGTCAATCACCTTGGTCTGCCATTCTTCCAGTGTGGGTAGTTCTTGTGTCTTCCAGTACTTTGCCAGAAGTACTCTTGCTGCTGTTGTAGCATACATGAAAAACGTCCTATCTTTCTTTGAGACCAATTGGCCCACCATGCCCAGGAGAAAGGCCTCTGGTTTCTTCACAAATGTGCATTTAAGCACCTTCTTCATTTCATTATAAATCATTTCCCAGAAGACCTTAATCCTTGGGCACGTCCACCAAAGGTGGTAAAAGGTACCTTCAGTTTCCTTACATTTCCAGCATTTATTATTGGGCGTGTGGTAAATTTTTGCAAGCTTGACTGGAGTCATGTACCACCTATAGATCATTTTCATAATGTTTTCTCTTAAGGCATTACATGCCGTAAACTTTATACCGGTGGTCCATAACTGTTCCCAGTCAGCAAACATAATGTCATGACCAATATCTTGTGCCCATTTGATCATAGCTGATTTAACCGTCTCATCCTGTGTATTCCATTTCAGCAACAAGTTATACATTCTTGACAGATTTTTAGTGCTGGGTTCCAAAAGCTCTGTTTCTAACTTTGACCTCTCCACCTGGAAGCCAATTTTCCTGTCCTGTTTAAAAACTTCATTTATCTGGTAGTAATGCAGCCAGTCTCTTACTTTAAATTTCAACTTCTCATAACTCTGCAATTTTACTTTTCCCTCCTCATGTTCTATAATTTCCCAATACTTCGGCCATTTGGATTGCATATTAAGTTTTTTCACTTCCTTAGCCTCCATTGGTGACAACCACCTAGGGGTTTTGTTTTCTAACAAATCTTTATACCGAATCCAGACATTATATAATGCTTTCCTGACAATATGGTTTTTGAAACCTTGATGGATTTTTACCTTGTCGTACCATAAATATGCATGCCAGCCAAATCTGTTATTGAACTCTTCCAGATCCAAAATGTCTGTGTTCTCAAGAAGCAGCCAGTTTTTCAGCCAGCAAAAGGCCGCTGATTCATAATACAACTTTAAGTCCGGCAGGGCAAACCCCCCTCTTTCTTTCGCATCAGTTAATATCTTAAATTTTATTCTGGGCTTTTTGCCCTGCCAGACAAATCTAGATATATCTTTTCGCCACCTCTTGAAACAATCCATTTTGTCCAAAATCTGCAATGTTTGAAACAAAAACAACATTCTCGGCAAGACATTCATCTTAATAACAGCAATTCGGCCCAACAAGGAAAGTCTTAAATTTGACCATATTTCTAGATCTTTCTTAACTTCTGTCCAACATTTCTCATAATTGTCTTTAACTAAGTTCACATTCTTAGATGTCAGATTAATCCCTAGGTATTTCACCTTCTTTGCTACTGTCAAACCAGTTTCACTCTGAAACTTCTCCCTTTCAACAGCTGTTAAGTTTTTATCCAGTACTTTCGTTTTCTGTTTATTCAGCTTAAAACCTGCTACTTGACCAAATGTTTGTATTAATTCTAAAACTCTTTTCGTACTAGTGTCTGGCTCTTCCAGGGTTAAAACTAGATCATCTGCAAATGCTCTCAGCTTATACTGTTTAGCTCCGACCTGAATCCCTTTAACCAGCTGGTCCTCTCTAATCATGTTTAATAAGACCTCCAGGACCGATATAAAAAGTAGTGGGGATATTGGGCATCCCTGTCGTGTCCCTTTCTCAATAGCAAACTCTTCTGTAACCACATTATTTACAATCAATTTTGCTTTTTGTTCAGAATAAATTGCACTTATACCATTTTCAAAACCTTGGCCTACCCCCATCCCTTGGAGGTTCTTTTTCATAAAATTCCAAGAAATGTTGTCAAAGGCCTTCTCCGCATCCACAAAAATTAACACTGCCTTGGTATTAATATTAACTTCCAGTAACTCCATAATGTCTATTATGTTTCTCACATTGTCTGACAAATGTCTTCCTGGAAGAAAGCCCGCTTGGTCTTTATGAATCTCCCCCACCAAAACTCTTTTCAGTCTTTTTGCCAAAATGTCTGCAAAAATTTTGTAATCCACATTGAGTAATGATATTGGGCGGTAGTTCTTAACCTGGTTCTTTTCAGTCTCTGTCTTTGGTATAAGTGTAATATAAGCTTCTTTCCACGATTCAGGTGCCTTCTTCCCCTCTATAATTTCGTTGCAGACCTCCTTCAACGGTTGCATAAGCCATTCTTTCAAAGCTTTGTAATATCTGGAGGTCAGTCCATCAGGTCCTGGAGATTTTCCCAATTGCATATTCTGAATGGCTCCCTCAATTTCTTGATCAGTTATCTTCTGATTCAAAATCAGTCTACTTTGTTCAGAAATTTTTTGTAATCCATATTTTTTAAGGAATTCTTCAATTTCTTTTTCGTTCACCGGCCCTTGTGCGTAGAGTCTCCTGAAATAGCTCTGAAAACAGTTTCTAATCTCATTTGGTTTGTAGATGTTCTTTCCCTCCACTTCTAAATTGGTAACCGTGTTCTGTTTTTGTCTCTTCTTCAGTTGCCATGCCAAAAATTTCCCACATTTATCTGCCGATTCAAATGTCTTTTGTCTCATTTGTTTTATTTTCCATTCTATCTCTTGGTTCATCAATTCCATATATTGTCTCTGATAAAACTTAATTTCTCTCAGAATTTCATGTGACTTTGGTTTAGATCTCAGTCTTTTTTCTCCTTCTTTTATCTTTTCCAGGATCTTATCCTTTTGCTCATTCTGTTTCTTCCTTTTTATGGCATTCTGTTGTATTAAAAATCCTCGCATGACGGCTTTACTTGCGTCCCAGATTACTCTTTTTTCCACTTCTGTTCTCAGATTTATTTCAAAGTAGTCCTTTATTGCTTTCTGGGCCTTTTTGTACACCTCTTCATCTCTAAACAGGGAGTCATTCATCCTCCATCTAAAGGAGCCAGCTGTTGTTGGGTTCATCTCCATCTTTACAGCATTATGGTCGGAACAAGTCTTTGGGCAGATTTCCACTTTCTTAATCTTTGGTGCCATCCCACTAGATACCCATATTTGGTCAATTCTAGTCCAAGTCATTTTTGCCTCAGAGAAAAAGGTTCCCTCTCTCTCAAGAGGGTTCCTTGTTCTCCAAATGTCAATCAGGTCCATATTGTCAGTCATTTCAAAAAAGGTCTTAGGTAATCTCCCATCCTTGGAGACCACCTGTCTTTGTGCTTTGTCCATATTTGTGGAGACCACTCCATTCATGTCTCCCATTAAAATTACATTATAGTCCAAATAGTCCATTAGTGTCTCATGCAATTTCTTAAAAAATTCTGACTTCCCTTCATTCGGTGCATAAACTCCTATTACCAATAATTTTTCTCCTTGAACTTGGATTTCGATTGCCAAATATCTTCCTTGTTCATCTTTAAATATTAGTTTAGGGGCTAACTTTTCCTTTGCATAAATTACCACTCCTCTTTTCTTCACTTTGTCAGATGAAATAAATTCTTGTCCTAATCTTTTATTTATAAGTAGTTTTCGATGTATTCTGGTCACGTGGGTTTCTTGTAGGCAAATCAAGTCCAATTGTTCTTTTTTCAAAATATGAAACACCTCCCTCCTTTTTCTAGGAAGGTTCAGTCCATTACAATTCCAGCTTAGAATTTGCAGAGACATCTTGTTATTTACTTAGATACTCCTCCAACTGCTCCAAGCAAACCTTCTTCTGTTAATGTTTTAGCTCCAAAAGATAAGTTTGAAATATCTGGTATTTCTGCTGGGTCTGTAGCATCCACCGTTTCCTTGCAAAGGTCCTCCTCGTTCCTTGCCAAAAATTGTTCTTTATCTTGCACTGTTTTTATCTTAATTTTCTTTCCTTTGTAATTGAAAGATAGGCCTTGCGGAAACTCCCATCTGAATGGTATATTGTTCTTTCTCAGTAAAGTGACCAAATCCTTGTAGTAAGTCCTCACTTCCAAGATATATTTGGGGATATCTTTGAAAATCTGCACACGAAAATCTCCAATCTCAAGAGCTCTTTGAAAATGTAAGTTTAATATCTTATCTCTCTCCTCCTGAGATCTCAAAGTTATTAAACAGTCTCTAGGGCTCTTTCTGTTTTGTTTCCTGCCCAGTCTGAAAGCAGTTATTATCTTAAACTCCTCTTCTTTCAAGCTGTCCTGCCAAAATTCCAGAAATTCTTTTGTAAGATAGTCTGTCAAATTATCTTTTTCATTTTCTGGAATCAATCTTAATCTTAGATTCCTATTTTTCCTCTGTAGTTCCAGTAAAGACAGGGCAGCATCATGTTCTTCTAGCTTTTTACAGACTGGCACCAACTTTTCCTGTGTATTTCCTGCAGAAACTTTTGCTTCTTCTGCAGAGATTTTCGCTTCCTCTGCAATCTTTCTAGTTGCCTCACTTTCTTGGACTAATTTATTTATTGTCTCTGTGTTTTTATCTATTTTTGTTGACAGTTCGATCAGCTGTTTAGAGTTTTCAGTGCTCTGCTTTGTGAGTGCTTCCAGGGATTCATTTATTCTCACTAGTGCATTAGCCACTGCCGCAGTATCCATGGGAAAAGTTGAAGCAGGTGCAGTTGGATTTGTTACTGAGGCCCTTCACTTTTGTTCAACTTTGCCTTTAGCTCTCGTTACTCTTGCTTCTATTGGGCCACTCATGTCCCAAGGTCATTCCCACGGAAATAGCTTTCAAATGGGAAATTCCACAAGCCTGTTTCTCACAATAAGAATTGTAACAGTTGTAACAATTTTCCTGCGGCCTCTAGAGGGAGCCGCTCAAAGTTCCAAGTGCCAAAAACAAAAAGTTCCCTTCAAAAGTAACAAAAGTCCAATATTTTCCAAATGGTGTCAAATGTATCTTTCCAGAGTACCCTATTTGTATCCGATAAAGTCTTTACTTGTTGCAGAGATATAAAAGACCAACTTTGTTGCAAGTCTCTAAGTGACAGCTCTCCGTCCCGGTGGCTCACTTTCCAGGCAGTCCTCCCCAAGGGTTCAAAACGGTAGAAATTTCCCCTTCTATGCTTCTTCCATGCAGGTACAGCAATTCACAAATCTTCCCCCCCTGCCCCTGCCTGCTATGGGGGGGAATTAAGTCCAATGTCTGAGTCCGTTAAATTTAAAGCTACTTCCTGTCAAATTGCGGCTTCCTATTTCGTTGCTTTGTTTACATGCAGTCCGGGGAAGGCAGACTTCCTTATTTTTTTGCCTTCTCCGTTTTCAGCCAAATTCTTAAAATTTTCTTTTAATATTATCTTTCCGTCTTACTCACGGGTAATCCAATTCAGTCCGAATAACAGGAAGAAATCGGCGCTCTCCGTTAATGGCGACGCGGCTTCGCTCCACGGGCTGGGTAGCGACTCTCAGCACCGCGCTCACCCGATGCCGCTCCGGAGCCTTTAAAAAGGCTCCTTTGCGATAAAGGGGGGGCGCTTAAGGTGCCCACCGAGTCTCTGTGTTCACAGGCTTCTGCTCCTGTGATTTTAAGGGTCCCCGCTTCGCCGTAGCGGTCAGACCCGAACTCGCGGAGCAGTCTCCCTGAGCGGAGCTCAGCGGGAGACCGCCATTAATCGCTGGCGCCGACCGGAAGTCGCCAGTCCCGCTTGTCATTGGACCTCCAGGAGAAGCAGTTTCTGGATATCGTACCCCAGGATGGTGATGACTCCACTGAGCGGCCAAGGAGATCTGGCTTTTGGTGGACCACCTCTTCAAGAATGCCTGCCACCAGGTGAGCTGAGGGGGACGGTACCATTGAAAGGATGGGTGTGGGCTGGAATCCAGTACCAGTTTTGAGGTGTGCAGGTTCCAAACCCCACAACTGATTTATATCTTAGCTACCGACTCGCTCTTACAAGCTCCTGCTGTGAGTATAGTGGCACCTTGGTGGAGCGGCAGCGGGTGGGACATCCAGCATATACTATTCCTTAGAGCGGCTCAGAAGAACCCAAGTGTTCCCAACCATTGTCTGTCTATCCCTAGCAAAGCGGCTCTCTGAGACTGGCCACTAGAAGAAGCGGGGAATGATTTCACTCTCCCATTGCCCCAAATCAGGAGAAGGGTAGTAGGAATGCTACTGTGGAAAGCAGGTGGGATACAATTCTCAGCCCTTGTGCCAGCTCTCTTGGTGATGGGCTTCTCTCCATTGTGGCATTCCTCGACCTCACATTATGCACCCCAGGGCTGGATTGTTCTTCATGCTATCCAGGATGTACCTCATCCCTTCCGAACGCATGGGTGATACTCTGCTTCAGGAGGACCTCTTCCAGACCCCGGGCATGCAGGACGAGTTGCAGGAGAGAATTGAGTGCCTGGACACCAGCATTCCCGAGACGATCCGTATCCTCTTTGGGGGACATTGTTGGGGAGCAGGGCTGCTTGGTGGTTTTCTTTCGCTCTTGGCTGGAGTGGACCTCACTTTTATATACCTGGTGGCTTAGGTTGCTAGGCCAGCCCATCCTTAAGGCTCTGAGACACAGCAAACTGAAATGCCCACAGTCAAGTCCAGTCATGCATCCAAACAGCTTCACAGCTTTAACCCCCATTTGAAAACATCAGCCTGGCTAGATAGAGCAGAGGTGGGGAACCTTGACAGGCCCGCAGGCCCCACATCTAGCATCATACGTGGTGTCAGATGTGGAGACAGGTAAAGACATGGCTGCAAAGGAGCTTCAAGGGTGCGTTCAATTGTTCTTTGGCAAGCAGGGTTTCTTGACCGCACTTTTGGAGTTGACCACTAGTATTTGTTGTTTGGATTGAAACCATGCCTGCAGAAGGACATTTCCTCGGCAGATCAGCTTTGCAGGCAGCTTCGTCAAGAGGGGAGGTGTGGGATAATTACAGTGGGATGGCTCAGCTGGTAGAGCGTGACACTCTTAATCTCAGGGCTGCGGGTTCAAGGTCCACCTTGCGCCAAAAGGGGGAACTTGCAAGGTGGGCCCAGATGTATAAGGACCAAGCTTCTTGCTTTGGACCAGCCTGGGAAGGAGGCAGGCTGCAGGTAACAGGACAGAACACTTCCCTTGCCAGGCTGTCAATAGCTGGCAGTGACCACTCGGTGGCCGAAGCTCTGCTCATCTTCCTGGAGGCAGTGCCAGAACCAGTCCTTTGCTATGAACTGTATCAGCGCTGCCTTGAGTGCTCACATGACAGCCACCTCTGTCGCCAGGTCGGCCCCAGAGCCCCATCTCTTCCTGGCTGGTCTGTGGTGTGTACAGAAGCATAGAATCAGAAGGGATTTCCAAAGTCATCTAGTCCAAATGTTGCCGCGAGTAACAGGAAATCCACTAAAACATCCCTGAAAGCCAGTAAACCGGCACACTGGCAGGAGGGCTAGTCTGGTCTGGGAAGCCTTGTTAACTGCAGAGGTTGCTGATGTCTCCTTTGATAACCATCCCTCTCGGTTGTGGAGGGGGGTGGGGTGCGCACATGTTGCCTTTTTGCTTTCTGACCAGGACTTGTAACAATAGCCCACCTGTTTCAGTGAACCTTGCTTGAATTTCCAACCCAGGAAGCGGCCATATACTGGGCCATCTAGCTCAGTATTGTCGAAATTGACAAGCAGTGGCTCTCCAGGATTTCAGACAAGGGATGTTCCCTACCCTCCTGGGAGATGCTGGGGGTGGAGCCTGAGACTTTCTGCATGAAAAGCAGGTGGTTTACTGCAGAGCTATGGCCCTTCCCCCAAGATATCTCAGTTGGTAGAGCATAAGACTCTTCATCTCAGTGTCCTGAGTTCGAGTCCCACCTTAGGCATTGCAGGGGGTTCGATTAGTTAACCCTTGTGGTCCCTTCCGACTCTACAGTTGTATTATTCCCCAAAGTTCCCAGCAGAGTTCTAGTCCGGTTACCATTTTAAACATTCTTTTTTTTTATGCCAGGTCTAAACCTGCAAACATAACAAGTACACCGTGCTAGTGATCCATGCCCCTCCTCTAGCAAAGCTCTGCACTGAAACTCCAAACCGCCCCTCCCTGTCTTGCAGGTGATCTGCCAGTTGCCGCGGTCGCACCAGAACGTGTTCCGCTTCGTGGTGGCTTTCCTGCGGGAGCTGCTGAAATACTCTGAGAGCAACAACGTCAGTGGCAACATGCTAGGTAAGGCCTGCCTGTCCTGGCTGGGAGCTGGCCTTCCTCCTGCTCCCGCCTCCTCTCATGCAAATGTTTCGCTTCCCTGCAGCCACCCTCTTCGCCAGCCTCCTGCTACGGCCTCTGCCCAACGTTCTGCCGAGTGCCATCGGCTTCCTCCTGGGCTTCCTGCTGGGGGCGGATGACTACGAAAGGTGCCAAGCGTGACTGGAGACGAAGTTGGGAGGGAAGAGGCAAGGCCCAGCCTCTGTTCTCTGGTGCCTGCCCTTCCCCTTGTGCCATCTTGCCATGTGCCAGCTCCCTTCCCTGTGCTTCGCCCTTTCCACCTTTTCCTCTTGACTCCTGACACGGTTGCACACTTGGCTTTCCACATGGTTCCAGGGCATTGGCAGCAGGTTCAGGGTGCTTGGGGAGGGACCCTGTTGGAGGACAGTCATTCCCCTGCCCATCCTACTACCACCACTGCTGCTCTCAGTCCCTGCGCAGTAGTCCACGCTCTCCCCTTCTGCTGCAGCTGAGCATGTGCTACTCTTGGTGGGTACCAGGCATAAGGATTCCTGGCCTGTCCTGGGATTGCAGGACCTCTTTCTCTGTCCCCCCAGCCTTGATGCTCATCAAGAAGGGGCAGGGCAGCCACTGTGGCCCACGTATGCCTTAGCCTGCTCTCTATAGTTCAGCTATCTGTCCCCATTCTGCCAAGTAGAGTTCTAGGGTGTTCATTCTTCATGAAACACTAAGCACTGCCTAAAGGGACCAGGGAGGAGGAGGGGGCGCAGGCTGGGCAGCAGGAGGGGAGCTGAGGCAGTGGGTACAGCTGGGTTGGGTTGGGCTCCCCACCCGACCCCAAGTTCTGCAACTTTGTCTTTCTGCTTTTCTGTCCTGGGTTCCTGTACTTGGTGCACACACACTCTTAATTTATTGGGAAGCGGTTGTTTCAAAATGAAAGATCCGTTGTGCAGAGATTGTTCTGGTGTTTGGAGGGGAGCTACAATTGCCTTTGCTGGTTTCTCCACTGCTCTGAAACTCAGCCAGACTTTCCAAATGTAGCCGCCTTGGGCCCTCGCAGCACACATGAGGGAGAGGCTGTGGAGAGGGGGTGCTGCATGGGGCATCAGGTCGTGCAGATACCATGGAATCTGACTTCGCTCTTCACAACAAGGCTTGCAGGTGCAGAAAGAGGGCTACATTGCTTCCCCAAGGTGTTTCTCAATTGCTCTCCTTCCTCATACTGCTTGCAGCTTGCAAGTTTCAGCCCAGCAGCAGCTGGCTGCGAATTATTGCATAGACTCTTGAGGGGAGGTCTGCCCTCCCCTCTCCCCATTAAGCTTTGTCTCCAGGGCTCAGTGGTAGGAGGGAGAACAGAGGCAGAAAAAGAACTGGGCTTGGCTTGAGGGGGTTATGAGAGCATATGTGCACCTGGTGCCAAGGGATAAGGCTGCAGAACTGAGCAGAGCACACTTAAGAGCAGGAGGAGCTGAGCCCTGCTCCCGCCACCACCACCAACAGCAACTCCTAGATGTCCACTTGTTCTTCTCAAGGGAGTCCCCAAAATGACCAAAGGAGTCTGGAGCTCTGAGAGCAGCTATGGAGACTGCAGAGTCTGGATGGGAGCAATTTTATTATTTATTTTCATTTGAAGTGGGATGGAGTGGAGGCTAGATGGATCACTTTGAGGGGGGGGAAGCAGGCGGAGAGCAGTGGAACAGGATTGGGAACTTCCCCCTTCCCCACTGAAATAATCCAACTGGGCACCCTAGGAATTGGCAGGGCCAACCTGCGCATGAGGCGTTGCGAGGCCATTGGCTCAAGGGGGGGCAGATCAAGGTCCATAGAGCACCATGCTTGCAGCCATGCCACTATTGTGACCACGGTCAGGCCCTTGTGAGGGTTTTGCCAACACAACCTGCTCCTCTCCAGCCTCCTTTCCTAAAGGAGAAGCAGAGACAAGGCTCAGGGTGTTTCTAGTCTTCCGGGTTGGCGCCTCCGGCAATGGCGGAGCTCCTCCGATCGGGAGGAACTTGCTCCGTGGAAGGCAGGGTCTGATCGCCACGGCGAAGGCGGAGACCCTCTGAAATCACATGCGGGAGAAGCTTGTGAACTTGGGATTCGGCTGGCACCTTCAGCGCCTCCCCTACTCGCGGGGAAACCCTGTTTTGGGGATCCGGAGCGATGTGGGGTGAGTGGCGCGGTGCTTCGAATTGACTGCTTCTTTCATGGAGTGAAGCCGCATTGCTGTTGCCGGAGAGCGCTGACTTTTTCCTGTGGACAATTGGATTTTAAACAACTACCCGTGAGTAGAACTTGGATCTTTAAATATCTTAATTTGGCATCGAAACGGGGAAGGTCTTAAACAGGAAGTCCGCCTTCCCCTTTTGTAAATAGATTGAAGCAAAGACGTTATAAGCTAAAGTCTTTGAAAGCTTTTGGCAAAGGATTAAATTTTCATCGGTTAAAACTACAAAACCCCCCTTGGAAGCAGGAGAAGAGGGGGGAAATTTTGGACTTAGCGAGCCTGCAGGAGAGAGTGAAAAACCAAATTACCACTGGTCCAAACCTGGAAAAGGGCTGCCAGAAAGAGTGAAGTTTTGGGAGAGTCCATTGACTGCGAACAGAACATTTTTGACAGCTAGTTATATAAGAGAAAGATACTGCGTTTAAAAAGGAGGAAAAGTAACTGGAAATTGAAACTATTTTTATGGCTTGAATTGTGTTCGAAAGGATTGATACAAGTGGAGACTGTTTCCCTCTAGAGGGAGTCTTTGAAACTGTCACAGGAGTGCAACTGGGGAATCACCAGCTGCAAGATAAGTAATTGTGAGAACCAGAGATTGACCTTGGACCATTCAAAATGTTGACAGGAGAAGCCATTGTGACGGTGTTATGTAAGATAAGCTACTCACTGGAACAGCTTCATAAGAAGACGGATGACATGTCTTTTAAAATTGACAACTTGGATCAAAAAGTGACTAATTGGAGTTAAAAAGTGAG
Organism: Podarcis filfolensis; assembly: GCF_964270895.1. Classification (NCBI taxonomy): domain Eukaryota; kingdom Metazoa; phylum Chordata; class Lepidosauria; order Squamata; family Lacertidae; genus Podarcis; species Podarcis filfolensis. The sequence continues at coordinate 11,433,234 of NC_139619.1, forward strand.
CACCAACACAGAAATAATTCAGGACTTGGTACAAGAATCTACTTTGGCAGGACAGATTGTGGAGGAGAAAGAGAAAGCTGTGGTTGTTGAGCCTAAAGTAATACAAGCGGGATCCTCAGCCTTACAGAAGCAAATTGAGGATTACAAGTTGAGGCCTTCTATGATTGAATCTAGAAAAAGCCAGATTTTGAGGATTGGATCCCGGCTTGGACGGAAGAAGGAAAGTTGGAAAGATCCCTCTATGCAGGGATTAACTGACTTTTGGGACATGGACTTGGGTCTGGAGGAGATTGGAGTTCTGGGGGCCTTTGGATTTGGAGGAATTTTGAAACATGTCATGAAACATCTTATAGACCTCAGCTTCAACTATGGAAATTTGGCTGACCTGTCCGGAAGGAATAAAAGCATTGTTAGGTTGGAGTCTTCCCGAGATCTGCTCTTTGGCATTAAAGAATATGAAGAAGACCTGCAGAAGGGACCTGGAAAAGAGTTAAGAGCCTCGGACATAAGATCTCCAGGTTGATGGACTATATGGAATTGACGGAAAGGACTGGCAGAATCCGAAACCAGGGAGAGGAGATGGTGGAAGAAGATTAGAGAATTTAAAGTTTATATATAGAAATATTGTACAATTAATGAATGATAGAAAAATGGTGGAAAGAAATTTTATGGCCTTAGCAGAAATGTTATAAGGAGTTAAGCATATATAAGTATTTTAGTTTTAATGATAAAAAATATGTTAAGATATTTATAATATGACAGAAAATAGAGAAAGATGGAAAGGATTTGCTGAAACAATTAATAGAAGTGGAATACAAAAAGGGAGGTGAGAGGAAGTCGAGGAAACAAGGGAATGAAAGGTAGAGTATGGAAAAGGTGTGATGTATGTTTTTAAATGGTTATTGTTTTGTTTTGTTTAGGGTTAAGGTGGGTTAGGGTTTTGTTTAGTTTAGTTTAATGTGTTTAGGTTGTGTTTTGTATTGCTTATATATTGTATTGTATTGTTTCTTTTCTATTTTTTGTTTTTTCTCTCTTGTCTTTTTTCTTTTTCTTTTCCTTTTCTGTAATCTTTAAAAGTAATAAATATTATTTAAAAAAAAAAAGGCTCAGGATGTTTCTGCCTCAAGCAAAAACATCCTCAGCTGGTCCTGGCAGTGGACATTAGAAATTGCTTTCGATATGGAAAAGAGTGGAATGCAGGAAAGTGGGGGGAGGGGAGTGTGTTAAAGGAAAAGGGATGAGTTTTCCAAACTAACATTGGGGTTGAAGACAGAGCTCTATTGAGTCACAAAAGGGGCTTCTGCCAGCCCAGTGGAATTTCCGGCTCCCCACATCCCAGCGTCTTAAAACACAAGAAGAGCTTGGGGAGTCAATTTTGTGCATAAAGTAGATGTTTGGCATGGTCTGTCCTTGATGTGAAAAGAGGATCCTTTCAATATTTACTTTGGTGAACTACAGCTCCCACAACAACAACTCTGAAGATGACGCAGATGTTCAGAGCGGGGTGCTGATAATGCCAAGGTCATAAGTTTGATCCCTGTATAGGCCAACTGCATTATTCCTGCATTGTAGGGGATGGAACTAGATCAGTGGTTCCTAATTGGCTGATTACTGAGGACCCCTTATTTTTCAAAAGCCACCCCCTACTTTTGAAAAATTTGATAACTCTATGGTAGTTACCTCTGCAAAGCAATTTTTTGAACAAAATGTGGGGTAATAAGCAAAGGATTTTAGGTATACTAAAAACAACAAGACCGCCCATAAAATGTATGCTATTGCCATGCCAAAATGAGAGCAAATTAGTTGGAGGGAGGCAAGGGATGGGGCCACGGACCCCTGATTGGGAATAACGGGGACTTCCGGTCAGCGCCAGCGATTAATTGGCGGATTTTCCCCCGAGCTCCGGGGGAAGTCTGCTCAGCGGGTTCGGGTCCTGCCGCTACGGCGAAGCGGGAACCCCTAAAAATCACAGGCGCGGAAGCCTGTGAACGAGGAGACCCGGCGGGCACCTTTTGCGCCCCCCCAAAACCGCAAAGGAGCCTTTTTAAAGGCTTCGGAGCGGCAGCGGGTGAGCGGCGCGGTGCTGAGGCTCGTCTACCCAGCCTGTTGAGTGAAGCCGCATCGCCATGATCGGAGAGCGCTGATTTCTTCCCAAGAATTTGGACTTAAAAGCAACTACTCGTGAGTAGGATTAACGGACTTAAATTGAAATTAAATTAACAAGAATTTTGGCACTAGCACGGGAAAGGTACAAAAAGGAAGTCTGCCTTCCCGTTGTGTAGACAATCTAAAGCAAAGTGACTGTAAGCTGTAACTTAAGAGTGAACATTTTCTTGAAATTAGTAATCTATCGTTTGGAAGAGGATTTCTCCCCACCGTTTGGCAGGAGCGGAGGGGGGTGGAAATTGAACTTTTTATGCCTGTAAGAAAGGAACGAATTTAAAAAGAACATCCGCTGCCTTGATCTCTGGAGTCGGACTGCCTTGACAGGGAAACTGAAGGTGGACTGTCAGCACATTGGGATTGTTTGTAGCAGTAACTCTGTGTAAAGATACAGTGTCTTTGGATGGACTTTTACATAAAATAGCATTGAAGATAAATTGGAAACTGTGGCTAATTGGAGAAAAGGGGTTTTTTAAAGAGACAAATTCCAAAGTGAATTTGGAACTTTTCCCCCTAGTGGAGACTTTGTTGCAACAATAACAACTAAGCCACTAGAAGTGAGAGCCAGTGGAAATTTCCTTTCTAAAACAAAAGTACAAGTTTAGGACGTGACCTTGGCTCTGAATGAGAGTGTTATGGATAAAGAAAAGGGGAAATTTGAAGAAAGAAGCTTAAGATCTGGTAGACAATACAAGACTGATATTTCCCACCAGCGGAGAGCTTCAACATCCGGAGGCACGGGTACAGCTGCTGCCTCTCAAACAAAAGTAAGAGCTATGTCAACAGAAGATGCTCTGGCACAGGCACTTGGCAAAATTAATGTATCTTTGGAATACTTAACGAAGAAGGGAACAGAGACAAGTAAACAAGTTGCGGAAACTAATAAACAAGTGGCTGAGGTCTCAGCAAAAATTGACCTGAACACGAAAAGTATCGATGAATTGGGAAGGAAGGTAAATTCTAATACAGAGACTATTGTAAGACTTTTGGAGGACTCGGCTACAACTCGAAAGATTGCTGAGGAAGCAAAGGAAATTGCCGCTACTACCCAGGAGAGGATACCACCGGTCATTAAGAAATTGGAGGATCATGATCTGACTTTGTCTATGATCGAATTGCAAAGAAAAGAGAGAAACTTAAGGATCAGATCAGTTCCGGAAAGTGAGAGAGATAACCTGGCGGACTTCCTGACAAAAGAATTTCTGGACTTTTGGCAACAGGGCCTGGAGAAGGATGAATTCAAGATAGTGAGTGCATTTAGGCTCGGTACAAGACAAAGGAAGAATAAGGCAAGAGACTGCTTGATAACATTAAGATCAAAAGAAGAAAGGGATAAAATTTTGAATTTGCACTACCAAAAAACCTTGGAGATTGAAAATTCTTATGTGGAGATCTTCAAAGATATCCAGAAGCATATTTTGGATGTAAGAACCTACTACAGAGATCTGGTTGTTTTACTGAAAAGAAAAAAGATATTCTTCAGGTGGGAATTTCCACAAGGCCTATCTTTTAAATACAAAGGAAGGAAGATAAGAATAAGGACACTGAGTGATAAAGACAAATTCTTGAGAGACCACGAAGAGGATCTTCAGAAGGAGGTGGAATCTGGGGAGGAACTGATGCCATTGGGAAAAGGAACACTGGACATATCAGACATATCAAACTTGTCATTCGGGTTGAAACCACCGACAGAGGAAGAACAACTACTTGGAGCAGCAGGAGTAAGTAAATAGTCTCATCATGGCTCTGCAACTTCTAAGCTGGAATTGTAATGGTTTGAATATGCCTCAAAAGAGGAAAGCTGTTTTTCATATATTGAAGAAAGAACAATTGGACTTGATTTGTTTACAAGAAACACATGTGATGAGGTTACACAGGAAAATATTGGCGAATAAAAGATTGGGACAAGAATTTATTTCATCTGACAAAGTCAAAAAAAGAGGAGTCGTGATATATGCAAAGGAAAAATTGCTACCGAAATTAATTTTTAAAGATGAACAAGGAAGATTCCTGGCAATTGAAATTCAAGTCCAAGGAGAGAAATTTTTGACTGTAGGAATTTATGCACCGAATGAGGGGAAATCTGAATTCTTCAAGAAGTTGCATGAGACTTTGTTGGACTATCTGGACTATAATTTAATTTTGATGGGAGACATGAATTGAGTAGTATCTACAAATATGGACAAAGCACAAAGACAGGTACTTACTAAGGATGGAAGACTACCAAAAACTTTTTTTGAAATGACTGACAATATGGACCTGATTGACATTTGGAGAACAAAGAATCCTCTTGAAAGAGAGGGAACTTTCTTTTCTGAAGCCAAAATGACATGGACCAGAATCGACCAAATTTGGGTTACTAGAGGAATGGCATCAAAGATAAAGAAAGTGGAAATCTGCCCAAAAACTTGCTCTGACCACAACGCAGTAAGAATGGAGATGAAGCAAATAACAACTGGCTCCTTCAGATGGAGGATGAATGACACTTTATTTAGAGATGAAGAAGTGTATAAAAAGGCCCAAAAAACATTGAGAGACTATTTTGAAATAAACATGAATACCAATGTTGAAAAAAGAGTAATCTGGGATGCAAGTAAAGCCGTTATGCGAGGATTCTTGATACAACAAAACACAATAAAAAAGAGAAGCCAAAATGAGAAAAAAGATAAGATTTTGGAGAAGATAAAAGAAGGGGAAAGGAAACTAAGATCAAAACCAAAGTCCAAAGAGATTTTGAGAGAAATCAAATTATACCAAATACAATATATGGAACTGATGAATCAAGAAATAGAATGGAAAATTAAACAAATGAGACAAAAGACATTTGAATCTGCAGACAAATGTGGTAAACTATTGGCTTGGCAAATGAGGAGAAGACAAAAATTAAATACGGTTACAAATCTAGAAGTGGAAGGAAAGAATATATATAAGCCAAATGAGATTAGAAATTGCTTCCAGAGATATTTTAAACAATTATACACACAAGGGCCGCAGAAAGAAATGGACATAGACAAATTTCTTAAGACTTATGGATTACAAAAAATTTATCATGAAAGTAAAATAGTTTTGAATCAGAAAATAACTGAGCAGGAAATAGAAGGTGCCATTCAAAACATGCAACTGGGCAAGTCCCCGGGACCGGACGGGCTCACTTCCAGATACTATAAAATGTTGAAGGAGTGGCTATTACAACCTATGAAGGAAGTCTGCAATGAAATTTTGGAGGGGAAAAGGGCACCAGAAACGTGGAAAGAAGCTTATATTACACTTATACCGAAGACTGAGACTGAAAAGAATCAACTTAAGAACTACCGCCCTATTTCGTTACTAAATGTGGATTATTGATTTTAGATTTTATTGCATTAGCTGTATGGCCATAGCATGATATACATAGAAATAACAACATAAAATGGGGGTGGGGAGGTAAAGGTAGATATCGTCCTGGGCAAATACTTAAAAAAAAAGAAATAACAGAAGCAACAGAGGATTTAAAACATCGAGTGACCGAATAGTACAGAAACAAAAAGACAAAAAACTGCTGAGGCTGGAGGAGGATCGTTAAAGGGGTCCTTCAGCTCCTCAGATTTGTCCTAGCTCCATTGTCCTTGTACAATAAAGGTACTTGGAACTTCGTTTGATTGTGCAGCGTATCGACTGCAGCTGAGGTGTTAAAAAAGAAGTTAGTGCCGCTTTCCTCTTCATCACACTGAGCAGGAAGTTAGCTGTCATCTCGGTAATCCAACAATCAGAATCCTGCAAAAAAAGGGACACTATCCAGGGCTGGATTGGGAGATGAAGCTTGTTCATGAGAGGAGTTAAAAACCGAGATCTTTCATCTGACCAGTTAGGACAGAAGAGCATTATGTGTTCCATAGTCTCCAGAGCCGTGTCATTACAGGTGCATGTTCTGTTTGCGATGGGGACTCTGGAATAACGACCCGACAGAACTGCTGTAGGAAAACAGTTGAGACGGGCACAAGTAAAGGCCCTTCGCTTAGCCTCCGAAGAAATTGTGAAGCAGTATAGAGGGATTCCTTCAGGGGGAGGAATAGCTAGGGCTAGGCCTGAACACGGCCCTCTTGCATCGGCAGCTGTGTTAGAGAAGTCAAGTTGCTGTAGCTTCTTTTTAATTGAAGGTAGGGCCGCCGGACTGATACACTCTAATTTAAGAACAGTTTTGCAATTCAGATTAAAAAGAGAGCGGAGTTTGAGGTTAATTGTAGTTTTCCAAGGGGAATTATGAATATCTCTTAGAATCAGATTGGAAAAACCACCTCTAATTCGAGCATCCGATGCTAGTAGGTGGGAGCTATAGGAGATGGCTCGACACCATGCTCGTTTTACAATTGAGGGCTGGGCGAACTCAAGTCGTAGGGCTGCACCTGAGACGCATCTCGGAACACCGGAAAGAGATCTCAGAAACATATGAAGTGGGTGATCCAAGTTACCTGATATTGCTGTAGTCCATACTTCACAGCCATATAATAGTTTAGGAACAACTTTGGCATTAAATATTTGAATTGCTGCTGGAAGGTGTTTGCCGCCCTTCTGGTGGTAAAATCGGACAATGGCATTGGAGGTCGTGGTTGCGGCGAAAAAGGCAGATTGTAGATGGGTGGTCCAGGAGAGATTATAAGTGAATATTAAGCCTAGATATTTAAAGGCTTTTACCTTTTCTAAGTAGCCACCTGTAATCTTAAGCGGTTCCAGCTTGAGTTTGCGGGAACGAGTGAAGTGAAGGACTTTCGATTTTTTATAATTAATATTAAGAGCTTCCGCCTTACAATAGGCGATAAATGCATTAACTGCATTTGCTAGGTCCGCAGCTGTTCTGGATAAGATGACGGCATCATCTGCATAGAAAAGGGAAGCAACGGGGTGACCTGCTAAGTGAGGAGGATACTTAGTTGCTAGCTTCAAAGGGGAAATTGTATCATGAAGATAGAGATTAAACAGTAAAGGGGCCAAGAGACAACCTTGTCGGACGCCCTTGGCCGTTGGGAATGGGGTGGTAAGGGAGCCGTTGGGACCACTTCGGACGCAAGCTGTGGTGTTTGAATAAAGGGAAATAATTAAGGAGAGGAGGTGCGGATCAATTCCCAGATGGGCAAGTTTGGACCATAATCTCTGCCTAGGGATGGAATCAAAGGCGGCCTCCAGGTCCATGAAAGCGGCAAATAGGTGGCCTTGCCTTGGTGCAGTGTATTTACTGGCAAGGTGATAAAGAGTTAGACAGTGGTCCATGGTTGATGCTGACTTTCGGAAGCCAATCTGTTCTAACGGTAGAATGTTCCTCTCCTGGACCCATGAAAGAAGTTCTTCCAGTAAAACAGCGGCAAATATTTTCCCCGGAATAGATAATAAACTAATGGGGCGATAGTTCCCAGGGATGTTTGGCTGGCCGCCTTTGAAGATCGGAACTATTATAGCTTCTCTCCAGGAGTCGGGGATGTCTAGGGCGGAGGAGATAGCGGTGAATACAGGAGTCAGCTGTTCGCTCCACCAAAGAGGATCAGTCAGGAAAAGGTCCAACGGGACCATGTCTGGGCCGGGGGCCTTATTCCTTCGCATGGACATTATGATGTTGAAGATGCGAGTTGAGGTAAAGTTTATTGAAGAAGTGGGACTAAGAGAACAGGAACAGAAGTCCGACGGGGGGTGAAGGAGATCTGTAAGATGATTTGGAGAAGCGAAACTGGTTGAATAATAGGCAATCCATTCATCAGCAGAAATCTGGGTAGCTGAATTGAGTGGTGCCGAAGGTCTAACTAATCGCCAAAAGGAGCGGGAATCATGCCTCTCTACAGCCGAACGAAGAGTGGACCAAGCCTCTAGGATGTGCTGCTGTTTCTTGCAATGAATCATGTTTCTGTATGTCCTTTTAATATCTATGAGCTTTGCACGAGTTTGGGGGTCATTGGAAAATTTGATGATTCTGACCATTTTCCTAATTCGCCTTCTTAGGGCTTTACATTCCTTGTCAAACCAAGGTGATTCAGAGAAGAGGCATTGGTGGATAGGCGAGGTGGTGGTTGTGTAAGTTGTTGAGAAAGCATCAATTAATTTCCGATATTGGTCAGCGGGCAGAATTGGGTCAGAAGGGACAGCAGACATATCAAATGATTTTTGTATGTCCAGGGCAAGAGAGGAACTGAGGCTTGTCCATTTCTTTGTTTTGTATACTGGGTGACTTTGTGCCGTGGAACTATAGTTTGAGGGGGCTGAAAATGGCTCTACTAGGTTTAACAATAGAGTCAATGGAAGATGGTCACCACCAAAATATTCAGCCACTTCCATTTTTGTAGAAATTGAGAATAGCTCCGGCGTCAATAAAATGTAGTCGACAACACTGGTTCCCCGGGAGGTGATGCACGTTAACTGCTGCGAGGACAAGGGAGTGATGTTACCATTTGCGATGCAAAGATCGTTTTCCATGGCCAATTGGGCCATCAGCCTCCCCGACGCATTTGTTACAGGATCAAGAGAGCATCTGTTTCCCCAGGGGGGCTGCAGGGGATTGTCCAAGAGTGCTGCGGGAGATAATATATCATCGTCATTGGGACCTATTCTTGCATTAAAGTCACCTAAGAGGATTTGGGGAAGTCCAGGGTTAGTTATTTGAAGGTCATGGAGCCAAGACGAAAGTTCAGACCACCTTTCATTGCGGTCGAAATCATTGATTACTGGGGGCAGATATACTGTAGTTATCAACCATGGGCTTTTGGTCTTTGGAAGATGGATCTTTATAGTGAGAAAGTAAGGGGAAGATTTAATTTCCTCGCAAATAGTGAGGGATAGGTTGGTTGAAATAAGACAGGCGAGGCCAACTTGGGGGCGACCCCTGTTGGTTAGTTTACGAGCACAGGAGCTAAAGGAGCAATAATTAGGGAGAGCGATACTTTGTTGGGACCAAGTCTCTTGAAGGCACACAATGTCAAAAGAAGAGATGAAGTTTATTGCCTCAGGATCCATTTGCTTTGTCGCCCAGCCGTTAACATTCCAGGAAACAATTGTAAGGCTCTGAGATGGATTGGATGCGTCTTTAAAGGAAGGAACTGTTAGGATATTTCCGTTCCACCTTAAAAGGGAGCAGGATGTTTGTGTCACAGCCTGCGCATTTCCTGTTCACAGGATGTTTATGTTTTCTGTTGCTTTCGTTTTCACTCTTGGTGTCAAAGACACTGAAGCAGGCAGTCATGTTTTTTTGTTCTGATCAACGCTGAATTAAACTTGTAAAATAATGCTCTCCTGAGTGCGACTTTTGCTGTGTGAATCCTGCTGATAGAGTGTGCATGAGCTCCGGAATGTGGCAAGCTAGTTCTGCGAGCTCGTGTCGCTAATTGCTGAAACTGCGTATCTACGGGAGATCGGTGGACGTCCGGAGTCGACGTGGAGGCAGTGATGGCCTTTGTCTCCCTGGCAGTATCCCAACAGGAACTGCTTTTTCTTGATTTGTGAATGAGGATTGGGTCTGTTTATACCTAATGATGTCGAATTTCCGCGGAGATAGGGAGCCGGCTGGTGTTTGCCTCTGGTCTGATCTTTGTCAATTATTTCCCAAGGTGCTTTTAGGGATTACTCTTTTATGAGCCGGCCCATTACTCTCCATACATGGCAAACTAGCCAAGTGTTCTATAGTTTCGGCTGCTAAGTGTTGAATACTGACATTAGTGATCACCGGGCCTTTGAAGTGTGTTATCTCTTTCCGTAAGTATTCTTCCGGTACCTGATTATGGCCTAATTCTGCCTCGTCTAGGTACCTCAGCTTGTCCCAAGAGCCAGGTGAGTTCACCTTGGGGATGGTTCTCCTTGTTGGAGGTGGTGTAGTGTTCTCTTCAGTGTGCTGGGCTTCCTTGATTGGAGGTAGGTTAATCTCAGCCATTGTCTGAAGGTAACGTGGCCGACAGGCTGCTGGGTTTTGTTCTTGTATAGGGTTCAAATTATAGGAAATCTGGTCCTTATTGTGGGCGTCCACATTAATTTCCTTATTTATATCTCTCCCAGCCAGCTTAACTCTTAGCAAATCTAGTCTTTCTAATATTTCAGTTTGTATTGGAGATGGAAAATGGCAAAATTGCCTAATTAAGGTATTTTCTTCCACGGAGAAAAGGTCCTCATCTTCATTCTCTTGAAATTGCAGGTCTTGCAGGTGAGCATCTTTCCTTTTTAGTTTTTGAGGCTCTTGTTTCTGGAGACCAGGCCAGGTTCTGGGAGGCTGTTTCTCCTTACTAGGGTTTGCATGCTTAGTTTCCAGAAGGGGATTCGGTGGAGCCTTGTTTTCAAAAAATCTGAGAATTTTTATCTGGGTCTTTAAGAATATATATCTTGATCTGTAGATAAACTTGGCCAGGTTCTGATCTCTAAATGTAATCATTGCTCTCATTGAACAACCATCATGATGCAAATAGTCTACAGAAATAATGTCATATGGCTTTACTGCTCTTGGCAATATATAATTCAGAATGTTCAAGGAGCTCATTCTTCGATCTTTCCCTGAAAGGAAGCCCTTTGATTTTGGAAAGTTTGTAAATACCAATTTTTGGGGATTTAAAATCAAGTTCCAACATCTTGCCTGAGTAAAGGCTTGCCCATCTTGTATAATGTTGTCACCGCGATTGGGCATTGCATCGTCCCCATTTCTCGGTTTGCTGCCTTCATTGTTAGGCACCACTTCTCTCCCAGATTCTAGCTCACTGAGTGAACTGTTACCAGAGCTCTGGGGCGTTGCTTCCATCCTCCCATTTAGTTCTAAACTATGGTTCGGAGATGCCATCTTAGCCATTAGCTGTGGCGATGAATGTGGATTATAATATCTTTGCTGACATTTTGGCTAAGAGATTGAAAAAAGTTTTGATGGAGGAGATTCATAGGGACCAAGCGGGCTTTCTCCCGAGAAGACATATGTCAGACAATGTAAGGAATATAATTGACATTTTGGAAAAGTTAGAAATGAACATAAATACTAAAGCAGTTTTGATATTTGTGGACGCGGAGAAAGCCTTTGACAATATTTCTTGGAGTTTTATGAAGAAGAATCTCCAGGGGATGGGGGTAGGCCAAGGATTTGAAAACGGTATAGGTGCAATATACTCAGAGCAGAAAGCAAAGTTAATTGTAAATAATGTGGTTACGGAAGAGTTTAAGATAGAAAAAGGGACACGTCAGGGGTGCCCAATCTCCCCATTACTTTTTATATCAGTCCTGGAGGTTTTGCTGAATATGATCAGAAGGGATCAGCTGGTTAAAGAGGTACAGGTCGGAGCTAAACAATACAAATTGAGAGCATTTGCAGATGATTTGGTACTTACGTTACAAGAGCCAGAATCTAGTACTAAAAGGGTTTTAGAACTAATTCAAGATTTTGGCCAAGTAGCAGGATTTAAATTGAACAAATCTAAAACTAAGGTATTGGAGAAAAATTTAACACCTATGGAAAGGGAGAGGTTTCAGAATGAGACAGGTTTAACTGTGGTTAAGAAAGTGAAATACTTGGGGATTAATATGACAGCTAAAAATGTGAATTTGTTTAAAGATAATTATGAAAAATGCTGGACAGAAGTAAAAAAAGATTTAGAAATTTGGTCAAAATTGAAGCTTTCCTTGTTGGGTCGAATTGCAGCTATAAAGATGAATGTATTGCCTAGAATGTTATTTTTGTTCCAAACATTGCAAATTGTTGATAAGATGGACTGTTTCAAGAAGTGGCAGAAAGATATTTCTAAATTTGTCTGGCAGGGCAAGAAGCCCAGGATAAAATTCAAGATATTAACTGATGTAAAAGAAAGGGGGGGATTTGCCCTGCCAGATTTTAAACTTTATTATGAATCAGCAGCTTTCTGCTGGTTGAAAGACTGGCTACTTCTGGAGAATACAGATATTTTGGACCTAGAAGGGTTCAATAATACTTTTGGGTGGCATGCATATTTGTGGTACGACAAGGTTAAAGCTCATAAAGCTTTTAAAAACCATATTGTCAGGAAAGCATTGTATAATGTCTGGATTAAGTATAAAGATTTGCTGGAGAACAAAACTCCCAGGTGGTTGTCCCCAATGGAGGCAAAGGCTGTGAAAAAACTTAATATGGAGTCTAAATGGCCGAAATATTGGGAAATTTTGGAACAAGAAGGGGATTTACTGAAATTGCAGAGTTATGAGAAATTGAAAGATAAAGTGCGAGACTGGCTTCATTATTATCAAATAATGGAGGTTTTTAAGTTAGACAGGAAAATTGGTTTCCAGGTGGAAAAATCAAAATTGGAGACAGAATTGTTAGAATCCAAAACAAAGAACTTGTCAAAAATGTATAACTTGCTGTTGGAATGGAATACACAGGATGAAACAGTTAAATCAGCTATGATCAAGTGGGCACAAGATATTGGTCATAACATTATGTTTGAGGACTGGGAACGGTTGTGGACCACCGGTATAAAATTTACGGCATGTAATGCCTTAAAAGAAAATATTATGAAAATGATTTATAGGTGGTACATGACTCCAGTCAAGCTTGCAAAAATTTACCACTTGTCTGATAATAAGTGTTGGAAATGTAAAGAGACTGAAGGTACATTCTTTCACTTTTGGTGGACATGCCCAAGGATTAAGGCTTTCTGGGAAGTGATTTATAATGAAATGAAAAAGGTATTTAAATATACCTTTCTGAAGAAACCAGAGGCCTTTCTCCTGGGCATGGTCGGCCAATTGGTGTCAAAGAAGGACAGAACATTTTTTATGTATGCTACAACAGCAGCAAGAATACTCATCGCAAAGTATTGGAAGACAGAAGATCTACCCACCGTGGAAGAATGGCAGATGAAGGTTATAGATTATATGGGACTGGCAGAAATGACCGGCAGAATCCGAGACCAGGGAAAAGAGACGGCGGAAGAAGATTGGAAGAAATTTAAGGACTATCTTAAGAAACATTGTAAAATTATTGAATGTTAGAACGATGTTGATTCAGAAATTAAGTGGTTTTAAGCTGTAATGATTATGTAATCAAGAAAAGAAAGGTCAAAAATTATATAGAAATTAGGGGAAGGATTTGCTGAATTGAATTAATTAGAGATTGGAATACAGAAAGGGGAGGTATGAGGAGGTCGGGAAAGTAAGTTTTATGAATATAAGGGATTGAAATTATACTTGTTGTTGTATGTGTTTTGTATGTACTTTTGCTGTTTCTGTTTTTTGTTTTTTCTATTTTATATAAACTTTTAAAACTTTAATAAATATCTTATATATAAAAAAGGGGGGGAATAACGGAACTAGATGGTCCTCGGTGTCCCTTCCAACTCCACAATTCTATGATCCTGTGTCTTAAACACAAATCTTGAGGAATAGCGTGTGTGTGGGGGGGTTCTGTTTGAACTTTCCCAGCCTTTGATTTATTCTGATTTGCGCTTGCGTCCCTACTCCCCACGTGTAGAATTGCTATACGTTTGGATTTTCCTGGACATTCAAGCGTTTCCCGCATGGACACTTGTTTCCAACGGCCAAATCCCGGCAATTCCGGGCGGATGGCAACCCTCCCCACTTGTGCCAGATTGCCTGGCATACATTACAAGCATCTAGTCACATCCCGGGGCTAGCCGACCTGACGGGAAGAGTCCGCGACCAGAAGGAGGAGGAGTACCAGGAAGAATGGACAAAATGCAAAGATTATTTAGCTAAATATGTCAAGATAACCTAATTGGAAAAGCTTGCAAATACGAGATAGGCTTCGGATTTAAATATGTAAGGATAGGAATTAAGATGTTTCAAGCTAGATTAGAAAGAATGAAAGATGTGAAGTGATCAAGTTAAATTTTTTTTTGAGAAGATTGATTTTGGAAAACTGTTAAAATGAAATACAATGAAATTCAACCAGGGGGATTTGAGGAAGTCACTTAACAATGTTATCAAGATTGGTTTAATTGCAATTAGGATGTTTGTTTGTTTGTTTGTTTGTTTGTTTGTTTGTCTTAAATTTTTTTTGAAAAATTAATTTAAAAAACTGAAAAGAAAACCACCATAGATTATCCAGAATCCCAAGCAGCGACATTGTGAAACTTTCATAGGAATAAAAGGTAGGGGGGAAGGAGGCACAATGTCAAGCAGGCAACAGAATAAACCCGAGCACTGTGGGTCTAAAACCGGCCCCTGAATCTCTTGCTCCCCACTCTGCCCTTCTAACAAGAACATTTTTTTGCTTGCTGGATGGCTGTGTGCAATGAGAGCTCAGTCACTGAGGAAGGGTGCTGGCCCAGTGGGAGAAGTATGTGCTTGGCATGCAGGCGATCCAGAAATCCATTCAAGAGCAAAATTCCAGTTCCCATGTTTTCTGTCGAAATGGCTAATTTAAAGGGGAATAGCATGGTGCCTTCCATAGAGTCAGACCAAGGAGAAATTCTGTAAGCAAAGGTAGCAGGCTTTGAAAAGCTTATGCAGATACACAAGGACACATTGCTAAAAGAAACAAAGGGATTTGGAGGGACCATGAGTGAACAGGTAGTACCAGAATGTACAGAATTGTACCTAGAAAAAGGTTACAACTGGATTACCTTTTTGTAAACAAAAGCAACAACAACCCCCAAAATAAAACTCGGAAGCAACAGGACTCCTTAGGAACTCTTCAAAAAACAAAAAACAAAACTGCATATCCCTACCTAGTCACCAAATGTGAGGGGAAACGTAAGCCAGCATCTTACACTGCTTTAAATGATAGCCAGATTCTGCAATTTTTTACCACACCAGAAGTAAAAGCACGGGGCATTAATAAGTTTTTGAAAAATCATGCACTTCATTTGTAGGCAAGGGAAAGCTTTCTGAAATGTACAAAATCTTAGTAAGACACACAATCTGTTGAAATGACCAAGCAGCGGACGAGATTCGGGGACAGTGGTGTGCCGCCTGGGGAAATGTTCCTTTCCATTCACCTTAAGCAAAGATGTGGTGACCTTGTGCATCCATAAATAACTTTCAGAAATGTATTTCATTACTTCCCGAAGCTTCTCAATGGGCTACCAAATGGCATTTCTTTCTATTTTGGATGAAACTGGGGAAGCAGCTTTAGAAGAAGGGGTTGCTGACATTCACTGGCCTGGAAAACACCTGATGCCAATATGATGGCATAGCGGTGTCCGCAAATTGTGGGTGGTGAATTGCTTGGGTGGCCTCTCTTGAGAAACGTTGCCAGAAAATGTATGAACCTGTTTGTGATAAAAAGTGATTCGTAAAGCTGCAAACAGCAGGTGTCCCAAGGTTAGGGAGAAAACATGGCAACGAAAGAGGGGGGAGATTAGTTCAGGGTCAAGCTGGATGGCTTGTCAAGGAAACAGTGTCCTGTCCATCTTTGTGACATCTCGTGCTGCTTGTAGAAAAGACAGAAGCTACACATCCCCGTCGTGGGATAGTTGGGAGGAGTTGGCTGAGACAGAACTGGGACGGAGAAGCAAGCGAGCAACCAACAGGGGAGATAGGTGTAGACTTTGCTTTGCTTTCACTTTATCATTTCATTTTCATTTGTATATTTTGTGCACATATTTTCCTGTATATTTTAGACAGAGAGGAGTAGCAATAGGGTTAGAGCCAAGGTTCAGAGTTAGTGTTGTGTGAGCATTTTAAAGCAGTTGAGTTTAAACAGGAGTGGATTTCACCTGAAGAGATGGCCAGCATCGTGAATCTGTAAGTAGGATTTCTTCTGCTTCTTTTTTTTAATCTTCTGGGGCGAGGGCTTGGGGTCCCCCACACGGCCAGCATCCCCATGGAATTCAACCACTTCCTGAACAGCTTAACTTCTCTTCCCACCCGCCTTCCCATTCTCCCTCAAATCTCATTGCAGCTCAGCTGGTTAGAGGGAGCTGCAGATAGCACCAAGGTTGCAGGTTCGATTCCCATAAGGTACAGCTGCATATTCCTGCATTGCAGGGGGTTGGACTAGATGATCCCCAGGGTACCTTCCATGATCATTATTTTGGGATGCTTTTTATTACATTCATAGCCCACTTTTCATCCAAGCAGTTCAAGGTGGCATTGATGGCTTGCCTTTCCCCCCATTTTTCCCCTCACAACAAACCTGTTAGGCAGGCTAGGATGAGAGTGACTGGACCCAACATCAAACAGTGCACTTCATGACTGAGTGGGGATTTGCACTCGGATCTCCCAGGTCCTCCTAGTCCAGAATTCTAGCCACTATACACCCCCCCTCTCTCTACCCCTTCTCCGTTTCTCAACTCTTCAGCCATCAACTGCAACAGACAGGGGTTCTGTCAGTCTTCCTGTCAGTCACTCTGGCTCTAAGAGAGTTTTCATTGCATTCTTTGGCTCATCTATGCCTTGATGCTTTGACGACCTTCCTAGCAGCCCCCTTCGCTCTCCAGGCAGGGCTGCTGTCCTAACAGCATTATGCTGAGGGCTCTTTTAAATGCTGGAAATGCTTCCCTTATCTTTGCTTTGCTGGGGGTGGGGGTGGGGGGAGTGTTGGAATCCCCCCCACACACATACATGAGATGCACCACTGTGTTCCTGTGGAGAGCCGTTTGGGGTCTGTGGGTGCATAAAAAATCAAAAAGAGCCCTATTGCGTGGCGAGTTCCCGCCCCCCCCCCAAAGTGGAAATAAAGACACATGACACAATTATTTAAGGTTAATGGGCTAAATATGGCCACAACTTTCTTGGTTACAGGTGATGAGCGGTATTGGCTTAGGCATTGGTCCTGACCGACTATCCGGATTCAGCCCGTCCGCTTGAGGTCCGGGAAGGGTTAACCACCAGTAGGGAGAGTCCTGCTGATGCACATCAACTCGGACCCCCCCCCCCCGGGGTCACCGCTCAGGGGCGTGCCTTAGGCCCTCACCTCCATAGGCTTCGGACAGGGCCACGCGCCCCGGAATCCTTTATCGGACTACCCTTCAATATGCGGGGCAGGTGATGGCTCTTCCTCCCCTCTTCCATCTACAGAACAATACCAATACCAATGCCTAACCGCCAATACCCAGAAAGTTGTGAAAATTTGCTACGAGGTAGGCGGCAATAAATAGGGCTGGTCACGCTCCCTGAGCCAGCGATTGGCTGTCCAGGGGCTGACGCGGCCGGGGATTCCCTCAGTCGCCCGCAACTCCACCTCCTTTGTAGGCGGAAGTGGCTTTGCTGGATCAGAGGAAAAGCCCATCTAGTCCAAACTCACAAGCAGTAGCCCACTCCTGCTGCTTCTCCTCTAGCTGTGGGCTTCAGAGGTAGAGTGCCTCTGTTCCTGGAAGCTCTATATTGCTATGCTGAGTAATAGTGAGAGATGCTGTTGTTCTCCTCCAACAATTGGTGTAATCTGCTTCCCAGCCCTGCAGGCTACTTGTCCTTGTAGCATCGGCTGCCTGCAAATTTCAGCAACGGAGTAAACATGATGTGAAGAAGTTCCCACCAGCATTCTCAAATGAGTTGATTCAAAGCTCTCCCTCCATCTGCTTTCTCTCCAAGGCCACGATCATCTTGGATAACTCCTTCCTGCTCCTTTCCTTGTTTTTTTTTTTAATAAATAAATAAACAAATGATAGAAGATTTCTTAGTTTACAAAAAAAAAACCGTTCCTTGTCTCTTTTTTCAAGTTGTGTTCTCTACAGATCAGTTTCAATTGTTGTGAGACATTAGTGTTGCATGCAGTGTTGGGTTAGGAAGAACAGAGGGGGGAAGAGGGGGAGGGTGGGGTCGGGTGGCAATGCTTCTCTTCTACTTAGTGTACAGGGGAAACTCGGAAAATTAGAATATCGTGGAAAAGTTCATTTATTCAAGTAAAGCGTGTTCTCACTAAAGGAGAGCACGTGTTGCGGATGGGGCCTAGCAAGACACCCCATAGTTGCCAGGCAGTATAAGATAGAGGGGCCTGGCAAGGATTGGCTGTTTGAGTTGCTGGGATAAAATTGATGTTGCCAATTTGGGGGTGGGAACAGGTTATTTAAACAAGGTTCACAGCAAGCTGCTTTCTCTTTCAATGTGGGAACCGGATCACATGGAGCACTTGGACTGTCTTCTCATTGTCTGGTTACATTTCTTTATTTCCCCCTTCTTTTAATCCTCTTTAGTCCCTTAAATAATTTAATTCCCCTTTTTCCTATTCGATTTCCCACCCCATCCCTTACCCTGCCCTGTGGGAAGATTCTCCCTGTATCTGTGGCTTGCCTTTCCCAATAGGGAGAGAGCCCCCGTTAGGGGCTTTCTTTCGCAAAAAAGGTTTCCCCCATTTCTCCTGTTGTAAATTGTGGGGCTAGTCAGGGCTGTTCCCAGCTTAGCTGGAATCACTTTCGTTTATAGCACCCCCGAAGGTTGGCTTTATTTGAGTGTGTGCAGCGCTGTTGGCCAAATTTTAATCTAGCCTTGGGCGGGAGCACTATTTTGAGTTCCTTTAATATTGCTATGAGACTAAGATTCTCAAGAGCAGAGGCAGGGAGGCCTATTTGGCCTGCACATAACTTCCAAGCCTAAGTCTGCTACAGGTAGCAGTTAATTTTTAAGTCTCTGACCTCTCTATAAGAATGTACCTGCTTGCAGGCTCAGTTGCTGCTAATGTATATCTGAGGCAGACAGGGCGGCAGAGGCTCTCTGTGCCTCCAATGTCTATGAGCACTCTGTATATGCTCTTGAACTATGCTGTTTCTGAACAAGTTTATTTTCACTAAGTTTGTTTTGCCCTGATAGTGGCGACTGCCATTTTAGAGACGAGCCATTGTGGGTTAGTGGCTAAAGAGTAGGACTAGGACCTGGAGACAGGGTTCATATCCCCCTCTTAGCCATTGTTATAACAAAACAAAACAAATTGCTCCTTTTGGGCTATTCTCTTGCTGGGTAGTTCGGCCCATTTGTGATAAAAGAACTTTGGGTTTCTTGAAGGGGTGCTTCCCTCTAAAAGGGCAAGCAGGGGTACCTGGACAAGCTGTGGGCTACCTCAACTCTGCTATTTCACTGGAAACATTTATGCCTGGCCTAGCATGTGATCCTAGGGCTTTGCCCTAGAATTCGATGGCCTGGAAGCGTTTCCGGCCTGAATAGTGTCCCCATGTGGTCCATGAAGCATTGGTTTCACCGGTTCCTTACATTGTTTAGTTTTTGCGGACTATGACAGGGCTTTTGCAGATGCCTCAAGAGCTTGCCTCTCCTGCAGGGGATGACTTGTGGACGCCCCAGGTGCCTTCTTCCAGAAGGAAGCATTTTTGAAGGCTGCAATCCAGGAGGAGGGCAAAGAGAAGCAGGGATGATGATTCAGACATCACCTTGGACCTCTACAGGGGTCAGGGTGAGGCTGTCCTGGATCTTTAGGGATCATCCTGGATAACTCAGCTGGTCAGCGCATAGTGCCGGTAATGCCTAGGTTGCAGGATTGGTCCCTATATGGGACAGCTGCATGCTCCCCCATTGCTCTACCTGGACACTTAGGTCCAGTGTCGAGGGTCTTTTGGTGGTTCCCTCGCTGCGAGGGATGTAACAGGCGCCACGTTTGCAATATGCAAGCGGGAGAAAGCACCTTTGCGTGCCCACATTGCAGTTTGCTCTGTGCGTTGCAGGGCACAGCGCTGCACGGGCTGCATTTGCATTGCATTGCATGAGAGATTTGCATTTGCATTGCACGGAGGTTGTGTGCATTGTATGGAGGGTGTGTGTGCATTGCACAGAGTGTGGGTGTGGGCGCATTGCAAGGAGTGTGTAGTTGCATTGCACAGAGTGTGTGTGCATTGCACAGAGTGTGTGTGCATTGCACGGAGGGTGTAGTTGCATTGCACAGAGTGTGTTTTTTGCATTGCACAGAGTGTGTAGTTGCATTGAACGGAGGGTGTGCAGTGCACAGAGTGTGTAGTTGCATTGCACAGAGTGTGTTGTTGCAGTGCACAGAGTGTGTAGTTGCATTGCACAGAGTGTGTTGTTGCATTGCACAGAGTGTGGGTGTGGGCGCATTGTACGGAGTGTGTAGTTGCATTGCACAGAGTGTGTGTGCATTGCACGGAGGGTGTAGTTGCATTGCACAGAGTGTGTTTTTTGCATTGCACAGAGTGTGTGTGCATTGCACGGAGTGTGTAGTTGCATTGAATGGAGGGTGTGCAGTGCACAGAGTGTGTAATTGCATTGCACGGAGTGTGTAGTTGCATTGAACGGAGTGTGTAGTTCCATTGCACAGAGCGTGTAGTTGCATTGCATGGAGTGTAGTTGCATTGCACGGAGGGTAGTTGCATTGCACAGAGTGCGTTTTTGCATTGCACGGAGTGTGTAGTTGCATTGAACGGAGTGTGTAGTTGCATTGCATGGAGTGTGTAGTTGTGTTGCACAGAGTGTGTGTCTGAAAAGGAAGCTGGCTCGTCAGCAGCTTTGTCGGGACTTCTTTAGGGGTTCTGGCCAGCGTCGGCCCTGTAAATTTACGTATTATGATGGCAGCACAAGATGCCCCCTGCCCAAGCAGGGGCTGGAAGCTGGCAAGCAATACCTCAATACCTTTTGCCCATATTCCCATTTTATTTAGGGATCCAGATGGATATCGTTTGCTAAAACATACCACTTGCCTATGGAGAAGCTGTCTGCCTTGAAGGAAGTTATTTTGTAATACTTCCTCTGTAGCAAGTGATGCTTCATCAGATCCGATCTTGCTGGGTCACTTAATTAATCTTGCATGCAGAGTGGTTGCCCCAGGCCGCCCCTTCCCTTTCCACTAGGCCAGGCTGCCTGCGGCCTGAGGTCCCCTTACCTTTCTCATACATGCAATGGGATCTCATGCAATGGTTGCAATTCCTAAATGTATGCAATAGTAGTTGGCCATGGCAGGATACCTGGAACTTGCACAGGGATTTTCTGGTTCATGCTGATGCTGCTGGATCTTTGCCCTTTGGTTTTTTATTTCAGGGGCTGCTGGTGTGCAAAGCCATGGCCTCAAGCCCGGTATGGTGAGGCAATCATGTGACCTAACTTTTCTTGAGTTTTCCCCATTGTAGTAGCAGTTCACATGTGGCCCGAGGAGTTCAGTGAACATCAGATCTGCTTTTGGTCTGATAACCAGGTAGTGGTGAGCGTCTTGGCAAAACAGTCCTCACGCTCCAGCAGAGTCTCCGCCCCTCCGCTCACGCTTTTGAGCTGCGCCGCTTAAGGTTTAATATTGTGCTTTCTGCTCTCCTGATTACGGGATCCTCTAATGATGTCACTGACACTCTATCCCATTTTCAGATGGAGTGCTTCGGATCCTGGGCTCCAGACACTCAGCTACTGCCAGACTTTTCCAGACCACCTGTGGCATTTTGACAACAATTAGTAATTACAGAGAGCAGCAGCTTCCATTTCCCTTTCTGCTTTTAGCTCTTATGGGAAGGCCTGGATGGATTTCTTAGCCTTAAGCTGGCAGTCCTTGGCCATTCAGATGAACTGGCCCCCATCCTCTGAGCAGATCCTGCAGTATTTGGTCCACCTGCTGCAGATTGGGCATGCTGTTATAACTATAAGAATTCAGTCCGCTGCAATGTCTGTTGTACTGAAGCTTTAATTTTCAGAGACCCTTGTATAAAGTTTGTAGTGCGCAGGGCCTTGGAAGGTTGGAATAGGCTCCAACCTCATAGGACAGTGGGCAGGAAGTCGGTCAATTTTACCTATGCAGTATCTGCAACAAGCTAAAGCTTATCTGCTGGTAAAAGATCAAGGCGAGATTCCTTTCAGTATTCCATTGCATTTTGGTGCACTGAGGGTTGGGGAAATGGTTGTTGGAGCCAGCACGGGGCTGAGAGTCTGGAGGCTTATTGCTTCAGGACTTTTCCTTATCTGCTTTGGAGCTTGTCATTAGAGTTGGGAACTCTAAAACAGACTTAGAGGGCAGGAGTGCCACAATCAGGCTTCCCGTTACAGGTGAGGAGGGCCCTTGCCCAGTTATGGATACCAGAAATATTTGGCTTTTCATTCCCCTGGGGGCTGGCCCGCTCCTAGTGCATGAAAATGGGTTCCTGTTAGCCAGGCATCAATGTGCTTACGTCGTGCACCAGTTATTACGGCCTGCGGCTTGCCTACCGCTGAACACGCCTCATTCCTTCTGAATAGGGCTGCTGCAAAGGCTGCACACTGGGGGCCTGTCAGTAGACAGGATTGTGAATACGGGTCATTGGAAGTCTGACGCTGACAAGGGTTATATCAGGAAGTGTCACAATGATGTCTGTGCTGATGCTTGTCTGTTATTTCCTTTTTTCATAGGAGCAGCTGTGCGCATTTGGGCCATAGCATACACTCGGCTGGCAAGCGCGCTGACGAGTCTGGACAGGGGCGCCATCTCAGTCTTCCTGCCCATGTGAACATATACTGGATGTCCAGATGGGGAATGCTTTGGGAGGAGATCCTTCCTTTGGTGCGGTCAAGTGTGACCTGTGCAGGTCCTCCCGCAGTGCTGGTGGTACAGCTAGGCGAGAATGATTTGCCGTCTTCCTCCAGCATAAGTTTGCATTCCTGCATGCAAGAGGGCTTGGTTCGAGTTGATGGCAGCTCTCCCTGGACTCAAAATAATTTAAGGCATTGGTTCAAGGTGATCTGGAGGGGGGGTTGGAGCACCTGTCCCCTCCAATGTGCAAAGATATTCCATTAAAGGAATCCAAGTTTTTGCCATGCTTTTGTCAACCCCTTTCGAGGGGTAGGGCCACGCAAGAGTCCCTGGGAGCATTTGGGGTGAGCTTAAGTCTGATCCTGGTTCATTGCTCCCCAACGATGTTTGCTTGTACTGACGATATGGTGGGGCCCAGTCGTCAGTGCTGCCCTGCTGAGGTCAGGTGCAGCTAGTCGGGAACCAATGCCTAAACAAACTACCACCGAGCAGGCCAGAAAGCATGTTAATATGGCGGTGGAAAATAAAATAAAATAAATAAAGTAAATAAAATAAAATAACAAATACAATAAAATAGGTCCTTGCTTTAGGTGGCTCTGTGATATTGCACCCTGCTGTTTTCTTCAAGGCTGTTGCCCTCTTTAGGGCAGATGGGGTGCATCTTTCCCCTATGGGGTACAACACCTGGCTGGATGCGGTTGCATTGGGATTCATTGCTCCCCCACAATGTTTGCTTGTACTGACGATATGGTGGGGCCCAGTCGTCAGTGCTGCCCTGCTGAGGTCAGGTGCAGCTAGTCGGGAACCAATGCCTAGACAAACTACCACCGAAGAGGCCGGAAAGCATGTTAATAAGGCAGTGGAAAATAAAATAAAATAAAATAAATAATAAAGTAAAATAAAATAGGTCCTTGCTTTAGGTGGTTCCGTGATTTTGCACCCTGTGATTACCTTCAAGGCTGCTGCCCCCTTTAGGGTACATCTTTCCCCTATAGGGAACGACACCTGGTTGGCTACGGTTGCTTTGGGATTGAAGGAAGGGTTGCATTTGTGAGTGGTTTGGCGGTGAGCTAAGGCTCTGTGGCGGTTAGGCATTGGTTTAAATTGGTTGGTGGAGGGGTATGGATTGGCTGTGCCTGCCCCTCCAATGCTGCTGCTGCATGGGAATTCTGTTAAAGGAATTCAGGGGCTTACCATCCTCTCGTCCAAACCCCTGGAATCGGGTGCGGGCCGCGTAAGCTCCTGGGAGCATGCGGGGAGAAGCTGAGGGTCTGTGTCGCAGCTCCAGTTATCCCTGATCTTGTTCCTCCACACTGGCTTTCGCTGGAATCCGGGAGTCAGTGCTGTCCCCCAAGGCGGGGGGGACAGATAGTCATAACCAATGCCTAAGCAACCACTCACAATTTGTATGTTTAATAAAGTTGTGGCCAAAACTATGCCAAAAACCTTAAACAAAAATTTATGAGTGATGTGTGAGTTATTGGGGTAGGGGTGTTTTGGGGGACCTCAGCACGCAATTCAACTTAAAAGGTGAAACTAATATATGAGATAGACTCATGACATGCAAAGCGAGATATGTCAAGCCTTTATTTGTTATGATTGTGATATTATGGCGTACAGCTGATGAAAACCCCAAATTAACAATCTCAGAAAATTAGAATATGAAATGAAATCAGCAAAACAAGGATTGCAAATAGAGAATAGAGATTGACCTCTGAGAAGTAGACGTTTCACCTTTTACGTTGAATTACTGAAATAAATGAACTTTTCCACGATATTCTAATTTTCCGAGTTTCCCCTGTATGTGTGGGGTTTTGTGTCAGCATCACTTGTGTGGGTTCACTTACTATTCCCTTGTTGCATTTCCTTGGTGGTGAGAGAGGTTGGGGGGTGACCTAGGGTGTGGTTGGTGGTCTTTGGTTGGCTGCAGGGAGATTTGTTTTTGTGTGTGAGTGGGCACCTAGGGTACAAATAACCAGAAACCTCATCAAACTATACCTGCACAACTACAACCCCTCGTGGCGACAAATCAACAAATACCCGAGGAGATGCAACAACACCAAATGCTCCTTTCCTTGTTGATACGATGTCTCGCAGCCGAAGTAGTGTGTGAAATGACACGGCTCTGCCTGCAACTCTTAGGCTACCCGTATTTGTGTTATGGCTATGCTGCAAAGACTCCCTGTCTTCTCTTACACACACACACACACACACACACACACACACACACACCCCATTTTGGTTGTAGGCTTCTGTCTCAGGTTTTGAAATGTGTTGGGGAGGGAGCTTTACTGGGTTGTTTTTCACCTTTATTATGCATATTGTGTTTCTATATTGTGATTTTTATGTTGGAACCAGTGCTTTTTTTCTATTAAAAAAAATGTTTGGGGTACTCTCATTTTGACTCAAGAAAACCACCATTTTATAGTTCAAATCGGGTAAAATAAATGCAATACAGTAAATGGAGAAAAGTGCAAAGATTCACAAAATGTTTCGGGGTGTGCGTACCCCTGCATCCCCCCAGAAAAAAGCACTGGTTGTAACTGAGACCTGTGGGTATAGGGCGGTATAACAACAACAACAACAAGGTCTGCCCCTCTCCTTCTCTTCTAGGTTCAGGCGACTGAGGGACATGGCAGCCCGCAAGAAGAAGGGGACCCTCAAAGTCCCCAAGAAGTCCAGGGTTGCTGTGGGCCCACGTGAGCAAATGCTTCCTTTTCATTTTGGAGCGTAAGGAGGGGTGGCCTTAATGCTCTAATCCTCAACTGTGGAAAATAAGTAGAAATGAACTAACCTGCCCCCATGTCCTTTCCTTCTTCTCTTGTTGCAGATGGTTCAGAGACTGGCAGGGTCTGGGCATCGCCTGTGGTTAGTATTTGAGAAAACAGCACAGTACATACGAAATCCCTCACCCCCCCCCCATCCACCAGTGCTGTTTATACCCCCATTTTGGCGGTCTCAGGTGCAGAGAAGCCCTCCTGCCATGAACTGACAGCCTGACTCTTGCCATTTCAGCAACTGGAGAAGGATGAGATGTTGCTCTGCTGCGTGCTGGCCACTTGCTCGGAGGCCCGCCAGAGAGAAAAGGACAGCTTGAGGTACTCCAAAAAGATGGCCGTCAAGGCAATTGCGGTGAGTGAGAGGTTGCATGAGGTATCCAGGGGTGAGGTGGTCGGGAGAGCTGGGGATGGGATTGGGGGGATGCTGGGCAGAAGGAAGGCCTGGTGGGGTCTGGCCAAGAGAAGGGTTGTGCAGGCATTTGGCATTACATTGCCAATTCCTGCACTGAGTTTGGGGTTGGAGGAATCCACCTGATGTCCGTAGGGAACTGATGTTTTCCCCCTCCACCCTCTGTTCTCTATCAGGATCTCATGGGACGGATTTCGTGCTTTATGCAGCCTGAATTGGTCCTTGCTACGGCACTGGAAGCCCTTTACCAACTGAGGTATACCAGGTTTTTTGAGCTTGACGAGGAGCTGGCGGGGGCGGGGGAGCAGAATGTGGAAAGGTGTTACCAGACCTTGCCACTGCAGTGAATTCAATTGGAAGAATTGCTTACAATTTCTTGGGTTTCTTGCGTTCAAAAAGCTTTCTTTATGCAGCAACTATTTACAGGGTGAGTGGAGATGTGAGAGAGAAAATAGAAGCTATATTGTCTAGAGATGACTGCAAAATGGCTCAGCTTTTAGGGGTGGGATTAACTAAGACCTAGAGGCTTGCAACCAAGTGCCAGGTAGACTGCCACATAAACAGTGCCCTCGTGTGTTTATTTTAATTTTACCTTTATTCATTTTTACC
Source organism: Podarcis filfolensis (assembly GCF_964270895.1). Classification (NCBI taxonomy): domain Eukaryota; kingdom Metazoa; phylum Chordata; class Lepidosauria; order Squamata; family Lacertidae; genus Podarcis; species Podarcis filfolensis. Next base: position 11,459,491 of record NC_139619.1, read on the forward strand.
CTGTAAAATTGATACACTGCTTGATTGTCAAAAGTGGTTTAAGCTAACACATGCATTCACTAGAAGTTCAAGAGAATGACATGTATTTGATGCTTCCCCCAATATGAGACAGAGTCTAAAAACTTTTCCCTCCTTCTCTCCAGCCTCATGAAGCCCAAATTACCACTGAAGCTCCACAGCCTGATTGTGTATGCAGCCTTTGCGGCAGTCATTGAGGTCAAAACTGAGCCCGACAAGCAGGTAAGTTGTTAGCCTTGAAATTTGACTTCTCTAGTTGTTGTTTCTTCTTCACACGCTTTAAGCACTGCTCCCATTGCTCAACATCTGATCTCTCTTTCCCCTGCTTGGCGCATCCTCTCCCTCATTGCCATTGCCTGCAGGAGTTAGAGGAACGTTATACTCTGATGCTGGGAGGCCTTCTCTGGGAGGCCCCAAGCACTAAGATCCTGAACTTGCTGATGAATGTAAGTATCTTGATGGCCTCATTGGCTGTTTGACCTAGAAAGCTTTCATGGAGAAGCCGCCACCTAGCAGTGCACCTCTTGGGCCCTTCCCCTCTTGTAAGGCAAGCTGGCCACATGGACGAGCCAGCAAAGGCCCACTTGCCCAGACAGCCAAAGGAGGGCCTTGGATGCAGAGCTACAATTTGGGGCTGGAGGACATTGCCACTTTAGAACAGAAACGGATCTCTCTCTGAGAGTGTAAAGGGCTTCACAGTGGTCTGCCTCTTTCCCCCAGACCAGCCTCCTGATCCTGAGGTCCCCTTTCCTCCCACAGGAACTGAGAGGTTACACAACAAGTGCGATTGCAGCGGAGAGGCAACTGGCAGCCAGTGGCATTAGCTGGCTGATGTCCTGTGCAAGAAGGCTCAGTTGCCTGAAGGTAAGTCTCTCACCTTTGGCACCTTCACAGCCCCAAGAGGCTCCCAGAGTGGCTTGTGAAAGGATTCCCACAGGAGGAATCACAGTCTGGTATCAGGCACACAACACAATGTGTGTCCCTGGGATGCCGGACAAGGCTGGAGACATTTCCTGCCCTCTTCCTTGATCTTACACTTCCACCTCTGCCTAGTAGGCTGCAGGACCCATTGAGGTCGCCTGGGGCAAGGGATTGGGGCCAGGTAATAGAACTCACTCATCCCATGATGGAGGCAAGTCTTCCCTGGCTTGGGTCTGCTTCCATGTTCTCTTGCACCCATTATTTGGGGAGGGTTGAGGATCAGATCAGTCATCTGATCCAGTACGGTCTTTTCTGTTCTCTACAGCATGCTCTCGTCCCTCTGGAGCTGGCTCACTTCTGCCCCAAAGAAGGTAACACCCACAGCCTGGGGACATGGGACGCACTTTCCAGACTAAGGAGAGCCCACTCAGTAGCTGCAGCATCCTTGCTTGATGCAGACCTCCTGGGTCATGTGGCTGTGAAATCCTGCCACAGCACAAAGATGGCCAAACTGCAGGCTTGGAAGGAGTCGTTGCCCCCAAAGACAGGATCCATAAAGCCTCCTTGTAAATAGGGTGGAATGGGGGCCAGGTCAATTTGGTGAATCAGTAAATGTGGCAGAATTTCATCTCTCTTCTCCTTCATTCTCTTCCAGATGACATAAGACTTGATGTCAGTTTTGATTATGGGGAGAAGACACAAGTTTCAAGGCTCAGCGATGATGGAGTGGCAATTTTTGCTTGCTGTTTCATTGTGTCTTGTTGCTAATTGTGATCATTGCTGTTGTTTTAGAATTCTTTCCTATGCAATATAACTTTTTTATTGCTTTTAAATTGTTGCTTTTTAAATTGTCCTTGTAAAGGAAAGTGTTCTGCTGATGTTGATTGTATTCTGAATTGCTTCAAGAAGCCTCATAGCAATGAATACTATTAAGAGTAATAATTATTTTACCTGCCTTAATTATAATAAAGCATTGACATGCATATTTTAAATTAGCGGTTAAGGTCTTAAACTACACATTTTAATTAGTTCACATCTGTATTCTTTACTGTGTTCTAGATTTTGATTTTAACCTACATATATATGAGAGCCAGTGTGGTGTAGTGGTTAAGAGCGGTAGTCTCGTAATCTGGGGAACCGGGTTTGCGTCTCCGCTCATCCACATGCAGCTGCTGGGTGACCTTGGGCCAGTCACACTTCTCTGAAGTCTCTCAGCCCCACTCACCTCACAGAGTGTTTGTGGGGGGGGGGTGTAGGGAAAGGAGAATGTTAGCCGCTTTGAGACTCCTTAGGTGTAATGGTTCTAGGGGTTGCTCGTGCGTAAATTGTCGCCACTCCTGGCTGGGTTACCTAGGTGAACCCTTTCTGTCCAGACAGCCACCCATCCGTGGCTGTCTCAATCGCTGGCAGAATCCGTCAGTGGGCGTTTCTTGAACTTCTTCCAGCAAAGAAGTTCTTTGACGCCTAGTCTCCTCCTACTCTCTCTGCGCGGAAGTCTTCTGCGCAGGGAGGGTGTGGGCAACGGAGGACCCGTGCTCTCCCCGCTGGTCTCCGGCGAGGAGTCCTGGAGCCCCCTCGCCGATTCCCCCATCTGCCCCCCTTCTCCACTGGTGCTACGCTGATTTCCTTCCCCAGCAGATGGGCTGCCTCTCTCCCTACTGGGACCCTCTCTGGCATCCCTCTGGAGCCTTCCCTCCGCCTCTGGCTCCGATGGCAGTTCCCTGACATTAGGGCAGTGATGAAGCGGGATATCAAATCCAAACTCTTCTTCTTCTTCTACATGTTCTCTATCTCTGTAGAAGTCCATATTCTGGTTTGTGACTGTAATAAATTGATTCATTCATTCATTCAATAAAGCTTCGGTGGTTTTGAAATTCAGTAAATTGTCTCTGCCTCCATTTTTTGGTATTGAGGGAAACACTCTATAAAATAATCAGAAAACATCAGGGTTGTAGTCAACATCAGTCCTTTCCACAGCAGACCTATTTAAATTGATGGGCACAAATTACGTGGCTGTGTTGATTTTGACGCATCTCTTCTGAGTAAAACTCAGTTGACTCCTCCTCACAGGATATCATGGAATTGTAGAGTTGGAAGGGACCACAAGAGTCATCTAGTCCACCCCCTGCAATGCAGGAATATTTTGCCCAACGTGGGGCTCAAACCCACGACCCTGAGATGCAGAGTCTCACACTCTACTGACTGAGCTATGGGCAGATATCTTGTTTGATAAATGTGTCCCTTGGAAACATTTTGGTTTTATCCTCTCTGCAGGAGTTGCTATGCCTGATCATTCCATCTAGTTCTGTCGAAAGAGAGGTGGGGGTTGTTTTCTGATTTCTTAATTGTGAATATTTGGGGGGAGGGGAGGCATAGGTGGAAAGGAGATACTCAGATGGACCAGAGTGAAATGGGGGCTTCGGGATGGCTTGGGGAATTCTCAAAGTGTCACATCCAAACCAAAACTCTGGGTTGTTGGATGCCCCTGCCTTCTGTCATCATTTGAGCTTTCCTCTGCTTCCCTTTCAAGCTGCTGTCTGGAAGGAGGCCAAAGCCCACTTAAACATAAGAATGATTATAAGAAAGCATTCATTCAACAGCCAGAGTTGAATGAAGACGGTGTGCTAGGAGGAGAATGAGCTAATTAAACCATTCTGCAACAAACACACACACACACACACACATACCAGCATAGCTTCAACGTTTAGCACAAAAAGTCTTCAGCCAGATGTCATGCAACCCTTTGGCAGGGGCAACTTATCATTTTATTGATTTTCCATAACAAACAATTAAAAAGGCGGACGATCTTGCAAAGGAGTGTTGCCATTTAAACTGCTGGTGTGACGCAGGAACCCGAACAAAGAAAAGGAACAAACTACCCAGAGTCTGCTTCCGATTGCCCTTGTTCTCCACCTCCCTCTATCCTAATCAGCCGCAAACAAGAGTTCAGATTTGAAAGCCTTGTTATCACCTCATTACCTTCAATTAGCCAGCTGCTCTGGCAGATGACATCATTTCCTTCCCGCTCCCAATATTCCTGCTCCTAACCTGGTTAGCCATAGCCCGGAAGCTGAATCTCAGGGGAACGCCTTTGGGCTGGGAAGGGCTCATCTTTTCTGGGCCTCTTCTCCCCCTGCGGAAGGGGTGCTTGGCTCCTGGCCTGTGAAATGCGCTCAAAATGTAAAGATGCCTCCTTTCCAGGGAGCCAAGGAAGAATGGGGGAATCTGAAATACCTCTAAACCTTCCCACGTCAGAGAGGCAGGAGTTGCGTCACCTCCAACTTCCTCAGGGATGAAGCAGCTACGAAAAACGAAACATCCCACCTGGGCACGGTTTCTGAGAGAGCAACAGCAGAAGACCCAGACTCTGGCAAGATGAGCATTTGCCCAGTGGATTCTGGCCGGTCCGTGAGGGCAGACGGGATGGCTGCGGTGGCCGCCAGCCCCTTCCCACTCCATCTCAGATACAGAACACATTTGCTCTGCCACTCCTTGGCTCTGGCGCCACCTACTGTTGGCCTCCTTGCCTTCCACCCTCCCAGTCCCAATGAGCACCATCCACCCCTGGTCCAGAGGTGCAGAGCAGTAGTTAGGTGATCTTGCGCCCCGGCAGAACCTTCCAGATTGCGCCCCCCAGCCACGGACAAGTTAGCTCTTCTTTCTGCCTCTCCTCCACCCCCTCACCCACCCATTCAATTCACCCTGGAAGTACAAATATCGAAAAGTAAAATGTTAGAGGTCCCCCCCCCCCATAGCAATATAATTGGATTCAGCTAGCTGGTCAGTCTACTTTCGGTTTCACTCCTGGCTCCTTGTTAAATTAATACTGCATCAGAAACCCCCCAAGCAGATATCCAAAGTTCTTTAGCATTTCTCCAGTTGTTAATGAGATGTCTCTTCTAGTCCAGGGGAGTCTTTTGATCTTCTTCCAGGAAACCAAGAGTCGAAAGCCTTGATTTTCCTTTTTCCAGTCATTTCCACACAGTTAGTCATTATTAGAGTTATTAAAACCTTACTATATTAACAAATGCATTTTTTTTAGTCTCCCTTGCTTTCCTGGTGACCTTCAGCTTAAACACAAACTGCTCTGGAGTGAGAAAAACCCATCACACTCAAAAAGCCCAGCTGGAGGGACGTGGAAGTGTGCGCGGAAGAGCAATTTTGTAGTGGCTTTGTTGCACAGGAGCACCAAGTTCACTAACTGGCTGATTCAGAGTGAATCCCATGCAAAAATAGTGCAATGGTGTGTGTTTCAGCCAGCCATCCGGCTGCTGCAACTATTCCCTGGGTGCCACCACACTGTCCTGTCTGTGTGTTTGGAAGGGAATGGGAGCTATGCTCCCCCTGGAGACACTCCACTCCTTCTTCCTTAGCTGTGTTGCTCAACAGTTGAGGCAACCTTCACAGTTCTGGGGTGCCAATGCCAAAGACCTGTAAGTGTGCTGTCAATATATTTACAGTGCAGGGGTTCCTCCAGAGGAGACGACCACTTGTTTGTTTTACGTTCATGTCTTGCTTGCCCAAAACTTAACACAGTGGTTAGACTCTACTAAGGGAATGGTCAGAGTGCTTTAATCCATTCTCATTGGAAAAGCTGAAGTTCTGGGCTGGACCTGAATCCCTTCCACAAAATACTGACAGTCTGGAAACACCCTGGGTGCAAACATGTTTTAGTGGGGAAATGATCTTTGCCTCTTCCTCCTTCCTAACCTGCAGTAGTGCCCTGGCAAATCACAAAGTGCAGGCTCCCTTCATGGTACTCACAGCCACACCGCTTTTAAGATTATACAAATTTAATATATCAACAACAAATAAACACAATAAGGCTATAATGATACAATCTGAATCATTAGGGGTGCATTGCAGCAGTCATTGCAAATCTCCTGAGTCGCCTTTCAGCCAGAAGCTCTGCAGCACAGGTGGTTCTGATGATTCCCCTGTAAGGAAGGCTTACAATGTAGGAGGCTTTGGGGCTTTGCGAGAGGGGGGAAAGTGGGGACATCATAGAAGTATGCATGATGTGGGAAAGGTGCAGAGCGATGTTTTCTCCCTCATAATATTAGAACCTGAATCTCTTTAAGAAAGAGGAATGTTGGCAGATTCAGGCCAGACACAGAGTGCCTAGTGACACTGAAATTTCCTCCTTCCAGAGGCACTGAGGGGGGTGGCTTTAAGAGAGGATTCGTCAAATTCATGGAGGGTTAGACCATGTTGCACCTCCAGCCGCAGAGGCAGTCTACCTCTGCATACCCGTTGCGGGCGTCCCCAGTGGGGAGAGTGGGGCTGCATTTGGAGTCTGCTTGGGGCTTCCCTTGGACATCTGCTGGGCTGCTGAGAGCTGGACTAGATGGGCCTTGGTCTGATCCTGCAGGGCTGTGACAATAAGAGCCTGGAGTATGGCTGCTTCCCGAGCAATTCAGGGAACAGTAGTGCAGAGTTGCATCTCCCTGGGAAGGGGCACGTGCTCAGCAAAGCTGTCTCTTGCTTCTGGTCCTAAGAGTTGGGGTGGGGACATGGAGGAAAGGGGTGCAGCCTTCTGTAGAGGCCGGAGTCTCTCCCCTGCCTCTCTCTGCCACCTCTGAGGCAGAGAAAGCAAACCAATAGTCACGTTCATCTGTACTGGCTCAGTATGACCTATTCTGACAGATGCTGCCTTTCATATTCACGCCCAAGAGCCTTTCCGCTCCAGAGATCTGGGGCTGAACCCGGGATCTGCATGCCAAGGCTGGAGTAAGAAAGAGCCCTTGCTAGCTGGCCACGCTGGGCGCCTGCCTGGAGAGTGGAAGCCGGGGGTTGGAGGGACATCGTGCTGCTCCTGGCAACCCCCACCCAACCCGACGTCCTCCTCCGCCAGAGTGTATCTTCAGAACAACCCTCTGTGAGGGAAGCTAAGCTGGCCCAAGGACTTGCCCAAGGACTGGCCCAAGGTAGCTCAGCCAGGTTGCCAAGGCATTTAAGCATTTAAGACCGCGCATCCTTTCCCCTCAGATGAGAAAGCTGGGATGAGTCATGCTAGCAGCCTGTGGCCTTGATGGGCTTTGAGGCAGCCCAGCCCCCTTGTCTGCAAGCAGGCTGCCTCCTGGGAGGATCGGCATTTTTTTTTCAAGGGACAGAAGCGCACGACTTCCCCCTCCCACTTGCCGCCCACCCCAGTCTTTCTCCAGCGGCTCAGATTAGTGTGCCAAGCGGCTCATCCCAGGTGGGAAGTAAGAGTTTTGCATAAGTTTTTTAAGCTGATAGACAAGGAATCAGAAGTCTTTTCGTCTTCTGTTTCTTTTCATTTTTATGTTTTCAAAATGCTTGATATCTGACACTGGTTTCTGTATATTGTGTTTTCTTTGTTTTTCAAGCTTTCATAAAAAATAGCCTTTGAAACCAGCTGGTACAGTGGTCAGAAGACTTGCCTTCGTGTCCACAGAATGGAGAAGAAAAGTTCGCCCAACAAATCCCTGGGTGCGACCCCAGAGACCTCCGGCTCCCACCTGGCTGAGCCTTCTCATTGCCAGCTCACTTTGATGCCCTCTGTTCCCAGAGATACCACTGGAAGAGCTGCTTCCCTTAGCCAGGAAGAGTCGGGGTCCCAGCAGCCTTCCCAGCAGGCCTCCCACATTTCCTCCTCCTTGGGCAGTGCTCCATTGCAGGTCCCCGAGCAGCTTGCCGAAGAAAGGCCCCATGGCACTGGCCAAAGTGCTTCCCTCCCATCTCTGGATGAGGTTTCTTCTTCCCAGGGAACTGGTCACCAGTGTGCAGCGACGTTCTCTAGCTTGCAGTCTGGGAGTAGGAAAAGTATGATCAGCTTTGAGGGCATCTCCTTTGGGAGTGCTCTCCAGGGGACCCAGGCTGTTTCCTCTACCTCTAAGTCTCCAGAGGGGTCTGTCCCAGCTCCGAGCACAGCTGATCTGGCTAAAGGCGGCCAGGGGCAAGGCCAGGTAAGTCCAGATTGAGAGGTAGGGAAAGGGCTTTGAGGCTGTAATGCCCTCCTTGAGTCTCTCCAGCTGCTTTGGACAACTGCCCCCATCCCTGCCCCCTGGCCATACCGCCTGGGCCTGGTGAGAGATGGAGCCCCAGAACACCCGGAGTGCACCAGGCTGGGGAAGGATGTCATGAGGTGGAAGGCAAAAGGAAGGCAGACAGCCCATCCCGGGGTCGGTCCTTTTCCTCCTTCTAGCTTAATGGCTCACCTGAGCCGCCATCATTTAAACTGGGGAAGCAGCAGCGGCTCATCAGAACTCACAAGTTAGGAAGTCCTATGTTATAGTCCCCATCTTCTTGTTATGTCCTCTTGGTGGGGAGAATCGTGCCGTTTTCCTGTGGGTGGGCAGCCAGCCAGCAGCAGGCTGGCAGGTGGGCCCAGGGAAATGGCTTTGTTGGGGGAGCCTCAGAACTCGTCCTCTGCATGTTTGTTCCCTGTTGCCCCAAAGTGGGAACTGTCTTGCAATTCAGGCTTGTGGCACACAGGTAGAGAAGGGGAGCCGTTTGTCTCTTCAGATGCCTGGGAGAAGAGAGCAGTGGGTGGGGGCAGCCTCTGCTCCCCCTTCTAGAAAGGAGGCCTTTGCCAACATGGGTGCAATTCTGCTCCATGTGGGGAAAGTGTTTATCCATCATGGACTTGGGGGGATGCTGCTGCCAGCCAATATGGGCTTTGAAGGATATTTTTTTACTGTAGGCCTGTTTATTCTGCTGCATTTCAATGTTTGCCTATTTTCTGACCAAGTTGTAAAGTACCTTGAGATTCCCACATAATAGGTTGCAGGTAAATACTCTAAAAATAAGAACTCCCCCCCACCATCATGTCACAAAGTCAATTGACACAGAGCCTAAAATAATGCCAACGAGCTCTTCTACCTGGAAGTGCAACATCAGCCCTTCAACACATCAGCATGAGGTGCAGTTGTCACACGGCTACGACTCATAAGCCATGAATGCAGGTCTGAATAGTGCTCCTTTGGAAACCCCCACCCTCCATGCAGAAAAAGAGCATCTGCCCCTGAAATCCTTTCCGTATAAAGTGTATGAATGACAGGCAGCTAAAAAACTGTCTCCTCGGCTATTTGGCTCATGTGTCTCATAGAACACTTTGTGGGAGAGCTTGCTTGCAGATAGGGATAGCGCACGGTTGGAGAGCCTTTGATTTGTAATTGCTCTGGTTGCTTAGAAGGGTAGTTGGCGGATGAAGTTAATCAAGTCAACTTTAATCGTTTAACCTGCCAGAAAAAGGGCCAGTTTAAAACAGCGGCTGTCTAGTTCACAGAGTTCCTGAACAAGCATGCATGGAAACACCGGTTTCTATAAGAACTGAAATGTGCTTCATTTGCAACTAAGTAGAGCCTCTCTGCTAATGCAGAGCACAATCCGCAGCTTCAGGCAAGGCCATTTATATACCCAGAATCCAGAGCAGCCTTTTCTCATACTCCTCTGAAGTACCACCACTGCAACACCAGCGCTTGGCCTTCTGGCACCTGCAGGCTAGGGAAAGAGCTCTTTATTATTTTTTTTTAATAATTTTTTATTGATTTTCCAACATATATCAAAACACAACACAGCTGACAGTACACAAACAAACAAACAAACAAACATACAAACACGTATAACTTCATATCCTCTTTTTCTTAAACCTTGTTTCAACGACTTCCCCATGCCTCCCTTTTCTGCATCCCTGTTTTAAATTTTCCCAGCAACTCCTAATTTCAATTACTTATAATTCACTTTCTTTAATCCTTTTTCTCTTACCCAATTATTTGTCACTGCAATTCTGTTTTACATTACCCATAACATTTTAACACTCATTAATTTTACAACAGTTCTTAAGATAAATTTTAAATTTCTTCCAATCTTCCTCCACCGTCTCTTTCCCTTGGTCACAGATTCTGCCAGTCATCTCAGCCAGTCCCATATAGTCTATCACCTTCGTCTGCCACTCTTCCAGCGTGGGTAGTTCTTGTGTCTTCCAATACTTTGCTAAAAGAACTCTTGCTTCTGTTGTAGCATACATAAAGAACGTCCTATCTTTCCTTGACACCAATTGGCCTACCATGCCCAGGAGGAAGGCCTCTGGTTTCTTATGAAAAGTACACTTAAGTACTTTCTTGATTTCGTTATAGATCATTTCCCAGAAGGCCTTGATCCTTGGGCACGTCCACCAAAGGTGATAGAAAGTACCTTCAGTTTCCTTACATTTCCAGCATTTATTATTGGGCGTATGATAGATTTTTGCAAGCTTGACTGGGGTCATGTACCACCTGTACATCATTTTCATAATGTTCTCTCTTAAGGCATTACATGCCGTGAATTTTATACCGGTAGTCCATAACTGTTCCCAGTCAGCAAACATAATGTCATGACCAATGTCTTGTGCCCATTTAATCATAGCTGATTTAACCATCTCATCTTGTGTATTCCATTTCAACAGCAAGTTATACATTCTTGACAAATTCTTAGTATTGGGTTCCAACAATTCAGGGAAAGAGCTCTTTAGCACCCTGGGGTGGAGCTCCTTCTCAGCAAAAGCACTGTCTGCTCATTCCCAACTTCTTCAACCAGTGCCTCTGTGCCTTCTGTAAATGTCTGGACTAAATGTCTAGCAGGAAGTGTCTGTCCTCTCCAGGATGTTGAAATACTGAAGAAGGCGCCCAATAGCCCTAAGACGGGGGCGGAAACAGTACTTAATGATGATCAAGTATTGCCTATGAAGGTCCAGGAGCCTGTAGAAAACCTCCAGCCGTTGCCTGCAATACTCCAGGAGCCGCAAGGAAGAGGTATTTTTGAGAATCCTGTCTTCTCAAATTCCAGGGACATGGCCCTCCCAGTGTTAAGGTGGGGAGGTGGGGTTGGGAGTTTTCAGATAAGAGTCCAAAGTTAAAAATGTAAAGGCTAATGGAATTCTGCGCTCCGAAGGCTTGCGGATAGCCGCCTGAAGCCTGGAGAGTGAGAGGGGTCAGTGCACACCGATCCCTCTTGCTCTCCAGGCTACGCTTCGCTGGAGAGGCGCTGCACAGTTTCCCTCTCTGTGCAGCGCCCCTTCAGCGAAGCGGGAGGAGAAATGGAAGGGGCTCCATTTCTCCTGCCGATTCGCTGAAGGGACGTTTAGCAGAGAGGGGGGAAATTTTTTTTCCCCTTGTTCTCTCCCTCCTATGGTCCAGTGCGTCCTATGTTCCAGTGCGTCCTATAGAGCGAAAAATACGGTATATGTAGAATTCATTAATGAGAAATTTTAAAAAAACCTTTTTTTAAAAAAAGAAAAAATGAGTAATAATAATAAAAATGAGTAAATGAGTAAGAAGTGAATAGAAATGGATGAATAATGAGTAATAATGTATTAATAAAAAAGGGAGGGTTGTGTGTATAACTAAAGAAGAAGGAGGAGGAGGGGGGGAGGGAGAGAGAGAGAGAGAGAGAGAGAGAGAGAGAAGGGAACAAGAAAAAGGGGCAGTTTTAATTCTCCTGTGGGACCCCCAGGGCTTGGTGTTGGGTCCCTAGATCAGGGCTGAGGCGGCCGTTCCAGGAAATGGGCTCCAATGGTTCAGGCCGCCTACCTGGCTTCATAGGGCTTTAAAATACTGATAAGAAATGGACTGAAAATAAACTAAATAAAATAAAGCATGGTTTTTGCTGTGTCCCCCTGCACTGGCAGGGGAGGGTCCACGCCGCGTTCTTCTAGCCCCCAGCCAGTCCCCGGTGCACGGTTCCTCTGCTCTTTTGCTCCAGCCGCTGGTGATATTGGCTTGGGGTCGGAGCTGGGCTAGGTGGGGCGTTCCCTCCGGGCTTCCCTGTCTCTCCCGATCCCCTCCTATCGTTCTCCTCCCCGCCCCATGTTACCTGTGGGGGCGCCTTACCAATACAGTCGTACCTTGGATCCCAAACGCCTTGCGACTCGAATGTTTTGGCTCCCGAACGCTACAAACCCGGAAGTGAGTGTTCCGGTTTGTGAATGTTCTTTGGAGCCCAAATGTCCGACGGGGCTTCCGCGGCTTCGGATTGAGTGCAGGAAGCTCCTGCAGCCAATCGGAAGCCGTGCCTTGGTTTCTGAATGTTTTTTTCCCCCCCAACTTAAATTTTTATTAGTTTTCATCAAACATACATTCCAATACATTCATTGTATTAATACATCTCATACATAACATTAGCTCTATTGAGCTTTGGACTTCCTTCCTCCCCTTCAGTAAGTATCATATATTTTCATTATGTCACTGTCAGAGCTGCCCAAGGTCCCAGCTCACAAAGGACCAACGCTGCTTTGTTGTTAAATACAAAAAGTCTTTATTGAAGTTCAGTTTCACTTCCAGAGCCGCAGCGCGCAGCCCCACGTCTCAAGCTTTTGACCGCTGATGACCCTTCTGAATCTCCTCCCCCTGTACACCAATTTAAGACCCTCGCCTTGCTCCACCTTTTCCGCTGCTCCTTCCTCCTCTGGGTCCGCCTGCCCGCCGGGGTCTCGCCCTTCCTAGCCTCTTCTGACGCTGATTCCCCTGAGCCTTCTCCCTCCCTCCGGCGGGCTTTAGGAGCTGGTTCCCCATCCGGGTCTCCTGCTGTCCCGCGCCTGTACATTTGAACTTGGCGCGCGCGCCCAGCCAGCAGTTTTCCTCCTAACCGTTTCACTGCTGCTGTCACTGCTTCCCCCTTCGGGTGGGCTAGCTGCAACTGACCTCCCCTCCATTCCCCCACTCTCCGATGGAGGCGTGGTCAGCCCTGACTCACTCTCCCTCCCCTCCGGAGGAGACGCTGGCCCTGACACATGTGACTCTTCCCCCCCACTACGCTCTGGTGGGGAAACTGGTCCCGATCCTCCACTGCTGCTTTGGGGTTCCCCTCTGGCTCCTTGTTTCTGGTGCGTCCCCCCTGGGACCCCCCTTGCCCTGACCATCGGAGCCCCCTTCTGGGAATCTTCTGATTCGCTGGAGAAGCTCATAGAATCTCTCGGGCCACTGTCATACTCCCCTACGCTGCCCTCGGATTCTTCCCCTTCGCTCTCCAATTCCTCTCTCCCCAGTGCTCCTGCTCCTGATTCCCTGACAGTCACGTATTTTATACATTTATCTATTTGATCATAAGCTGTTGAAGTTAGTCAAATCCTGCCAGTGTCTTTACAGATTTACAGCTATCTCTTATATAATCCAAGTATTTACTCCAATTTTCATAAAACTTTTGTTCATCCTGATCTTTCATTCTCCCCGATATTCTAGCCAGTTCCGCATAATTAATCATTTTGACCTGCCATTCAGTAATAGTTGGTATTACTTCTGTTTTCCAATTCTGGGCTAACATAGTCCTTGCTGCTGTTGTGGCATACCGGAATAAGTTTTTATCTTTCTTTTTAACATCTTTTCCAACTAGTCCCAGTAGAAAGGCTTCGGTTTTTTTTAAAAAAGTATACTTAAACATTTTTTTAAGCTCATTGTAAATTAATTCCCAGAAGCCTTTCACTTTACTGCAATTCCACCACATATGGAAAAGATCTCCTTCTACCTCTCCACATTTCCAGCATTTGTTATTTTTCATTCTGTACATCTTTGCCAGTTTTACCGGCGTGAGGTACCACCTGTATATCATTTTCCATACATTTTCCTGTAATGCCGTACAAGCCGTGAATTTTAAGTTCACATTCCATAATTCTTGCCAGACTTCTAATTCTATATTATAACCAAAGTCTATGGCCCATTTAATCATAACCTCCTTCACCTCTTCATCTTTAGTATACCAATTTAATAATAACTCATATATTTTGGACATTGTTTTATTTTTGCTTTCTATAATATCTATGTGAAATTTTGATTTTTTATCGTCAAATCCCTTGGTTTCTAAATGTTTTGGAAGTCAAACAGACTTCTGGAATGGATTCCGTTTGACTTCCGAGGTACCACTGTATATCTTTTCGGAGCAGGGGCAATCCCATTGCCGCCTTCAGTTCTGGTAAAGCTAAGAATTGCTTGTGCAGATCTTGATGCCTTCAAGGCCGAGGCTGTCATCTGATGAGACCCAGTACTCCTATCAGAGAAGCAAATCCTCAAATACAGTCATTCCTCTTGTTCCGCTCAGTTCAGGTTACGTCTTTTCAGGTTGCGTCCCGCGGCGACCCGGAAGTAACAGAACGGGTTACTTCCAGGTTTCGCTGCTCGCGCATGTGCAGATGCTCAGAATGATGTGCAGACGCTCAGAATGTTTGTGCTAACAACACCGTATTGTTGGCATGTAGCAAAATGGATACATTATGGGATAAAACTGAAACAGCGAAATATCTGGCCATTTGGGTTCCTTTATTACATCATTTACATAAAAGTTAAAAAGCAGAATTTTAGAAAGTATTTCAAAGTGTTTAAAATGATTTAGGAATTACAAGGTTAACTTTTTAAAAATGATATTAAATAAGTTTTAAAAGCCTTTATGTGTAACTGCTGATGATGTTGGGGGGTGGGGGTGGGGGGGGGGTGGCAGCTGTGCTTCTAAGACTCCCTTAAAACTGATTTACAGTGCTGGCTCTTGGGGATTGAAAGGGCACATAAAAAGGCCTTGCCCCAAATTAAAGAAAAACCAACAAACAACCCCAGTCAAACAATTAAAAAAACCAGCTTGTGGAGCTCAGATGAACAAGTCCCACTTTGGTGCAACTTGACCGGAATGACATGCACAGATGCTCCCTTCTTTTTCTGAGTTAAAGCAGCGATTTTGGATGAGGTGTGGCATGGAGCTGAAACAGTATTTAAGAAAGCTGAAGTATTACGTGTGAAGCTCCGGGAGCTTGAAGAGAAACTCCAGGCGTTGCCAGAAACACTCCAGGAGCCACAAGCCAGAGGTATTTTTGAGAATCCTGTCTTCACATGGCCCTCCCTCCCAATGATGTTGGGTTTCAAGTCCCATCATCCATGATGAGCCCTGGCCATGTTGGCTGGGGCTTAGGGGAGTCCCACCACAGTCTGGAGCCCAGTTCAGTGCGCCTTTGTGGGCAGCTGGTAGCCATGCCAGGGTCGCCTTCGCTGCGTGGAAGGGGTGGCTTCCCCCCCACCCCCACCCCATGCGCAGGAGACCAGAGGCCAGTAGCAGACTGCGCATGTGCCTCTGAAGGGCACAAAGGTTTGCTGCCTCCTTGTGTGCCCATTTTCTTGCCAAAAAGAATAAAAATACAGCATACGGTTGCACATACCAGGCACCAATTTTAATGGTAGTTCTTTGGCTTTTCCTTCAGGTGAGGAACACGAGGAGGAGGAGGAGGAGTAGGAGGAGCAGCAGCAGGAGGAGGAGAAGGAAAAATAAAGAAAATGTGTGGGGGGGGGAGTATATATTTTCGTATATATTTCTATTATTAGTTCTATGTATTGCTTCTTTGTTCGAAAGCACGTCAAAGTGCAAGTAGATAAATAGGTACCGCTCCGGCGGGAAGGTAAACGGCGTTTTCGTGCGCTGCTCTTCTGGTTCTCCAGAAGCGACTTAGTCATGCTAGCAACATAACCTGGAAGCTGTACACCGGCTCCCTCGGCCAGTAAAGCGAGACGAGCGCCGCAACCCCAGAGTCGGTCACGACTGGACCAAATGGTCAGGGGTCCCTTTCCCTTTACTATTGCTTCTTTATTTAATAAAATTTATTTTAAAAAGCCTGCAAAGTGGTTTACCAAAACAAAAAACAAAAAACCACCACAGCAGTCAAATCAAGAAAAATTAGCAATCCTACTTTAAAACATACAATAGCTAAAATATTAAAAGAGATGAAAATTACTTCAACTTCCTAAGCTTCTAGGTATGCTTGCCTCAACAAGAACGCTTTTAGCAGGTGCCTGAAAAGCGTCTAGCAAAGGCACGTGCTTTGTTGCAAGAGGCGGGGAGTTCCAAAGGGCAGGTGCTGCCACACTAAACCATGCAGTACAGATATTCTGCGGAACCTGTAGGAGTGCTTGAATCTGTTAGAATTCCAGCTCCATGATTGCAGTCATGGGATTGTTGTCTATGTTTTGACTCCACAGAGTGGGAAGTGACGGCGACAGGATGTTTGTGTTCCTGTGTTCCGCGAAGTGGGACTATTGTCCTTTGTTCTTTTTCTCTTTGCTGTTTGATGCTCGAGAGAGAGGGAGCCATGTTGCAGTGCTCCGTGTCTGTGTTGATATGTAAATAAAGCCGATTAGCCAAAATGCTGAATTGCTAAGGTCTGTCACACATGATGCACAAACTCTGCGGATCCCTAAGTGTGCCGGTGTCACTTGGCATCGTTCGCTGTGATGTTCGGGCTGAAGAAAGCTTATGAAGCTCCCAAACGATCGACCAGGAGGGAGGGAACATGCCAGTCGGGCACGTGTCTCTGCCAAGGTGCTACTCGAGTGTAGGCTGAACTCCTGACAGAAACTACGGAAAGGGAGGTTTTAGTCATGGGGATTTCACCATGCTCTGAAAAGGAAAACATTGATTTCAACAGCAGGCCTGCACAGCAGCAATCTACTCGCCTGCGAGTCTCATCATGATCAGTGGGACTTCTTCCCGAGCCGGCGGTGCATAAGATGGGCTGCACCCCTTGCACCCAACTTGTACCTAAAACTCTGCACAAGCCTGCACCAGAGAAGAGTGGAGCTGGAAGGGACCCCTGAGGGTCATCAAGCCAACCCCCTGGGGCAATGCAGGAATCTCAAGTAGACTATCCCTGACCGATGGCCCCCCGTCTTCTGTTTTTCCTCTCAGCCAGGACACACAACAACGGAGACTGGAGGTGGGGGGAAAGATAAATTTTGACGAGGGAAAGGCAATGGGGCAGATTTGTCAGGCGCACACAGGCACAGCTTGAAGACTTTACGCAGAGAGGAACCCCACACGGGAGACACAGATACACAAGCACACAGAAGTCAATAACCCAAGAGTGGCTTCTAAGTGGGGGGTTGGCTGAGGACAGGGTGGGGCGGAAACATGTGGAGCTTTGCAGAGGGGAGGCAGAAAGCGTTTGTCAGAGGGAAACTTACTTTCCCTTTTTAGAAACTGGCCAAGATCCCTTCTGCATTTGCAGCGCTGCCCCCAAAGTGACCCTTTCAATCCACTTGGTAGTCCAGCTGTAGGCGCTGGTCTTCCAGGCAGAATGAAAGGCGCACCCACCGATCCCGCTTCCTTCCTCTCCCTTCCTGCCCCCCTCCGTTCTTTGCTCACCTGCCTCCTTCTCGTCCTCTCCCCTGCCTGCCTCCTCCAGCCGGGAGCGCCCACCCACGACCCCCAGCTTCCCAAGCCTACAGTGAATGTGTCCCCCCCCCCCGCAGGATGACACCCAGTGCGGACCGCCCCCACCCTGCTCCGCCACTGCTCTGGAAGAAGCTGTTCTGCTGAGAGCATGACATCTCTGAAGACTCGGCTGGGGTTCTGTAATCTCTGGTGATACATCCCACTGGCTGAGGTGTGGTGAGCTGCAGACTGACTCCCACAAGTCACCAGCTGAGAGGTCCATGGTCCAGATGCCACTACACCCATAGGTGCTGAAAAGTACCAACTTGAATGGCTCTGAAAGGAAATCAGACAAATTCAACGTTGAGATTTCTATGCTGTCCATCGGACTGGGTTGCCCCAGCCATTCTGGGCGCTGCCAGCAAATTGAAACATCCAAAACAGTAAAACACCCCAAAATCTTTCCTGTACTGAAGCCAATTGGATTGACTGTTGAATCTTCTTCCAAGTACTTTGGAAAGGACAGGAGCTTTCCCTGCACTTGAGAGCAGTCAGCTAACATAGGGGTACAGGCCAGGCCACAGGCCACTCCCAGCTCAATCCCCTCACCTCAGCATCGGCCGCCTGAGGCAGCTGCCTCACTCTGGCTCATCAGAGGTCCGGCCCTGCTTGGGAATATGAGTGGGAGAGGGCCATTGCACTCAGGTCCTGCTTATGGGCTTGTTGTGAGCCTCTGCTGGGCAACTATGGGGAACTAGGTGCTGGACTAGATCATCCATTGGTCTAATCCAGAAGGACTGTTCTTACATCCGGGGTGGACTGGAGGCAACTCCAACTTGCAAAAAGCCCTGGAACACCAAGAATTGCAGACTCCCACACTAGCAAGCAAATGAGCTATTGCTTCGCTTCTTAAAACAAAAGAAAAAAACAAACCCCTTTGGCCAAGCTTGGCGACCACGTCCAGTAGCAAACAGACCAATGAAAGTTGCATTTTTGTGTGGGTAGGAAGGGTGTCATTTTCCTTTGGCTGATTTAGGTCCTCGGCTTTTAGACTCCAGAACTGGCACAAACAGGGATGGAACTCTGCTTCAGTTCAAAGGGAGGTATGATTGGCAGGCAAGGTGACACAGCCAGTTATGTGGAAGGGAGGATGAGGAGGGTGGGGAGGTCACAAGGGAGGAAAGAGCTCTGCACCTCAGCTCGGAATTATTTTGGAAGAGTGGAGGGGAACAGAGGAAACCTTTCTTCCCTTTCAGTCTTTTCTCCCCCCCCTCCTTTTTTCTCCCCCCCCCCTTTTCTAAGAATATGCTATACGGAATTTCCGAGGGGGAAATTCGCTACGGATCTCGCCTTCCCCAGAAACCCCTTCACATAGCTAGGGCGCGAGACAATGAGCTCGAGACTTCCGGTTGGCGCCAGCGCTCAATGGCGGTCTCCCGCTGAGCTCCGCTTAGGGAGACTGCTCCACGAGTTCGGGTCTGACCGCTACGGCGAAGCGGGGACCCCTAAAATCTCAGGCGCGGAAGCCTGAGAGCACGGAGGCTCGGTGGGCACCTTAAGCGCCCCCCCTCACTGCAAAGGAGCCTTTTTAAAGGCTCCGGAGCGGCATCGGGGAGCGCGGTGCTGAGAGCCGCTACCCAGCCCGTGGAGTGAAGCCGCATCGCCATTGACGGAGAGCGCCGATTCCTTCCTGACATTTGGAATTTAATTGGATTATCCGTGAGTAAGACTGAACAACAACTTTAAAAGAAAATACCTGGAAATTGGCTGAAAACGGAGAAGGTAAAAAGTAAGGAAGTCTGCCTTCCCCGGACTGCATGTTAACTAAAGCAACGAAATAGGAAGCTGCAATTTGACAGGAAGCAGCTTTAAAATTGACGGACTCAGACATTGGACTTAAATCCCCCCCTTAGCAGGCAGGGGCGGGGGGGGAGACTTTTGATTTGCATCACCTGCATGAAAGAAGTATAGAAGGGGAATTTTCTGCCGTTTTGAACCCTTGGGGAGGACTGCCTGGAAAGTGAGCCACCGGGACTGAGAACTGTCATTAGAGACTTGTTACAAAGTTGGTGCTTTGCCTTTTTACAACAAGTAAAGAACTTATTTGCTACAAGTCTGGCACTCTGGAAAGTTACAATTTGACAACATTTGGGAAATATTGGACAATTGGTTGTTACTTTTGTTACCTTTGAAGGGAACCCTTGTTTCTTTGTATTTGAAACTTCGGACTGCTCCCTCTAGAGGGTTGCAGGGAAATAGTTATTATTTTCACTGTAAGGAACAGGCTTGTGGAGTTTTCCATCTGAAAGTAATTCCCGTGGGAACGACCTTGGGACATGAGTGGCCCAGCAGAAGAGATAACAACAAGAGCTAAGAGTAAAGCTGCTCAGAAAAAAGGGGTTCTATCTCAACTTCAGCTGCAGCAGGCGTGGCTACAACTTTATCTATGGATCCAGTGGCACAGGCATTAGTCAAAATAAATGAAGCTCTGGAAACGCTTACAAAGCAGAGTACGGAAAACTCTAAACAGTTGAAAGAATTGTCAACAAAATTGGATTTAAATACAGAGTCAATAAACAAATTGGTTCAAGAAAATGAGACAACTAGAAAGATCGCTGAAGAGGCAAAAACTTCTGCAGAAGAGGCAAAAACTTCTGCAGAAACTACACAGGAAAAGTTAGTACCAGTCTGCAAAAAGCTGGAAGAGCATGATGCGGCCCTGTCTTTGCTGGAACTACAGAGGAAAAATAGGAATTTGAGATTGAGGCTGATCCCAGAAAGTGAAAAGGACAATTTGATAGACTTTCTTACAAAAGAGTTTCTGGAATTTTGGCAGGACAATTTGAAAGAAGAGGAATTCAAGATAATAACCACTTTTAGACTGGGCAGGAGACAAAACAGAAAGAGCCCAAGAGACTGTTTGATAACTTTGAGATCTCAGGAGGAGAGAGATAAGATATTAAATTTACATTTTCAAAGAGCTCTTGAGATTGAAGATTCCCGTGTGCAGATATTCAAAGATATTCCTAAATATATTTTGGAAGTGAGGACCCATTACAAGGATTTGGTCACTCTATTGAGAAAGAACAACATACCATTCAGGTGGGAGTTCCCACAAGGCCTGTCTTTCAATTACAAAGGAAAGAAAATTAAAATAAAAACAGTGCAAGATAAAGAACAATTCTTGGAAAGGAACGAGGAGGACCTTTTGAAGGAAACAGTGGAACCTACAGACCTAACAGAATTACCAGACATTTCAAACTTATCTTTTGGGCTTAAAACACCAACAGAAGAAGACTTGCTTGGAGCAGTTGGAGGAACAATTAAGTAAACAACAAGATGTCTCTGCAATTTCTAAGCTGGAATTGTAATGGACTTAATCTTCCTAGGAAAAGACGTGAGGTTTTTCACATTTTAAAAAAAGAACATTTGGACTTGATTTGTTTACAAGAAACTCACGTGACTAGAGTACACCGAAAATTACTTATTAATAAAAGATTAGGACAGGAATTTATTTCATCGGACAAAGTGAAGAAAAGAGGAGTGGTGATCTATGCAAAGGAAAAGTTGGCCCCCAAATTAATTTTTAAAGATGAACAAGGAAGGTATTTGGCAATCGAAATTCAAGTTCAAGGAGAAAAATTACTGATAATAGGAATTTATGCACCGAATGAAGGGAAGTCAGAATTTTTCAAGAAATTGCATGAGACATTAATGGACTATTTGGACTATAATGTAATTTTGATGGGAGATATGAATGGAGTGGTCTCTACAAACATGGACAAAGCACAAAGACAGGTGGTCTCCAAGGATGGGAGACTACCAAAGACTTTTTTTGAAATGACTGACAATATGAACCTGATTGACATTTGGAGAACAAGGAACCCTCTTGAGAGGGAGGGAACTTTCTTCTCTGAGGCAAAAATGACTTGGACCAGAATTGACGAAATATGGGTAACTAGTGGGATGGCATCAAAGATTAAGAAAGTGGAAATCTGCCCAAAGACTTGCTCCGACCATAACGCTGTAAAGATGGAGATGAACCCAACAACAGCTGGCTCCTTTAGATGGAGGATGAATGACTCCCTGTTTAGAGATGAAGAGGTGTATAAAAAGGCCCAGAAAGTGGTAAAGGACTACTTTGAGATAAATCTGAGAACAGAAGTGGAAAAAAGAGTAATTTGGGACGCAAGCAAAGCCGTTATGCGAGGATTTTTAATACAACAGAATGCTATAAAAAGGAAGAGACAGAATGAGAAGAAAGATAAGATTTTGGAAAAGATAAAAGAAGGAGAAAAAAAATTGAGATCCAAACCAAAGTCACATGAAATTTTGAGAGAAATTAAGTTTTACCAGAGCCAATATATGGAATTGATGAATCAAGAGATAGAATGGAAAATAAAACAAATGAGACAAAAGACATTTGAATCAGCAGATAAATGTGGGAAACTTCTGGCATGGCAACTGAAGAAGAGACAAAAACAAAATACGGTTACAAATCTAGAAGTTGAGGGAAAGAACATTTATAAACCAAATGAGATTAGAAACTGTTTTCAGAGTTATTTCAGGAGACTTTATGCACAAGGGCCGGTGAAAGAAAAAGAAATAGAAGAATTTCTTAAAAAATATGGATTACAAAAAATTTCTGAACAAAGTAAAGTGATTTTGAACCAGAAGATAACTGATCAAGAAATCGCGGGAGCCATTCAAACTATGCAATTGGGAAAATCTCCAGGACCTGATGGACTAACCTCCAGATACTACAAAGTTTTGAAAGAATGGCTTATACAACCGTTGAAGGAGGTCTGTAACGAAATCTTAGAGGGGAAGAAGGCACCTGAATCATGGAAAGAAGCGAATATTACACTTATACCAAAATCAGAGACTGAGAAGAACCA
The DNA here is from genome assembly GCF_964270895.1 of Podarcis filfolensis. Lineage (NCBI taxonomy): Eukaryota > Metazoa > Chordata > Lepidosauria > Squamata > Lacertidae > Podarcis > Podarcis filfolensis. The sequence continues at coordinate 11,481,447 of NC_139619.1, forward strand.
GATTAAGAACTACCGCCCTATATCACTACTCAATGTGGATTACAAAATTTTTGCAGACATTTTGGCAAAAAGACTGAAAAGAGTTTTGGTGGGGGAGATTCATAAAGACCAAGCGGGCTTTCTTCCAGGAAGACATCTGTCAGACAATGTGAGAAATATAATAGATATTATGGAGTTATTAGAAGTTAATATTAATACCAAGGCAGTATTAATATTTGTGGATGCGGAGAAAGCCTTTGACAATATTTCTTGGAGCTTTATGAAAAAGAATCTCCAAGGGATGGGGGTAGGCCAAGGTTTTGAGAATGGTATAGGTGCAATTTATTCTGAACAAAAAGCAAAATTGATTGTAAATAATGTGGTTACTGAAGAATTTGCTATTGAAAAAGGGACACGACAGGGGTGCCCAATATCCCCATTACTTTTTATATCTGTCCTGGAGGTTTTATTAAACATGATCAGAGGGGACCAGCTGGTTAAAGGGGTTCAGGTCGGAGCTAAACAATATAAATTGAGAGCGTTTGCAGATGACCTAGTATTAACTTTACAAGAGCCAGACACTAGTACGAGAAGAGTTTTAGAGTTAATACAAATATTTGGTCAAGTAGCAGGTTTTAAGTTGAACAAACAAAAAACGAAAGTACTGGATAAAAATCTAACAGTTGCTGAAAGAGAGAAGTTCCAGAGTGAAACTGGTTTAATGGTAGCAAAGAAGGTGAAATACCTGGGGATTAATTTGACATCTAAGAATGTTAACCTATTTAAAGATAATTATGAGAAATGTTGGACAGAAGTGAAGAAAGATCTAGAAATATGGTCAAATTTGAGACTTTCCTTGTTAGGCCGAATCGCTGTTATTAAGATGAATGTTTTGCCGAGAATGTTATTTTTGTTTCAAACATTGCAGATTGTGGATAAAATGGATTGTTTCAAGAGGTGGCAAAAAGACATATCTAGATTTGTCTGGCAGGGCAAAAAGCCCAGAATAAAATTTAAGATACTAACTGATGCAAAAGAAAGAGGGGGGTTTGCCCTGCCGGACTTAAAATTGTATTATGAATCAGCGGCTTTTTGCTGGCTGAAAAACTGGCTGCTTCTTGAAAACACAGACATTTTGGATTTGGAAGGGTTCAATAACAGATTTGGCTGGCATGCATATATATGGTATGACAAGGTTAAAATCCATCAAGGTTTCAAAAACCATATTGTTAGGAAAGCACTATATAATGTTTGGATTCGGTATAAAGACTTGCTGGAAAATAAAACCCCTAGGTGGTTGTCACCAATGGAAGCTAAGGAAGTGAAAAAACTTAATATGGAATCCAAATGGCCAAAATACTGGGAAATTATAGAGCATGAGGAGGGAAAAGTGAAATTGCAGAGTTATGAGAAATTGAAGTCTAAAGTAAGAGACTGGCTTCATTACTACCAGATAAATGAAGTCTTCAAACAGGACAGGAAAATTGGCTTCCAGGTGGAGAGGTCAAAATTAGAAACAGAGCTTTTGGAACCCAATACTAAGAATCTGTCAAGAATGTATAACTTGCTGTTGAAATGGAATACACAGGATGAGACGGTTAAATCAGCTATGATTAAATGGGCACAAGACATTGGTCATAACATTATGTTTGCTGACTGGGAACAGTTATGGACTACCGGTATAAAGTTTACGGCATGTAATGCCTTAAGAGAGAACATTATGAAAATGATCTATAGGTGGTACATGACCCCAGTCAAGCTTGCAAAAATCTATCATACGCCCAATAATAAATGTTGGAAATGTAAGGAAACGGAAGGTACTTTCTACCACCTTTGGTGGACGTGCCCTAGGATTAAGGTCTTCTGGGAAATGATTTATAATGAAATGAAAAAGGTGCTTAAATGCACTTTCGTGAAGAAACCAGAGGCCTTTCTCCTGGGCATGGTAGGCCAATTGGTGTCAAGGAAAGATAGGACGTTTTTTATGTATGCGACAACAGCAGCAAGAGTTCTTTTAGCAAAGTATTGGAAGACAAAAGAGCTACCCACGCTGGAAGAATGGCAGACAAAGGTGATAGACTATATGGGACTGGCTGAGATGACTGGCAGAATCCGTGACCAAGGGAAAGAGACGGTGGAAGAAGATTGGAAGAAATTTAAAGTTTATCTTAAGAACTGTTGTAAAATTAATGAGTGCTAAAATGTCATGGGTAATGTAAAACAGAATTGTACTGATAAATAATTGGGTAAGAGAAAAAGGATTAAATAATTGGGTAAGAGAAAAAGGATTAAAGAAAGTGAATTATAAGTAAGTAAAGTGATAAGTAATTGGATTGAAATTAGGGGTTGCTGGGAAAATTTAAAACAGGGATGCAGAAAAGGGAGGTATGGGGAAGTCGTTGAAACAAGGTTTAAGAAAAAGAGGTTAAGAAAGTATACGTGTTTATATGTTTTTTTGTTTATGTATTGTCTTGTATTGTTTTTTAATATGTGTTGGAAAATCAATAAAAAATTATATATAAAAAAAGAGACAATGAGCTCGAGAAAGCCCTTTCCTTCCCCTGTCGCACCAAGCACCACATCTTTTTTTATTAATAAAAGACCCTGCTTCCCTCTTTCTGGTATGAAAGCGTATCAATATGAACGGGGACTTGGGAATGAACTCTGTATTTACATACTGCTGCGTATAGCCCAATCAAAAGCATCGGATTTGGACAGCTAGCCAATAGCGCTTAGCGGATAGCGGCCTCTAGTGGACAGAATCTTACCGCTGCCTGTTTCCGTTCTGCGGAGCAGCGGAGCTTCGCCAGCTTGACTGAGCTCCTGAGTGGCCGCCTGCTGAGAGAACAATGGACTCAGTCCATCAAAAGCCCATTAACTGGTTTCTATTGCCAAAAGTGATCCTTTGTTGCAAGAAATCTGTCAAGCCATTTCCCTTATGGACTGCTGGCTTAGGAAAAGCCCCTCACTTCAGAAAATCCACCCCCTGCATCAATTTCCTCCATTCCAACACCATTCTTGCCCTTAAGGAAATGACTCTTTCCCCCTCTATCTCCCGCCATAATCCCTCAAGCGTGAGGACACGTGTACACCCAGGGAAGTGCCCAAAGGTGACACTTACTGAGCAGTTAGTTGGCCAAAGAAACCAAGAGCCCATCCCCAGACTTGCCCCAGGGTATGGATGTGCAGGAGGGTGCATATCTGAGTGTTAGTACTGAACTGCATTGTTTCCAATATGATGTGCTTCTGAATGGGTACTCCTCTTCATCTTTTAGCTCATCAAGCCATACTTTAAAATGGTGTTTACATGTGACTAGGGTTGGGTAAGGTCCTTACCGTCAGGATGTTAATAGTTGGATGCTCAGTTGAGGTTTATCCCCTTCTCTTCAGCTGTTTAAGGACTGCCCCTCTTTCTGATTTACTGCCGCTGAACTTTGTGCCATCTGCAGATTTCAACATGCTTCTACTTCACCTGACCCAAACCATTGGTTGGCTTTCATTGAGTTCTGTGGACACAGTAAAAAAAAGCTGCCATCTGGTTTCTCTCTGGATGTTCGGATTGTTGAACACAGATTTGCTCTCCACCGTAACCATGTCTCTCAGCATACCACTTTATTTCCCCCCAGATAGGTGGCAACTATTCACTTGTAGGAAGATGTGCTTATTAAGATTACAACATTGCAGTGGGAGCAAAAGCCACCTTTCTTCTCTCAAGAGGGTTAGTCGAGTTTCTGTTCTTACGGAAAAATCCAGGTGGGAGGCTGCTCAGAGCCCGCGGGTCCCTGCGGAACAAAGAAGGAGGCCAGCCACCAAGCGGAGCAAATAGCGGAGACCAAAGTTGATTGCGCAACAGGTTCAGAGAGGAATTGAACCCCGAGAACGGGGTGACAAGGACTTTTAAAAGTGCCTATCTTATCCCAGCAGACAGTTCGCTAAACATCACCACTCCATCAGAAAAGGGGAGGGTTATACATGGTTAACATAGGAGGAATGTGTTGGGGTAACATGCAAATACAGGATATGTCTTGGGAAATCTGCTCCACTTCCCAGTGGGGAGGAGTTGCGGTGGACCACGTGGCCACCCACTCCCCACCAGGGGCGGGGGACTCTGTCCCCCGTTGCCTATGGGATCCCGGCCACGTCAGAGCCCGGCCAGCCAACCCCCAGAGAACTTTCTCTTTGGCTCGCTTCCTCAATCACCCGCCCTCCCTCCCTATTTTGCACGTTAGGCAATGGCCTTGCTATGGACTACGGTTGGTCGCCTTGGTTGTCCGAGGGGCCTGGTAGGAATTTTTCCACTGGGCAAATTGGCACTGGCCACTTGGTTTTCGCCTACCTCGTAGCAATCGTCACAACTTTGATAGGGTTGCAGTTAGGCATTGTTTGACCTTGTGTGGGGGAGGGGAGGTGTGGCCACCACCTGCCCCTCCATGCTTAAGGGTATTCCGTTAAAGGAATCCGGGGGTGTTGATCTAGTCTGAAGCCCGGCTGGGGGGCTAAGGCCTTGACACGACCCCGACGGGAGCACCAGGGGGAGCTTGAGTTGGTTCGCATCAACAGGGCTCCCCCTACCGGTGGTTTACCCTTACTGGGACTTCCTGCACAATGGGCAGGAGTCAGATATAGTCAGGTCCAATCAATGCCTAAGCCAATACCGCTCACATTCTTTAATTTCAATAAAGTTGTGGCCAAAATTTGCCCAGTAACATAAACCTAATATCCGTGTCCTTGTGTGAGTCATTTCCAACGAGGGGGTCTCGACACCCAAGTACATTCTAAGCACCTACTGGAAGAGGACAATAGAACTTTGGTTTGCATAGTCTGCCGCCTGGGTAAGTCCGGAGGAGAGCTTTTGCCCAGCGATTGTCACCTACGGGTAAAGTACCTTCGTGTGAGTAGGTGACCTCCCCCTTGGGGAATTCTGGCGGGGACCCAGGGGTTCCCAAGTCCTTGGCCAACGAAGCAGACTGGCGGTGGAATGAAGAGAATCGGTGAAACCAGTGGTTTTCTATGAATTTCCAAGTGTTTTTAGGCTTTTTAAATACAGACGGTTCTTTTCGGAAGTGGCCTGGCCTGACATTGCTACATTGTATCTAGCTGGACCATAAAGAAGGCTGATCGCCGAAGAATGGATGCTTTTGAATTCTGGTGCTGGAGGAGACTCTTGAGAGTCCCATGGACTGCAAAAAGATCAAACCTCTCCATTCTTAAGGAAATCAGCCCTGAGTGCTCACTGGAAGGACAGATCCTGAAGCTGAGACTCCAATACTTTGGCCACCTCATGAGAAGAGAAGACTCCCTGGAAAAGACCCTGATGCTGGGAAAGATGGAGGGCGCAAGGAGAAGGGGACGAGATGGTTGGATTGTGTTCTCGAAGCTACCAGCATGAGTTTGACCAAACTGCGGGAGGCAGTGGAAGACAGGAGGGCCTGGCGTGCTCTGGTCCAGGGGGTCACGCAGAGTCAGACAAGACTAAACGACTAAACAACATCTAGTTTTGATTGGATTAAGAGGGTAACAAGGTTTCGATTGGCTCAGTCCGTTGTTCTCACAGCAGGAGCTGTCATCACCTTGTCAGCGCTCAGTGAAGCATGCAAAACAGCTGGAGCTGAGCTTCCTCTGCAGAGCCATGGCATTGCTGCGATTGGCTGAAGGGCTACATTCAACGCCATCTGATTGGCTAGAGCGCATCCTCATGCAAATACATTGTTCATTCATCAAATACATCGATCGTGTATAGCATCGGGATACGGGGTCAGAAATGGCGCTTTCTTCAAGGGGTTTTGGACTTTTGTGCGGTGCTTGGTGCAACGTTGTGACGGGGCGAGGGGAGTCCTAGTGTGGCAGGGTTCCCTTGAGGTCATCGCCTCGGGCTCTACGTCTCTTACTCGGGAGTAAGACTTCGTTCATATGCCCCCCTCCATTCCGTAACACTCTTCATATGGACTTCATGGACTGTGCACTCTTGCAGGGTCTGCTTCCAGAAACTACTATTGCTGGTGTATATATTTTGGCAGAAATGGTTTAGAAATATGCACGATGGCAAGCAGGCAGACAGGAACAGTTACAAAGCAACCTTGGTCCTGCCTAGCCTGGAAGCCATTTCCAACTAGTGAAATGGAAACCTTTCAGCAACCTTTACAACCATCTACAAACCCCGAAGTTTGTATTTTCTTGAGCTTTCTCTAGAAAAGGGGCTGTTTTGTATATTGGAGCAGGCTAGTGTATTAGCTCTCATGTTTTGTGTAAAGCAATCCCTTGTTAAGTACCGTCAGCTGAATTGGGCTTGTGCCCAGATCTTAGTGTTCGGAGTCAATTTAGTCTGGGGGTCCGGCACACTTCCCTGGCGCAGCTCTGACCTTTCTCAAAGACCTTTGACTCCAGCAGAGTAAACACAGCAGAAGGGGAAGCAGGAACGTTCTGTCGTGTGGTAATAACTCAGGCTGAAACACAGCAGTCTCCTTATCTTAAGTCTTTATTTTCGTACAGATCAACACATCGTAAATCTTCCCGGTGAGACGCAACCCATGTCGACTCTCTCCGTGTGCGTCTTTCTCTCTCTCTCTCAGAGATACAGAACACTCCCACTTGCGTCAGTGTTCTTTTGCCACGCCTCGAAGAATGTGAGGCGTCATCACTCAGAACTCTTAACCCTGTAAGTTCTGAGCCACTCCCAACACCCCCTCTCGAATCACGTTCTGAGAGGACCTCTGAGTGTTCAACACCTTCCCCATTGCCTTCCGTCCCTTCCTGGCATCGTTGTTAGGCACCTGTTGAACCTCACAAACCTCAGGTTCGCACTGTGCGAAACCAACCCACGCATTTGTGACCTGAAACCTCTCAGGTGGAATTCCCTTTGTTGCCCGTGAAGACCGCCTGGGCACAAACTGGGATTCTTCTCTTGACCCACTGGGGCCAGCTTGTGCGTCTTCCTCATCAGAGTCCCCCTCTGACTTGACACGTCTGTGAGCTTTCTCCATTATGCGCACAGGAGATGAGGGCTCACTCTTGGACACTCCTTTCACAACCTGTGGAGACGCCTCTCCCTGGTCCTGATCCTGATCATCGACCAGATCATCATTACCTGGCTCTCCCTCCTGCTCAGATTCGGATTCAGACAGACAATCTGAGACAGTGTCATGGCTGACTTTGCGCCTTGACCTATTTCCTTGCTGCTCTTTGAACTCAGCATGCTTGCTGACCAGAAGCTTGGTCTGATCACCTTCTGGGTATGCAAATCTCCACCCCTTGGTCGCGGGTTCATACCCACAGAAGATCATTTCCTGGTACCTTGGACCACCTTCTTGCTGCAACCACTTTGGTACAGGCACCATGGCCCTGCAACCAAACGAACGGAAGAAATGCACCTGTGGCTTCTGTCCGTTGAGCAAGAAATATGGGGTGTCACCTACCACTGCATTGTAGCACCTGTTCATCGTGAAATTGGCCGTCTTTACCGCCTCCCCCCAAAAACTGTGAGGCAAACCAGAGTCATCCAGTAAGATCTCGGATGCTCGAACCAGAGCTTTACTCCTCAGCTCTGCCACGCCACTCTTCTGAGGCGAAGTCACCTTGTGACGTATCCCCCTCTGGCGAAAGAAACCCTTTAGAGCAGACCCAGTGACCTCAGAACCACGGTCAAACTGGAAACCTTGCACCTTGGTGGAGAACCTCTGTTCCACCTCTGCAACCCAATCTTTGATCAGTTGCGCTGCTTCCTCCTTAGCTTTCAGCGTGAAAGCCCATGCGTTCCTAGTATAATCATCTGTCAGCACCATCAGCCACATGGCCTTGCCCAGACTTGGCTGTGGCATACCTAAAAGGTCTGCATGCACAAGCTCAAAAGGCTTTGTGGTTACTCTCTCCACCCTGGGATGATTAAATCCCTTGTTCCTGGCTTTTCTGCAAGCCTTGCAATTCAAAGGTTTACCACATTCTTTTACCTTGCAACCTTTGGTGCACTCTGATAACATCTGGACGTCCTCACAGGACCCATGTGACATTCTCTTGTGCCACACGCAAGCACACGACACATGAGTGTGCCCCCCTCCCTCTAGAGGTGATTCCAGAACAAAAAGATTGTTCTGATTTTTCCCAACACGTACCAGTTGCTCTCCACCTCTGGAAATGGTACAAACATTGTTTTCAAAACTCACAGAATATCCCTCCTGTAAAAGGCAAGGTACAGATAGCAGGCAATGTTTTATCTCAGGGAGAACATAAACCTTCACTTCAGCCTGTAAAAAAGAGACAAACATGTTAGAAACATGGGTTACACGTCCCTGTGAACCTGTAGCAAATCTAACTGTTTTCTCAGTTGAAACAGCCTTGCAGTTCCACATTTGTCCATCAGGTGGCGCTGTGACCAGATGGGCATTCGCAGCCGAGTCAACAACCCAACGTAGGACTCTCCCCCCTCTGGAGTTGTCCTTCTTTGTTGCCTTAGCAACTGACTTTCTGCAGGTGTTGTTGTTGTCCAAAACCGCCATCGAAGCGGTCAGCTGATAAGCCTTCTCACGCCTGCTCCCTCTGTTGCCATGGAAACCCGCCTGGTTCCCATGGGAAATGTCCTTGGGACTTTCCTGCCCTTTGTCTCGCTGTGGACAGCTTCTGCGCAGGTGCTCCGGAGAACCGCAAACAAAACAGCAACGAATGGAAAACTTTTCAAACTTGCCTTTGGACGTCAGTGCCCCCCCACTCTTGCCAGCAGCTCTACTAGAGGCTTCTCTTTGAGGCTTGGGGACGTGGCTTTTGGCTTCCAGCTCTGTGGTTTCTCTGCAAACCCCCTCCAGCTCCTGCCAAACAGCCTGGGCACTCTCAAGACCCTTGGACTGGCCTTTCTGGCCTGCACCCCCAAACTTAGGTGCACAGCCTCCAGAGGAACAGCTTGCCACTGCTTTCCTCTTTCCAGCTTTCAGCAGCTTTCCAGCACACGGCTGCTCATCTCTCTGGCGTGTCAAAGCATCGCAGCAGCATTCAGACACGGCTTCAGCCCACTTTGGGCTTTCAGGGCATTCCTCAGCCCCTTCAGCGTCTGTGCAGCATCTGGCCCCCTCTGGGCGTCCCTCAGGCTGGCGTCTAGCCCCCTCTGGTGTGGCTCCCACTCTTCTCAGTGCCTGCCAACCTTCCCAGGGCTCCTTCCCGTCTGCCTCTTCAAAAGGGACTGCACGTGATTCATGGCTGTCTGCCATCTCTCCCCCGGGGCCCGGCCTACTTACAGGTAGCAGCAGCGCCTCCCGGTCCGGCAGATGTCAGCTCCTCCCAGCGAACTCCTGGCTGGCCTTTGGCTGCTCCTCAGCCGATTCTGCCTGCAGTTTCACTTCCCAGCGTCTCATCGGCTGGCCTCTGGCTGCAGTTCTCTCACACGCACGAACGTTGCTTATCTTTATTGCTGACCACCATAACCTGTTCGGAGTCAATTTAGTCCGGGGGTCCGGCACACTTCCCTGGCGCAGCTCTGACCTTTCTCAAAGACCTTTGACTCCAGCAGAGTAAACACAGCAGAAGGGGAAGCAGGAACGTTCTGTCGTGTGGTAATAACTCAGGCTGAAACACAGCAGTCTCCTTATCTTAAGTCTTTATTTTCGTACAGATCAACACATCGTAAATCTTCCCGGTGAGACGCAACCCATGTCGACTCTCTCCGTGTGCGTCTTTCTCTCTCTCTCTCAGAGATACAGAACACTCCCACTTGCGTCAGTGTTCTTTTGCCACGCCTCGAAGAATGTGAGGCGTCATCACTCAGAACTCTTAACCCTGTAAGTTCTGAGCCACTCCCAACACCCCCTCTCGAATCACGTTCTGAGAGGACCTCTGAGTGTTCAACACCTTCCCCATTGCCTTCCGTCCCTTCCTGGCATCGTTGTTAGGCACCTGTTGAACCTCATAAACCTCAGGTTCGCACTGTGCGAAACCAACCCACGCATTTGTGACCTGAAACCTCTCAGGTGGAATTCCCTTTGTTGCCCGTGAAGACCGCCTGGGCACAAACTGGGATTCTTCTCTTGACCCACTGGGGCCAGCTTGTGCGTCTTCCTCATCAGAGTCCCCCTCTGACTTGACACGTCTGTGAGCTTTCTCCATTATGCGCACAGGAGATGAGGGCTCACTCTTGGACACTCCTTTCACAACCTGTGGAGACGCCTCTCCCTGGTCCTGATCCTGATCATCGACCAGATCATCATTACCTGGCTCTCCCTCCTGCTCAGATTCGGATTCAGACAGACAATCTGAGACAGTGTCATGGCTGACTTTGCGCCTTGACCTATTTCCTTGCTGCTCTTTGAACTCAGCATGCTTGCTGACCAGAAGCTTGGTCTGATCACCTTCTGGGTATGCAAATCTCCACCCCTTGGTCGCGGGTTCATACCCACAGAAGATCATTTCCTGGTACCTTGGACCACCTTCTTGCTGCAACCACTTTGGTACAGGCACCATGGCCCTGCAACCAAACGAACGGAAGAAATGCACCTGTGGCTTCTGTCCGTTGAGCAAGAAATATGGGGTGTCACCTACCACTGCATTGTAGCACCTGTTCATCGTGAAATTGGCCGTCTTTACCGCCTCCCCCCAAAAACTGTGAGGCAAACCAGAGTCATCCAGTAAGATCTCGGATGCTCGAACCAGAGCTTTACTCCTCAGCTCTGCCACGCCACTCTTCTGAGGCGAAGTCACCTTGTGACGTATCCCCCTCTGGCGAAAGAAACCCTTTAGAGCAGACCCAGTGACCTCAGAACCACGGTCAAACTGGAAACCTTGCACCTTGGTGGAGAACCTCTGTTCCACCTCTGCAACCCAATCTTTGATCAGTTGCGCTGCTTCCTCCTTAGCTTTCAGCGTGAAAGCCCATGCGTTCCTAGTATAATCATCTGTCAGCACCATCAGCCACATGGCCTTGCCCAGACTTGGCTGTGGCATACCTAAAAGGTCTGCATGCACAAGCTCAAAAGGCTTTGTGGTTACTCTCTCCACCCTGGGATGATTAAATCCCTTGTTCCTGGCTTTTCTGCAAGCCTTGCAATTCAAAGGTTTACCACATTCTTTTACCTTGCAACCTTTGGTGCACTCTGATAACATCTGGACGTCCTCACAGGACCCATGTGACATTCTCTTGTGCCACACGCAAGCACACGACACATGAGTGTGCCCCCCTCCCTCTAGAGGTGATTCCAGAACAAAAAGATTGTTCTGATTTTTCCCAACACGTACCAGTTGCTCTCCACCTCTGGAAATGGTACAAACATTGTTTTCAAAACTCACAGAATATCCCTCCTGTAAAAGGCAAGGTACAGATAGCAGGCAATGTTTTATCTCAGGGAGAACATAAACCTTCACTTCAGCCTGTAAAAAAGAGACAAACATGTTAGAAACATGGGTTACACGTCCCTGTGAACCTGTAGCAAATCTAACTGTTTTCTCAGTTGAAACAGCCTTGCAGTTCCACATTTGTCCATCAGGTGGCGCTGTGACCAGATGGGCATTCGCAGCCGAGTCAACAACCCAACGTAGGACTCTCCCCCCTCTGGAGTTGTCCTTCTTTGTTGCCTTAGCAACTGACTTTCTGCAGGTGTTGTTGTTGTCCAAAACCGCCATCGAAGCGGTCAGCTGATAAGCCTTCTCACGCCTGCTCCCTCTGTTGCCATGGAAACCCGCCTGGTTCCCATGGGAAATGTCCTTGGGACTTTCCTGCCCTTTGTCTCGCTGTGGACAGCTTCTGCGCAGGTGCTCCGGAGAACCGCAAACAAAACAGCAACGAATGGAAAACTTTTCAAACTTGCCTTTGGACGTCAGTGCCCCCCCACTCTTGCCAGCAGCTCTACTAGAGGCTTCTCTTTGAGGCTTGGGGACGTGGCTTTTGGCTTCCAGCTCTGTGGTTTCTCTGCAAACCCCCTCCAGCTCCTGCCAAACAGCCTGGGCACTCTCAAGACCCTTGGACTGGCCTTTCTGGCCTGCACCCCCAAACTTAGGTGCACAGCCTCCAGAGGAACAGCTTGCCACTGCTTTCCTCTTTCCAGCTTTCAGCAGCTTTCCAGCACACGGCTGCTCATCTCTCTGGCGTGTCAAAGCATCGCAGCAGCATTCAGACACGGCTTCAGCCCACTTTGGGCTTTCAGGGCATTCCTCAGCCCCTTCAGCGTCTGTGCAGCATCTGGCCCCCTCTGGGCGTCCCTCAGGCTGGCGTCTAGCCCCCTCTGGTGTGGCTCCCACTCTTCTCAGTGCCTGCCAACCTTCCCAGGGCTCCTTCCCGTCTGCCTCTTCAAAAGGGACTGCACGTGATTCATGGCTGTCTGCCATCTCTCCCCCGGGGCCCGGCCTACTTACAGGTAGCAGCAGCGCCTCCCGGTCCGGCAGATGTCAGCTCCTCCCAGCGAACTCCTGGCTGGCCTTTGGCTGCTCCTCAGCCGATTCTGCCTGCAGTTTCACTTCCCAGCGTCTCATCGGCTGGCCTCTGGCTGCAGTTCTCTCACACGCACGAACGTTGCTTATCTTTATTGCTGACCACCATAACCTGTTCGGAGTCAATTTAGTCCGGGGGTCCGGCACACTTCCCTGGCGCAGCTCTGACCTTTCTCAAAGACCTTTGACTCCAGCAGAGTAAACACAGCAGAAGGGGAAGCAGGAACGTTCTGTCGTGTGGTAATAACTCAGGCTGAAACACAGCAGTCTCCTTATCTTAAGTCTTTATTTTCGTACAGATCAACACATCGTAAATCTTCCCGGTGAGACGCAACCCATGTCGACTCTCTCCGTGTGCGTCTTTCTCTCTCTCTCTCAGAGATACAGAACACTCCCACTTGCGTCAGTGTTCTTTTGCCACGCCTCGAAGAATGTGAGGCGTCATCACTCAGAACTCTTAACCCTGTAAGTTCTGAGCCACTCCCAACACTTAGCACACTAACCGATGAAACAGGTGAGGGTAACCTCTGGCCCTCCAGACGTTGCTGAACTACAATTCTCATCATCCTGCCCATTGGCAATGCTGGCTGGGGCTGAGGAATTTCAAGGAAGCTTTCGACTTGCCCCGACCTACACCTACCTACCCACTGAACGAAGGAGCAAGAAAGCAAAAGGCAAGTTCAGCATGCCAGAGTTTTCCAAATGCCATGGCATAGCAATCAATTCAGGTGTGATAGTCTTATGTTTGCATACTTATGGGAAAATAAAACTAATTTATTTTAGAGCTTGTATTTGTGTGTATTCATGGTATCATTTGTAGACCCAGTAGATGGCAGTGTGGTATGGAGAGTGTTTTTGGCAGCTCGTGAAAGGATAGAGGGTGGAACGTTGACCGTTCAAAGGCACTATAAGCAATATATATATATATATATATATCCACACTTTCCTAGCTACGTTTTCCCATAAAAGTATACACTCGAATACATTTGAATCAAATACATTTGGAACAAGTGATTGTTACATTTAAGGAACATTCTCTAGGCGATGAGATCGGGGGGAAATACAAAAACCCGTTCGGATACATTTGGATACATTTAGAAAAGTACAGCATTTTGAGGAAAAATACATTTGAGTCGAAAAATACATTCAGATCCATTCTTAAAGTCAATGAGAAAGATACAGCAAAAAGGCACAGTTGACCTTCTTGTAGGGTGTTAAGGCAGAATACGATCTATTTGATATTGGTAGGGTCCTTCTCCTTCATTTCCCTCTCTGACCCTGACTCTCTTACGACACAGGGACCTTTCATAGCTCCAGTTTTCTTGAACAGATCTCTGGTTCTTCCCATTCTGTTGTTTTCCTCTATTTCTTTGCATTGCTCGTTTAAGAAGGCCCTCTTGTCTCTCCTTGCTATTTTTTGGAAATCTGCATTCAATTTCTTGTATCTTTCACTATCTCCCTCGCATTTTGCTTGCCTTCTCCAAGTCCACCTTTCCTTTTGAAGCAAAATGTCATTGAAATAGGGGAGAAATGCCCTGCATGAAGTCTTGGGTTTGCAATTTGGGGAGAGGGAAGACTGTCTGCAGCGCTGGGGAGCGGGCAGGCTGGCGAGGCCCCCTAGATCTAGAGGCCCTAGGCTTCTGCCTACTTAGCCTATACATAAATCCGGCCCTGCCTATGTCACAGTGAGCACAGGCCCATCGATCACGTGCAAGGCATTCTGCATGTTGGGAAGGAGCCTCCTGTTCTGGGCCAGGGGGAAGAGTGACACCAGCAGAAGACTGGGTGGTGGGGTCGAAGCTGATCCCGGGGAGCACGTGAGGAGTCAAGGCTTCCCGCATGAAGGCCTCGCTTCCCCTAGAAGTCCCTTCCTCCTGGTCTGTGTTCGCTTTCTTCTTCAGGTACAGCGCCAGCATGTTCTGGATGGTGCACCTGCTTTCGGGGGAGAGCTTGTCGAACTGGTCCACACTAGAAGAATAGCCATGAGACGGGTGAGACTCCTGCAAGGCGTCCCCAAAGTCAGGGGAACATAAGCGCATTTGAAGAGCCTTGATGGGTCAGGCCAAGGCCCATTCAGTCCGACATCCTGTTGGCATGTAGTTGGTCCACCACAATTGCAAGATTATTGCATCCTTCAGGAATGGTGTGTCCAGCTCCATCTGAGTCATCATCCAGGCACGCTGTGGAGCTGCATGGATGAGAGATGGGCATCTTCGGCCAGTCAGGGGTGAAGAGCTGGCAAGATCCCCTGTACTGAGCAGAAAAGCAAACTCTTTGGCCTCCAAGATCTCTCCCAACTCTCAGCAGCCCTCACTGTGAGCCATACTAGAGGAATTTTGTCCTGCTTTTGCTGAGCTACAACACAGGAGCACACCCCCAGGTGGCCATGATGTGGTAACCCTGGCGAAGCATTGCTGAGCAACTGAGAAAGCAGAATGATGTTTGTGTGGACAGTCCATTAGAAAGCTGCACTATTATTGCATCGATAGCACATTGCAGAATACGGCCCCCCTCCAGGCAAAAACATCCGTCTGGAGGCACAGTAGCTTTCATTTCGGAGGTTGTGGTTTTACATCTTCCTATTTATTTATTTGTTTGTTTGTTTGTTTGAAATTATTTATTTATTACATAAAATTTATACACTACCAGATGGTAAGAAACATCAAAGCCGTTTACAGAAAGATAAAACCATAAAATCAGGAAAAACCTACAGTACATTAAACGCTGAAAAAGTGAATACCAGAATAGATCAGAACTCACTCCCAAGGTAAGGGGAAGAGACATGGCTAAGATGGCAGGACAGCTTACTCTATGGTGTTAACCCCTTCATGCACTAATTAGACTGAAGCATGTTGGTTATATGAGACTGGTTATCCCGCACAACATGCTCTCACGCAACTCATGCCCTCCAACTGAAAACCCATTTCCTGGACAATATCAACATTGTGTTTTGTGCCTGTGAACTGCACAGTGAATATTTTTATTAGGGGGAAAAACAGCCCGGTGTTCCAGCTTCTCAAAGTTCTTTTATTCAGTGCGCTGCTACAGCTTGTCACACCCAAATCCTCCAAAGGAATCTGCCAAAGTGCTTTTCCAGGCAAAAGGGGGCAGAGGGAGAGAAACCAAGAACCTCAAATTCACTAGATCAGGGATGGGGAATTGTGTGGCCCTCTAGAGGTTGTTGGATTCCATCACCCCGACCGTCGGCCATGCTGGCTGAGGCAGAAGGCCATTGGATCTGGCAATATCTGGGAGCCCACAAGATTCCCTGCCCCCGCCCTACACAAACAACCAGGCACTCAGCTGTGAGGCATGCCTCTTACCGGAGGGAGGGTCACTCCAGAGGCAGCTGTGGCATGAGGGTGCTGGATCATGCCTTTTTTGGCACACCTGAGGATTAAAGTGGACCCCCTAGGAAGCGTGCTTGGAGATCTTCCTTACCAGGTGGCTCTCTGGCAAAAGCAGAACAGTACTAACGGCCATATGGAACCACACCTCAAAGCTGGATCAGACTTCCCAGATCCTGTAGCCTACATCAGGAGGAAGACTGGGGCAGAGGGGCCTAGAGTGGGAGTCAGAGCTGCTCTTAGGGCTGCATGTTTGAAGCATGGGCAGAAATCTTTGGGTGTGAAATTGCATGGGGCTGTCTCTTTGTGTTTTGCTGGTGCCAAGCCGCCAGCCAGGAAGAAGGCAGGCAACCAACTGGCTTCAGGGGCAAGCTCCTTTGCAAAGCCAGTCTAACTTCACCAAATCCAATGACAGAGTGACCATTCGGCCCATGTTCTGCTTCGCTGTGAAATGGTGTGTGTTCCTCAACCCAGAGAACCTCTTTTTCAACGTCAAGCTGGTCTAAGGAAGAAAAGCATAAGAGTTAGTCTTGAATCCCCCCACACATATGCTTGGAGATGGCTGCACACCGCACATGTAAAGCACATCTCCTCCCACCCACACCCAAAAAGTCCTGGGAACAATGGTTTGTTAAGGGTGCTGGGAATCGTAGCACTGTGAAAGGAAAACTAAGGTTCTTAGGATTCTTTGGAGGGGGTGGAATGTTGAATACACAGCGGCCACATGGACGGACAGACACACCCACACATACCCCAGCATAGCTTCAACTTTTAGCACAAAAAGTCTTCAGCCAGATGTCATGCAACCCTTTGGCAGGGGCAACTTATCATTTTATTGATTTTCCATAAAAATTAAAAAGGCGGACAATATTGCAAAGGAGTGTTGCCATTTAAACTGCTGGTGTGACGTAGGAACCCGAACACCTCCCTCTATCCTAATCAGCTGCAAACAAGAGTTCAGATTTGAAAGCCTTGTTATCACCTCACTCCCTTCAATTAGCCAGCTGCTCTGGCAGATGACATCAGTTCCTTCCCGCTCCCAATATTTCTGCTCCTAACCTGGTTAGCCATAGCCCGGAAGCTGAATCTCAGGGGAACGCCTTTGGGCTGAGAAGGGCTCATCTTTTCTGGGCCTCTTCTCCCCCTCAGGAAGGGGTGCTTGGCTCCTGGCCTGTGAAATGCGCTCAAAATGTAAAGATGCCTTCTTTCCAGGGAGCCAAGGGAGAACGGGGGAATTTGAAATACCTCCAAACCTTCCCACTTCAGAGATGCAGGAGTTGTGTCACCTCCAACTTCCTCAGGGATGAAGCAGCTACATAAAACAAAACATCCCACCTGGGCACGGTTTCTGAGAGAGCAACAGCAGAAGACCCAGACTCTGGCAAGATGAGCATTTGCCCAGTGGATTCTGGCCGGTCCATGAGGGCAGACAAGGGATGACTGCGGTGGCCGCCAGCCCCTTCCCACTCCATCTCAGATACAGAACGCATTTGCTCAGCCACTCCTTGGCTCTGGCGCCACCTACTGTTGGCCTCCTTGCCTTCCACCCTCCCAGTCCCAATGAGCACCATCCACCCCTGGTCCAGAGGCGCAGAGCAGTAGTTAGGTGATCTTGCGCCCCGGCAGAACCATCCAGATTGCGCCCCCAGCCACGGACAAGTTAGCTCTTCTTTCCTCCGCTCGTCCAACCCCCCCCCCCCCATTCAATTCACCCTGGAAGTACAAGTATCAAAAAGTAAAATGTTAGAGGTTTCCCCCCACCCCATAGCAATATAATTGGATTCAGCTAGCTGGTCAGTCTGCTTCGTTTTGATCTCTCTTGGAGATCAAAACGAAGCAGGGCAAAGGCTAATAGAGTTCTGTCAAGAGAACAAGCTGGTCATCACAAACAGGCTTTTCCAACAACACAAGAGACAACTCTACACATGGACATCACCAGATGGGCAACATCGAAATCTGATTGATTATATTTTCTGCCGCCAAAGATGGAGAAGCTCTATACAGTCAGCAAAAACAAGACCTGGAGCTGACTGTGGCTCAGATCATCAGCTTCTTATAGCAAAATTCAAGCTTAAACTGCAGAAAGTAGGAAAAACCACTCGGCCGGTAAGATACAATCTAAACCAAATCCCTTATGAATACACAGTGGAAGTGAGGAACAGGTTTAAGGATTTAGATTTGCTGGACAGAGTGCCTGAAGAACTATGGGTGGAGGCTCGCAACATTATACAGGAGGCAGCAACTAAAACCATCCCAATGAAAAATAAATGCAAGAAAGCAAAGTGGCTGTCCAACGAGGCCTTACAAATAGCGGGGGAGAGAAGGCAAGCAAAATGCGAGGGAGATAGTGAAAGATACAGGAAATTGAATGCAGATTTCCAAAGAATAGCAAGGAGAGACAAGAAGGCCTTCTTAAACGAGCAATGCAAAGAAATAGAGGAAAACAACAGAATGGGAAGCACCAGAGATCTGTTCAAGAAAATCAGAAATATGAAAGGAACATTTCGTACAAAGATTACCATAATAAAGGACAAAAGTGGTAAGGACCTAACAGAAGCAGAAGACATCAAGAAGAGGTGGCAAGAATACACAGAGGAATTATACCAGAAAGATATGGATGGCTCGTACACCCCAGGTAGTGTGGCTGCTGACCTTGAGCCAGACATCCTGGAGAGTGAAGTCAAATGGGCCTTAGAAAGCACTGCAAATAGCAAGGCCAGTGGAAGTGATGGTATTCCAGCTGAACTATTTAAAATTTTAAAAGATGATGCTGTTAAGGTGCTATACTCAATATGCCAGCAAGTTTGGAAAACTCAGCAGTGGCCAGAGGATTGGAGAAGATCAGTCTACATCCCAATTCCACAGAAGGGCAGTGCCAAAGAATGCTCCAACTACCACACAATTTCACTCATTTCACACGCTAGCAAGGTTATGCTTAAAATTCTACAAGGAAGGCTCAAGCAGTATGTGGACCGAGAACTCCCAGAAGTGCAAGCTGGATTTAGAAGAGGCAGAGGAACCAGAGACCAAATTGCAAACATTCGCTGGATTATGGAGAAAGCTAGAGAGTTCCAGAAAGACATCTACTTCTGCTTCATTGACTATGCAAAAGCCTTTGACTGTGTCGACCACAGCAAACTATGGCAAGTTCTTAAAGAAATGGGAGTGCATGATCACCTCATCTGTCTCCTGAGAAATCTCTATGTGGGACAAGAAGCTACAGTTAGAACTGGATATGGAACAACTGATTGGTTCAAAATTGGGAAAGGAGTACGACTAGGCTGTATATTGTCTCCCTGCTTATTTAACTTATATGCAGAATTCATCATGCGAAAGGCTGGGCTGGATGAATCCGAAGCCGGAATTAAGATTGCCGGAAGAAATATCAGCAACCTCAGATATGCAGATGACACAACCTTGGTGGCAGAAAGTGAGGAGGAATTAAAGAACCTTTTAATGAGGGTGAAAGAGGAGAGCGCAAAATATGGTCTGAAGCTCAACATCAAAAAATCGAAGATCATGGCCACTGGTCCCATCACCTCCAGGCAAATAGAAGGGGAAGAATTGGAGGCAGTGAGAGATTTTACTTTCTTGGGCTCCTTGATCTCTGCAGATGGTGACAGCAGTCACGAAATTAAAAGACGCCTGCTCCTTGGGAGAAAGGCGATGGCAAACCTAGACAGCATATTAAAAAGCAGAGACATCACCTTGCCAACAAAGGTCCGTATAGTTAAAGCCATGGTTTTCCCAGTAGTGATGTATGGAAGTGAGAGCTGGACCATAAAGAAGGCTGATCGCCAAAGAATTGATGCTTTTGAATTCTGGTGCTGGAGGAGACTCTTGAGAGTCCCATGGACTGCAAGAAGATCAAATGTATCCATTCTGAAGGAAATCAGCCCTGAGAGCTCACTGGAAGGATAGATCGTGAAGCTGAGGCTCCAATACTTTGGCCACCTCATGAGAAGAGAAGACTCCCTGGAAAAGACCCTGATGTTGGGAAAGATGGAGGGCACAAGGAGAAGGGGACGACAGAGGATGAGATGGTTGGATGGTGTTCTTGAAGCTACCAGCATGAGTTTGATCAAACTGCGGGAGGCAGTGGAGGACAGAAGTGCCTGGCGTGCTCTGGTCCATGGGGTCACAAACAGTCGGACACGACTAAACGACTAAACAACAACAACAGCTGCTCAGTCTACTTTCGGTTTCACTTCTGGCTCCTTGTTAAATTAATACTGCATCAGAAACCTCCCAAGCAGATATCCAAAGTTCTTTGGCATTTCTCCAGTTGTTAATGAGATGTCTCTTCTAGTCCAGGGGAGTCTTTGGATCATCTTCCAGGAAACCAAGAGTCATAAACCTTGATTTTCCTTTTTTCCCTTTTTCCAGTCATTTCCACACATTCATTATTAGCGTTATTAAAACGGACAGAAGTTAAGAAAGATTTAGAAATATGGTCAAATTTGAGACTTTCCTTGTTAGGCCGAATTGCTGTTATTAAGATGAATGTTTTGCCGAGAATGTTGTTTTTGTTTCAAACATTGCAGATTGTGGATAAAATGGATTGTTTCAAGAAGTGGCAGAAAGACATATCTAGATTTGTCTGGCAGGGCAAAAAGCCCAGAATAAAATTTAAGATATTAACTGACGCAAAAGAAAGAGGGGGGTTTGCCCTGCCGGACTTAAAATTGTATTATGAATCAGCGGCTTTTTGCTGGCTGAAAAACTGGCTGCTTCTTGAAAACACAGACATTTTGGATTTGGAAGGGTTCAATAACAGGTTTGGCTGGCATGCATATATATGGTATGACAAGGTTAAAATGCACCAAGGTTTCAAAAACCATATTGTTATCAAGGCACTATATAATGTTTGGATTCGGTACAAAGATTTGTTGGAAAACAAAACCCCTAGGTGGTTGTCACCAATGGAAGCTAAGGAAGTGAAAAAACTTAATATGGAATCAAAATGGCCAAAATATTGGGAAATTATAGAACAAGAGGAGGGAAAAGTGAAACTGCAGAGCTATGAGAAACTGAAGTCAAAAGTAAGAGATTGGCTTCATTATCACCAAATAAATGAAGTTTTTAAACAGGACAGGAAAATTGGTTTCCAGGTGGAGAGATCAAAACTAGAAACAGAACTGTTGGAACCCAATACTAAGAATTTGTCAAGAATGTATAACTTGCTGTTGAAATGGAATACACAGGATGAGACGGTTAAATCAGCTATGATTAAATGGGCACAAGACATTGGTCATGACATTATGTTTGCTGACTGGGAACAGTTATGGACTACCGGTATAAAGTTTACGGCATGTAATGCCTTAAGAGAGAACATTATGAAAATGATTTATAGGTGGTACATGACCCCAGTCAAGCTTGCAAAAATCTATCATACGCCCAATAATAAATGCTGGAAATGTAAGGAAACTGAAGGTACTTTCTACCACCTTTGGTGGACGTGCCCAAGGATCAAGGCCTTCTGGGAAATGATCTATAATGAAATTAAGAAGGTACTTAAGTGTACTTTTCATAAGAAACCAGAGGCCTTCCTCCTGGGCATGGTAGGCCAATTGGTGTCAAGGAAAGATAGGACGTTCTTTATGTCTGCTACAACAGCAGCAAGAGTTCTTTTAGCAAAGTATTGGAAGACACAAGAACTACCCACGCTGGAAGAGTGGCAGACGAAGGTGATTGACTATATGGGACTGGCTGAGATGACTGGCAGAATCCGTGACCAAGGGAAAGAGACGGTGGAAGAAGATTGGAAGAAATTTAAAGTTTATCTTAAGAACTGTTGTAAAATTAATGAGTGCTAAAATGTCATGGGTAATGTAAAACAGAATTGCAGTGATAAATAATTGGGTAAGAGGAAAAAGATTAGAAATTGAATTACAAGTATTGAAAATAGGGGTTGCTGGGAAAATTTAAAACAGGGATGCAGAAAAGGGAGGTATGGGGAAGTCGTTGAAACAAGGTTCAAGAAAGAGAGGTTAAGAAATTATATGTGTTTGCATGTTTGTTTGTTTATGTGTTATGTCGTTAATTGTTAGTTGTTTTGTGTTTTAATATATGTTGTAAAACCAATAAAAATCTATTATAAAAAAAATATTAGCGTTATTAAAACCTTCTTATATCAACAAATGCAAAATTTTTAGTCTCCCTTGCTTTCCTGCTGACCTTCAGCTTAAACACAAACTGCTCTGGAGTGAGAAAAATCCATCACACTCAAAAAGCCCAGCTGGAGGGACCTGGAAGTGTGCGGGGAAGAGCAATTTTGTAGTGGGTTTGTTGCACAGGAGCACCAAGTTCACTAACTGGCTGATTCAGATTGAATCCCATTCAAAAAGAGTGCAATGGTGTGTGTTTCAGCCAGCCATCCGGCTGCTGCAACTATTCCCTGGGTGCCACCACACTGTCCTGTCTCTGTGTTTGGAAGGTCATGGCAGCTATGCTCCCCCCGTAGACACTCCACTGCTTCTTCCTTAGCTGTGTTGCTCAACAGTTGAGGCAACCTTCACAGTTCTGGGATGCCGAGGAAGCGAACCAATAGTCACGTTCATCTGTACTGGCTCAGTATGACCTATTCTGACAGATGCTGCCTTTCATATTCACACCCAACGCCCAAGAGCCTTTCCGCTCCAGAGATCTGGGGCTGAACCCGGGATCTGCACGCCAAGGCTGGAGTAAGAAAGAGCCCTTGCCACCTGGCCACGTTGGGCGCCTGCCTAGAGACTGGAAGCCGGGGGTTGGAGGGACATCGTGCTGCTCCTGGCAACCCCCACCGAATCCGACGTCCTCCTCCGCCTGAATCCCGCTTCCCCCGGGACGCACTTCCCATCCTGGAGCGGCTGGGGTGGGAGGCTAAGCTGGCCCAAGGACTGGCCCAAGGTAGCTCAGCCAAGTTGCCAAGGCCAGCATTTAAGACCGCGTATCCTTTCCCCTCAGATGATAAAGCCGGGATGAGTCATGCTAGCAGCCTGTGGCCTTGATGGGCTTTGAGGCAGCCCAGCCCAGCTGCTATAGTCCACCTCTGAACCGAGGAAGCGCAACTGGAGAGACAGAGCCCAGCACTTTTCTCACGGGACAGAAGCGCACAACTTCCCCCTCCCACTTGCCGCCCGCCCCAGTCTTTCTCCGGCGGCTCAGTTTAGTGCGTCAAGCGTCTCATCCCAGGTGGGAATTCGGGTGGCGCTGCTTGCAGAAGGAGAAGTGGCTGGCGCTAGCGGAAACTCCCATTGTTCTTCTCAGGTAGGACTTCCGGGATCCAGACGAACGTTTTACCAAAAAGTATCGCTTGACTACTGATTTAAAGGAAGGCAAAACGACCTAAGTTTGGCGGACAGGTGAAAAAAACCACGAATTACATTTAAAGTTCTGTGAGATGCAAAGGAAAGCTTGCCTTTTAAACTTGCATTTCACAGCTTGTTGCTTGGTGCGGTTAACGGAATGGGGATATTGAGAAAGAAGAGACTTGGAATCAGAAGGTTAGGATTTAAGGTAAGGTTACCAGATTTTTTTCAAAGAATCTGGGGACACTTTTTTTTTTTCAAAAGAGAAAAAAATGTTATTTTTTTTAAATCATTTTTTTAAAAAATAAGAAGTAATACCTTCTCTTCTGGGTCTCCTATGTCGCGTGGCCTTCCTCTGGGCCCCAGCCTGATCTCTTGGAGTGCTATCTGCCATGGAGTAGGCTCGGGTCGGGCCTGGGCTCGGCCCCGTGTCGTTGCCCTCCTGGTGCTCTCCTACCTCTCTTCCTCAGCGGCAGCAGCGCGGAAAGGTCAGGGCTCCCCTCTTTTTTCTACTTCCTCTTTCTCTCTCTTCCTTCTCCTTTCCTCCTTCTCCCTGGGTTGGCTCCGGGGTTTTTACTGGCCCTGGAGCGCCACTGGGCAGTCGGCCATGTGGCCGGGCGCTCTTGCTCCCGCCTCGATTTGGGTCCTGGGGGGGGGGTGTCAGCGGTTCCCCCAGTCGACGCGCCGGGCATCCCTGGTTCCCCCTCGGCAGTGGCAGCGGTAGCAGCAGTCTCAGCAGCCCGGAGCCAGCCTGGTAGTGCACTTGGCTCTGGCTGGCTTCAGGAGCTGCTCATTGCCATGGCACCCGCCATTTTGCCTCGCCGGAAGTCCCCATATGATGTGTCTTGTGCCATTGAACCAATCACGCAACATTCCTTCCCTACTAATAAATCTACAACACTTAAAATATAAATCTGGGGGCCTTATATGAAATCCGGGGACATTCCGGGGACGGATTTTGTTGGGGACAGATTTGTAAATCCGGGGACTGTCCCCGGGAGACGGGGACATCTGGCAATCATTCCGTAATAGGGCTTCTCCTGCCTTTGCCAGTATGTCAGCCTTCTCAGCCTCCTTAAAGAGGGCGTTCAGAAGCACTTGTACTTCTGGCCATATGGGATTGTGAGTGGAGAAGGTGGCGCAGTCTGGATGAGTCCCTCTGTCTTGCTCTTTGGTCACTGTGACCGAGCACCATTTTGGGCCGATCAGGATCTATGGGGAAGGGGATCTACCCAGAAGTTGTGGAGGGAACGGGAAGAGAAGCTTGGTCAAGAGACTGGCTCATGTCAGAAGGAGGCCTGACTGCATCCTTGGCGAAGCCCAGGGCAGGGCAGGAAGGCAGCATTGCCCAGCGGGAAGGCATTCGGAGGCAAATCATCAGCAAGGAGCAGAAAATCCCCTCCCCTTCCCTCAAGAAGACTGAAGAATCTCTAGTCGGCCTTCAGGTGAGTTCAGCATCCCAGGTCTCTGGGGTGTTCCTGTCCATTACAAAGCTGACTCGAGGCTCCGTCAACTGAGCCCCTACACTCCTTGCGTACATGAAAGGGGCACAGAAAGGATGGGAGGCAGCCTTTTCCTGGAGCCGTCTTACCTGCAGCAGTTCACTCGCTGGCTGCTGACCCTTTTCCTCCATCACCTGGATGATCCTCTCAAGAGAGGAGAGTTTCCTGCAGAGTCTAGCCAGCTGCTCATCCCTTCTCCCTGCAATCTCCTTCTCCACCTCTTCCACATGATTCAGCAGACGCTTTTCTTCTTCTTCTTCTTCCAGGAACTGGTGCAGTTGTATGAACTTCTCCACAGTCTTCAGCCTCTCCGGTTCTGAGGAGGTCTGAGTGAGGAAGAGGGTCAGCCTTCAAAACATCAGCAAGAGAATTATGATTTGAATCGAACTGCTTCCACCCTCTCAGCTCACAGGTCCTCAGGCTTCTCCTTGACTGCTTTTCACATAATAAACAACAATGGGAAATAAACTCCATTTAGCTGCATTCAAAGGTGAACTTACCTAATTCGCAATTCTTGGAAAAATATGGAGACCAAAACAGCAATCTTTTGAAATTCACACCTCTGAATTTCTCAAGGTTGACCCAGCCAGGTAATGTTCACAAAAAAATGAATTTATGAGGGTAAAGCACGTATCAACATCTTTATATGAGAAGGTAGCCACCCTAGCATTTGATTCATTTTCAGAATAATAAATAAATAGCAAACCGATATGGAAAAAGGAGAAATGGGGAGAAGTTGAAATGGGCAGATTTTCCCCTCCCTCCTCAGTCCGGACTTGCTTCTTGAAGTGCTTGTTCCCTCACTAGTAACAAGAGTGACACTTCCAAGGAGGTCTTTGCTTTCCTTGTCCAGGTCTGCTTGATAGGCCAGAATTTCCCCTCTCTCTTTCCTCCGAATCTTCAGGCAGCGACAGATCTCTCCCTGACAAGAAAAGGGAAAACTCAGCTTTGATTGAGACACAAAGAGAGGAGATGAATATTATACTGGCTTCTTGGGTCCAGTGGCCTTGCCATAATAGCAAAGTAATTTACTGGAGGAAAGAAAAGTACAGAACACATACATAAATACCATGAGTAGTTATCATCACAAAAGAATATCCAGGTAAACCCATGAACAGCCAGGTAAACCCATCAACAGGTTTCCTGCCAGACAGGAGTCTGTTGTAGACCCCCCACCCCTTCTGTGATGTATGTATGATGTATGGAGGGGTGGTCTTGGGCTCCAGGGTGGGCAATTTCAAATGTCTATATAAGGACTTGGTTCGCGGTCTCCTCCTCCCTCCTGCGTGGGGGGGGGGTGAGCACCCTGTTGCAACAGGTAATAAAGTTCTGGCTTACTAGCTGCTTTGCTTCTCAATATTCTCTGGTTGGCCTCTGTTATTTTCTCCTACTGATAGAGAAGCTACAAAAGGACTCTATATGGGCTCTGAGGTACCCCAGAAGGGAAAAGGAGCTGTTTTTTCCTTATAACACTGGCCACCAGTCCCCACCCCCTTGCAGCTGACCCCTTGTTGCTATCTGCTTTGCAGGGTATTGAGGAGGCATCCTGCTAACCAAAGGAGACATATGCAATTCACATTTGTAGTGTTCTAAATATGTACAAAGCAACCTTGCTGGGGGATGTGGATGAGGTTAACACTTTCTCTCCCTGCCATGGTCCCAACCCAAATCTTTGAAGCTGCTGTATTTCAAGGGAAGATCCCTTGGCCCCCCTGGCAGAGAGAAAGACTTCGACTCCCTCCTCCCAGCCATCCCAGCAGCCCACAGGCTTCCCCTTGGCTGCTTCTAAGGTAATAAACAACCACCAATGAATACCATGCCTACTTTGGATCTGAGAATTAAGAAGATAACCTGCCAAGAAGAATACACAGCTATTTCTCCCCCTCAAGGTACCTTGTATTCCTCGACAGCCTCTTCCAGAGGAATCACCTCGTGGTGTTTGTGCTTCATGGATCTGCCCCAAACCACACAGATGGGGGCTTCATCCTCCTTGCAAAAGAGTTTCAGGGGCTCCTGGTGCTTCTCACAGATTCCTCCTTTCCCTCTTGAAGACTGAGAGTCTTGGCTACTTTGACAAAGGTAGCCAATTGCCGATTGCGGACGAGGCTCCTTCTCTGGACTTCAACTCGGCCTTGAGGACAGGAAGCCAGCCTGCTTTTTGCCCCGCTGCACTGGATCAGGCCGGACCGGCAGAAGTTTGTGAGATTATATCCTAATCCAACTTGTGCTAACAAGTTTCCAAAATATCAGCAGAGTTTATAAACATTCCCCCTTTAAGTTCGCAACGGTAACGTGTGCACAGGTTCACTAGAACCTCTATAATAATTACTCTGGTAATTTCCCCTTTTGTTCCCTCTTAAAATACAAGACACGACACAGTCTTTGTAAAAGCATAAAAGAGTTCACTCACGTTCTGTTCACAATATGATCCCAGAAGGCAGATAGGCTTAAAAAGGTTACATACATTCAGAATCTATCTTATAGCAAGATAGTCCTTTCCTCCTCTCTTGGCTGAGAGCCAAGAGGGCATCTTTAGATGCTTCTTCTTCGAAAGAAAATGGCAGAGAGAGAGAGAGATGGCTGCCTGCCCTGTGCTTTTATCATTTACCTGCACAGGTGAGGCCACACCCACCTCTGGTCACATGCGGAGGAAGTCCGTCCCAGGAAGTTTACCTGCTTGCTGGACAGACATCCCTCCCCATGTTCTAACATGTACACTCTAGGAATGTTGTCATTGACTGCTCCTGTGTTTACATCCCACATACCCCTTCTCAGGCAATACAACATACACAAAACATAAACAACTTTATTCAACCACCCAGCGTCCCAGCTTGACACGTAGATTCTGGAAACTCTCTCTTGGTAGGGGTTTCGTCAGGATGTCAGCAGTCATCTCTTGGGTGCTGCAGTAGGATAGTTCCACAAGTCCATCCTGGATCATCTGGCGTATGTAGTGGTATCTAACTCCAATGTGTTTTGTTCTGGCTAGGAACTTCTCACTCTGCGTCAGCTTCAGGCAACCTCGATTGTCCTCTAGCAAGCTGACAGGCCCTTTTCTCACCAACCCAAAGTCCTTTATGAGTTGATCAAGCCAGGCGATCTCTCTGCAGGCTTCTGTTGCTGCAACGTATTCTGATTCTGTGGAAGATAATGCTACACAGCTCTGTTTATAACTGCCCCATGCGACAGGTCCATCCCCAAACATAAAAACATGACCACTTGTTGATTTATAATCAGCGTTATCCCCAGCCCAATCTGCATCAGTATACCCAACCAACTTAGGGTCTCTGACGGCTGGTAACCTTAATTTACAATTCATGGTACCCTTCAAATATCGCACCACCCTCTTTACACCTGCCCAATCATGCTCAGTGGGAGAATTCACTTTTCTGCTAAGAATCCCCACAGCATTAGCTTAGTCAGGTCTACATGTGGTAACTAAATACAAAAGTTTACCAATTGCCGACCTGTAGTCATTGTTGTCTGGCAACTGCTTCGAATCCTGCTGATTCTTCAGGAAGTCAGTGGCCATCGGTGTAGCAACTGGATGTGCGTCTTGCATCTGCATGTGCTCAATCAGCTCGTGGATCTTCTGTCTTTGGCTGAGAAGAAATGAGCCGTCCTCTTCTCTTTCCACCTGGATCCCGAGGTAGTACTGGCCATCTCCTAGCTCCTTGACCTCCACCTCTTTGCTAAGGTGCTTTACTATCTGTGTATAGTCTTTCTCACTTGCTGTGGCAATAATCAGGTCATCGACAAAAGCTAAGATATATGAGAATTGTCCATTATTTGACTTACTGTACAAGCACTTGCCAGCATCGCCTTGCTTGTACCCAAGTTGCGTCAGCATTTTATGCAACTTCTGGTTCCAGGCTCTAGCAGCCTGTTTAAGTCCATAAAGTCCTTTCTGGAGTTTGCACACTAAATGTGCCTCATGTGGTTTCACAAAACCCTTAGGCTGTTTCATGTAAATTTCTTCAGAAATCTGCCCATGTAGAAAAGCGGTAGCAATGTCTATGTGTTTCACTCTCATTTTCTTGGAGGCTGCAATGCTTAAAAGCATTCTTACGCTGCTGTACCTCACGGTTGGTGCAAAAACTTCATCATAGTCTTCACCAAAACGCTGTGAAAATCCCTGTGCTACAATTTTAGCTTTGTAGCGCTGTACTTCTCCTTCAGACCCCTTCTTAACCTTGAAAACCCATTTACTGCCAATGGCCTTCTTACCAGGAGGCAGCTCAGTGAGTGTCCAGTTCTTGTTCTGATGCAGTGCATCCATCTCCTCCTGCGTGGCTTTCCTCCAGAGACTGGCTTCTGCAGCTGGCATCTCCTGTATCTCTTCCCAAGTGGAAGGTTCCTGTGGAAACGCCGACCCTGCAAAGTAGGACAACCGCAATGGTGGGACACCTCTATTGGTTCTGGACGAGCGCGTGACCTCTGGTTCTGTGACCGCATCAGCTTCCTCATCCTCCTCCAACACAGGCATGTCCCCATCTGAGTCCTCCTCTTCGTCTCTGGTTCCGCCAGGGTTCTGGTCCTCTGCGTCTTCTGGTGCGTCGCCTGTAGGGGGCGCTGTAACACTCGAAGGCAGATTATTACCTTGTGGGGTCTCAAAAGGGAAATATACAAACTCTTGAGTCCTTTCTGGAGGAGGGAGTCCACAACAGTGTTCTTAGTGTCTACTTTTCCATATTCATCAACATAAACCGCATGGCGTGCATCTGTCTTACCACTTTGTAAGTCCATAATTCTGCATCCTTTGCCTCCAGAGGCATATCCCACAAGGATACCTGCTTTTGCCCTGGAGTCAAGCTTGTGTCTGCGTTCCCTGAGCACGTGGAAGTAACACGGACTTCCAAACACACGTATGTGCGACAGATTGGGAGTTTTCCCATGCCAAAGTTCAAATGGTGTGCGCTCTGCCCCTTTGGTTGGCAGTCTATTCTGCAAATAGACCGACGTGTACACTCCTTCGGGCCACAGCTTCTGTGGCAAACATGCATCCTTTAGCATGCACCTTGTCATGTCCATAATGGACCTAAACTTTGACTCAGCTATGGCATTCTGCTGTGGTGTGTAAGGAAAGCCACTTCCGGCCTGCCCAGGAGGTGGGGTTGCGGGCTTCACGCCCACCCCACGGGAGCGGGGGCTGGTTGCAGCCCCCGCGAGAGCAGGGGAATCCCGGCCGGGTCTGCCCCCCCAGCCAGCCAATCAGCTGGCTGGGGGGGTGTGGCCTGCCCTATTTAGGGCCGGCGCAGAGGGGGCTCGCCCTCTTTTCGCCGGCTAGCCCTCACGTTTTTCATCGAAGGTTTGTACTAGGCTCCTTTCTCTCTCACCTTGTCTTAGTTTTTCTCAGGTATCTTGCTCCAGGGTCGCGTCTTTGTTCATCCAGCGGATTGGCAATTGCTTCTCTGGATTGCTTACCTCCGGACCATCGGACTTTGCTGCCCGCACAAACGCGGCGGCAGCTACCCCCCCCTGAAGCCACTGAGGAGCTGAAGGAAGCCGCGAAAGAGCGCTGCCGCTCAGCCCCTTGGAGCGCAGTTCGCGCGCCCCTGCTGGATTCTCTCCCCCCCCCCCCCCGCAATTCGTTGCTCTGCTGGAGGAACACGCTCGGCTGATCAGGTCTTGTGCTGGTTTTATTATAATTTTGTGATTATCGCGGGGATTGGGGCGCCGGTGATTTAAGCGGTTTTTGTGTAGCGACAAGAAGGGGAGCGAGACGCGCTTCCTTTGCCTTAATTCGTTTGGTTCGGGCAGCCTCCGTGTCAGGGGAGGGAGGCGCGCGTCTTTGGCATATTGTCTGGGTTTATCAGGGCACGTCTTCACATTGGCGAGGGCTTGAGCGATCAGTTCTGCCGGTGGGGGTGTGTTGCAGTTTTAGGCGAGGGGCCAGTGCACGGTAATTTCTTAGCCTTCACGCTGTAGGGATCGCTCGACGAGAAGCTTTGCCGTTGCCAGGCGACGGGCCGCCCACGGCCGCCATTAGCATCGCCCACGTGACCTCTTAGGCGGGCGCCATTTTACTAGAGGCAATTTAGTGGGAAGACTTTCTCCGATCGCATAACGTCGCATTGTTTGTTGCTTGTTTTTCTTCTGGGCGGCTCAACGCTTGTTCTGTACAGTTTAAATTCAATAGGATTGCTAGGTCTTTAATAGACAGCACATTTGCTTATTTACTGCTGGTCCCGACGCCATTTTAAAAGACGACCGCGTGGTCTGGCGGCCGCCATTTTACCATAGGCAACTACATCTGGCCCATCCGGCTGCCGTTTTGTCCACCCACGTGGCCTACGCTGTCGGCCGCCATCTTGCTATAGGCAGTTCACGTGGGAAATTTTTTCCACCAAGCCTCCCCTCGCAAGCCTTATAAGCCTTATTGTACGCAGCTGGGGTGGTTTGCTTCAAGGATATATAGCAGTATATTTTACCTTTAATAGTTTATTATTATCGGTATATTTAAATTATAGTTTATATTATCTTTGAGAATTTATAACCGGTGGATCTATAATTGTTTTCAAGGCTTTATACTTACTGCAATATAAGTCATTTGGGTGTTTTGGTTAAAGTGTTGTGGTGCCCCATAGGAGCGTTGCCTGGCCAAAGCAATTCATTGCTTGGAATTTTAATTCAAAAAATTCATTGCTCGGAATTAGTCATTGCCTGGAATTAATTCAAATAAGCCTTTAGTTGTCTTTAAAGTATAGTGGCCAGTTTACTAGGATATATTTAGTCTGGCAATTATAGGCTTAGCATCTGTTTAGTTGCAAGGCTATATTAATCTAGCAATTTAATTTAATATAATAACTCAAGTTATCCTTCTTCACTGCTGAAGGGTTGGGTACAATTCATAGTGCAACCTTTGGATTGCTGCATAGCTGATTGCTTTATCAAAGTTCATTTCTGCTTATTATAGATTCCAATCAGTTTTAAGTGTTTAGCTTAAATAACAAATAAAAAATTCGAACAATTTAAATAAAAAATAATATTCAGGAAGCTAGATTGCTTGAAATAGATTGAAATTTGGATGCATCGAACTCATTAAATCTAGAATCAGCTAGAGTTCATACCGGTGCAGACAATACTGAACTACAGTCATATTGCTAGTAGCTAAACACAACTGGCAGGGTTGATAGTTTTGGGTTTGCATTGAAGCTTACCAGTGCAGGCAATACTGAACTACGGTACTGTTGCTTGACGCTCACACATATAAACTGAGCTGCTTGCCACTGATCAATTAACTAATTTGGAGTCTTGATCGCAACTATGTCGGCTCAAGGTAACCAGGATAATGCTGCTGTTTCTGGGGGGGCACTCGGGAACCAGGAGGAGTCCCAGCCATTTATAATACCAAGTAACCCACAGGCTTTGGTGCAGTTTTTCACGGCTTTTCAGGAATTTTATAAGCAAAGCAGGTCTGCAGGCCAAGTGACACCCGTACCAGGGGCAGCAGCACCAATGACAGTCGCAACAGTGACAACAGCACCAATGGCAATTGCACCAGTGGTAGTGGCGCCAGTGGCAGCGGCGCTGGTGCCAACTGCACCAATGGCGTTTTCCCAAGAGTTCATCCCGGACACACAACCTAACGAGGTGGTACTTCCGGGTACCTCTGCGTCCACTGCTGCAGTGCTGCGTGCGGCCAAGGATGCAGCAGCCCAGCAAAAGAAGAACTCCCGCGCTCAGTCGGCCACCTCAGGCAAGTCAAAAGGGGGCCAAAGGGGTGGCAGGAGGGGCAAGGCTAGTACTCAAGGTTCCAAGGCTGCTAACCCACAAAAGGACCCAGGTGTCCCTAGTCTCTTTCAGGTTCCGCCTCCACAGGTGGCACTAGCCGAGGGCGCATCAGACTCCACTTCGGACGAGGAAGCGCAGGGACTGCAGGCGGTACAGGCGATCAGTGCACCGGATCAAGCCACGCTGGAGGTCCTCTCTGGGAAGAGGAAGGAAAAAAGGAAACACACATCGAAGAAGAGTAAGAAGAGTAGGCGGTCGGAATCGGAGGATGATTCAGGTACCTCTTCTTCTTCCGACTCCGATAGTGATGCTCCTAGGGAGGAGTATTGGGGCCATGGTGAAGACTGCGTGGGTCTTCCTTCATGGGCCCATGAAAGGAGGGCCAATTCCTACCGTAAGTCCTTTAACGGGACCCTTGAATGGAAGGACGGCGCGCTAGTGCCGGATGTTAAAACCTCCACTCACCTGTCTACAGATTTCATTGTAGGTAACCATTTATCTCAGAGAAAGAGGGACAAGATCCTTAATGGGGACTTTATTGATATGTTCAGATTGTTGCCTCCAGCTAAGCTGACAGGTAAAGGGGAAAAGAGGCGCAGCCATGGAAAATGCAGGTACAGAACACCCAGAGTCGAACGCACTTTTGAAAATTGGCTGGATGGGTTCCAGGTGTTCATGGGTGTGGTCAGCGCTGCTTACCCTAAACGGGCGACGCATTTAGTCGCCTACATGGCCCATGTTAGGAGGGCACGAGAACTAGCGGGGGATACTGCTGCTCTAAATTATGATGAAGATTTCCGCAGAAATGCTTCGCTGTTATCTTCCACACGTTGGGATCTGAGGGACCAAAACTATTGGTCAGAGCACATGCGCCCCTACGTAGACAAGAAGCCCCAGGACTCATCAAAATCCTGGAAGACCGCTGCGAGACAGAGGCGACTGTGCTGGGAATTCAATAAAGGGGTTTGTGTGCGGCCTGTCTGCAAGTACAGCCACGAGTGTGAAAAATGCCTCGGTAACCACCCAGCCACTGCCTGCATGAAAGGGAGGCAGCCCTTTCGGGGTGGGAGAGGTTCCTACAACCAGGGACCCAGGGGTGGCCATGGAGCCCCATTTGGACCTCAGGGGAACAGGCAGTAATTTCAATCTGGGCCTGGCCTTCTCCCCCATCAAGTTGACCCCGTTAAAAAAACTTTTACATCTCTATCCCAACAGGACAGCAGCAGCGTATTTATGGGAAGGTTTTAGTACCGGTTTTAGGATCCCAGTAGCTTTCCCCCCCAATTCAGGTGATCCACCAAATCAAAAATCAGTGAGGGAGATGCCCGAGGTTGCCCGAAAGAAAATTAGTAAAGAAATTAAAGCAGGTAGGGTAGCTGGCCCCTTTTCAACTCCTCCAATAGAACGCCTTCACATATCCCCGTTAGGTATAGTCCCTAAGAAAGCGCCTGGTGAGTTTCACATGATTCACAACCTTTCTTACCCAAAGGGAGGGTCCGTCAATGATGCGATACCGCAGGAACTTTGTACTGTGAGATATGCCACTTTTGACCAAGTGGTCAAGATTATTCGCAAATTCGGAAAGGGTGCTGTAAGAGCTGCCCAAGGTCCCAGCTCACAAAGGACCAATGCTGCTTCGTTGTTAAGTACAAAAGTCTTTATTGAAGTTCAGTTTCACTTCCAGAGCCGCAGCGCGCAGCTCTACGTCTCAACTGTCAGACCGCTGATGATCCCTCTGAATCTCCTCCCCCCGTACACCAGTTTAAGACCCTCGCCTTGCTCCACCTTTTCCGCTGCTCTTTCCTCCTCTGGGTCCGCCTGCCCGCCGGGGTCTCGCCCTTTCTAGCCTCTTCTGACGCTGATTCCCCTGAGCCTTCTCCCTCCCTCCGGCGGGCTTTAGGAGCTGGTTCCCCATCCGGGTCTCCTGCTGTTCCGCGCGCCTGCACATTTGAACTTGGCGCGCGTGCCCAGCCCGCAGCTTTCCTCCTGACCGTTTCACTGCTGCTGTCACTGCTTCCCCCTTCGGGGGGGCTAGCTGCAACTGACCTCCCCTCCATTCCCCCACTCTCCGATGGAGGCGTGGTCAGCCCTGACTCACCTCCTCTTCCCGCTGGAGGGGACGCTGGCCCTGACACATGTGACTCTTCCCCCCCACTACGCTCTGGTGGGGAAACTGGTCCCGATCCTCCACTGCTGCTTTGGGGTTCCCCTCTGGCTCCTTGTTTCTGGTGCGTCCCCCTGGGACCCCCCTTGCTCTGACCATCGGCGCCCCCTTCTGGGAATCTTCTGATTCGCTGGAGAAGCTCATGGAATCTCTCGGGCCACTGTCATACTCCCCTACGCTTCCCTCGGATTCTTCCCCTTCGCTCTCCAATTCCTCTCTCCCCAGTGCTCCTGCTCCTGATTCCCTGACAGGTGCGCTGCTGGCAAAATGTGACATTGAGTCGGCCTTTAGACTCCTGCCAGTTCATCCGGAAGACTTGGTTTCAAATTTGAAGGGGCTTATTTTGTGGACAAAGCGATGCCCATGGGTTGCTCAGTGGCCTGTGCAGCCTTTGAGGCATTCAGTACCTTCCTGGATTGGTCGCTTCGCTTTAGAACTGGCTCCGAGGGCGTGTCGACCTGGACGACTTTATCCTTGTAGCTAATAGCAGGCTTAAGTGCTCAGAGCTCCTCAAAGCCTTCATATCATTAGCCGGGGAGTTGGGAGTTCCCCTAGCCGCCGACAAAACGGAGGGCCCAGCTACCACCATGGTTTACTTAGGTATTGAGTTGGACACGGTAGCTCAGGCCTCAAAACTTCCCAGAGAGAAACTGATCGCGCTTGGTGACCTCATTCGACAGCTCCTCCCCCTAAGAAAAGTTACACTTAGGCAGATACAGTCACTGCTAGGTCATTTAAATATTGCTTGTCGCGTGGTTTCCCCTGGCCGTCCATTCTGCGGCCGCCTCGCGAAGCTATCAGCAGGCCTGTGTTCCCCTCATCATAGGGTTCGCCTATCTAAGGAGGTAAAATCTGACCTGGAAGTCGGTTGAAGTTCCTGGAGAACTACAACGGTATTTCCTTGTGGCAGGAGAACTTGTTGCTGCAGGTGGACTTTCAGGTGCATTCAGATGCTTCAGGCTCCCTAGGGTTTGGCATTTACTTTAAGGGGCAATGGTGTGCCCAACGTTGGCCTGCAGCCTGGAAGGGGGGGCCCATAACCAGAGATTTAACCTTCTTAGAATTCTTTCTGATTGTAGTGGCAGTGCACTTGTGGTCAGAGGCCTTTAGTAACCATAGGGTTTGCTTCCACACCGACAACCAGGCAGTAGTAGGAGTCCTTTCCAGGCAGGCCGCACGGTCCCCAAGAGTAGGTGCTCTTCTGCGTTCCTTCGTTCTCCGGTGTTTAGAACTTAATATCCACTTCTCCGCCAAATTTGTGCCTGGTGTTAACAATGATATCGCGGATGCCCTATCTCGTTTTCAGATGGACCGCTTCCGCTCGTTAGCACCGGACGCTCAGCCGCTACCTCAGCCGTTCCCGGAACATCTGTGGAGACTTGGGGACCAGAGTCTTGGGAACCAGAAGTGATCCAGGGAGTATTAGCCTCATTGGCGCCTTCCACATTAAGATCTTATAAGAAGGCGTGGTTGGATTTCCTAAAGTTCCGCAATAAAACCCGCGCCGCCAGTAGCAACGCCCCTCCCGTTAAGTCAGAGGTCTTATCCTACTTAGTGTACTTGAAACGCCTGGGCCGCGCCCCTAAAACCCTCAACCTACAGGCTGCGGCAATATCATTCTTTTGCAAGGCGGTATTTTCCTCCGATCCATGCCCCGATTTTGTCACACGAAAGACCCTAGAGGGCTGGCGTAGACTGCAGCCCCCAAGCCGTGATATGAGGAGGCCAATATCATTTGACATACTTTTCCAAATTCATAAAAAGCTGAGAACGGTCTGTTGGTCGAAGTATGAGGCGCGCTTATTTTCAGCGGCATACTCCATCACCTTTTTCGGCGCAATGCGTGTGGGGGAGGTGGTTTATGAAGAGGGTCAGCGCGGCTCCTCCCAGAGTTTGCTATTAAGCGATGTTACACTTTCACGGGAAGATCTAGTTTTGCGGATACGTAGTTCCAAAACAGACCAGTACGGGAGGGGGGCTCTGGTTCGGCTCTTGGCAACCGGAGAACCAGGCCCGTGTCCAGTTAAGGACACCAGGCGCTTCTTATTTCTAAGGCCTAATTTGGCAGGGCCATTATTGATCCACGCAGATGGCATACCCCTGATGCGTCACCAGTTCACTCATGTTATGCGCTTAACACTGGCAGCATGCGGCCTTCCCCCTGCAGATTTTGCGGCTCATTCCTTTAGGATAGGAGCGGCCACCACAGCAATGCACCTGGGCCTTACGACTGAGAGGATTAAGGACTTAGGCCGCTGGAAATCGGATGCTTACAAACGCTATGTGAGAAAAAAATTATGACAATCCAACCGGGACTTGACTGACCATGGCCTGTTCTCTTAATTTCTTCCAGGAGATATGGGGGTGCGCGTCTGGATAATCGGGCACAGCATCGTACATTGGGCCAGGGTCCGCGCCATCAATTCCGGTCTCGGGCCACGCCTTGGCTTACCGACTGGCATCACTATATCCTGGGTATCGCGGAGGGGAATGCGCTGGGCTGAGATGTTGCCCGCATTTAAGACCAGAGCCGCAGCGGAGGGCCCCCCAGATGCGTTACTGATACAATTAGGAGAAAATGACCTAGCTTACAGAAAGGCAGTTGATTTGCAGTGGCACATATTTAGTGACTTTGAGGAGCTTAAGGCCTCTTACCCGAACGTCACAATTATTTGGGCCTCTTTGATGGAGAGGCGGGTCTGGAGAGATTGCAGGTGCCCGATAGCCATGAATAGGGCTTAGGAAAGCCTTGGATGGTGCGTAGAGTGGCGGCCCTGGGTGGGAAGGTCATTGAACACCCGGGCATTCGTTTCAACTGTGAGGCCCTCTACCGGTTTGATGGCGTGCATCTTTCGGATGCTGGAAATGATGTTTGGCTGTGGGATATAGCAAAGGGGATAAGGGATTGGTTTCAGGCATGAGAGTATTGGTGGCGAGCGGTTGCTCGTGTGGCGGTAGGCATTGGTAAGAAGGGGTTAAGAGGATGTGGGGGGGGGGAGGAACGCCATCACCTCCCCCCAGTGAGCGAAGGGTTGTCCGTTAAAGGACTCCGGGGGGCGTGGCCCTGTCCGCAGCCTATGGAGGTGTGGGCCAAAGGCACGCCCCAGAGCGGTGACCCGGGGGAGCTCCTAGTCGACGTGCCTCAGCAGGAGACTCCCCCGATATAGTGTTAACCCTTCCCCGTGTCTCCAGCAAATGGGCTGGAGCCGGATAGTCGCTAGGACCAATGCTGAAATACAAAATGAAAAAAGGGGTGGGAATGCCAGTTGAAAGGAGACCATCCAGACAAGAAAATGGGAAAGAAGGGAAAGAAATCAAGGACTATGACAGCTTAATGGTGGAAATAAGGAAAGAATTTAAACATAATGAACAATATATCGAGAAAAAGTTATTAGAAGTACAGGATACATTGGATAAGAGATTGGAGGGGGTGGTGGGAGAGCTGACAGGAAAAGTAAAAGATTTGACGGTAAGATCCAACGCTCTTGAGGACTCAATGAAGAGGGTGCAAAAAGATATGAAAGAAAGTAGGAAGGATATGGATAGGCTTAAAATAGAGGTCAAGGAGATAAATAAAATACAGGAAGAACTGTTGGACAGTATGGCAATGACTCAGATGAGACAGAAACAATCAAATCTGAAATTCAGGGGGATCCCAGAGGACCCAAATGAAAATATAAGATCTAAACTGGTTAAAGAACTGGCAGCTTGGTTAGATATGAAAGAAGAGGATATGGGATATTCAATAGCAAACATCTTTCGGATAAAAGTAAAATCCGCTAAAGCTAGAGGGAAGAAACTGCCAGGAGACGTATTAGTTATGTTCAACTCTTTGGACATGAGGAATGAAGTACTGAAACAGAACTATAACAAAAAGTTGTGTATTCAGGGAAAACCAATTCTTATATTTAAAGAGATTCCTTCAAGATTTCTTCGAAGGAGAGACGGTTATAAAAAATTAACCAACCAGTTGAAGAAAAATGGGATCCAGTATAGATGGGATTTCATTCTATTTTAAGGAAAAAATATTTAAACTATCCAGTCCTCTGGAGCTGGAAAAATTTGCAAGAAGGTACGAAAAGGAACTGGGAAGGATGGGGGGGGTGGGAGGAAGGGGGGAGCGGATGGGGGGGAGAGGGGTGGAGATGGAGGGAGTGGAGAGGGAAAAGAGGAGGAAAATTCAGGAGAAGAAAAAGAAGAGGAAGAGACAGAAGATAAGGAACAGTAGATCTAACTTAGATTCGATAACCTATTTACTGTATATCAACCATGGCTTTAAATTATACTGTCGTGGAATGTGAACGGGCTTAATAATAAAAATAAAAGGAACCAGATTGCCCACGTATTATTAAAGAGGAACCTTGATTTAATTTGTCTACAAGAGACCCATGTAACAAAGAAGCATAAAAGAATCTTAAGCAATAAGAGATTAGGGTTGGATTTTGTGGCATCAGATAATGTTAAGAAAAGAGGAGTGGTACTATATATAAAAGAAAAGCTTGACCCAAAATTAATGTATAAAGACAAAGAGGGAAGAATGATAGTAGTACAAATCACTTTTCAAGGAGAAAAGATAATTGTCGCCGGAATATATGTGCCTAACGATAAAAAGTCCGGGGTTTTTTGGAATTGGGTAATAAGTTAATAGACTGGATGGAACAAAAATTGATATTGATGGGTGTAATGGGAATTGGGGTTGCTTGTGCGTAAATTCCAAACTGCTCCCAGCTGTTGGGGTAGCTAAACCTTTCCCTGATTTGACAGCCCTTACAAGGCAACTGTCTCAGTCACTGGCAGAATCCGTCAGTGGGCGTTCCCTAAACTTCTTCCAACATAAAAGCTGTTTGACGCCAAGTCTCCTCCTAGCCTCTCTGCGCGGAAGTCTCCTGCGCAGAGTGGGCGTGGCCAGCAGAGGTCCTGGGCTCTCCCCGCTGGACCCTGTGGAAGGGTCTTGGAGCCCTCTCTCCGAAGACCTTCCCTCCTCCCCTTCTTTCCTGGTGTCATGCTTATTTCCTTCCCCAATGGAAGTATTCTCCCTCTCCCTGCTGGTCCCTTCTCCTGCATCATCGGAGAGCCCTACCTCCGCTCTGAGCTCCGATGTCAATTCCCTGACATCCACCTCCCTCCCAGGACCCCCCTCACCTCCTTCCCTTTTCCTTGGCGGTGATGCAGGGAATCCCCTGAAGGAGCTATCCCCATCCCCAGAAGATTCAAACATTGCTCTCCACCGGCTACTATCTCTTCGCACCGGGTAATCTTCCCAGTCCGATTCCTCTCCCTCGGATACCTCTCCTCCCTCCTCTTCGGAGGCAGGAAACCCCATGAAATCTTCTTCCTCATCTGTGGTGCCAAATTGCTCCTCCCAGAACCTCGCTGTTGGTTTGGGCTTCCTTGGGAACCTGCTGTGAAACTCCCCCCGGAGATACTCATCCCTGATGGCTTCCGCAGGAACCCACGTGTTTTCAGACTCGGGTTCCCCCTCCCAAGCCACCAAATACTCCACCTGTCCCCTTTGCCATCTTGAATCGAGTATTTCCGCAGCTTGACTACTAAGTTCCCTTTCCTCTACGTGTGGGTGTGTGGGGACCTCTCTCTCTCGCCTTGGAAATTCCAGTCCCTCCCTATATGGGGAGAGTAAAGACCTATGGAACACCGGGTATAGTTTCATACTGGTCGGCAACTTGAGCCTAAAGGCCACGGGATTAACCTGCTGTGTCACCTCGAAAGGTCCCAGCTGCCTTGGCCGCAACTTCTTGCAACCTCCCTTGAACGGTAACCCTTGTGTTGACAACCACACCCGGTCTCCAACCCGTATGGTTTCCCCTTCCCTACGGTGCTTGTCTGCCTGCCTCTTGTACACTTCCTTGGCCCGTTCCAAGTTCATCTTAAGCTGTTGGTGTAAGGCCTCCATTTCTTCCACAAACTGCTCCGCTGCCGGTACACTCCACCTCCCCTCCCCTTCCCCTGGGAAGGCCCTGGGGTGACACCCATAATTGGCCATGAACGGGCTCATTCCCGTGGACACATGTTCCGCGTTATTGTACGCAAATTCAGCCAGCGCTAGTTTGTCCACCCAATCGTTCTCCCTTTCGTTGACATAGCAGCGTAGGTACTGTTGAAGTATGCTATTAGCTCTTTCTGCTTGTCCGTTGGTCTCTGGGTGTCTGGCCGTCGAGAAGCTTACTTCTACATCCAGTAGGCTCATGTGCTTTCTCCAGAATCTGGAAGTAAATTACCTGCCTCTGTCGGACAAAACCCTCAAGGGGGCGCCATGCAACCTGAAGACATGACCTACAAACAGCCTAGCTGTTTCCTCTGCCGTCACTGCATGCGAGCAAGCAATAAAATGGCACATTTTGGTCATCAAGTCAGCTACCACCATGACTGCTGTTTTTCCCCTGGACTTGGGTAAATCTGTCATAAAATCAATTGATACCACCTCCCATGGTCTTTCTGGTGTGGGTAAAGGTTCCAGTAACCCCGCGGGTGCTGCCCTCTCCCCTTTCGCACACTGGCAGCGCTCGCACCCCCGTACGTATTCCCTCACATCTTCCCTCACCCTTGGCCACCAGAACTGCCTAGTGACAAGCAACATGGTTTTGTGTTGACCGAAATGTCCCGCCGTGGGGTTGTCATGAAGTTGTTTGAGTATCCTTCTCCTCAAGTCCCCTTCGGGTATGTACAACGCTCCTTTATAGTACAAAGCCCCCTCCTTAACCTCAAAACCCCCCTGATTTTCTCCAGCATCTCGGATCTCCCTGATTTTAGCTTGGGCGTACTGGTCATCCCTCGTCAACCCGGCTAGTTCTTGTCTCCCTACCAACGCTGCACCACACACCCATCGATCCTCGGGTATGACATGGCGTACTTCCGGCACTTCCTCTCCTTCCAAGTACTCAGGTTTGCGAGAAAGAGCATCTGCTCTGATGTTTTCCTTCCCCGGCACGTACCTAATCTCAAACAAAAACTTGGAAAACTCCTGTGCCCATCGCACCTGCCTTTGGTTCAGAACTCGCGCAGTCCTCCAATATTCCAGGTTCTTATGGTCCGTGCACACCTGGATCTTGTGCTGTGCACCTATTAGAAAATGTCTCCAGCGGCGAAAAGCCTCATGGATTGCCAGCAGTTCCCGGTCATACACCGTGTAGTTTTGTTCTGACTTGTTCAGCTTCCTTGAGAAAAAGGCGCACGGCTTCCACTCTCCCCGATTTCCCGGCTGGAGCAATACGGCTCCCACCGCTCTGTCTGATGCGTCTGTCTCCAGCCTCATCGGTTTCTGCAGATCTACGTGTAAGAGTTGCTCTTCTGAAGCGAACGCCCTCTTTAGCTTCTCAAAGGACTGCTGAGCCTCTTCCGTCCATTCAAACTTCTTCTTGCTGCTGAGGCAATCGGTTGTGGGTGCCGTTAAGTGGGCGAAGTTCTTGATGAACTTCCTGTAGAAGTTTCCAAACCCCAGGAACCTCTGCACGTCCTTCCGATTCTTGGGAGTCTTCCATTCTAGCACTGCCTGCACCTTGCCTGGGTCCATGGCTAAGCCTTTGTCCGACAACCTGTAACCCAGGAACTCCACCTCTCTGGCGTGGAACTGGCATTTCTCCAGTTTGACCCACAGCTGGTGCTCCTGCAGCCTTTTCAGCACTTCCCTGACGTCCTTTACATGCTGCTCTTCGTTCTCTGAGTAGATTAACACGTCGTCCAAGAAAGCCATGCAATTCTTGTACAGTAGGGACCCCAGCACGTGGTGCATGAAAGCTTGAAAACAGGCGGAGCCTGATTGTAGTCCAAAAGGCATAACGAGGTACTCAAAGGCCCCCAGAGGGGTGAACATGGTGGTTTTCCATTCATCCCCCTCCCTCATCCTTATCAAATTGTAAGCCCCCCGAAGGTCCAACTTGGTAAAGACCTTCCCTTTCCTTACTCTGGCCAAAATGTCGTCAAACCTGGGCATTGGGAAGGTCACTGGTTCCGACACAAGGTTTAACCCCCTGTAATCTACGACCAATCTGGGCTCTTTGGAGTCTCTCTTGTCCACAAAGAACACTGGACTACCCCCCACCACCCTCGATTCTCGTATGAAACCCCTCTTCAGGTTCTTGTCAATAAACCTCCGCAACTCCTGCATCTCCCTGTCCGACATGGCGTACAGCTTACCCACCGGCAGCTGAGCCCCTGGGAGAAGGTTGATCTGACAGTCAAAGGGTCTGTGGGGGGGGGGTAGCCTTTCCGCCTCCTTCTCACTGAAGACTTCTTCCAGGTCGGCGTACTGAGGTGGTACTCTCCCCTTTTCTCCTACCGCCAGCCCTGCCACCCTGGCAACTGCCATCCTCTGGGGTTCCTCCCCGTGGCAATGCTCTACGCAGTGGGCTGACCCAAAGGTGACTGTCCGCTGGTGCCATCCTACCACTGGATCGTGCAGTGCCAGCCAACTCATTCCCAGTATGATTGGTGGTCCTGCTAGTGTGGCTACGTGAAAAGCAATTGTCTCAGTGTGTCTGGAAACCCTCATTTTCATGGGAAGGGTTTGGTGGGTCACTTCCCCCCCCCCCCAGAAGTTCTCTCCCATCAATGGTCGTTACTTGCAAGGGGTGTGCTAGAGGTACCACGGGGAGCTGGTGTTCTAGCGCAAAATCCCTGCTAAAGAAGTTGCAAGAGCTGCCTGAATCCAGCAGCGCCTTCACCTTAATTGGGTGTCCGTTGGGGAGTTCTAGTTCCACCTCTAGGGCTATGGCTGCCCGGGGAGGGTCTGGCTTGGGCACCTTTACTGGTTGCTCGCCTGGCTGCTGTGCCCACTTTTCTGCAGCCAAGCATTCCTGTTTCCCTGCTTTTTATCACCTTCCTCCTCACCTCCCACTGCCCCCACCATTCCTTGCCACGCCTTTTTCTGAGGGCAGACTCTGGCAAAATGTCCCGGCTGCTGGCAAAGAAAACACTTCCTTTTCATCTTTCCCTCCTTCTTGCGAACTTCGCTGGAGTTTGAAACCCCGCGCGCGCTCACTCCTCCAATCTCCATTGGTTCCGCGGGCGGCGCAGGTTGCTCCGGCACGTCCGGAATGCGGTTGTCATACCAACGCTCTGCTCTCCCTTCCCGCCTTTCTAGAGCTCGCGCCTCTTGCCGTACTCCCACAGCAAGCGCCATTTTGGTCAGCTGGTCCATTGATTCCGGGCGGGGCGAGTGGGAAAGTTCATCTTTTACCCAAGGGGATAAGCCTTCCTCAAATAACATTTGCACTGGCGGTGACCCTAGTTCCCAACCAAGTTGGTGGATCAGCATCGCAAAACGCGACCAGTACTCTCTCACTGATTGGCTCCCTTGTTTGCACCCCATCAGTTCCTTGCGCATCACACTCTGCTCCACATCACTCGAGAACATATGGTCCATTGCGCTAAAAATTTTTCTCAAATCCTTCAGGGCAGCATTCTCCGACGCCATTAAGGGTCTGATCCAATCTCTGGCAGCCCCTTCCAGATGCCCTACCACATAAGCCACTCTCTCCCCATCGTCCACAAAGTCACCATACTGCAGGTCCAGTGCATACTGCATTTCTGTCTTAAATGCATTACAATCTCTGGGATTCCCCCCAAACTTCTGCACTAGTCCCGGTACCTTCCTTGCGATGGGGGTGGGCTTCCCCTGGGCATCCTGAGTCCGCCTTTCATCCAGCCGCGCCGCTAGTAGGGCCAGTTGCTGCTCCAAATCTCTGTTTCTCTCCTCCAGAGTTGGTCCTCCCCTGGCCCCCTCTCCAGCGCCTGCTCCTCCGGTTTGACTCATGATGCTGCTCCTTGCTGCTCTGCCCACAAGCAAC
Organism: Podarcis filfolensis; assembly: GCF_964270895.1. Taxonomy (NCBI): domain Eukaryota; kingdom Metazoa; phylum Chordata; class Lepidosauria; order Squamata; family Lacertidae; genus Podarcis; species Podarcis filfolensis. The sequence continues at coordinate 11,525,661 of NC_139619.1, forward strand.
TTAGAGGACTGATGGATTGCTGTAATGGGAATTGGGGTTGCTTGTGCGTAAATTCCAAACTGCTCCCAGCTGTTGGGGTAGCTAAACCTTTCCCTGATTTGACAGCCCTTACAAGGCGACTGTCTCAGTCACTGGCAGAATCCGTCAGTGGGCGTTCCCTAAACTTCTTCCAACATAAAAGCTGTTTGACGCCAAGTCTCCTCCTAGCCTCTCTGAGCGGAAGTCTCCTGCGCAGAGTGGGCATGGCCAGCGGAGGTCCTGGGCTCTCCCCGCTGGACCCTGTGGAAGGGTCTTGGAGCCCTCTCTCCGAAGACCTTCCCTCCTCCCCTTCTTTCCTGGTGTCACGCTTATTTCCTTCCCCAATGGAAGTATTCTCCCTCTCCCTGCTGGTCCCTTCTCCTGCATCATCGGAGAGCCCTACCTCCGCTCTGAGCTCCAATGTCAGTTCCCTGACAATGGGGGATTTCAATGGAGTGGTTCTACCGAACTTAGATAGATCAACAAAAAAGCAAGAAATGAAGGAAGGTAAATTACCTAGAACCTTCTTTGATTTGGTGGATAATATGGGATTAATTGATGCCTGGAGATTTAAAAACCCTACTATAAAACAGTTTACCTTCTTCTCAAACCCAAACCAGAGTTGGGGGAGAACAGATTATATCTGGATCTCGAAGGAACTGACGCAAAGTTTACTTAAATCAGAAATTCTCCCACAAACCATATCAGACCATAATCCAGTATATATGGAGATAAAGGGAAAGGATTCTAGAACATTCAGATGGAGAATGAATGAAAATTTATTTAATGACCAAAAGATAATAAACAAGGCGAAAGAGACAATCAAATAATATTTCAATTGGAATCTAAACAAAGGAACATCTATAGAAACGGTATGGGATGCAGGAAAGGCCGTTATCAGAGGCTTCCTAATCCAGAAAAATATCCACCTAAAAAAAGAAAAAGAGAAAAAGAAAGAAGAAATTTTATTACATCTTATGGAGAATGAAAGACAGCTAACTATTAAACCAGGAGATGAAATAATAAAACAAAATATAAAGATGCTACAAGCTCAATTTTCTATGATAGTGAACCAGGAGATTGAATGGAGGATTAAAATGATGAAACAAAAGAACTTTGAATCAGCGAATAAGATAGGGAAATACTTAGCGTGGCAATTAAGAGAAAGGAAAAAACAAAATATGATATGTAAGATAAAGGATGGAGAAAGGACAGTGGAAGATCCAATAGAGATAAAAAAGATATTTCAGAAATACTATAAGGAATTATATAAAAGAGAAAATGAAATAGATAATGAAATAGAAGGTTATTTGGAAAAACATCATTTGCCACAAATGACGACTGAAGAAAGAGAACAATTAAATCAGATCATTACAGAAGAAGAGATCAGGAAAGCAATAAAGAAAATGAAAATAGGAAAAGCACCAGGGCCAGATGGCATATCGGCCAAGTATTACAAAATATTAAGTGACCAACTATCACCAATACTATGTGAAGTTATGAATAACATCTTAAAAGAAGGGAAAATTCCAAATACTTGGAAAGAAGCCTACATTACCTTAATCCCTAAAAAAGATGCGGATGGCCTCGAGGTGAAAAACTACAGGCCGATTTCATTATTAAATAACGATTATAAACTATTTGCCGATGTGCTGGCGGAAAGACTAAAAAAAGTGTTAAATAAAAGAATCCATAAAGACTAAGCGGGTTTCCTACCGGGGAGACAACTAAAAGACAACATAAGAACCGTGATAGATATTATTGAATACTTGGAAAGTAGAATAGATAAGCAGGCAGCGCTGATATTTATAGATGCTGAAAAGGCATTCGATAATATCTCTTGACGCTTTATGAAGGAAAATTTGAAAATGATGGGGATTGGAGAAGGATTTAGAAAAGGTATTGAAGCTATTTATCAAGAGCAAAAAGCCAAACTTATAATAAACAATAATATATCAGAATCTTTTGATATTGCTAAAGGGACGAGGCAAGGATGTCCTCTGTCTCCCCTGCTATTTATAACAGTGCTGGAAGTATTTAATAAGAAGTTAAGGGAAACAACGGAGGTCAAAGGAGTGAAGGTAGGAAGTAAAGAATATAAAATGAAAGCTTTCGCGGATGACATAGTATTAACATTGGAAGACCCAAAGAATAGTCTGCAAGAAGCATTACAGAAATTAGAAGAGTTCGGCAAAGTGGCAGGTCTTAAACTCAACAAGAACAAGACTAAAATGTTGACAAAAAATATAAGCAAAGAAGATATAGTAGAATTAGAACAAAAAACCGGAATTATGGCAGCAAAGAAGGTGAAATATCTCGGAGTGTGGATTACAGCTAAAAACATAAACTTATATAAAGATAACTATGAAGCTACTTGGAAGAGCATTAAGAAAGATCTAGAAATCTGGGAGAGACTGAAACTTTCTTTTTTGGGGAGGATATCAGTTATCAAAATGAATGTCTTGCCCAGAATGCTATTTTTGTTTCAAACTATTCCAGTAATTAAGGGGCTGAAACAGTGCAAAGAGTGGCAAAGGGCTTTGGCGAGATATATTTGGCAGGGTAGAAGACCACAAATAAAAATGAAAATATTGGTAGATAAAAAAGAGAGAGGAGGTTTCTCATTACCAGATTTGAGTTTATACTATGAAGCGGCGTGTTTAATGTGGGTGAAAGACTGGATAAAACTGGATAAAACTGTTTAATGTGGGTGAAAGACTGGATAAAACTGGAAAATACTGATATTTTGGCTTCGATAACAGGTACGGGTGGCACTCGTACCTGTGGTACGAGAAGGTGAAAGTTCATAGAGGCTTTCTAAATCATATAATTAGAGGACCAATATTTCAAGTTTGGGAAAGAAATAAAGATTTGCTGGAAAAGAAAACACCCTGGTGGATTTCACCAATAGAAGTGCTGACTGTCAAAAAAACTAATATGGAGGGGGGAAAAGCCACTTATGAAGAACTTACCAGGAAAACCGATCAACTTAAACCCTATGAAGATGTAAAGAACTTATTTACAGGGTGGTTGCAATACCACCAGGTAAACAACTTGCTAAAAGAAGACAAAAAGAAATTAGGATTTGAAGATAAAAAAATCTAAATTTAATGTGTGTAAAGGGAATTGGGGTTGCTCGTGCGTAAGGGGGCTGCTGCTCTAGGCAACGTTGTCTGGCTAAACCTTTCCCTGGCTGGACAGCCCTTTCTCCGTGGCTGTGTCAGTCACTGGCAGAATCCGTCAGTGGGTGTTTCCTGAACTTCTTCCAACATAAAAGCTGCTTGACGCCAAGTCTCCGCCTAGCCTCCCTGCGTGGAAGTCTTCTGCGCAGAGTGGCCGTGGCCAGCGGAGGTCCTGGGCTCTCCCCGCTGGCCTCTGTGGAAGAGTCTTGGAGCCATGTCTCCGAAATCCTTCCCTGCTCCCCTTTCTTCCTGGTGTCACGCCGATTTCCTTCCCCAAAGGAAGTGTTCTCTCTCTCCCTGCTGGTCCCTTCTCCTGCATCGTTGGGGAGCCTTACCTCCACTCTTGGCTCCGATGGCAGTTCCCTGACAATGTGGAAGCTATAGAAGGTAAAAATAAAACTTTGTCTAGGGTGTATGATCTCTTATTGGATTGGTACACAAAAGACGAAGAGGTGAAGGAGGCTATGACCAAATGGGCCATGGATATTGGTCACAATATTGATTTTGTAATGTGGCATGAATTGTGGAATGTTAATATGAAGTTCACGGCGTGTAAGGCATTGAGGGAGAACCTTTGGAAAATGATTTATAGGTGGTATCTCACGCCAGTGAAGTTAGCTAAGATTTAGAGATTGAAGAATAAGAAATGCTGGAAATGCGGAGAGGTAGAAGGTGACTTCTACCATATGTGGTGGACATGCAGTAAGGTGAAAGGCTTTTGGGAACTGATTTACAATGAGCTTAAAAAAAAATTGAAATATACTTTTCCAAAAAAGCCTGAAGCCTTCCTGCTAGGAATAACTGGCAAAGAAATTTAAAAAGAAGATAAAAATCTATTTTTATATGCCACAACGGCCGCAAGAACCATGTTAGCACAAAACTGGAAAATGGAGGTAATACCTACTATAAGTGACTGGCAAGTCAAGATGATAAACTATGCTGAGCTAGCTAAAATAACAGGAAGATTAAGGGATCAGGACGAACAGAAATTTCATGACAATTGGAACAAATATTTGAGGTATATAAGAACTAATTGTAGAACTTTGACGACACTGGCGGGACTGGAATAACTCTAACAGCGAACGACTAATAAGTAAAGGAGATAAAATACGTGATTCCAGAATTTATCTGATACTTACCAAAGGAGTGGAGGGAAGTCTAAGGCTCGGTGGAGCTTAAAACAACTATGTAATATATGTATGATTCATGGACTGGATATGACACATGTAATTTATGTATTATACTTTGTACTTGTTTATATGTATATATAATGATAAACCAATAAAAACTCATTTGAAAAAAAAAAGAGAGAAAACTCAAGAAAATACAAACTTCGGGGTTTGTAGATGGTTGTAAAGGTTGCTGAAAGGTTTCTAGTTCACTAGTTGGAAACAGCTTCCAGGCTAGGCAGGACCAAGGTTGCTTTGTAACTGTTCCTGTCTGCCTGCTTGCCATTGTGCATATTTGTAAACCATTTTTGCCAAAATATATACATCTGCAATAGTAGTTTCTGGAAGCAGACCCTGCAAGAGTGCACACTCCATGAAGTCCATATGAAGAGTGTTACGGAATGGAGGGGGAAGCCTTACTCTCGAGTAAGAGACGTAGAGCCCGAGGCGATGACCTCAAGGGAACCCTGCCACACTAGGGCTCCCCTCGCCCCGTCACAACGTTGCAGCAAGCACCGCACAAAAGTCCAAAACCCCTTGAAGAAAGCGCCATTTCTGACCCCGTATCCCGATGCTATACACGATCAATGTATTTGATGAATGAACAATGTATTTGCATGAGGATGCGCTCTAGCCAATCAGATGGCGTTGAATGTAGCCCTTCAGCCAATCGCAGCAATGCCATGGCTCTGCAGAGGCAGCTCAGCTCCAGCTGTTTTGCACGCTCCACTGAGCGCTGACAAGGTGATGACAGCTCCTGCTGCGAGAACAACGGACTGAGTCAATCGAAACCTCGTTACCCTGTTAATCCAATCAAAACTAGATGTCGTTTAGTCGTGTCCGACTCTGCGTGACCCCCTGGACCAGAGCACGCCAGGCCCTCCTGTCTTCCACTGCCTCCCGCAGTTTGGTCAAACTCATGCTGGTAGCTTCGAGAACCCGGTCCCACCATCTCGTCCTCTGTCGTCCCCTTCTCCTTGTGCCCTCCATCTTTCCCAGCATCAGGGTCTTTTCCAGGGAGTCTTCTCTTCTCATGAGGTGGCCAAAGTATTGGAGTCTCAGCTTCAGGATCTGTCCTTCCAGTGAGCACTCAGGGCTGATTTCCTTCAGAATGGATAGGTTTGATCTTCTTGCAGTCCATGGGACTCTCAAGAGTCTCCTCCAGCACCAGAATTCAAAAGCATCGATTCTTCGGCGATCAGCCTTCTTTATGGTCCAGCTAGATACAATGTAGCAATGTCAGGCCAGGCCACTTCCAAAAAGAACCGTCTGTATTAAAAAAGCCTAAAAACACTTGGAAATTCATAGAAAACCACTGGTTTCACCAATTCTCTTCATTCCACCACCAGTCTGCTTCGTTGGCCAAGGACTTGGGAACCCCTCAGTCCCTGCCAGAATTCCCCAAGGGGGAGGTCACCTACTCACACGAAGGTACTTTACCCGTAGGTGACAATCGCTGGGCAACAGCTCTCCACCGGACTTACCCAGGCGGCAGACTATGCAAACCAAAGTTCTATTGTCCTCTTACAGTAGGTGCTTAGAATGTACTTGGGTGTCGAGACCCCGCAGCCCCCTCCCCTCGTTGGAAATAACTCACACAAGGACACGGATATTAGGTTTATGTTACTGGGCAAATTTTGGCCACAACTTTATTGAAATTAAAGAATGTGAGTGGTATTGGCTTAGGCATTGATTGGACCTGACTATATCTGACTCCTGCCCATTGTCCAGGAAGTCCCAGTAAGGGTAAGCCACCGGTAGGGGGAGCCCTGTCGATGCGAACCAACTCAAGCTCCCCCTGGTGTTCCCGTCGGGGTCATGTCAAGGCCTTAGCCCCCCAGCCGGGCTTCAGACTAGATCAACACCCCCGGATTCCGTTCTCGGGGTTCAATTCCTCTTTGAACCTGTTGCACAACTTTGGTCTCCGCTATTTGTTCCGCTTGGTGGCTGGCCTCCTTCTTTGTTCCGCAGGGACCCACGGGCTCTGAGCAGCCTCCCACCTGGATTTTTCCGTAACAACAGAAACTCGACTAACCCTCTTGAGAGAAGAAAGGTGGCTTTTGCTCCCACTGCAATGTTGTAATCTAAATAAGCACATCTTCCTACAAGTGAATAGTAGCCACCTACCTGGGGGGAAATAAAGTGGTATGCTGAGAGACATGGTTACGGTGGAGAGCAAATCTGTGTTTAACAATCCGAACGTCCAGAGAGAAACCAGATGGCAGCTTTTTTTTACTGTGTCCACAGAACTCAATGAAAGCCAACCAATGGTTTGGGTCAGGTGAAGTAGAAGCATGTTGAAATCTGCAGATGGCACAAAGTTCAGCGGCAGTAAATCAGAAAGAGGGGCAGTCCTTAAACAGCTGAAGAGAAGGGGATAAACCTCAACTGAGCATCCAACTATTAACATCCTGACGGTAAGGACCTTACCCAACCCTAGTCACATGTAAACACCATTTTAAAGTATGGCTTGATGAGCTAAAAGATGAAGAGGAGTACCCATTCAGAAGCACATCATATTGGAAACAATGCAGTTCAGTACTAACACTCAGATATGCACCAGCTTTATTCCCAGTTCGTGATCCAGCAAGAGACAAACGTACTGGAGCTTCTTTGCTGCATTGGGGCATAAGCACTGAGCCCTATCTTTGTTCTTACCTTTATTCAAACGGGTCAAGGCTTCTTCAATGGAAAGTCGGTCATCTTCTGTCTCTTCTGGCTTGTTTACTACCAGTAGCAGGCAAAGCTTGTTCTGGCACCTTAGAATTCTCGTGTCTCTTCATTTTTTTCTTATTCCAGGAAAGAAACACAAGACAAGGTCAGCTTTTTCTTTCTTTTCTTTTGCTAGTATTTTCCTGTCCTCCGATAATCAAGTTTGGGACAGAAAAGGAATGGAGAGCTTTGTTGTTGTTGTTTAGTCATGTCCGACTCTGCGTGACCCCCTGGACCAGAGCACGCCAGGCACTCCTGTCTTCCACTAACAGGTAACCTACCAGACAGGAGGTAAACAACGCACTCAGATGTCTGTTGTAGACCGTCCTTTCTGTGATGTAGGTACGATGTATCTGGGGGGTGGTCTTGAGCTACACCCCTTTCTGTGATGTAGGTACGATGTATCTGGGGGGTGGTCTTGTGCTACACCCCTTTCTGTGATGTAGGTACGATGTATCTGGGGGGTGGTCTTGAGCTACACCCCTTCTGTGATGTAGGTATGATGTGTCTAGGGGTGGCCTTGGACTCCAGGGTGGGCAATTTAAAATGTCTCTATAAGGGCAGGGTCCTTTGTTGTGGGTCCTCCTCCTCCTTCTGCCTGTGGGGGGAGCACCCTGTTGCAACAGTTCAATAAAGATCACGCTTACTAGCTGCTTTGCTTCTCAATCTTCTCTGCTTGGCCTCTGTTATTTTCTCCGACCGATGAAGAACCTACAAAGGACTCTAGAAGGGCTCTTGTGTTCCCCATAAGGGAATAAGGGCAGATTTTTGCTTATTACAATATGCAGGAGTGGGCTGCAGAAGACGGAGTTTGGCCTCATTAGGTCCCCCTACCATGAACTCCTTAGGTGGGCCACCCTGCGCCCGCCTCGGCATCGCGCCTCGCTATTCTGCAACTCGAGATAACACTGAACTGCTCTGCAGGGTTGTTGTAAGGATTGCAAGTCAAGGCATCCGAAGTGCCTTTGAACATTGAAAAGCCCCTAGTCAATGCTTTGAACTACTGTCGCTTTAAAAAGGAAACTCTGATTAGTAAGAGTTTGGGGAATTAAAAATGGGTTTGTCCTGGGGTCGCTGAAGCTGTGTTCTGGCTTGAAAACCCAGTGAGACCACTGGGCCATCTACTTCTCTATGGTCTGCCACAGCCAGCAGCTGCTCTCCAGGATTTCAGAGCTCAGTTTCCCATGAATGGGTTGGAACTGCCGCTTTTTGCATCATGTGCCTCTCCCAGTGGGCCACCCAGAGCCATTTCCTGTATAGCGTTCTACATCCCATGTAGTCCTGCTTCTTCCAGCTCAATTCAGTTCATTCTGCAACTGTGCAAGTTAGGCCACATCTGCTTTATGCATTCAAAGCACCATCATGCGCCTTGACATGCTAACAGTTGCATCTTTGTATTCAATCCCTTCAGCACCTTGGACAGCAGTCTCTCAAGGCTCAACCTGGTGCCCCATACTTCCTAGGCCCAGGTCCGTGCTTTAAAGGCACTGTGTCCGAGTGCTTTGTTGTCCCAGGGCTGTCTAATTTTGACTCATTTTCAGCATCCCTTTCCAGGGCAGCTTTATTTATTTCATGTCTTTAAGGAGTCCTCTGTGTGTGGCAAAGGCTTGTTGCTGGGACAATAGGAGGCTGCCTTATACGGAGTCCCACTATGGCTCTATCTAGCTCAGTCTTGTCCACAATGGATGGCAAAAACTCTCCAGGGTTTCAGACAGAGGACATTCTAGCTGGAGATACAACAGATTGAACCGGAGAGCTTCTGCATGTAAGCAGCTGCTTTACCACTAAGCTATGGCCCTTCTGCCATTGCTTCTGCCCTGAATGAACTGCAAGCCTGTCCTCCAGTCCTCCCAAAACTCTCTTTTGTGGCTACACTCTGCAGGAGGTCATTGGTTGCAGAAGTTGAGCTGTCTGCACAAGTGACTGAATCAGTAAGAAGGCTGATCTGGAATGAAATGCTGACTTTCAGGCATCTCTTGAAGACCTTTTTTATGCCAACAGCTCTGTGCTATCATTTAAACATTTCTTGAGCACCCAGACATTTGAATTCTTTGCACTGATTTTAATGTCCACCCTCCACCCGCTTTTGTACATTGCTGTCTTTTATGACATGCCCTAGCTTCTGAGAAGCCTTTCGCTCAAACCAGTTAGACATGACATGAATTAGTCGTTTTATCCACCCGGCATGTATGGAACAGACCCTGACGAATCAAATGACAAGGCATAATTAATCCCCCAGCTGAACTGAACAGGGAGCATGCAAACAAGAAATTATTAGTTCAAGGTACAGAAGCCCCAGAACACCCCAGCCACATGGAGTTAAGAATAGCAATTCCAGATTAAAGGGCTTGCATCTGAGACATTTGTTCCTTCCTTTTTGCCAAGACAGGTGATGTTCCTACGAATACATGGGAAATTTTGAAAGGACCGTGGGCATTTTCCCTCCGCAGCTGAAGATCCAGAGCTATCTGAAGAGGGGGAAATACCAGGTCTTGCTCAGCTGGAGATGTCTTATTTCCTTTGAAGATATAAGCTGATTAGAATTTTAGGCTGCCGGGGGTGGGGCAAAATCTGAGGATGGGAAAAATGATATCACTGGCAGTCACATGGGAGGCTGCTGAAAATGCACATGGAGAAACAATGGGTCCTTGAACTGAGGGGACTGTCTGACCTGCAGGAGGAAGCCAGTTGTTGAAAGGGAACATGGATCTGTGAAGGAGCTTAGAGGGAGATTTCAACATCCAGCTGGAGCCATCAATGGCAGTTAATCACTAGTTTGGAGTTGGGGACTCTTTTTCAGTCTTAAGGGCCATATTCTCCTCTGGGAAGCCTTCCAGGGGCCGTGTGCCTGTGGTGGGAGGGGCCACAGGTGAAAGTGGGTGGAGTGATGAATGTAAACTTTGTTTTCCTAAGGGAGGCTGGTTTCTACACACATTCAACTCTCCACTCTCTGTCCTTCATGACTCAAGGTTGCGAGGGGAGGGGTAGTACCTCTGGTGGGGGGCACGTTGTGCTCCTTCTGGGGTAGTTTGTCCACCTTTGGTCACTACAGCTCTCACCTGCGGCTCTTAGAAACTGTCAGCCTCGGACTTCCGGGTTAGCGCCTCCGGTAATGGCGGAATTCCTCTGATCAGGAGAAATTTGCCCCGTGGGAATTTGGGTCTGGCCGTCACGGCGAAGGCGGAGACCCGTTAAAAATCACAGGCGGGTGAAGCCTGTGAACGTGGAATTCGGCAGGCACCTTTTGCGCCTCCCCTACTCACGGGGAAACCCGATTTCGGGGATCCGGAGCGACGTGGGGTGAGCGGCGCGGTGATTTGAATCGTCTGCTTTTTCCACGGAGCGAAGCCGCATAGCTGTTGCCGGAGAGCGCTGACTTTTTCCTGTGGACAATTTGACTCTAAAGTAACTACCCGTGAGTAGAGCTGAATCGGAAGAATTGGATTTTTAAACGTCTAATTTGGCATCGTAACGGGGAGGTTCAATACAGGAAGTCCGCCTTCGCCTTTTGTAAATAGACTGAAGCAATGAGGCTGCAAGCTGAAGTCTTGAAAAGCGTATTGTAAAGGACTAAATTTCCATCGGTAAAGAACATTCAACCCCCCCTTGGAGGCAGGAGAAGAGGGGGGGAAGTTGTGAACTGAATATGCCTGCGGGAGAGAGCGAAGAGAGTTAAAATACCGCTGCTCAGACCCTGGGAACGGGCTGCTAGTAGGACTGACTTTTTTTGGAATGTTCACTGACAGCGATTAGAACGTTCATTGACAGCTAGCTAATATGAGAAATACATTGTTTCTACTGTCTCCTTCTGCTTTCAAAAAGGAGCAAAAGTAACCGAAAATTGAAACTAACCTCATTGTTTGAGCTGTGTCTAAAAAAGGACATTACTTACTAATATAAACAGAAACTGTTTCCCTCTAGAGGAAGCCTCTGAAACTGCTACAAGAGTTGGGCTGGGGGAATTTCCAGCTGCAAGATAAAAAGCTGTGAGACTCTGGGACTGACCTTGTTTTTTTTTATATATATAAATTTTTATTGATTTTCCAACATATATCAAAACACAACACAACTGACAGTACACAAACAAACAAACATACAAACACGTATAATTTCATATCCTCTTTTTCTTAAACCTTGTTTCAACGACTTCCCCGTACCTCCCTTTTCTGCATCTTTGTTTTAAACTTTTCCAGCAACCCCTAATTTCAATTACTTATAATTCACTTTCTTTAATCCTTTTTCTCTTACCCAATTATTTGTCACTGCAATTCTGTTTTACATTACCCATAACATGTTAACACTCATTAATTTTACAACAGTTCTTAAGATAAATTTTAAATTTCTTCCAATCTTCTTCCACCGTCTCTTTCCCTTGGTCACGGATTCTGCCAGTCATCTCAGCCAGTCCCATATAGTCTATCACCTTCGTCTGCCACTCTTCCAGCGTGGGTAGTTCTTGCGTCTTCCAATACTTTGCTAAAAGAACTCTTGCTGCTGTTGTAGCATACATAAAAAACGTCCTATCTTTCCTTGACACCAATTGGCCTACCATGCCCAGGAGGAAGGCCTCTGGTTTCTTATGAAAAGTACACTTAAGTACTTTCTTAATTTCGTTATAGATCATTTCCCAGAAGGCCTTGATCCTTGGGCACGTCCACCAAAGGTGATAGAAAGTACCTTCAGTTTCCTTACATTTCCAGCATTTATTATTGGGCGTATGATAGATTTTTGCAAGCTTGACTGGGGTCATGTACCACCTGTACATCATTTTCATAATGTTCTCTCTTAAGGCATTACATGCCGTGAATTTTATACCGGTAGTCCATAACTGTTCCCAGTCAGCAAACATGATGTCATGACCAATGTCTTGTGCCCATTTAATCATAGCTGATTTAACCATCTCATCCTGTGTATTCCATTTCAACACCAAGTTATACATTCTTGACAAATTCTTAGTATTGGGTTCCAACAATTCTGTTTCTAATTTTGATCTCTCCACCTGGAAACCAATTTTCCTGTCCTGTTTGAAAACTTCATTTATCCAAAAACCAAACATCGAAGGAGAAAGATGGACATATGAAGACCTACTAGTAAAAACAGAGACTGGTTGGAGGATTAGGCCTTATGAAGAAATAAAGAACAAATTGACAGGATGGATCCAATTTCACCAAATTAATTCTATATGGTCTGAGGATAAAAAGAATGGCATAAGTGAGAAAAAATCTAGATTTCAGATTGAAATACTAGAAAGTAAAACAAAACTCCTATCGAAAATGTATAGCCTGTTACTTGAATGGGATACCAAAGATGAAGAAGTAAAGGAGGTAATGATCAGATGGGCAATGGACTTCGGACATAACATAGAGTTTGATAAATGGAAGGCATTATGGAATAAAGGCATGAGATTCTCGGCATGCACAACACTCAGGGAAAATATGTATAAAATGATGTACAGGTGGTATGTAACGCCCGTAAAATTGGAAAAAATATATAAAACTGGTGATAAATTATGTTGGAAGTGCAAGATCAAGGAGGGCGATTTCTATCATATGTGGTGGTTGTGTGAGCCTATCAAAAAATTCTGGGAATCTATTTACAATGAATTTAAAAAAATCCTCAAATATACCTTTATAAAAAAACCCGAAGCCTTTCTGCTGGGGATAATTGGGGAGGAAATCAAAAAGGAAGACCACACACTCTTTCAGTATGCGACAGTGGCTGCCAGAACTCTAATAGCGCAGAATTGGAAGACATCAAAAATCCCAACTATAAACGAATGGCAAACCAAACTATTTGATTATTTAGAACTGGCAAAAATGACACAGAAAATAAGAAATCAAAAAGACATAAAGTTTAATAAAGAATGGAATAAATTTATGACATATATGGAAACAGAGGTAAAAAATCTAAAAATCACAGTAGGTATGACGTAACACTTGTGACGTAAAGAGTCTTTTGAGGAAAAGAAACTGCAGATAAAAAATCATATAATATATTCTGAAACCGAGATGAAGGGAAGTCAATTAATGTTGTGTGTTATTTAGTTATTTAGTTAATGTAAGTTAATTAGTTGGTGTTTTATGTTAGGAGATGTTTTTTTTTGTTTTTTTATTATTATTTCTTTTATTTATGTACTCCTTTTTTGTATGTATGTGTTATGTATGTTTATTTTTTCACCTGTTTTAATGTTGGATGTAGCAAAATGAATTAAAATCAATTAAAAAAAAAGAAAACTTCATTTATCTGGTAATAATGAAGCCAGTCTCTTACTTTAGACTTCAATTTCTCATAGCTCTGCAATTTCACTTTTCCCTCCTCTTGTTCTATAATTTCCCAGTATTTTGGCCATTTGGATTCCATATTAAGTTTTTTCACTTCTTTAGCTTCCATTGGTGACAACCACCTAGGGGTTTTGTTTTCCAACAAATCTTTATACCGAATGCAAACATTATATAGTGCTTTCCTAACAATATGGTTTTTGAAACCTTGGTGAATTTTAACCTTGTCATACCATATATATGCATGCCAGCCAAACCTATTATTGAACCCTTCCAGATCCAAAATGTCTGTGTTTTCAAGAAGCAGCCAGTTTTTCAGCCAGCAAAAAGCCGCTGATTCATAATACAATTTTAAGTCCGGCAGGGCAAACCCCCCTCTTTCTTTTGCATCAGTTAATATCTTAAATTTTATTCTGGGCTTTTTGCCCTGCCAGACAAATCTAGATATGTCTTTCTGCCACCTCTTGAAACAATCCATTTTATCCACAATCTGCAATGTTTGAAACAAAAACAACATTCTCGGCAAAACATTCATCTTAATAACAGCAATTCGGCCTAACAAGGAAAGTCTCAAATTTGACCATATTTCTAAATCTTTCTTAACTTCTGTCCAACATTTCTCATAATTGTCTTTAAATAAGTTCACATTCTTAGATGTCAAATTAATCCCCAGGTATTTCACTTTCTTTGCTACCATTAAACCAGTTTCACTATGAAACTTCTCTCTTTCAGCAACTGTTAGATTTTTATCCAGTACTTTCGTTTTCTGTTTATTCAACTTAAAACCTGCTACTTGACCAAATACTTGTATTAGCTCTAAAACTCTTTTCGTACTAGTGTCTGGCTCTTGTAAAGTTAATACTAGATCATCTGCAAACGCTCTCAATTTGTATTGTTTAGCTCCGACCTGAATCCCTTTAACCTGCTGGTCCCCTCTGATCATGTTTAATAAAACCTCCAAGACAGATATAAAAAGTAATGGGGATATTGGGCACCCCTGTCGTGTCCCTTTTTCAATAGCAAATTCTTCTGTTACCACGTTATTTACAATCAGTTTTGCTTTTTGTTCAGAATAAATTGCACCTATACCATTCTCAAAACCTTGGCCTACCCCCATCCCTTCAAGATTCTTTTTCATAAAGCTCCAAGAGATATTGTCAAAGGCTTTCTCCGCGTCCACAAATATTAATACTGCCTTAGTATTAATATTGGCTTCTAATAATTCCATAATATCTATTATGTTTCTCACATTGTCAGATAAATGCCTTCCTGGAAGAAAGCCCGCCTGGTCTTTATGAATCTCTCCCAGCCAAACTCTTTTCAATCTTTTTGCCAAAATGTCTGCAAAAATTTTGTAATCCACATTAAGTAATGATATAGGGCGATTGTTCTTAATCTGATTCTTCTCAGTCTCCGATTTTGGTATAAGTGTAATATACGCTTCTTTCCACGATTCGGGTGCCTTCTTCCCCTCTAAAATTTCATTACAGACCTCCTTCAACGGTTGTATAAGCCATTCTTTCAAAGCTTTGTAGTATCTGGAGGTCAATCCATCTGGTCCTGGAGATTTTCCCAATTGCATATTTTGAATGGCTCCCTCAATTTCTTGCTCAGTTATCTTCTGATTCAAAATCACTTTACTTTGTTCAGAAATTTTTTGTAATCCATATTTTTTAAGAAATTCTTCTATCTCTTTTTCATTCACCGGCCCTTGTGCATAAAGTCTCTTGAAATAACTATCAAGTCTATCAAGTTATCCTTTTCACTTTCTGGAATCAATCTCAGTCTCAAATTCCTATCTTTTCTCTGTAGTTCCAATAAAGACAGGGCCGCTTCATGTTCCTCCAGCTTTTTGCAGACTGGTACTAACTTTTCCTGTGTAGTTTCTGCAGAAGTTTTTGCCTCCTCAGCAATCTTTCGGGTTACATCATTTTGTTGAACTAATTTATTTATTGTCTCTGTATTTAAATCTAATTTTGTTGTCAGCTCTGTCAGCTGTTTGGAGTTCTCTGTGCTCTGCTTTGTGAGAGCTTCCAAAGCCTCGTTTATTTTAACTAGTGCCTGTGTCACTGGCTCCATAGATAAAGTTGTAACTGCGCCTGCTGCAGCTGAACCTGATATTGAGCCCCTTTTTCTCTGTGCAGCTTTACTTTTAGCTCTTGTTGTTATCTCTTCTACTGGGCCACTCATGTCCCAAGGTCTTTCCCACGGGAATTACTTTCAAATGGAAAACTCCACCAGCCTGTTCTTTACAGTGAAAATAATAACTGTTTCCCTACAACCCTCTAGAGGGAGCAGTCCAAAGCTCAGAATACAAAGAAACAAGGATTCCCTTCAAAAGTAGCAACCAATTTTCCAATATATTTCCAATAGTAATACTGTCAATTTGTAACTTTCCAGAGTCCCAAACTTATAACAAATAAAGTCCTCACTTTGTAGCCAAAAAGGCAAAGCACCAACTTTGTAGCAAGTCTCTAATGACAATTCTCAGTCCCGGTGGCTCACTTTCCAGGCAGTCCTTCCCAAGGGTTTAAAACGGCAGAAAACTCCACTTCTATACTTCTTTCATGCAGGTAGTACAAATCAAAGTCTCCCCCCCCCCTGCTCCTGCCTGCTGAGGGGGAGGTTTAAATCCAGTGTCTGAGTCAGTCAGTTTTGAAGCTGTTTTCTGTCAAATTGCAGCTTTGTATTTCGTTGCTTTAGCTATCATGCAGTCCGGGGAAGGCAGACTTCCTTACTTTTTGCCTTCTCCGTTTTCAGCCAATTTTCGGGTATTCTTTTAAAGTTGTTGTTCAGTCTTACTCACGGATAATCCAATTAGGTTCCAAATGTCAGGAAGGAATCGGCGCTCTCCGTCAATGGCGACGCGGCTTCACTCCACGGGCTGGGTTGCGACTCTCAGCACCGCGCTCACCCGATGCCGCTCCGGAGCCTTTAAAAAGGCTCCTTTGCAGTAAGGGGGGGCGCTTAAGGTGCCCGCCGAGTCTCCGTGCTCTCAGGCTTCCGCGCCTGTGATTTTAGGGGTCCCCGCTTCGCCGTAGCGGTCAGACCCGAACTCGTGGAGCAGTCTCCCTGAGCGGAGCTCAGCGGGAGACCGCCATTGAGCGCTGGCGCCGACCGGAAGTCAAAAAGCGGAGACTTCCTCAAAATGAGGGAATGGGTAAAAAGGAAGTTGAAGGGGGAAAGTCAAGGATGGTGAGCCCTTCTGTGCTCCAGAGGGCCTGGGTGGCCTCATTCCCCTCTTGTTCTGAGCACTGCAGAGGGAGGCAAACATGTCCTTCCTGGGGGCTGGTCCCTGCCCGCCCTGTTCCTGGAGGGCAGCAGGAGGAGGGGGCTGCTGCTCACCATGGGGGCTTGAGAGTGTGTGAGCAGACTTTGTCATGGGAGGAGGCAGGCCTTGCAGAGGAGGAATGCTGGGGGCAGGCATTCAAACTCAGCCCTGAAGCTCACTGGGTGACCCTGGGCCAGGCACTCACGCTCAGCCTAACCTACCTCAAAAGGTTGCTGTGAGGATAAAATGGGGGGGGGGGGAGAGAACTCTGCACACCAACTTGACCTCCTTGCAGGAAATGGGGGCTATAAATGTAATTGTGTTATTTGTACCCCACCCACCTCACTGGGTTTCCCCAGCCTCTCTGAGCGGCTTTCAACACATATTAAAACAACAAAAATTCAAAGCCTCCCTATAAAGGGCTGCCTTCCAGAGGTTTGATAGTTGCTCATCTCCTTGTCACCTGTAGGGAGGGCGTTCCACAGAGAGGCTGCCACCACCGAGAAGGCCCTCCCTCTGCCTGGTTCCCTGCAACCTCGCTTCTCGCGGGGAGGGAACCACCAGAAGACCCTCGGAGGAGGACCTCCGGGCTGAAGGATGGGGGTGGAGATGCTCCTTCAGGTATACTGCACTGAGCTTCCTGACCTAACATTTGCCTCGCTTAACATAATTAATTAGGAAGTGAAGTTTTCCTCTTCCATTCAAAGTCAAAGTCAAAGTTTATTAGATTTGTGAGGTCCATGCCTTTACACAAAATACCATAAAACATTATTAAAAGATAAACAATAAAATTATAAAAATAAGCTAAAATTCATGCCATGCTGTCCCAGCAAGGAAACTACCCAAAAAACCTCGCCATTCCGGAAAGAAGATACAGCAACAGGTTAGGAGAGCAATGGGAGGAACCTCACCATTTCCTCCAGGAACCATACCCTAGTTTTCATAGCTGTCAGAGCTACCCTAGGTCCCAGCTCACAAAGGACCAACGCTGCTTCGTTGTTAAGTATAAAAGTCTTTATTGAAGTTCAGTTTCACTTCCAGAGCCGCAGCGCGCAACTCCACGTCTCAAGTGTCAGACCGCTGATCCTCCGTCTGAGTCTCCTCCCCCTTGACACCAATTTAAGATTCTAGCCTTGCTCCACCTTCTCCGCTGCTCCTTTCTCCTCTGGGTCCGCCTGCCCGCCGGGGTTCCGCCCTTTCTAGCCTCTTCTCCCGCTGATTCCCCTCAGCCTTCTCCCTCCCTCCGGCGGGCTTTAGGAGCTGGTTCCCCATCCGGGTCTCCTGCTGTTACGCGCGCCTGCACATTTGAACTTGGCGCGCGCGCCCAGCCAGCAGCTTTCCTCCTGACCGTTCCACTGCTGCTGTCACTGCTTTCCCCTTCGGGGGGGGGGGGCTAGCTGCAACTGACCTCCCCTCCGTTGGAGGCGTGGTCAGCCCTGACTCCCTCTCTGGAGGAGACACTGCCCCTGACACATGTGACTCTTCCCCCCCACTACACTCTGGTGGGGAAACTGGTCCCGATCCTCCACTGCTGCTTTGCGGTTCCCCTCTGGCTCCTTGTTTCTGGTCCGTCCCCCCTGGGACCCCCCTTGCCCTGACCATCGGCGCCCCCTTCTGGGAATCTTCTGATTCGCTGGAGAAGCTCATGGAATCTCTCGGGCCACTGTCATACTCCCCTACGCTGCCATCGGATTCTTCCCCTTCGCTCTCCCAATCCTCTCTCCCCAGTGCTCCTGCTCCTGATTCCCTGACATCCATCCCCCCCTCGAAGCCCCCCTTCCCCCCTCCCCCTCTTCGGGTGTGGGTTCCGGGTGCTCCAGTCCTGTGGGTGTGAGTGCGGGATACCATTCTTCCCCCCTGGTGTGTAGCCGGTCCACTGGATCCGGCCCAACCGCAACGGGCTCGTCGACGTCGATTTCCTCTGCTTCCATCTCTCTGCTGATGTGCTCGAATCCAGGATCCTCCCCCAACACGTCCATGTCCTCCCCTCCCCCGGGTACCTCTGGTGAGACTGCTTGCAAAGGTCCCCGCAGCAGCTCCCTGCGCCACCCCACCTCCGGTTGAGTGTCCCACCAATAGGAGCGGTCTGTGGCAAACCCCGAGAGAGACCCCTCCGAGGAGCTAGTGTCCGGCGTCGTCTCTTCAGCTGATGAAAAACCCTGGAACGTACTGGCTGACAGTGTGGGTGTGAAGAGCCAGTCGTCGAAATACTCTGCCGGCATAGGTCTGTGTGGGAAGAGTGCATGGAACTCGTCTTTAAGATAGTGCTCCTCCACGGCATAGCACGGTACCCACCTGTTGGCACTGGCTGGGGTACCTTCCCTGGCGAGGAGGTATTCCACCCCCTCTTCCCCCCACCTCGAGTCCAAAATCTCCGTGACCTCGTTGAGTGGCGTCGCCCTCCGTGACCCCTCCATCTTCGGAGATTCGTTAAGTGGGTCTGGCGCGTTCCCTGTCGCCTGAAACCTGTGGGGTTCCCTGTAGGGTGTGAGCACTGATCTATGAAAGACTGGGTGCATTCTGGAACCCTCCGGGAGTGTCAACCGGAAGGCCACTGGATTGATTTGCGCCGCGACCTGGTAAGGTCCCAGCTGCTTGTGCTTGAGCTTCCTCTTAGCTAGCGTCCTGGCCGGCACTGCCTGGGCTGCTAACCAGACCCAGTCCCCCACCTGGATGTCCTCCCCGACCCTCCTGTGCTTGTCTGCCTGCATTTTGTAGGCGTGTTTCGCCAGTTCCAATTGCCTTCGGAGTTGCTCGTGGACCTCCTGTAACTCTGCTGCCAAGTGCTCTGCTCCCCTTGGCTCCCCCTCCCCCTTCGTCTCTAACCCCGGGAAAGTTCTGGGATGCCGCCCATTATTGGCGAAGAACGGTGTCACTCCTGTAGACCCGTGCTTCGTGTTGTTGTAGGCAAACTCGGCCAGCGGTAGGTAGTCCACCCAGGTCGAGGGTTGTTGATTGGCGTAGCATCGCAGGTACTGCTGCATGATGGCGTTGACCCTCTACGCTTGTCCGTTGGTCTGCGGGTGTCGTGCCGACGCTAAGTTGATCTTGACGTTCAGGATGCCCAGCAGCTTCTGCCAGAAGCTCGAGACGAATTGGCGACCCCGGTCGGACAGGATGGACCGCGGCAAGCCGTGAGCTTTGAACACGTGGTCTATGAACAGCTTGGCGGTCTGTTCCACTGTGGCCACCTTCGCGCACGGAATAAAGTGCGCCATCTTGGTGAACATGTCTACGACCACGAGCACCGCTGTTTTGCCTCGCGAGCTGGGCAGATCTGTGACAAAGTCCAGGGCCACTTTCTCCCACGGTTCGAGCGGCGTCTGCAGGGGTTCTAGTAGACCCGCCGGCTTCCTGTGTACTGGCTTGGCCCTTTGGCAGGTGTCACACCTGGAGACGTAATCCGCGACTTCTCCCCTCACCTTGGGCCACCAAAAGTCTCTGGTTACTAATTCCGCCGTCTTGTCCTTGCCGAAGTGCCCAGCGCTGGGCGCGTCGTGTAGCTGCTGCAAGACTTTCGCGCGGAGGTCATCTCCGGGCACGTAGAGAGCCCCTCTGCTGATGAGCAGTCCGTCTCGTATCTGGAACTCGTCGTCCTTCGCTGTGCCTTTTCGCACCTCCTCCACCTTGGATTGTGCGAACGAATCCGTCTGCAGCGCTCGACGCACCGCGTCCAGGTCCACGGCAGCTGAAGCGCACGCCCACGCTTTCGGTGCGAAAATGTGCTTGGCTGCCACCGGCGCCGCTTCCTCGAGATACTGCGGCTTCCTGGATAGTGCATCTGCCATGACGTTGTTGTCTCCCGGGATGTATTCTATCCGGAAATCGAAATCCGCAAAGAACTCCGCCCAGCGAATGTGTCTCTGGTTCAGGAACCGCGCCGTGCGCCAGTACTCCAGGTTCTTATGGTCCGTGCGGACTTGCACTGTGTGTCTGGCTCCGACGAGGAAGTGCCGCCACGCCTTGAAAGCTGCATGAATGGCCAGCAACTCCCTGTCCCAGATGGTGTAGTTCTGTTCCACCTTGCTGAGTTTCCTGGAGTAGAATGCGCACGGCCTCCATTCCCCTTGCGGATCTTGCTGCAACAGGACGGCCCCCACCGCTCTGTCCGAGGCGTCCGTCTCAACCCTCATTGGTCTGCTGAGGTTTACATGTAGCAGCTGTTCTTCGGACGCGAAGAGACGCTTGAGTCTCCGAAAGGACTGCTCCGCCTGGTCCGTCCAGGTGAACTTCTTCTTCTTGGAGCTGAGGGTGTCCGTGATGGCCGCCGTCTCCTTCGCGAACCCTTTGATGAACTTGCGATAAAAGTTGGCGAAGCCGACGAACTTCTGGACCTCCTTCCGATTGCGCGGGCTCTTCCAGTCCAACACCGCGCGGACCTTGGTGCTGTCCATGGCGAGTCCCTTGTCGGACAGCTTGTAGCCCAGGAAATCCACCTCCGTCATGTCGAACTGGCACTTCTCTAATTTGGCGTAAAGTCTGTGCTCCCGTAGCCTCTGCAGGACCTCCTTGACGTTCCTCTCGTGAGCCTCCTGCGATTCCGAGAAGACCAGGATGTCGTCCAGGAAGCAAACGCACTTCTTGTAGAGGAGTCCCGCTAACACGTGATGCATGAAAGCTTGGAAGGTATGGGAGCCATTTTGCAGACCAAAAGGCATTACGCGATATTCATAGGTGCCTAAAGGTGTAAACATGGCTGTCTTCCACTCATCGCCCTCCCGCATGCGTATAAGGTTGTACGCCCCTCGTAGATCCAACTTGGTGAAGATCCGTCCCTTCCTCACCGTCGCGAGCAGGTCGTCGATCTTGGGCACGGGGAATGCTGCGGGCTTTGTTTTGGAATTTATGATCCTATAATCAACTATGAGCCTGCGTTGGGGCGTGTCCTTCTTCTTCACGAAAAACACGGGACTGCCCCCCACTGCTTTAGATTCTTGGATGAACCCCCGCTTCAAGTTGTGATCTATGAACTCCTTGAGTTCTTGCAGTTCGTCTTCAGACATGGAATACAGTTTCCCAGTCGGCAGCGTCGCTCCCGGCAGGAGGTCAATCTTGCAGTCGTAAGGCCTGTGGGGAGGCAGGTTATCTGCTTCCCTCTCGCAGAAGACCTCCAAAAACTCCTTGTACTTGTTGGGTACCGCTTGCACCATGCCTAGGTGTAACTGCGGTTCATCCTCTTGCCCCTCCTCCTCCTGGCGGGTCTGGATGCAGTGTTCTGCGCAGTAGGAGGAGCAGAAGGTCAATTGCCGCTGGTACCATGCTAATGCCGGGCTGTGCCTATCCAGCCAACTCATACCCAACACTATGGGCGTGTCTGACAGGTGGGTGACGTTGAAGCTGATGACTTTGCGGTGGTTTCCAATTTGCATCACCATCGGTGGTGTTTGCTGTACCACCTCTCCTCCCAGTAGCTTCCTGCCATCGACCATGACGACGTTTAGGGGCATCGTGGCTGGCATGAGTGCTATGCGATGTTGCTTGATAAAGTCCACTCCTATAAAGTCTGCGTTGCTCCCAGAGTCAATGGTTATTGGTACTTGCATGGTGTTCCCATTGGGCAACTGGAGCGATGCGGTGAGTTGCACCACTGGTTTGGGTGGGAGGGGGTCTGTGGGCTGTAAAATCTCTGGGGACTGCTTCACTGACTTGCCTGGTTGGGCCCCAGTGTCTCTGTTTCCAACCAGGCGTCTTCTTCCCCTTGCGGCTGTTTCGGCTGCTGACTTGTTCCCTTTACTGTTGCTGAGGCTGCAGTGTGCTTCTGGAGCCTCTGGGGACACTCTTTGGCCATGTGCTGAGCACTGTCGCAGATGTAGCACTTCCTGGTCCCTCTAGGAGCCTTCGCCTTGACTGCTCCCGGTGTTTGGGCTCTGCTGGCAGTCTGAGCCCTGGCACCACCAATCTCCATCGGCTCTTCTCCCCTTCCCAAAGGAGGCATGGACAGCGCCCGCCCCGCCTCTCTGGGAAAGAAAGGGGTTGTCCTGGCTGGGCTGCTTGCCTTACGTCCTTCCTCCCTGCTCCAAGGGCGTCCTTCCAGGCGCACACCAATCGCCAACGCTCTTTGGGCAACTTCTTGGGTACTTTGCGGTCGTTCCCCTCTTGCCAGCTCATCCTTCACCTCTCCACTTAGCCCCTCCCAGAACAGGTCTCTGACAGCAATAGAGTCCTTCTCCCAGCCCAGCACGTTCAATAAGGCAAAAAAGCGTGAGTGATATTGCCTCACCGTCGCTTTCCCTTGCTGTAGTCCATGCATTTCCCTCCGAGCAACATCTACATCTACCGTAGATTTAAAGCAAGCGTCCATAGCTTTGATAAATGCATCGGAATCTTTGAGGGCGGGGTCTTCTTCGCGCCACAAATTCCGCAGCCATGCTTTTGCTTCCCCATGCAAATGAGTGATTATGAAGCCCACTTTCTCTTCCTCATCTCTAAAGTCCTTCCGAAGCAAATTGAGCACGTAAACCACGTCAGCTCTGAAGTTAGGGTATTGCTGCAGGTTCCCATCGAAGTGGGCTACTAGGCTGCCCCCCCTCTTCCCGAGGCCAACTCCCTCCGGTTTGGGTCCTGGCAGCCCCTCTTTCCCCCAACGGTCCCACCTGGCCTGCAGATCCCGGCAGAGCGCTACTGCTTCTTCTTCTCTTTTCCTGGATGCTGCTACTTCTGCGTAAAGCGTCGTGACTGCTTCTTGCAGTTCTTTCACCTGGCTCTCAGTAGCCATCTTTGCCTATCTTTGTGAGCTCGCAAAACACCAAGTCTTGCCCCTCGCTGCACCAACTCACGCTGCGAGGTTTTTATGAGAGACGGAGGATACTGTCAGAGCTACCCTAGGTCCCAGCTCACAAAGGACCAACGCTGCTTCGTTGTTAAGTATAAAAGTCTTTATTGAAGTTCAGTTTCACTTCCAGAGCCGCAGCGCGCAGCTCCACGTCTCAAGTGTCAGACCGCTGATCCTCCGTCTGAGTCTCCTCCCCCTTGACACCAATTTAAGATTCTAGCCTTGCTCCAACTTCTCCGCTGCTCCTTTCTCCTCTGGGTCCGCCTGCCCGCCGGGGTTCCGCCCTTTCTAGCCTCTTCTCCCGCTGATTCCCCTGAGCCTTCTCCCTCCCTCCGGCGGGCTTTAGGAGCTGGTTCCCCATCCGGGTCTCCTGCTGTTCCGCGCGCCTGCACATTTGAACTTGGCGCGCGCGCCCAGCCAGCAGCTTTCCTCCTGACCGTTCCACTGCTGCTGTCACTGCTTTCCCCTTCGGGGGGGCTAGCTGCAACTGACCTCCCCTCCGTTGGAGGCGTGGTCAGCCCTGACTCCCTCTCTGGAGGAGACACTGCCCCTGACACATGTGACTCTTCCCCCCCACTACGCTCTGGTGGGGAAACTGGTCCCGATCCTCCACTGCTGCTTTGGGGTTCCCCTCTGGCTCCTTGTTTCTGGTCCGTCCCCCCTGGGACCCCCCTTGCCCTGACCATCGGCGCCCCCTTCTGGGAATCTTCTGATTCGCTGGAGAAGCTCATGGAATCTCTCGGGCCACTGTCATACTCCCCTATGCTGCCCTCGGATTCTTCCCCTTCGCTCTCCCAATCCTCTCTCCCCAGTGCTCCTGCTCCTGATTCCCTGACATCAGCCTTCACCACAAAGACCGCTACCACATGAGAAATCCATGGATCAGCGTCCACCAGTAAAAACTTTACTTGGTCCTCAGGGTTGGCTATTGATTTGGGAATAGTTTGTAACATCGCATCCCTGAAGGCCGAATAGATGGGACAATACAACATGTAATGTGTGAGATCCTCTTTGGTTCTCATATGACAAGGACATATACGCTGCTCTACTGGGATTTTTGCATATCTGCCTGACAAATAGGCCGTAGGAATGGTTTGAAAACGGGCCATGGTGAAAGCTCTCCGAAGGGTGGGGTTGGTGATATTCGCCAAATAATTGGCGCAGGTTTTGACTGATTTCAGTCGGGGAAACCAGTGGGAGGACCCTGGGTTCTGTATTTTTGTGATATCTAACAGAGCGTCTCTCTCCAGGATCCATTCCCGAACTTTGTCCGGGCTCCACAGTTTGAGAATATTAAACTCCGGTAGGGTGTATCTAAACAGGATCTCAGATAGGTTTTGACGCCAAGTGGTGTTCTTTTGAAGAGATACAAAGGCTTGTTTGGCCAATAAGGTGTTTGAAGTGTTTGCAAGGTTGATGTAAAATCGTAGGAATCTTAAGTGGGCCCTGGCAGACACAGAGGGTAATCCAACTTCCACCCTCAAGAAAGCTGCTGGTGTTCCTTGAGGAAGGCCTAGAATCCTCTTGAGGTAATAATTTTGCAAAATTTCAAGCCGTTCCAACAGCCTCTGGTTCCACCCCCAGAGTTCTATCCCATATAACATCTGGGGAATAGCTTTCCCAACAAAAGCTCTTAATGCCGGGATCACCAATTGTCCTCCCCGGGTATGGAAGAAACTAAGCAGGACACCAATTGTTCTTCGTGTTAGGATGGTTACAGCCTTAAAGTGGGCTAGCCAACTAGATGTAGCCTGAAATGTAACACCCAGATATTTAAAAAAGGGGCACTGTTCAATCACATGTTCATCTAAAGACCATCTAAAGGTGTGGCGAGCTCTAGTAAACACCACAATTTTTGTTTTGTCATAGTTTATCTTTAGTGAGTTATGAGAGCAGTAGGCTGCGATCCCCTCCAGCATGCTGCGTAAGCCTCTTCGGGTGAGTGCCATTAAAGCCATGTCATCGGCGTATAGCAATATATTCAAACGTTTACCTTCAATGGCTGGAGCCGATGACTTGTATTTTGCCATGTACTGAACAATGTCGTTTATATAAAAGTTAAAAAGAAATGGGGCTAGGAGGCATCCCTGTTTGACCCCTTTCCCCAATGGCAGTGGGTCCGTAAGAGTTCCCAATGGCCCAGTTCTGATTTTGACTGTAGTATCTGTGTGTAACTCTCTGAGGATATGGTCAATCACACTTGCACCACGAGGGCCGATAAAAGAAAAGAAACCTCCTGACCTATCCATGTAGGTACCATGCAGGTTGTACAAATTATGCTTAAAGGCAATCTCCAGTAATGTATTACCTGCCTTATTCAGGACCTTATCATCAGAACTCCAAGGAATAAACCAGTCCGCCTCTGGTAAAAAACTGGGTTTTGGAGCCATACGAATTGATGTCGCTGCCTATCCTAGCATTAAAGTCACCTGCCAGCAGGATGTTCCAGTCAGGAAATTCTATTTTGGCCTTCTCCAAGCATGACTCCAAATCTTCCCAGATTTGTATTGTCTGAGAGGAAGTACACACGGGGGGAATATAAACGTTGAAACATAGAAAATCTCCTCCTGTGTTATTGGAGATAAGTAAAATCTGAAAATTGTTGCTCTTCATCCACTGCAGTTGTCGCACCCTGAACCCCTGCTCTATAGGGATAAAAGTGACCAAACCGCCGCTAGGTCAGCCACGGTTATTTAGTTTTTTCGCGGGGGTAGCAAAAGCCACATAGCCCTGTAAGTAAGGGAGATGAGAGTCTAGGCACCAGGTCTCTTGTAAACAAATAATCTGGAATTTTGAGAGGAAATCCAGAAAATCGGCATCGCCCTGCTTAGACAGCCAGCCCGCCACATTCCACGACAAGATGTGGAAATATGGTGATGAGGGGAACAAAGGTAGACTCCTCCGTTTGTTCTTTAGCATGATGGAATGAATGTTTTTGTAGAGGTGGAATGAGCTGTTAAAATCATTTGTGGTAGGTGCTAACCTAGTAAGTTTTGTTTCCCTGGCACAGTGTCCCCTCGCTGTGTCTGTCTTTCAATCCTCCACCTGAATGTCATCTAAGGATCCTGAGGCGTCCACAAAGATTGCACCGTTCCTACTCATCGGCATGGCAAGATCTACCTGGTGTGTTGTTGTTTGAGGTATTAAGGGTTGTGTGGGAGAACCCACTTCTTCGGGGGACAGGAACCGGCACTGCATCCAGTCATCGTTGGATAGGGGCTTTGTTGTGTTAGTAGCAAAGTTAAATTCCAAAGGAGCAGAAAAGCCTTGGGGGAGTAAGGATTATTTGATGGTTTGTAACCTAGCTATTAACGCATCCTGGGACTGATGAATCTGCTCAAGGGAGGCTAAAAAGAACTGCTCCTTTTCGTTTAAGATATCTTTTTTGGGTTCGTTGGAAGGGAGTAAAATTTTTTGGAGCTTAGCCTTCTGTTTGGAAATTTTGACTGCCTCCGGTTGGACTTGTTTGTAGTTTTCAGAAGCCATTTCCAATTCTGTGCGCAGACTAGTAGGCTTACGTGTTCCTAAGAGGGATGTTGGAACGCCGGACTCTTCGAATAGGCGGGTCACCAACAGGCCAGCCCTCTGGAGCCTGCCCCTCTTGTCCAAGATTTGTTTAGTTACCGACCAATCCTTAAAGGTCACCACAACTCTGTTTTGGGCCTTATCAAAAGGAAGAAATTTCACGCTGACAATGTTTTCTGCTGGAATAATGCCCCTGATGACTAAGTCAATTTTCTTAAGTATATAAATTCTCTGTTGTGCAGGTGTGGAAAGGCCTCCATGCTTGAAAAGAGGGAGGAGGACTAGTTTATGTTTAATTAAAATTAAGTTCTGGCTCTTTCGTACTCCCTTCTGGGGAGTTTCTTGCTTTGGATCTGGAGTTCTCTTTAGTTTTCCACTAGAGGGCAGCGATTGTTTTACTAGCCTTGGAGGGCTAGCCACCTGATGTTTATTTAAAATGTTTGGGCTTTGGCTCTTGTTTGGCGTTGTTATGCTGGGGTTCTTTGTGCTTGAGTTCTCTAGAATCTTGAATAACTTTGAGAAATTCATTTTCCCAGACCGAGAGGGCAGCTTAGCCTTTCGACCCATTTTCACATTCTTCAGCTTCTTCTTGTGCATTGAACTCTTTCCCTTTAAGGAAGGTTTCCTAGTGGCCAATACTTATCCTTGGACTAGTTTGGCTCTGCTTGTTTCCCTTTCTTTAATGTTGGGCTGGGTTTTATTTCCATTTGGCTTGTTGCTGGCTTCTTTGTGAAAGTGGCAGTCCTCTTTCCTCCTGATTAGTTCAATCAGGGAGGTGAGCAAACCCAAACATTCTGAAAGAAAGTTTTTAATTGGCCCCAGTTCTTTAATTAGCTGAGTTTGATGTTCTTCCAACAGATCTTTGTACAGCCCTGTCATTATGTAATTGTAGCTGCCCAGGTCTAGATGTCGAACTCTTGTGTCGTTCGGCCACTCCTCCACCTCAGTCGGGGCAGGAGACCCCCCCTTTCCTCTAAGCATAGATTGATGAGTAGATTCTTTTGACTTGATTTCTGGGTTTCCCAGTTGAGGCTCCTGTTCCGGTCGGGCCTTAAGGGCTGTATTTTCTAAAGTTGCCTGCTTTAACTCGGTTGCCAGGTCGACTCCTTTTCCTCCTCTTCCCTCTGCTTCTATGCCCCTTCCGAACGAAGTACGGTCGACAGACCATTCATGCGGATGCAGGCTCTCTGTGTTTTTTATTTCCTCTACTTTTGGTTTAAAATAATATGAAATTTTTGCCTGCTTTTTCTTTGGGGCAGGGGGTTCAACAGCTTGTGCTTGAGCTAGAGGAATCCCCAGTTCTTTATAATTCTGTCTTGTAAGTACCATTTGAGTTATCTTCTCTAGCCGTGTGCTAGGGCCTTATTCAAAAGGAGCTCAGAGGTTATAGTTGGCCTCAAATAGCCTCAAAATAGCACTGAATGGCCTTGGAAAGTTTGAATGGCTTCCACGGGATTACAAAGGGCAGATAAAAAAAAAGCTCAGGAGAGGAGAGAGGGGAGGTTTAAAAATACCTCCTGGTAGCTCCCGGATTCTTTATCAGGCTAAGCTTTGATTTTTCTGAGTGTCTTTCTGTATTATTGTTATTATTCTGTAAAAAGCTCCTACTCACTCTGTTGAGGCTCACAGGAGACTTACTGCCGGCGCCATCTTCCAAGGTCTCAAGCAGTACAGGAAGTAAGAACGTGCAAAAAGGAGTACTACTTCTAGAATTCCCAACTCCTGACATAAAAAAGCACAAAGGTTGCCTTTTCTTGACCATCAATCACCTGCGCAAAGTCCCTACGCCACCCCCTATTGTGCTTCAATACAGCCCCATCGGTCAGGCCGGACACTGAGGTCCAGCGCTGAGGGTCTTCTGGTGGTTCCCTCATTGTGAGAAGTGAAGTTACAGGGAACCAGGCAGAGGGCTTCTCGGTAGTGGCGCCCGCCCTGTGGAACGCCCTCCCACCAGATGCCAAAGAAATAAACAAGTATATGACATTTAGAAGACATCTGAAGGCTGCCCTGTTTAGGGAAGCTTTTAATGACTGATGTTTTAATGTATTTTTAATCTTTTGCTGGAAGCCGCCCAGAGTGGCTAGGGAAACCCAGCCAGATGGGCCGGGTAGAAATAAATTTAAAAATATAATTATTAAATTATTATACACGTTAGAAACAGAATTTGAAGGGGCAGTCTTTTCTGGCATTGCCAAATGAAGCTGCTGACCCATTTCTAAGTCTTAAATCCACAATTTCTCTGAATGCCTGAAAAACCCAGTGGTGCAGGACCTCCTAGCATGCCATCTGCTGGGGAACATTTCCTAGCACTTGGCTGGGAGCTGCTGCAGCGCTATAGTCAGGAAAGGCTTTCTGTATATCGGTAAGTCCCAACAGTTGAATAGAAACCTTCAAAAACAATGTATGTATTTGTATCTCAGATGTTTTAAGCTATTTCACATGTCCACCAAGCACGAGAAAATGTCCCTTCATCTTCTTGACATTTCCAACAAATATTTGGTATGTTTTCATGTATTCTAAATAACTTCTCAGGAGTTAGATACCAACAATACTTAAATATATATATATATTTAAAAGTCAATTTTAAGTCATAACTCAATTCTTATTTTAACTCTTTAGTCCACATATGTTACCACTATTCCAACTGTACAATATAACCAAAAAAAGAGAAAATCCTGCCTCTTTAATCATGCACTTTTTAATCTGTTCCTCTTCCATTTAGGATTTCAACAAAAGTTTGTACATTTTTGATATCACATGATGTGCACAATTGTATCTCAAAACCCGTCTTCCACTCTTCCATACCCCAAGTCTTCATTTCCAACTAGAATCTCTCAATCAATCAATCAATCATTTATTTGTATGTTGCCTTTCCAAATTTCAAACCATGTGCAAGGCAGCTTACAAAAAAAATTAAAATATTCCATAACTGCAAACATAACAAAACTAGTCGTAAACAATGAACAAAATATCAAAAAGTACACAACAAAATTGAAAAAAAAAATCCACATAAATAATAAGATTCCACGTAAATCATATAATCCAAACTAAAGAGATAAAAAATTAACATCAGCAACAGCAAACACCCCCCTCCCGGAAAAAGAACCCATAAACAACACCCCAACCCTCTTTTATTAAGTGTAAAAGAGAAACCCCTTGTTTAAATTTTACAATCTCCCCATTTCCACTTTAAGAACTCTCAATAGATTAACCATTTCTCTTTATCCGTCAGCCTTTTGTCTATAAAAAGTGTCTTCTGGTGAAACCCAAAATAGAGTCTTTGTGTATAAACTAACTTTATATCTATTTTCAGATTCTTAATACGCCACGCACGTCTAATACAGTGGTTCTCAAGGTGCGCATTTACTCTGACTTGATCTACCACAAATATCCAAGCCATCTAACCCTGAAATCCTAACCTTCTAATTCCAAGTCTCTTCTTTCTCAATATCCCCATTCCGTTAACCGCACCAAGCAACAAGCTGTAAAATGCAAGTTTAAAACGCAAGCTTTCCTTTGCATCTCGCAGAACTTTAAATGTAATTTGTGGGTTTTTTCACCTGTCCTCCAAACTTCGGTCTTTTTGCCATCCTTTAAATGGGAAATCAGTAGTCAAGCCATACTTTTTGGTAAAACGTTCGTCTGGATCCTGGAAGTCCTACCAGAGATGGGAGGTTCTGCTAGTACCAGCCACTTCTCCTTCTGCAAGCAGCGCCACCCGAATTCCCCCCTGGGATGAGCCGCTAAACTGAGCCGCCGGAGAAAGACTGGGGCGGGCGGCAAGTGGGAGGGGGAAGTCGTGCGCTTCTGTCCCGTCAGAAAAGTGCTGGTCCTCCCCGGAGGCAGCCTGCTTGCAGACAAGGGGGCTGGGCTGCCTCAAAGCCCATCAAGGCCACAGGCTGCTAGCATGACTCATCCCGGCTTTCTCATCTGAGGGGAAAGGGTGCGCGATCTTAAATGCTGGCCTTGGCAACTTGGCTGAGCTACCTTGGGCCAGCTTAGCCTCCCTCACAGAGGGTTGTTCTGAAGATACACTCAGGAAAACACCCGAGGCATGAAGAAGAAGAACGAGGAGAGTCTGGAAAGGGGGGTGGGGAGCGCTCTCACCCCAGCCGCTCCAGGATGGGAAGTGCGTCCCAGGGGAAGGGGGATTCAGGCGGAGGAGGACGTCGGGGTGGGTGGGGGTTGCCAGGAGCAGCACGATGTCCCTCCAACCCCCGGCTTCCACTCTCCAGGCAGGCGCCCAACGTGGCCAGCTGGCACTCCAGCCTTGGCGTGCAGATCCCGGGTTCAGCCCCAGTTCCAGGTTCTGATACTGAGGGAGAAAACATCGCTCTGCACCTTTCCCACATCATGCATACTTCTATGATGTCCCCACTTTCCCCCCTCTCGCAAAGCCCCAAAGCCTCCTACATTGTAAGCCTTCCTTACAGGGGAATCATCAGAACCACCTGTGCTGCAGAGCTTCTGGCTGAAAGGCGACTCAGGAGATTTGCAATGACTGCTGCAATGCACCCCTAATGATTCAGATTGTATCATTATAGCCTTATTGTGTTTATTTGTTGTTGATATATTAAATTTGTATAATCTTAGAAGCGGTGTGGCTGTGAGTACCATGAAGGGAGCCTGCACTTTGTGATTTGCCAGGGCACTACTGCAGGTTAGGAAGGAGGAAGAGGCAAAGATCATTTCCCCACTAAAACATGTTTGCACCCAGGGTGTTTCCAGACTGTCAGTATTTTGTGGAAGGGATTCAGGTCCAGCCGAGAACTTCAGCTTTTCCAATGAGAATGGATTAAAGCACTCTGACCATTTTCTTAGTAGAGTCTAACCACTGTTGTAAGTTTTGGGTAAGCAAGACATGAACGCAAAACAAACAAGTGGTCGTCTCCTCCGGGTGAACCCCTGCACTGTAAATATATTGACAGCACACTTCCAGGTCTTTGGCATCAGCATCCCAGAACTGTGAAGGTTGCCTCAACTGTTGAGCAACACAGCTAAGGAAGAAGGAGTGGAGTGTCTCCGGGGGGAGCATAGCTCCCATTCCCTTCCAAACACACAGACAGGACAGTGTGGTGGCACCCAGGGAATAGTTGCAGCAGCCGGATGGCTGGCTGAAACACACACCATTGCAATCTTTTTGCCTGGGATTCAATCTGAATCAGCCAGTTAGTGAACTTGGTGCTCCTGTGCAACAAAGCCACTACAAAATTGCTCTTCCCTGCACACTTCCAGGTCCCTCCAGCTGGGCTTTTTGAGTGTGATGGGTTTTTCTCACTCCAGAGCAGTTTGTCTTTAAGCTGAAGGTCTCCAGGAAAGCAAGGGAGACTAAAAAAAATGCACTCTTGCTTTCCTGGAAGAAGATCAAAAGACTCCCCTGGACTAGAAGAAACATCTCATTAACAACTGCAGAAATGCCAAAGAACTTTGGATACCTGCTTGGGAGCTTTCTGATGCAGTATTAATTTAACAAGGAGCCAGGAGTGAAACCGAAAGTAGACTGACCAGCTAGCTGAATCCAATTATATTGCTATGGGGGGGGGGAACCTCTAACATTTTACTTTTCAATACTTGTATTTTCAGGGTGAATTGAATGTGTGGGGGGGGGGGGTGGAGGAGAGGCAGAAAGAAGAGCTAACTTCTCTGTGGCTGGGGGCGCAATCTGGACGGTTCTGCCGGGGCGCAAGATCACCTAACTACTGCTCTGCGCCTCTGGACCAGGGGTGGATGGTGCTCATTGGGACTGGGAGGGTGGAAGGCAAGGAGGCCAACAGTAGGTGGCGCCAGAGCCAAGGAGTGGCAGAGCAAATGTGTTCTGTATCTGAGATGGAGTGGGAAAGGGCTGGCGGCCACCGCAGTCATCCCCTGTCTGCCCTCACGGACCGGCCAGAATCCACTGGGCAAATGCTCATCTTGCCAGAGTCTGGGTCTTCTGCTCTTGCTCTCTCAGAAACCGTGCCCAGGTGGGATGTTTCGTTTTTCGTAGCTGCTTCATCCCTGAGGAGGTTGGAGGTGACGCAACTCCTGCATCTCTGACGTGGGAAGGTTTGGGGGTATAACAAATTTCCCCCTTCTCCCTTGGCTCCCTGGAAAGAAGGCATCTTTACATTTTGAGCGCATTTCACAGGCCAGGAGCCAAGCACCCCTTCCGGAGGGGGAGAAGGGGCCCAGAAAAGATGAGCCCTTCTCAGCCCAAAGGCGTTCCCCTGAGATTCAGCTTCCGGGCTATGGCTAACCAGGCTAGGAGCAGGAATATTGGGAGCGGGAAGGAACTGATGTCATCTGCCAGAGCAGCTGGCTAATTGAAGGGAATGAGGTGATAACAAGGCTTTCAAATCTGAACTCTTGTTTGCGGCTGATTAGGATAGAGGGAGGTGGAGAACACGGGCAATCGGAAGCAGACTCTGGGTAGTTGGTTCCTTCTCTTTGTTCGGGTTCCTACGTCACACCAGCAGTTTAAATGGCAACACTCCTTTGCAAGATTGTCCACCTTTTTAATTCTTTGTTATGGAAAATCAATAAAATGATAAGTTGCCCCTGCCGAAGGGTTGCATGACATCTAGCTGAAGACTTTTTGTGCTAAAAGTTGAAGCTATGCTGGGTTGTGTGTGTGTGTGTCCGTCCATGTGGCCGCTGTGTATTCAACATTCCACCCCTCCAAAGCATCCTAAGAACCTTAGTTTTCCTTTCACAGTGCTACGATTCCCAGCACCCTTAACAAACCATTGTTCCCAGGACTTTTTGGGTGTGGGTGGGAGGAGATGTGCGTTACGTGTGCGGTATGCAGGCATCTCCAAGCACATGTGTGTGGGGATTCAAGACTAACTCTTATGCTTTTCTTACTTAGACCAGCTTGACGTTGAACGAGAGGTTCTCTGGGTTGAGGAACACACGCCATTTCACAGCGAAGCAGAACACGGGCCGGATGGTCACTCTGCCATTGCATTCGGTGAAATCAGACTGGATTTGCAAAGGAGCATGCCCCTGAAGCCAGTTGGTTGCCTGCCTGTGGCTGGCTGGCGGCTTGGCACCAGCAAAACACAAAGAGACAGCCCCATGCAACCTCACACCCAAAGATTTCTGCCCATGCTTCAGACATGCAGCCCTAAGAGCAGCTCTGACTCCCACTCTAGGCCCCTCTGCCCCAGTCTTCCTCCTGATGTAGGCTACAGGATCTGGGAAGTCTGATCCAGCTTTGAGGTGTGGTTCCATATGGCCGTTAGTACTGTTCTGCTTTTGCCAGAGAGCCACCTGGTAAGGAAGATCTCCAAGCATGCTTCCTAGGGGGTCCACTTTAATCCTCAGATGTGCCCACAAAGGCATGATCCAGCACCCTCATGCCACAGCTGCCTCTGGAGTGACCCTCCCTCCGGTAAGAGGCATTCCTCACAGCTGAGTGCCTGGTTGTTTGTGTAGGGCGAAGGCTGGGAATCTTGTGGGCTCCCAGATATTGCCAGATCCAATGGCCTTCTGCCTCAGCCAGCATGGCCGACGGTCAGGGGTGATGGAATCCAACAACATCTAGAGGGCCACACAATTCCCCATCCCTAGTCTAGTGAATTTGAGGTTCTTGGTTTCTCTCCCTCTGCCCCCTTTTGCCTGGAAAAGCACTTTGGCAGATTCCTTTGGAGGATTTGGGTGTGACAAGCTGTAGCAGCGCACTGAATAAAACAACTCTGAGAAGCTGGAACACCGGGCTGTTTTCTTTTCTAATAAAAATATTCACTGTGCAGTTCACAGGCAGGAAACACAATGTTGATATTGTACAGGAAATGGGTTTTCAGTTGGAGGGCATGGGTTGCGTGAGAGCATGTTGTGTGGGATAAGCAGTCTCATATAACCAACATGCTTCAGTCTAATTAGTGCATGAAGGGGTTAACACCATAGAGTAAGCTGTCCTGCCATCTTAGCCATGTCTCTTCCCCTTACCTTGGGAGTGAGTTCTGATCTATTCTGGTATTCACTTCTTCAGCGTTTAATGTACTGTAGGTTTTTCCTGATTTTATAGTTTTATCTTTCTGTAAACGGCTTTGATGTTTCTTACAATCTGGTGTGTATAAATTTTATGAAATAAATCAATAATTTTGAATAAATAAATAAATAAATAGGAAGATGTAAAACCATAACCTCCGAAATGAAAGCTACTGTGCCTCCAGACGGATGTTTTTGCCTGTAGGGGGGCCGTATTCTGCAATGTGCTATCGATGCAATAATAGTGCAGCTTTCTAATGGACTGTCCACGCAAACATCATTCTGCTTTCTCAGTTGCTCTGCAATGCTTTGCCAGGGTTCCCACATCATGGCCCCCTGGGGGTGCGCTCCTGTGTTGTAGCTCAGCAAAAGCAGGACAAAATTCCTCTAGTATGGCTCACAGTGAGGGCTGCTGAGAGTTGGGAGAGATCTCGGAGGCCAAAGAGTTTGCTTTTCTGCTCAGTACAGGGGATCTTGCCAGCTCTTCACCCCTGACTGGCCGAAGATGCCCATCTCTCATCCATGCAGCTCCACAGCGTGCCTGGATGATGACTCAGATGGAGCTGGACACACCATTCCTGAAGGATGTAATAATCTTGCAATTGTGGTGGACCAATTACATGTCATTTTGCTTTGCAAGTTGTTCTGTGATGCGTCCCCTGTGCTACTATATTAT
This sequence comes from Podarcis filfolensis, assembly GCF_964270895.1. Taxonomy (NCBI): domain Eukaryota; kingdom Metazoa; phylum Chordata; class Lepidosauria; order Squamata; family Lacertidae; genus Podarcis; species Podarcis filfolensis. Next base: position 11,561,235 of record NC_139619.1, read on the forward strand.
TATCAGCCAGAGGGGCCCTCTTGAGCTATAAAGTGCAACTTAAGTGGGACAATTCCCCCCCATAACATTTAGATGGATTTAGGGGAGTGCAACTGGTTTGGTCACACTGGCGTGAAGCCTTGCGGGCCCCACAGGGGACACCGCAACTATGATGTTGAATAGAAGTTGAGAGGCGTGGGGCTCTGAATTTTGGCATCGTACAGGGCTCCCCTGGAATTTGAGATGCCATGGTTCACCACTGAAGAACATTTGTGGTATGAAAAAGGTACCTGGTTTCAGCTGGAAGTTAGGGGGCGCTGGTTGGAAGCGTTGGAGTATGTCTGTCCCGAAAGCTTTGCAGGCACGAACAGTACTGAATACAGTGTTGCAGATAACTGCCCTCCTACTGTCATGAATAGAAACAATCTGTTTTACAGAGGCTGTTTAGCTTGCTCTTTTTACCCCTTTACTAGACAGCATTTCTGTGCTGTTTTCAGAGTGGGGAATGCCCATTCCTTCATGGCCAGCATGGAAACACAGAAGGCTAGCCATTTAGGAGGTTTGCAAAGAGGACAAGGGTGTTACGGGGTAATCTTCTAGCAAACAAGCTTGGCGCAGCAGATCTGAGAGGTGGTTTTCTGCTCCCGGAAAGCCAGCCTGGAAACCAGGTTGCCAGGTGAAGGAAGAAGGGAGAGATCAACCAACTCACTTGCCTTCAAAGAATTTCTGGTTGCCTGTGGCTACTGGGATAGTGCTTAAATATCAGGCTGGCTGACACATCTTAAAAAATACAAGGAAAAAGCTTTTTTTCTTTCATTAGCAAAGCTCCTTTGGGGCCCAGAATAGCTAAGCTGAGGAAGAAGTGGCTGGTATTACTTGTTTGTTCTTGGTCCTGATCTTGCCTGCCCTTGCACACTCCGGTTGTCTTTGCATATTTAACCAGCACGTCTGTTCCGATTGGAGTCCTATTCCTGCAGTTCCACATCCTTCTCTTTGGCACTTGGGCATTCGGTTCCAGGAGCTGGACCTGAGCACAGAGGCTTTCTTCTACTTGGACTCGGCAAAGGAGCAAGAGTGGCTGACAGCTGTGGAAAAGGCTTTGCGTTCCAAATCCAAGTACAAGAAAGTAAGTCAAACCCCACCCATTTCTTCAGCAGCCAGACAGCTGTCAGGAGCTGGAGTGAGGAGGAGGAGGAGGAGGAGGTCAGCAAGAAAAAACACCAGGTGTCAGTGATGTTTTATTCAAAAGAAGCCAACATTCTTTATTCAAAGAAACCCAAACCATGCAGGCCTCGTGATCACAGAAACCTTTCCCAACAGGTCTTGCCCCAGTGAGGTAGTTGTGAAGGCTGAAGGTTGCTACCCTCCCACCACTCTCTGAAGTCTCCTCCTCCCCCTGGTCCTTCCCAAGCAACCTGAGACTCTGACACCTTGCCTGTCTTTGCTCCCTCCTCTTAATTTCTCTGTGTTCTGGGAGACCAGCAGGGAGGGGAGCTGATCACAGCAGGATGGGGAGACCCCCTGGCTTCTTCAGCAGCCTGCCTGATCTCTGCCTCTTGACCCCCGCCTCCAGCCTCCACTTCTGCCTCGGATTCTGGACTGCTGTTTGCCACAGAATCTTCCTGCCCTCCTGCCTCTTCAGTTTCCAACACCTCCTCTTGCTCACAGTCTGCTCCCTCTTCTCCCTCGGACGACCCCCCACCAGTTCCCTGGCTCTGAGCCTTCTTCCCTTGGGGGATCCCCAGTTGGTGCCACCTGCCACTCCTATCTGCATCCAGCCGGCCGAGGACAGCAAGCAATGAACAGAGCTGGTAGACATCCCAGTACCTTGCATCTTCTAGGTGCAGCTGGTGCTCATCTTTGTCAGAAAGGACCAGCTCAGCCGCATCAAGGAAGTGATGAGGGAGACAGTGGGCACAGGCATCATGGGGAAGATGGGGAGTAGACCCTGACAGCGGAATTCCCTACGTCGATCTATCTGTTTTTCTAATCTCTGCCAACCAGTTTCCCCCTCTTTCCCGCTTGCTCACTAACAGCCATCTTTGCTCCGCCCCTGCAGGGTAACAAGGGGTGTGTGGCCTTGAGGCTTGTTTGCAACAATACCAGCTTCTGCATGGTCAATTCCCACCTTGCTGCCCACGTGGAAGACTTTGGGCGCCGAAACGAGGATTACAAAGATATCTGTGCCCAGATGAGCTTCCTGCCCCCTGACCAGGGTCTGTCGCAGCTGACAATCATGAAACACGAGTGTGTTTCGAGGGCTTGGAGGGAGAGAGCCTTGGCTGATGTAACTTGTTGGTCTCCGCTATCTGGAGAAGCAAATTGAGTCATGTTTCTGTAACTTTCCTGCCTGTGTGTAGCTCAGGGTAGGCAGCATTTGTTGTTGTTTAGTCGTTTAGTCGTGTCCGCCTCTTCGTGACCCCCTGGACCAGAGCACGCCGGGCCCTCCTGTCTTCCACTGCCTCCCGCAGTTTGGTCAAACTCATGCTGGTAGCTTCGAGAACACTGTCCCACCATCTCGTCCTCTGTCGTCCCCTTCTCCTTGTGCCCTCCATCTTTCCCAACATCAGAGTCTTTTCCAGGGAGTCTTCTCTTCTCATGAGGTGGCCAAAGTCTTGGAGCCTCAGCTTCACGATCTGTCCTTCCAGTGAGCACTCAGGGCTGATTTCCTTCAGAATGGATAGGTTTGATCTTCTTGCAGTCCATGGGACTCTCAAGAGTCTCCTCCAGCACCAGAATTCAAAAGCATCAATTCTTCTGTGAACAGCCTTCTTTATGGCAGGCAGTATAGTGCTCTCCAAATGTTGATAGACCAAAATTCCCATAATTGCTAAGAATTGGCCTTGCTGACTGGGGCTCATGAGAGTTCCACTTCAGCAACACCAGGAGGGTGCAGTGTCGGCGATCCCTGCTGCTGCAGCTGCACCACTAAGGTTTCTACTAGAGCAGCCAGTAGAGAGCAAGATAAACTGAGTGGCAGAGATGTATTAGATTAGATTATAGCAAATGTGGGCAACTTCTCCAGTGATCGGGGTGGGAGTTGCAGTTTGTTAAGGGCAGTAACGTGAAAGCAGAGCGGCCATTTTGCATGGAGAAGGTTCCCGGCTCTGTCACCAGTGTGTGCAGATAGGGCTGGGCATGATCTCTGCCTGAAAGCTGCTGCCAGTCCATGTAGTCCGTCCTGAGCTTGATGGGTCAATGGTCTGCCTCAATATAAGGTAGCTTCCTATGTTCCTGTGTACTACAGCAGGGTTTGGAGGGCCACAAGCGCCCTGCCCATGAATTAACGTACCAGGGGAAATTCTTAAAGTCTTTGCTGAAAGGACATCAAAGCAGGGGCCAGGTGAACCTCTTTGGGAGATTATTCTGAAAGGTCAGGTGCCATGACTGAAAAGGCCCTGCCATACTTGAAAGAGCAGGAGTTCCCTGGGAAAGGGCTGCCCCTGCTAAAGATTCTAGTCAGTAGAGAAGCAGTGCAAAAATAAGTGGGCCTTCTTCTGGTACCCTTTTCCCAAACCTTGAAACACTTGAAAGGCCAAATGGGATGCTCTGAATTGGGCCTGGAAGCAGTTCAAGAGCCAGTCTAGTTCACAGAGCACTAGCCTAATATGATCATACTGCCCAATCCTAGTTATCAGTCTTACTACATATTGCAGGAAGTGGCAGCAGGCTGCCCCCCGCCCCCCGACCCCGTGAGCTAGCCTGTAGCTGTGGTTGCTTTGCTTTTTTCCAGCATTGTCATCTGATCACTAAAAATCAGCTTCAGAGACTTCTGACCTACAACCAGGTGAGAGACATCTTTGTGTTATATGTGGTGGTTTAGGATTTTGCCCTGTTTATTTCCTTTGTCTGGGATACCCCAGCCTAGGCTAGAGAAACCACTTTCAGGCAGTTAGGAGCAAAGTGTAGCTATAACATAGGATGACTGCGACTTCTACAAATCCTTTTTAAGGTTGCAGGTTTGTGCAACCTGAATTAGAAGCAAGTCCCAATTAAGTTGGAGGGTTGCCTTGGAATAAGTAGGACTGCTCTGCAGTTTCCCAGTTAGAGGGCTTTCCTAGCTCAGCACACGCTCCAGATGTTGTTGGACTCCCATCAGCCCCAGCATAGCTGCTGTCCAGCAATATCTAAAGGTCTAAGGTTTCCTGCTCTAGGTTTTGCATCTGTCTGGAAAATCTGCGTTGCTCACATGCTCTTATCAGCAGAGACTTCCATTAAGTCCAATTAAATTGCTGGTGCTTTTTGTTTTACATTTTTCTCTCCAAGGTTTGTGTGTTCATCATGTTGAGGACCTTTCTCCCACTTGGCATAAGGATCATTGGTATTTTGTGTTGAAACAGAGGCCTGATTGCTGCACCTTACGGTGGATTTAAACTCTGTGAGCGTAGTCATGCCTTAGCTCTTTGAGAAGGATGCTGCAAGGAAGGCAAGGGGGGGGCAGCCTCAGACTTCCAACATATGCAAAACCATCATAAAACATTAAAAACTTCCCTAAAGGCTGTATAGTTACTTATCTCCTTGACACCTTTTGGCATCGCAGGGAACCAGTGAGAGCAGTCCGTCAAAAAATTACTTTTTAAAAACAATGCGTATTTTTATGTTGTGCAGGCACAAAAATATCTTGGGGAACATATAGAACTAGCCAAACTTTTAAAAACTCAATGAAATGTAAACTAAAAAAGAAAGTTACATTGGGGGCGCAAAAATCCTTTAGGAGACAAATAAATGCTTTCCCTTTTTATATTCTTTTGTTAGGATCACTTTCTCTTACCCCCCAGTATCCTGTCACCATCTTCTGTGCAGCTGCTGCTTTGGAGGACTAGAGAGGAAAGCAGGGTGGGGGTGGGAACTGAGTCGCTTCTTTTCCTAATTCTTGAAGTTAAGGTTTCCCCCATACACCTGTGAGAACAGGATGCTGTACTCGATGGGCCATTGGCCTGATCCAGCAGCCTCCTATTGTGTCCTTCTGTTGAATTCTTCACCGTCTTAACTTTTAATTTACAGGCAAGCCAACTTGGCTGTGCCAAAGAATGTATCTACCTGACCTCCTCCCATTTTAGGTGAGACGGTGGACATTTCCCTGGATGTGTACATCAGCAAGGAAGAGAAGATTGAGGCTATCTTTGTCCTTCACCTTGACCGTGGCAAGGACTATTTCCTCACCATCAGTGGGAGCCAGTGGCGTAGGGTGGGTAGTCAGCACCCGGGGCAAGGCAAGTAATTTGCGCCCCCTAACCCATGGATTTGCGCCCCCTAACCCGTGGATTTGCGCCCCTTATCCCGTGGATTTGCCCTAACCCCCAGATATTGCGCCCGGTGCGGCCGGCCCCCCCTGCACCCCCCACGCTACGCCACTGGTGGGAGCTACCTACCAAGCTGCTTCGGGACCTCCTTGGAAGCCTTGTGCTGGATGTCTACCCTTCCCACTCTGCTTGCCTGCTTGAAAAACAGCTGCTCTTCCACTCAGAAATGTGGGGGCTGGGGGTCCTCCGCTGCATTCAGCTTCAGCTTCTGTAGCTGTGCATCCGCTTCCTGTGTGCTGTTCATGCCCTTTGTTTGCCTTGACTGAGTCATCCCAGGTTCTGGTCCTCCCACCTGTCCTTTCGCAGGGCCACTGAACCGTGTGCATTTCCCTGCCATCTGCCCAGATACTGTTCAGCCAACGGGCTGTTTCTTTCTCTTCTCAGGGCCTGTGCCATTAACACCTTTGGTTGTCTTTTGCTCTTGCCTTCCTCCTCTGATCTCAGGGAGAAGACAGCTTCCTAGAAAAGGTAACAGTTAGTTTGCTATCCTCTAGATGTTCTTGTAGCGGGCTCAAATCAGGTACAGGCAACGCCCCGTTTACACGGGGGTTGCGTTCCAAGGTACCGTGCGTTTAAATGAAATTGTGTATATTGGGGACAGCATTGGAAAAGCCTGCAAACACCCTCTAAACGTCCAGAAACCCTTTTGAAAGGCCTTTTGAAAACCAGCAGCACTTGCCAGCCTCCCTGCAAAACTCCTTGCTCCAACTCTCCACAGGCCTGAAAGGTCAGTGCCAAAGCTCCTGGGAGGGAGTCGAGATGCTGTTTCCATGCCGCTTTGCCGCTTTTGTGCTCTTGGGGGGGACTTTTTTGCCCCTTCAAGTGCCCCTTCCAGCTTTGCGGCAGTGTGCATGTGCCTCGAAGGCACGTAAATGGAGTTGCCCTTGTCAACGATCAGCAGCTGCTCCATGCAGTGGCAGCTGGTCCCTTAGGGCAAACCAGGCACTACCCCACCAACCTGACTTTCCTCTCAGGCAACCCGCACCTGCCTGCCTTCTGACTCAAATCCAGTCCAGGTGGTGGCTCTAGCTCTCTGCTTTGGTCTCTTCCCTAGTCTCAACGTGGCCCTTGTAGAACTCGGCAGAGGAGAACGGAGACGAAACCAGAATTTGCCATCACTGCTTGTCACTGATTTTGCGCTGCTTGACTCTGGGTCTGCTTGCGATTGGCAGCCCGGGAGGCAGAAAGCCCAGTCTCATGATGCAGGCGCCAGCCCCCTCTGGCCCCAAGAGCCAGTTTTCTCCTTGTCTCTGTGCTCAGCAACTGTTGCACAGGCTATGCCACTCTGGCTTACTCTTACCACCTGAGCACTGGCATTTGGGAAGCGGTAGTGGCTGCTTTGGGGTGGCTCAGGGAAATGTCACTCCTCTCGAAATCAGATAGACTTGGGTGTATTATCATAGCCACAAGGAGACAGTGGTGACTGTCAATTTGGACAGCTGTAGACATTTAGAATCATGGAGGATATGTTTATCAGTGGCTATTTCTTGCCACTATTATCACAAACCACATGCTTTTGATTACCAGTTTCTGGGGAACATTATGGACAAAGTGCTATTGTCCCCGTGTCCCTATGGACTCCCAAGGGCATGTGGTTGGCCATTGTGGGAACAAAATGCATTGCTCCCCCCTCCTCTCTTTCTCTTTCTCTTGAATGTGGTAGCTTGAGATAGAACTAACCACCCTGAACATTTCTGGAGAGGAAGATGGGAAGGAGGCCGGAGGCATGGTTCACCAGCTGCTGTGTGCTGCATTGCCCATACAAAGTCGTGGGCTGGGGCTCCAGCTGTTGCTCAGTTTCTACCACTGCCTCTGCAACGTGCTCTAGACAAGGGGTGGTGAACATGTGACCCCATCATCTCATCCTGCTGGCTGGGGCTGCAGCCCATCAACCTATGAAGGCCCATCCATGTTCTGTTGCTGTTTTTGTTACTTATTTCCTGCCCTTCACCCTAAGGTCCCAGGGCAGGTTCCAACAATTTAAATAAAATGTTAGAAGAAGAGAAGTTTGGATTTGATATCCCGCTTTATCACTACCCGAAGGAGTCTCAAAGCGGCTAACATTCTCCTTTACCTTCCTCCCCAACAAACACTCTGTGAGGCGAGTGGGGCTGAGAGACTTCAGAGAAGTGTGACTGGCCCAAGGTCACCCAGCAGCTGCATGTGGAGGAGCAGAGACGCGAACCCGGTTCCCCAGATTACGAGTCTATCGCTCTTAACCACTACACCACATTGGCTCTCTAGCCAAACCCCATGTCCACAGCTGCATATTTAGTAAGCTTTTGGGTGAACTGCACATCCGGAGTGGGAGGATTACTAGCTGCATATTAATAGGGGGAGGGGGAGCTTGGATTTGGGGTGCAAGCAATTTGTTTTTTGTTTCCCCACTCGAGATGCTTGCTGTGGCTAGGGCCGGGCGATATGTCAATATAGATATATTTTCAAATCAGCTTGAAGTCTAGATAGTGAGACTGGTTTCATAATTTCTGACCTGGCAATATATTGCGAATCATGATGTGTGTGTGTACTATGCAAAAAACACCATGTGGGGGGAAACTGTGAAGCCAGACAATGCCTCTACATAGCTCCATCTTATTTCAGACATTGTGATATATTGGTGTATTGCAATGTTTAGCTAGTGATATATCACCGTGTTGAAAGCCAGCTATTGCCCAGCCCTAGTTGTGGCCCCAGAGGGCAAGACTTGTCCACCCAGCTGGAGCAAGGAAAGAATGCATACAGGCACACATTCTGTCAGGCTCTCACGCCAGTCCCGCTTGTCATTGGACCTCCAGGAGAAGCAGTTTCTGGATATCGTACCCCAGGATGGTGATGACTCCACTGAGCGGCCAAGGAGATCTGGCTTTTGGTGGACCACCTCTTCAAGAATGCCTGCCACCAGGTGAGCTGAGGGGGACGGTACCATTGAAAGGATGGGTGTGGGCTGGAATCCAGTACCAGTTTTGGGGTGTGCAGGTTCCAAACCCCACAACTGATTTATATCTTAGCTACCGACTCGCTCTTACAAGCTCCTGCTGTGAGTATAGTGGCACCTTGGTGGAGCGGCAGCGGGTGGGACATCCAGCATATACTATTCCTTAGAGCGGCTCAGAAGAACCCAAGTGTTCCCAACCATTCTCTGTCTACCCCTAGCAAAGCGGCTCTCTGAGACTGGCCACTAGAAGAAGCGGGGAATGATTTCACTCTCCCATTGCCCCAAATCAGGAGAAGGGTAGTAGGAATGCTACTGTGGAAAGCAGGCGGGATACAATTCTCAGCCCTTGTGCCAGCTCTCTTGGTGATGGGCTTCTCTCCATTGTGGCATTCCTCGACCTCACATTATGCACCCCAGGGCTGGATTGTTCTTCATGCTATCCAGGATGTACCTCATCCCTTCCGAATGCATGGGTGATACTCTGCTTCAGGAGGACCTCTTCCAGACCCCGGGCACGCAGGACGAGCTGCAGGAGAGAATTGAGTGCCTGGACACCAGCATTCCCGAGACGATCCGTATCCTCTTTGGGGGACATTGTTGGGGAGCAGGGCTGCTTGGTGGTTTTCTTTCGCTCTTGGCTTGAGTGGACCTCACTTTTATATACCTGGTGGCTTAGGTTCCTAGGCCAGCCCATCCTTAAGGCTCTGAGACACAGCAAACTGAAATGCCCACAGTCAAGTCCAGTCATGCATCCAAACAGCTTCACAGCTTTAACCCCCATTTGAAAACATCAGCCTGGCTAGATAGAGCAGAGGTGGGGAACCTTGACAGGCCCGCAGGCCCCACATCTAGCATCATACGTGGTGTCAGATGTGGAGACAGGTAAAGACATGGCTGCAAAGGAGCTTCAAGGGTGCGTTCAATTGTTCTTTGGCAAGCAGGGTTTCTTGACCGCACTTTTGGAGTTGACCACTAGTATTTGTTGTTTGGATTGAAACCATGCCTGCAGAAGGACATTTCCTCGGCAGATCAGCTTTGCAGGCAGCTTCGTCAAGAGGGGAGGTGTGGGATAATTACAGTGGGGTGGCTCAGCTGGTAGAGCGTGACACTCTTAATCTCAGGGCTGCGGGTTCAAGGTCCACCTTGCGCCAAAAGGGGGAACTTGCAAGGTGGGCCCAGATGTATAAGGACCAAGCTTCTTGCTTTGGACCAGCCTGGGAAGGAGGCAGGCTGCAGGTAACAGGACAGAACACTTCCCTTGCCAGGCTGTCAATAGCTGGCAGTGACCACTCGGTGGCCGAAGCTCTGCTCATCTTCCTGGACGCAGTGCCAGAACCAGTCCTTTGCTATGAACTGTATCAGCGCTGCCTTGAGTGCTCACATGACAGCCACCTCTGTCGCCAGGTCGGCCCCAGAGCCCCATCTCTTCCTGGCTGGTCTGTGGTGTGTACAGAAGCATAGAATCAGAAGGGATTTCCAAAGTCATCTAGTCAAATGTTGCCGCGAGTAACAGGAAATCCACTAAAACATCCCTGAAAGCCAGTAAACCGGCACACTGGCAGGAGGGCTAGTCTGGTCTGGGAAGCCTTGTTAACTGCAGAGGTTGCTGATGTCTCCTTTGATAACCATCCCTCTCGGTTGTGGAGGGGGGTGGGGTGCGCACATGTTGCCTTTTTGCTTTCTGACCAGGACTTGTAACAATAGCCCACCTGTTTCAGTGAACCTTGCTTGAATTTCCAACCCAGGAAGCGGCCATATACTGGGCCATCTAGCTCAGTATTGTCGAAATTGACAAGCAGTGGCTCTCCAGGATTTCAGACAAGGGATGTTCCCTACCCTCCTGGGAGATGCTGGGGGTGGAGCCTGAGACTTTCTGCATGAAAAGCAGGTGGTTTACTGCAGAGCTATGGCCCTTCCCCCAAGATATCTCAGTTGGTAGAGCATAAGACTCTTCATCTCAGTGTCCTGAGTTCCAGTCCCACCTTAGGCATTGCAGGGGGTTCGATTAGTTAACCCTTGTGGTCCCTTCCGACTCTCCAGTTGTATTGTTCCCCAAAGTTCCCAGCAGAGTTCTAGTCCGGTTACCATTTTAAACATTCTTTTTTTTTATGCCAGGTCTAAACCTGCAAACATAACAAGTACACCGTGCTAGTGATCCATGCCCCTCCTCTAGCAAAGCTCTGCACTGAAACTCCAAACCGCCCCTCCCTGTCTTGCAGGTGATCTGCCAGTTGCCGCGGTCGCACCAGAATATGTTCCGCTTCGTGGTGGCTTTCCTGCGGGAGCTGCTGAAATACTCTGAGAGCAACAACGTCAATGGCAACATGCTAGGTAAGGCCTGTCTGTCCTGGCTGGGAGCTGGCCTTCCTCCTGCTCCCGCCTCCTTTCATGCAAATGTTTTCGCTTCCCTGCAGCCACCCTCTTCGCCAGCCTCCTGCTACGGCCTCTGCCCAACGTTCTACCGAGTGCCATCGGCTTCCTCCTGGGCTTCCTGCTGGGGGCGGATGACTACGAAAGGTGCCAAGCGTGACTGGAGACGAAGTTGGGAGGGAAGAGGCAAGGCCCAGCCTCTGTTCTCTGGTGCCTGCCCTTCCCCTTGTGCCATCTTGCCATGTGCCAACTCCCTTCCCTGTGCTTCGCCCTTTCCACCTTTTCCTCTTGACTCCTGACACGGTTGCACACTTGGCTTTCCACATGGTTCCAGGGCATTGGCAGCAGGTTCAGGGTGCTTGGGGAGGGACCCTGTTGGAGGACAGTCATTCCCTGCCCATCCTACTACCACCACTGCTGCTCTCAGTCCCTGCGCAGTAGTCCACGCTCTCCCCTTCTGCTGCAGCTGAGCATGTGCTACTCTTGGTGGGTACCAGGCATAAGGATTCCTGGCCTGTCCTGGGATTGCAGGACCTCTTTCTCTGTCCCCCCAGCCTTGATGCTCATCAAGAAGGGGCAGGGCAGCCACTGTGGCCCATGTACGCCTTAGCCTGCTCTCTATAGTTCAGCTATCTGTCCCCATTCTGCCAAGTAGAGTTCTAGGGTGTTCATTCTTCATGAGACACTAAGCACTGCCTAAAGGGACCAGGGAGGAGGAGGGGGCGCAGGCTGGGCAGCAGGAGGGGAGCTGAGGCAGTGGGTACAGCTGGGTTGGGCTCCCCACCCGACCCCAAGTTCTGCAACTTTGTCTTTCTGCTTTTGTGTCCTGGGTTCCTGTACTTGGTGCACACACACTCTTAATTTATTGGGATGCGGTAGTTTCAAAATGAAAGATCCGTTGTGCAGAGATTGTTCTGGTGTTTGGAGGGGAGCTACAGTTGCCTTTGCTGGTTTCTCCACTGCTCTGAAGCTCAGCCAGACTTTCCAAATGTAGCCGCCTTGGGCCCTCGCAGCACACATGAGGGAGAGGCTGTGGAGAGGGGGTGCTGCATGGGGCATCAGGTCGTGCAGATACCATGGAATCTGACTTCGCTCTTCACAACAAGGCTTGCAGGTGCAGAAAGAGGGCTACATTGCTTCCCCAAGGTGTTTCTCTATTGCTCTCCTTCCTCATACTGCTTGCAGCTTGCAAGTTTCAGCCCAGCAGCAGCTGGCTGCGAATTATTGCATAGACTCTTGAGGGGAGGTCTGCCCTCCCCTCTCCCCATTAAGCTTTGTCTCCAGGGCTCAGTGGTAGGAGGGAGAACAGAGGCAGAAAAAGAACTGGGCTTGGCTTGAGGGGGTTATGAGAGCATATGTGCACCTGGTGCCAAGGGATAAGGCTGCAGAACTGAGCAGAGCACACTTAAGAGCAGGAGGAGCTGAGCCCTGCTCCCGCCACCACCACCAACAGCAACTCCTAGATGTCCACTTGTTCTTCTCAAGGGAGTCCCCAAAATGACCAAAGGAGACTGGAGCTCTGAGAGCAGCTATGGAGACTGCAGAGTCTGGATGGGAGCAATTTTATTATTTATTTTCATTTGAAGTGGGATGGAGTGGAGGCTAGATGGATCACTTGGGGGGGGGGGAAGCAGGCGGAGAGCAGTGGAACAGGATTGGGAACTTCCCCCTTCCCCACTGAAATAATCCAACTGGGCACCCTAGGAATTGGCAGGGCCAACCTGCGCATGAGGCGTTGCGAGGCCATTGGCTCAAGGGGGGGCAGATCAAGGTCCATAGAGCACCATGCTTGCAGCCATGCCACTATTGTGACCACGGTCAGGCCCTTGTGAGGGTTTTGCCAACACAACCTGCTCCTCTCCAGCCTCCTTTCCTAAAGGAGAAGCAGAGGCAAGGCTCAGGGTGTTTCTAGTCTTCCGGGTTGGCGCCTCCGGCAATGGCGGAGCTCCTCCGATCGGGAGGAACTTGCTCCGTGGAAGGCAGGGTCTGATCGCCACAGCGAAGGCGGAGACCCTCTGAAATCACAAGCGGGAGAAGCTTGTGAACTTGGGATTCGGCTGGCACCTTCAGCGCCTCCCCTATTCGCGGGGAAACCCTGTTTTGGGGATCCGGAGCGATGTGGGGTGAGTGGCGCAGTGCTTCGAATTGACTGCTTCTTTCATGGAGTGAAGCCGCATTGCTGTTTCCAGAGAGTGCTGACTTTTTCCTGTGGACAATTGGATTTTAAACAACTACCCATGAGTAGAACGGAAAATTGGATCTTTAAATATCTTAATTTGGCATCAAAACAGGGAAGGTCTTGGGGGCCACTAGGTGGCGCATCGGAAGATGGCTGACAATAACATCTCTCCGACCCACACGAGGTAATTTGGAGGCTATGATGGGGGTAATTAGCCTCCTTAACCCCCCCAGGATTATGGGGGGGACGGCCCTTGCCTGCTGTGCCCTATACCACCCCCGAATTTGTGGGGGTGGGGGCACTAGGCACAAAGCCCTCCTGTGGGACTCCGGCACTCCTGGACGCCGTCCCTGATCCGCGCCTCTAGTTTGCAAGAATCTTCAAAAGAAACAATTTGGACGAGATAAATTGCACATACTTCAAGGAAAAAGGGGGAGTAAAGACTGCTGACAGAAGAGATCTCTGATAACAAGGCAAGAACAAAATATGAGAAGATACGTCAAGATACGGTATTGCAAATGACTGAGGGGGGAGGGGGAAAAAAAACTTTTCTTTCCTCTTCATGTGATTAACAAGAATCCCCTCCCCTAATGAGTTAGAACTTTAAGGACTTAAGCTGTGATTTAAGACTGTGTGGAGATAAACTTTCGAACCAAAGCAATGTTTCAAGACGAAGCTGGAAAGTTAAGAGTTTTGGAATGACGCAGTTAAAAATGCCGTCGCCATCTTGGGAGGCATTGTTGGAGCTCTTGGGTCTGGGAGGAGAAAGAGAGAAATAGAGCTGTTTACATATCGTGGATTAACTTCTCTGTGGGACTTAAGAGCGAAAAATGCCTGATTTATGATGGAAAGAGTGATGTTATCTACGAAGGAGATATATGGAAACCATCTGGACTTAGATTGGAAGAACGGGAAATTCACACAGGATTTATATTTGCTTATCGGCTTAAGGAGACTAACAGAAGAGATCGTAAAAGAAAAAGAGAAATTATATGAACAAGATATGATGTGGAAACACCAAGATAAGACTGGATAGAATTATGAGCTTTGTTTGGACTGATTGGGACTGATTTGGACACTAACGCAGTAATAAGAAGATGATTTGAATCCCCCTTTGGATCTTGAAGTATGGGTTCCCCCAACAAAATTTAAAAATTTGGCTTTGTAATTTGGAATTTATGTGATGTGATTTAATTTGATGTGATTGGCCAGTTAATAAAAATTATTTAAAAAAAAACAAAACAAAACAGGGAAGGTCTTAAACAGGAAGTCCGCCTTCCCCTTTTGTAAATAGATTGAAGCAAAGACGTTATAAGCTAAAGTCTTTGAAAGCTTTTGGCAAAGGATTAAATTTTCATCGGTTAAAACTACAAAACCCCCCTTGGAAGCAGGAGAAGAGGGGGGAAATTTTGGACTTAGCGAGCCTGCAGGAGAGAGTGAAAAACCAAATTACCACTGCTCCAAACCTGGAAAAGGGCTGCCAGAAAGAGTGAAGTTTTGGGAGAGTCCATTGACTGCGAACAGAAGATTTTTGACAGCTAGTTATATAAGAGAAAGATACTGTTTCCATTGTCCTCTTCTGCGTTTAAAAAGGAGGGAAAGTAACTGGAAATTGAAACTATTTTTATGGCTTGAATTGTGTTCGAAAGGATTGATACAAGTGGAGACTGTTTCCCTCTAGAGGGAGTCTTTGAAACTGTCACAGGAGTGCAACTGGGGAATCACCAGCTGCAAGATAAGTAATTGTGAGAACCAGAGATTGACCTTGGACCATTCAAAATGTTGACAGGAGAAGCCATTGTGACGGTATTATGTAAGATAAGCTACTCACTGGAACAGCTTGATAAGAAGACGGATGACATGTCTTTTAAAATTGACAACTTGGATCAAAAAGTGACTAATTGGAGACAAAAAGTGAGCACCAATACAGAAATAATTCAGGACTTGGTACAAGAATCTACTTTGGCAGGACAAATTGTGGAGGAGAAAGAGAAAGCTGTGGTTGTTGAGCCTAAAGTAATACAAGCGGGATCCTCAGCCTTAAAGAAGCAAATTGAGGATTACAAGTTGAGGCCTTCTATGATTGAATCTAGAAAAAGCCAGATTTTGAGGATTGGATGCCGGCTTGGACGGAAGAAGGAAAGTTGGAAAGATCCCTCTATGCAGGGATTAACTGACTTTTGGGACATGGACTTGGGTCTGGAGGAGATTGGAGTTCTGGGGGCCTTTGGATTTGGAGGAATTTTGAAACATGTCATGAAACATCTTATAGACCTCAGCTTCAACTATGGAAATTTGGCTGACCTGTCCAGAAGGCATAAAAGCATTGTTAGGTTGGAGTCTTCCCGAGATCTGCTCTTTGGCATTAAAGAATATGAAGAAGACCTGCAGAAGGGACCTGGAAAAGAGTTAAGAGCCTCGGACATAAGATCTCCAGGTTGATGGACTATATGGAATTGACGGAAAGGACTGGCAGAATCCGAAACCAGGGAGAGGAGATGGTGGAAGAAGATTAGAGAATTTAAAGTTTATATATAGAAATACTGTAAAATTAATGAATGATAGAAAAATGGTGGAAAGAAATTTTATGGCCTTAGCAGAAATGTTATAAGGAGTTAAGCATATAAAAGTATTTTAGTTTTAATGATAAAAAATATGTTAAGATATTTATAATATGACAGAAAATAGAGAAAGATGGAAAGGATTTGCTGAAACAATTAATAGAAGTGGAATACAAAAAGGGAGGTGAGAGGAAGTCGAGGAAACAAGGGAATGAAAGGTAGAGTATGGAAAAGGTGTGATGTATGTTTTTAAATGGTTATTGTTTTGTTTTGTTTAGGGTTAAGGTGGGTTAGGGTTTTGTTTAGTTTAGTTTAATGTGTTTAGGTTGTGTTTTGTATTGCTTATATATTGTATTGTATTGTTTCTTTTCTAATTTTTGTTTTTTCTCTCTTGTCTTTTTTCTTTTTCTTTTCCTTTTCTGTAATCTTTAAAAGTAATAAATATTATTTTTATTTAAAAAAAAAAGGCTCAGGGTGTTTCTGCCTCAAGCAAAAACATCCTCAGCTGGTCCTGGCAGTGGACATTAGAAATTGCTTTCGATATGGAAAAGAGTGGAATGCAGGAAAGTGGGGGGAGGGGAGTGTGTTAAAGGAAAAGGGAGGAGTTTTCCAAACTAAAATTGGGGTTGAAGACAGAGCTCTATTGAGTCACAAAAGGGGCTTCTGCCAGCCCAGTGGAATTTCCGGCTCCCCACATCCCAGCGTCTTAAAACACAAGAAGAGCTTGGGGAGTCAATTTTGTGCATAAGGTAGATGTTTGGCATGGTCTGTCCTTGATGTGAAAAGAGGCTCCTTTCAATATTTACTTTGGTGAACTACAGCTCCCACAACAACAACTCTGAAGGTGACGCAGATGTTCAGAGCGGGGTGCTGATAATGCCAAGGTCATAAGTTTGATCCCTGTATAGGCCAACTGCATTATTCCTGCATTGTAGGGGATGGAACTAGATCAGTGGTTCCTAATTGGCTGATTACTGAGGACCCCTTATTTTTCAAAAGCCAAGCCGCAGACCCCCTACTTTTGAAAAATTTGATAACTCTATGGTAGTTACCTCTGCAAAGCAATTTTTTGAACAAAATGTGGGCTAATAAGCAAAGGATTTTAGGTATACTAAAAACAACAAGACCGCCCATAAAATGTATGCTATTGCCATGCCAAAATGAGAGAAAATTAGTTGGAGGGAGGCAAGGGATGGGGCCACGGACCCCTGATTGGGAATAACGGAACTAGATGGTGCTCGGTGTCCCTTCCAACTCCACAATTCGATGATCCTGTGTCTTAAAAACAAATCTCGAGGAACAGTGTGTGGGGGGGTTCTGTTTGAACTTTCCCAGCCTTTGATTTATTCTGATTTGCGCTTGCGTCCCTACTCCCCACGTGTAGAATTGCTATACCTTTGGATTTTCCTGGACATTCAAGCGTTTCCCACATGGACACTTGTTTCCAACGGCCAAATCCCGGCAATTCCGGGCGGATGGCAACCCTACCCACTTGTGCCAGATTGCCTGGCATACATTACAAGCATCTAGTCACATAGATTCTCCAGAATCCCGGGGCTAGCCCACCTGACGGGAAGAGTCCGCGACCAGAAGGAGGAGGAGTACCAGGAAGAATGGACAAAATTCAAAGATTATTTAGCTGAACATGTCAAGATAACCTAACTGGAAAAGCTTGCAAATACGAGATAGGCTTAGGATTTAAATATGTAAGGATAGGAATTAAGATGTTTCAAGCTAGATTAGAAAGAATGAAAGATGTGAAGTGATCAAGTTATTATTATTATTATTTTTTTTTTGAGAAGATTGATTTTGGAAAACTGTTAAAATGAAATACAATGAAATTCAACCAGGGGGATTTGAGGAAGTCACTTAACAATGTTATCAAGATTGGTTTAATTACAATTAGGATGTTTGTTTGTTTGTTTGTTTGTTTGTCTTAAAAATTTTTTGGAAAATTAATTTAAAAAACTGAAATATAAACACCATAGATTATCCAGAATCCCAAGCAGCGACATTGTGAAACTTTCATAGGAATAAAAGGTAGGGGGGAAGGAGGCACAATGTCAAGCAGGCAACAGAATAAACCCGAGCACTGTGGGTCTAAAACCGGCCCCTGAATCTCTTGCTCCCCACTCTCCCCTTCTAACAAGAACATTTTTTTGCTTGCTGGATGGCTGTGTGCAATGAGAGCTCAGTCACTGAGGAAGGGTGCTGGCCCAGTGGGAGAAGTATGTGCTTGGCATGCAGGCGATCCAGAAATCCATTCAAGAGCAAAATTCCAGTTCTCATGTTTTCTGTCGAAATGGCTAATTTAAAGGGGAATAGCATGGTGCCTTCCACAGAGTCAGACCAAGGAGAAATTCTGTAAGCAAAGGTAGCAGGCTTTGAAAAGCTTATGCAGATACACAAGGACACATTGCTAAAAGAAACAAAGGGATTTGGAGGGACCATGAGTGAACAGGTAGTACCAGAATGTACAGAATTGTACCTAGAAAAAGGTTACAACTGGATTACCTTTTTGTAAACAAAAGCAACAACAACCCCCAAAATAAAACTCGGAAGCAGCAGGACTCCTTAGGAACTCTTCAAAAAACAAAACACAAAACTGCATATCCCTACCTAGTCACCAAATGTGAGGGGAAACGTAAGCCAGCATCTTACACTGCTTTAAATGATAGCCAGATTCTGCAATTTTTTACCACACCAGAAGTAAAAGCACGGGGCATTAATAAGTTTTTGAAAAATCATGCACTTCATTTGTAGGCAAGGGAAAGCTTTCTGAAATGTACAAAATCTTACTAAGACACACAATCTGTTGAAATGACCAAGCAGCGGATGAGATTTGGGGACAGTGGTGTGCCGCCTGGGGAAATGTTCCTTTCCATTCACCTTAAGCAAAGATGTGGTGACCTTGTGCATCCATAAATAACTTTCAGAAATGTATTTCATTACTTCCCGAAGCTTCTCAATGGGCTACCAAATGGCATTTCTTTCTATTTTGGATGAAACTGGGGAAGCAGCTTTAGAAGAAGGGGTTGCTGACATTCACTGGCCTGGAAAACACCTGATGCCAATATGATGGCATAGCGGTGTCCGCAAATTGTGGGTGGTGAATTGCTTGGGTGGCCTCTCTTGAGAAACGTTGCCAGAAAATGTATGAACCTGTTTGTGATAAAAAGTGATTCGTAAAGCTGCAAACAGCAGGTGTCCCAAGGTTAGGGAGAAAACATGGCAACGAAAGAGGGGGGAGATTAGTTCAGGGTCAAGCTGGATGGGTTGTCAAGGAAACAGTGTCCTGCCCATCTTTGTGACATCTCGTGCTGCTTGTAGAAAAGACAGAAGCTACACATCCCCATCGTGGGGTAGTTGGGAGGAGTTGGCTGAGACAGAACTGGGACGGAGAAGCAAGCGAGCAACCAACAGGGGAGATAGGTGTAGACCTTGCTTTGCTTTGCTTTCACTTTATCATTTCATTTTCATTTGTATATTTTGTGCACATATTTTCCTGTATATTTTAGACAGAGAGGAGTAGCAATAGGGTTAGAGCCAAGGTTCAGAGTTAGTGTTGTGTGAGCATTTTAAAGCAGTTGAGTTTAAACAGAAGCGGATTTCACCTGAAGAGATGCCCATCATCGTGAATCTGTAAGTAGGATTTCTTCTGCTTCTTTTTTGTAATCTTCTGGGGCGAGGGCTTGGGGTCCCCCACACGGCCAGCATCCCCATGGAATTCAACCCCTTCCTGAACAGCTTAACTTCTCTTCCCACCCCCTCCCTTTCCCCGCCTTCCCATTCTCCCTCAAATCTCATTGCAGCTCAGCTGGTTAGAGGGAGCTGCAGATAGCACCAAGGTTGCAGGTTCGATTCCCATAAGGTACAGCTGCATATTCCTGCATTGCAGGGGGTTGGACTAGATGATCCCCAGGGTACCTTCCATGATCATTATTTTGAGATGCTTTTTATTATATTCATAACCCACTTTTCATCCAAGCAGTTCAAGGTGGCATTGATGGCTTGCCTTTCCCCCCATTTTTCCCCTCACAACAAACCTGTTAGGCAGGCTAGGATGAGAGTGACTGGACCCAACATCAAACAGTGCACTTCATGACTGAGTGGGGATTTGCACTCGGATCTCCCAGGTCCTCCTAGTCCAGAATTCTAGCCACTATACACCCCCCTCTCTCTACCCCTTCTCCGTTTCTCAACTCTTCAGCCATCAACTGAAACAGACAGGGGTTCTGTCAGTCTTCCTGTCAGTCACTCTGGCTCTAAGAGAGTTTTCATTGCATTCTTTGGCTCATCTATGCCTTGATGCTTTGACGACCTTCCTAGCAGCCCCCTTCGCTCTCCAGGCAGGGCTGCTGTCCTAACAGCATTATGCTGAGGGCTCTTTTAAATGCTGGAAATGCTTCCCTTATCTTTCCTTTGCTGGGGGTGGGGGTGGGGGGGAGTGTTGGAATCCCCCCCCCCATACATGAGATGCACCACTGTGTTCCAGTGGAGAGCCGTTTGGGCCGTTTCAACTCGGACCCCCCCCCCGGGGTCACCGCTCAGGGGCGTGCCTTAGGCCCTCACCTCTTCAATATGCGGGGCAGGTGATGGCTCTTCCTCCCCTCTTCCATCTACAGAACAATACCAATACCAATGCCTAACCGCCAATACCCAGAAAGTTGTGACAATTTGCTACGAGGTAGGCAGCGATAAATAGGGCTGGTCACGCTCCCTGAGCCAGCGATTGGCTGTCCAGGGGCTGACGCAGCCGGGGATTCCCTCAGTCGCCCGCAACTCCACCTCCTTTGTAGGCGGAAGTGGCTTTGCTGGATCAGAGGAAAAGCCCATCTAGTCCAAACTCACAAGCAGTAGCCCACTCCTGCTGCTTCTCCTCTAGCTGTGGGCTTCAGAGGTAGAGTGCCTCTGTTCCTGGAAGCTCTATATTGCTATGTTGAGTACCGTAATAGTAAGAGATGCTGTTGTTCTCCTCCAACAATTGGTGTAATCTGCTTCCCAGCCCTGCAGGCTACTTGTCCTTGTAGCATCGGCTACCTGCAAATTTCAGCAACGGAGTAAACATGATGTGAAGAAGTTCCCACCAGCATTCTCAAATGAGTTGATTCAAAGCTCTCCCTCCATCTGCTTTCTCTCCAAGGCCACGATCATCTTGGATACCTCCTTCCTGCTCCTTTCCTTGTTTTTTTTTAAAAAATAAATAAATAAACAAATGATTGAAGATTTCTTAGTTTACAAAAAAAAACGTGCCTTGTCTCTTTTTTCAAGTTGTGCTTTCTACAGATCAGTTTCATTTGTTGTGAGACATTAGTGTTGCATGCAGTGTTGGGTTAGGAAGAACAGAGGGGGAAAGAGGGGGAGGGTGGGGTATGAAATGAAAATCAGCAAAACAAGGATTGCAAATAGAGAATAGAGATTGACCTCTGAGAAGTAGATGTTTCACCTTTTAAGTTGAATTACTGAAATAATAAACTGTTAGGCTACCCGTATTTGTGTTATGGCCAGTGGCGTAGCATGGGGGGTGCAGGGGGGGCCGGCCGCACCGGGCGCAACATCTGAGGGTTAGGGTTAGGGGGCGCAAATCCACGGGTTAGGGGGCACAAATCCACGGGTTAAGGGCACAAATTACTTGCCTTGCCCCGGGTGCTGACAACCCACGCTACGCCACTGGTTATGGCTATGCTGCAAAGACTCCCTGTCTTCTCTTACACGCACACACACCCCATTTTGGTTGTAGGCTTCTATTTCAGGTTTTGAAATGTGTTGGGGAGGGAGCTTTACTGGGTTGTTTTTCACCTTTATTATGCATTTTGTGTTTCCATATTGCGATTTTTATGTTGGAACCAGTGCTTTTTTTCTATCAAAAAAAATGTTTGGGGTACTCTCATTTTGACTCAAGAAAACCACCATTTTATAGTTCAAATCGGGGAAAATAAATGCAGTACAGTAAATGGACAAGAGTGCAAAGATTCACAAAATATTTCGGGGTGTGCGTACCCCTGCATCCCCCCAGAAAAAAGCACTGGTTGTAACTGAGACCTGTGGGTATAGGGCGGTATAACAACAACAACAAGGTCTGCCCCTCTCCTTCTCTTCTAGGTTCAGGCGACTGAGGGACATGGCAGCCCGCAAGAAGAAGGGGACCCGCAAAGTCCCCAAGAAGTCCAGGGTTGCTGTGGGCCCACGTGAGCAAATGCTTCCTTTTCATTTTGGAGCGTAAGGAGGGGTGGCCTTAATGCTCTAATCCTCAACTGTGGAAAATAAGTAGAAATGAACTAACCTGCCCCCATGTCCTTTCCTTCTTCTCTTGTTGCAGATGGTTCAGAGACTGGCAGGGTCTGGGCATCGCCTGTGGTTAGTATTTGAGAAAACAGCACAGTACATACGAAATCCCTCACCCCCCACCCCCCCATCCACCAGTGCTGTTTATACCCCCATTTTGGCAGTCTCAGATGCAGAGAAGCCCTCCTGCCATGAACTGACAGCCTGACTCTTGCCATTTCAGCAACTGGAGAAGGATGAGATGTTGCTCTGCTGCATGCTGGCCACTTGCTTGGAGGCCCGCCAGAGAGAAAAGGACAGCTTGAGGTACTCCAAAAAGATGGCCGTCAAAGCAATTGCGGTGAGTGAGCGGTTGCATGAGGTATCCAGGGGTGAGGGGGGCAGGAGAGCTGGGGATGGGATTGGGGGGATGCTGGGCAGAAGGAAGGCCTGGCGGGGTCTGGCCAAGAGAAGGGTTGTGCGGGCAATTGGCATTACATTGCCAATTCCTGCACTAAGTTTGGGGTTGGAGGAATCCACCTGATGTCCGTAGGGAACTGATGTTTTCCCCCTCCGCCCTCTGTTCTCTATCAGGATCTCATGGGACGGATTGCGTGCTTTACGCAGCCTGAATTGGCCCTTGCTATGGCACTGGAAGCCCTTTACCAACTGAGGTATACTGGGTTTTTTGAGCTTGACGAGGAGCTGGCGGGGGGGGGGAGCAGAATGTGGAAAGGTGTTACCAGACCTTGCCACTGCAGTGAATTCGATTGGAAGAATTGCTTACAATTTCTTGGGTTTCTTGCGTTCAAAAAGCTTTCTTTATGCAGCAACTATTTACAGGGTGAGTGGAGATGTGAGAGAGAAAATAGAAGCTATATTGTCTAGAGATGACTGCGAAATGGCTCAGCTTTTAGGGGTGGGATTAACTAAGACCTAGAGGCTTGCAACCAAGTGCCAGGTAGACTGCCACATAAACAGTGCCCTTGTGTGTTTATTTTAATTTTACCTTTATTCATTTTTACCCTGTAAAATTGATACGCTGCTTGATTGTCAAAAGTGGTTTAAGCTAACACATGCATT
The DNA here is from genome assembly GCF_964270895.1 of Podarcis filfolensis. Lineage (NCBI taxonomy): Eukaryota > Metazoa > Chordata > Lepidosauria > Squamata > Lacertidae > Podarcis > Podarcis filfolensis. The sequence goes on from NC_139619.1 coordinate 11,583,909, forward strand.
CACTAGAAGTTCAAGAGAATGACATGTATTTGATGCTTCCCCAAATATGAGACAGAGTTTAAAAACTTTTCCCTCCTTCTCTCCAGCCTCATGAAGCCCAAATTACCACTGAAGCTCCACAGCCTGATTGTGCATGCAGCCTTTGCGGCAGTCATTGAGGTCAAAACTGAGCCCGACAAGCAGGTAAGTTGTTAGCCTTGAAATTTGACTTCTCTAGTTGTTGTTTCTTCTTCACACGCTTTAAGCACTGCTCCCATTGCTCAACATCTGATCTCTCTTTCCCCTGCTTGGCGCATCCTCTCCCTCATTGCCATTGCCTGCAGGAGTTAGAAGAACGTTATACTCTGATGCTGCGAGGCCTCCTCTGGGAGGCCCCAAGCACTAAGACCCTGAACTTGCTGATGAATGTAAGTATCTTGATGGCCTCAGTGGCTGTTTGACCTAGAAAGCTTTCATGGAGAAGCCGCCACCTAGCAGTGCACCTCTTGGGCCCTTCCCCTCTTGTAAGGCAAGCTGGCCACATGGAATAGCCAGCAAAGGCCCACTTGCCCAGACAGCCAAAGGAGGGCCTTGGATGCAGAGCTACAATTTGGGGCTGGAGGACATTGCCACTTTAGAACAGAAACGGATCTCTCTCTGAGAGTGTAAAGGGCTTCACAGTGGTCTGCCTCTTTCCCCCAGACCAGCCTCCTGATCCTGAGGTCCCCTTTCCTCCCACAGGAACTGAGAGGTTACACAACAAGTGCGATTGCAGCGGAGAGGCAACTGGCAGCCAGTGGCATTAGCTGGCTGATGTCCTGTGCAAGAAGGCTCAGTTGCCTGAAGTTGTCTCTCACCTTTGGCACCTTCACAGCCCCAAGAGGCTCCCAGAGTGGCTTGTGAAAGGATTCCCACAGGAGGAATCACAGTCTGGTATCAGGCACACAACACAATGTGTGTCCCTGGGATGCCGGACAAGGCTGGAGACATTTCCTGCCCTCTTCCTTGATCTTACACTTCCGCCTCTGCCTAGTAGGCTGCAGGACCCATTGAGGTCGCCTGGGGCAAGGGATTGGGGCCAGGCAATAGAACTCACTCATCCCATGATGGAGGCAAGTCTTCCCTGGCTTGGGTCTGCTTCCATGTTCTCTTGCACCCATTATTTGGGGAGGGTTGAGGATCAGATCAGTCATCTGATCCAGTACGGTCTTTTCTGTTCTCTACAGCATGCTCTCGTCCCTCTGGAGCGATGATGGAGTGGCAATTTTTGCTTGCTGTTTCATTGTGTCTTGTTGCTAATTGTGATCATTGCTGTTGTTTTAGAATTCTTTCCTATGCAATATTACTTTTTTATTGCTTTTAAATTGTTGCTTTTTAAATTGTCCTTGTAAAGGAAAGTGTTCTGCTAATGTTGATTGTATTCTGAATTGCTTCAAGAAGCCTCATAGCAATGAATACTATTAAGAGTAATAATTATTTTACCTGCCTTAATTATAATAAAGCATTGACATGCATATTTTAAATTAGCGGTTAAGGTCTTAAACTACACATTTTAATAGTTTCAGATCTGTATTCTTTACTGTGTTCTAGCTTATAGATTTTGATTTTAACCTCCATATATATGAGAACCAGTGTGGTGTAGTGGTTAAGAGCGGTAGTCTCGTAATCTGGGGAACCGGGTTCGCGTCTCCGCTCCTCCACATGCAGCTGCTGGGTGACCTTGGGCCAGTCACACTTCTCTGAAGTCTCTCAGCCCCACTCACCTCACAGAGTGTTTGTTGGGCGGGTGAGGGAAAGGAGAATGTTATAATAATAATAATAATAATAATAATAATAATAATAATAATTTATTATTTATACCCCGCCCATCTGGCTGGGCCTCCCCAGCCACTCTGGGCGGCTTCCATAGAAACCAAAAATACACTAAAATATCACACGTTAAAAACTTCCCTGAACAGGGCTGCCTTAAGATGTCTTCTGAATGTCAGGTAGTTGTTTATCGCTTTGACATCTGCTGGAAGGGTGTTCCACAGGGCGGGCGCCACTACCGAGAAGGCCCTCTGCCTGGTTCCCTGTAGCTTTGCTTCTCGCAATGAGGGAACCGCCAGAAGGCCCTCGGCGCTGGACCTCAGCGTCCGGGCAGAACGATGGGGGTGAAGACGCTCCTTCAGGTATACTGGACTGAGGCCGTTTAGGGCTTTAAAGGTCAGCACCAACACTTTGAATTGTGCTCGGAAACGTACTGGGAGCCAATGTAGGTCTTTCAAGACCGGTGTTATATGGTCTCGGCGGCCGCCCCCAGTCACCAGTCTAGCTGCCGCTTTGAGACTCCTTAGGGTAGTGATGAAGCGGGATATCAAATCCAAACTCTTCTTCTTCTTCTTCTACATGTTCTCTATCTCTTTTTTTTCCATTTCTTTTTATTGAATTTCACTTAGATAACCAAAAGAGAAAACAAATCAACAATTTCAAAAGGGATATCCAAACATAACATAAAAATAACATCAGTTTCCATTACAGTTCTTTGTCTTCACACTTGAATCTTTATATCTTTAAATATTTAAATCTTTCCTCTACACACCTATTGACCTCCATCCCTCCCGATTTCAGGCTTCTTAATATAAATACTTTCTTTTTCCTGCAGCTGATAATTGTTAATGGTTTACACATCGTAAGATCTATATCAAACCTGCTATAGTTTTTAAGTTTCTATAATTCCCTTCAATGTATATCATAAATTTATTCCAGTCACTAATAAACTTTGTATTTTTTTGGTTTCTGATTTTTTGTGTCATTTTTGCTAGTTCAACAAATTCAAATAATTTTATTTGCCAATCTCTAATCGCTGGGGTGTTTGGGCTTTTCCAATTTTGAGCAATTAATATTCTAGCGGCAACTGTAGCATACTGCAATAATGTCTTATCTTCTTTTTTGATTTCATCCCCAATTATTCCTAATAGGAAGGCCTCTGGCCTTTTGGGAAAAGTGTATTTAAATATTTTTTTTAACTCATTATAAATAAATTCCCAATATTTCTTCATTTCTTCGCATGTCCACCACATATGGTAGAAATTGCCTTCTTTGATTTTACACTTCCAGCAAGCCTTATTTCCTGTTTTATACATTTTCCCTATACATCATCTTTTCCATCTTTTCCAAATTTTCCCTGAGTGTGACACATGCCGTGAATTTCATTCCACTAGTCTATCTCTGTAGAAGTCCATATTCTGGTTTGTGACTGTAATAAATTGATTCGTTCATTCAATAAAGCTTCGGTGGTTTTGAAATTCCGTAAATTGTCTCTGCCTCCATTTTTTGGTATTGAGGGAAACGCTCTATAAAATAATCAGAAAACATCAGGGTTGTAGTCAACATCAGTCCTTTCCACAGCAGACCTATTTAAATTGATGGGCACAAATTACGTGGCTGTGTTGATTTTGACGCATCTCTTCTGAGTAAAACTCAGTTGACTACTCCTCACAGGATATCATGGAATTGTAGAGTTGGAAGGGACCACAAGAGTCATCTAGTCCACCCCCTGCAATGCAGGAATATTTTGCCCAACGTGGGGCTCCAGCCCACGACCCTGAGATGCAGAGTCTCACACTCTACTGACTGAGCTATGGGCAGATATCTTGTTTGATAAATGTGTCCCTTGGAAACATTTTGGTTTTATCCTCTCTGCAGGAGTTGCTATGCCTGATCATTCCATCTAGTTCTGTCGAAAGAGAGGTGGGGGTTGTTTTCTGATTTCTTAATTGTGAATATTTGGGGGGAGGGGAGGCATGGGTGGAAAGGAGATACTCAGATGGACCAGAGTGAAATGGGGGCTTCGGGATGGCTTGGGGAATTCTCAAAGTGTCACATCCAAACCAAAACTCTGGGTTGTTGGATGCCCCTGCCTTCTGTCATCATTTGAGTTTTCCTCTGCTTCCCTTTCAAGCTGCTGTCTGGAAGGAGGCCAAAGCCCACTTAAAAATAAGAATGATTATAAGAAAGCATTCATTCAACAGCCAGAATTGAATGAAGACGATGTGCTAGGAGGAGAATGAGCTAATTAAACCATTCTGCAACAAACACACACACACACACAAACACACACCAGCATAGCTTCAACGTTTAGCACAAAAAGTCTTCAGCCAGATGTCATGCAACCCTTTGGCAGGGGCAACTTATCATTTTATTGATTTTCCATAACAAACAATTAAAAAGGCGGACAATCTTGCAAAGGAGTGTTGCCATTTCAACTGCTGGTGTGACGTAGGAACCCGAACAAAGAAAAGGAACCAACTACCCAGAGTATGATTCCGATTGCCCTTGTTCTCCACCTCCCTCTATGCTAATCAGCCGCAAACAAGAGTTCAGATTTGAAAGCCTTGTTATCACCTCATTCCCTTCAATTAGCCAGCTGCTCTGGCAGATGACATCAGTTCCTTCCCGCTCCCAATATTCCTGCTCCTAGCCTGGTTAGCCATAGCCCGGAAGCTGAATCTCAGGGGAACGCCTTTGGGCTGGGAAGGGCTCATCTTTTCTGGGCCTCTTCTCCCCCTCCGGAAGGGGTGCTTGGCTCCTGGCCTGTGAAATGTGCTCAAAATGTAAAGATGCCTTCTTTCCAGGGAGCCAAGGGAGAAGGGGGGAATTTGAAATACCTCCAAACCTTCCCACGTCAGAGATGCAGGAGTTGCGTCACGTCCAACTTCCTCGGGGACGAAGCAGCTACGAAAAACGAAACATCCCACCTGGGCACGGTTTCTGAGAGAGCAAGAGCAGAAGACCCAGACTCTGGCAAGATGAGCATTTGCCCAGTGGATTCTGGCCGGTCCATGAGGGCAGACAAGGGATGGCTGAGGTGGCCGCCAGCCCCTTCCCACTCCATCTCAGATACAGAACGCATTTGCTCTGCCACTCCTTGGCTCTGGCGCCACCTACTGTTGGCCTCCTTGCCTTCCACCCTCCCAGTCCCAATGAGCACCATTCACCCCTGGTCCAGAGGCGCAGAGCAGTAGTTAGGTGATCTTGCGCCCCGGCAGAACCGTCCAGATTGCGCCCCCTAGCCACGGACAAGTTAGCTCTTCTTTCTGCCTCTCCTCCACCCCCCACCCATTCAATTCACCCTGGAAGTACAAGTATTGAAAAGTAAAATGTTAGAGGTTTCCCCTCCCCCCCCCCAGCAATATAATTGGATTCAGCTAGCTGGTCAGTCTACTTTCGGTTTCACTCCTGGCTCCTTGTTAAATTAATACTGCATCAGAAAGCTCCCAAGCAGATATCCAAAGTTCTTTGGCATTTCTCCAGTTGTTAATGAGATGTTTCTTCTAGTCCAGGGGAGTCTTTTGATCTTCTTCCAGGAAAGCAAGAGTGCAATTTTTTTAGTCTCCCTTGCTTTCCTGGTGACCTTCAGCTTAAAGACAAACTGCTCTGGAGTGAGAAAAACCCATCACACTCAAAAAGCCCAGCTGGAGGGACCTGGAAGTGTGCAGGGAAGAGGAATTTTGTAGTGGCTTTGTTGCACAGGAGCACCAAGTTCACTAACTGGCTGATTCAGATTGAATCCCAGGCAAAAAGATTGCAATGGTGTGTGTTTCAGCCAGCCATCCGGCTGCTGCAACTATTCCCTGGGTGCCACCACACTGTCCTGTCTGTGTGTTTGGAAGGGAATGGGAGCTATGCTCCCCCCGGAGACACTCCACTCCTTCTTCCTTAGCTGTGTTGCTCAACAGTTGAGGCAACCTTCACAGTTCTGGGATGCTGATGCCAAAGACCTGGAAGTGTGCTGTCAATATATTTACAGTGCAGGGGTTCACCCGGAGGAGACGACCACTTGTTTGTTTTGCGTTCATGACTTGCTTACCCAAAACTTACAACAGTGGTTAGACTCTACTAAGAAAATGGTCAGAGTGCTTTAATCCATTCTCATTGGAAAAGCTGAAGTTCTCGGCTGGACCTGAATCCCTTCCACAAAATACTGACAGTCTGGAAACACCCTGGGTGCAAACATGTTTTACTGGGGAAAGGATCTTTGCCTCTTCCTCCTTCCTAACCTGCAGTAGTGCCCTGGCAAATCACAAAGTGCAGGCTCCTTTCATGGTACTCACAGCCACACCGCTTCTAAGATTATACAAATTTAATATATCAACAACAAATAAACACCATAAGCCTATAATGATACAATCTGAATCATTAGGGGTGCATTGCAGCAGTCATTGCAAATCTCCTGAGTCGCCTTTCAGCCAGAAGCTCTGCAGCACAGGTGGTTCTGATGATTCCCCTGTAAGGAAGGCTTACAATGTAGGAGGCTTTGGGGCTTTGCGAGAGGGGGGAAAGTGGGGACATCATAGAAGTATGCATGATGTGGGAAATGTGCAGAGCGATGTTTTCTCCCTCAATATCAGAACCTGGAACTGGGGCTGAACCCGGGATCTGCACGCCAAGGCTGGAGTGCCAGCTGGCCACGTTGGGCGCCTGCATGGAGAGTGGAAGCCGGGGGTTGGAGGGACATCGTGCTGCTCCTGGCAACCCCCACCCAACCCGATGTCCTCCTCCGCCTGAATCCCCCTTCCCCTGGGACGCACTTCCCATCCTGGAGCGGCTGGGGTGAGAGCGCTCCCCACCCCCCTTTCCAGACTCTCCTCGTTCTTCTTCTTCATGCCTCGGGTGTTTTCCTGAGTGTATCTTCAGAACAACCCTCTGTGAGGGAGGCTAAGTGTTAGGATATTTCCGTTCCACCTTAAAAGGGAGCAGGTTGTTTGTGTCACAGCCTGCGTATTTCCTGTTCACAGGATGTTTATGTTTGTCTGTTCCTTTCGTTTTCTTCTGTTTTGCCTGAGCAGTCGGAGCAGACGGTCATGTTTTCTTTGTTCTGACCAATGCCAAATAAACTGTAAATATGCTCTCATGCTTGTGCAACTTTTGCTGTGTGAATTCTGCTGTTAGAGTGTGCTCTAAGCCAGAGGCTTAGTGTCGCTAAATTGCTGATACTGCGTGACTATGGGAGGTCGATGGATCGTCCGGCACCGAGCTTGGGGGCTCAGATGGACTCTATCTCCCTGGCAGTATCCCAACAACAGGTTATGGGCCCAGATTCACGGCACTTGCAGGAGAGTAAGACTGCGACAGACTGCTAAGGTATGTTGGAAAAGCTGAATGGGCGTGGTTTTGAAATTACATTTCAAGAGGACTGTCTGTGTCATCAGAAAAGGCAAAGAGGACTTTTTGCATGCAAAGTTGTTGGATGGTTTGTTCTGTCTAACTTATGATGACAATGCTGTTGTATCTAATGCTGATTCTTGTTGTGTTGCACAAACTAACAAGGTTCTTCATGCAGGATGCATTCACGATGCACATAGAAGATTTTGTCACCTCTCTTGGCAAGCGCTAGCCAAGATGCCTGAGTTGGTTGAAGGTTTGGACATCAAACCTTGTAAATTTCACATGAAATGTGTATCTTGTGCAGAGAACAAGGTGAAGGTTGCTCCAAAAGGCAAGGAGTCTAGCAGGCAGGCTTCCAAACCCTACCAGCTAGTTCACGCAGACCTGGTTGGGCCTCTAGCGCCCTCTTTGGGAGGAGCAAGGTACTTCATGGTTCTAATTGATTCTTTTTCCAGGTACATTCATGTGTTTATGCTCGAGCAGAAGTCGCAAGCATTTCCTAGGTTCAAGGCATTCTGTGCTTGGTTGGAGAATGCTCATGGTAAACGAATTGGCTGTCTGTTTACTGATCGGGGCGGGGAGTTCACTTCTCAGCAGTTTGAAGCTTTCCTGACTGAGAAGGGAATCCAGCATGACTTGTCAACGCCTAGATCGCCATGGATGAATGGGCTTGCGGAGAGAGCAAATCAAACGTTGCTGCAAGGAATAAAAACCTTGTTGCATGATGCCAACCTCCCTGAGAAGTTTTGGGGGGAGGCTCTCTCGAATTTTGTTTACACTTTTAATCGCAGACTGTCATCACCTATTGGCTGCACTCCCTATGAGAAAATGTTTGGTAAGAAACCTAACACCAAGCACTTAAGAATCTTTGGTTCTGACATGTGGGTACACACCCCACAAAGCAACAAGCTTGGGAAGCGTGGGGCACATGGTTTGTTCATGGGGTACGAAAAAGGTGCATACAGAGTATGGATGACTAACTCTAAATCCATAAAGTTCACAAGGAGTGTTGAGTACAATCCTAAGTGGGGGGGAAATGTGGGAATTTTCCAGAGTTACCCAGAGGAGGATGTAGGTGATGTGAAGAAAGCAGATCATGCTGAGAAAGCTGAGGAAACTGAGGATGATGATGATGATGATGATGATGATGATGATGATGATGATCAGAGTTCGGATTCCAGTTCAGTGGGCGGCGCTGCTGCTGCTGTCAGTGACAGTGATGACACAGCAGACTACAAGAGCGCAAAGGCCTCAGTCAGACCATCTGATGTGTCTGACAATGAACTGGAAGAACCACTGTTCACCATTGGTCACTTTTCTCCTAAGAAGGAGGAGATGAGTCCAGAAGACTTGCGTCTAGTTCGCAGGTCTGAAAGGGCAACCAAAGGCAGACCTCCAAAGAGATTTGCTGATGAGTTTGCTAAGACGGCAACTGCTGTTCTTAGTAGCTCAGAGAAGGTGTGGGAACCTTCAAGCTTCAAAGAGGTCCAGGAGTTAACCTCTAAAGATGCTGAGCCTTGGCTTAATGCCATGAAGGCTGAAGTTGATTCCTTGAATAGGAACCAGACTTGGGAGCTGGTACCGGTAGTCCCAGGAATGAGACTGGTTGGCAGCAAATGGGTCTTCAAGGCCAAGACAGACCAGAATGGCAAGGTTGTCAGACACAAAGCCAGATTGGTTGCCAGAGGTTTTTCACAGGTACCAGGGCAGGATTACCACGAGACCTACTCACCCACGGTCAAATATGAGAGCATTCGGCTGATGCTCAAGATCGCTGCGGAGGAGAAACTGCATGTTTCCCATCATGACATAAATACAGCTTTTTTGTACGGGATTTTGGGGGAGGAGCTGTACATGCTTCCACCTGACGGGATGCAGATACAGAAGGGAATGGTCTGTAAACTGCGGAAATCCTTATATGGTCTCAAGCAGAGTGCCAGGTGTTGGAACACAAAACTCACTGAAACGTTGCTTTCTCTAGGTTTTCACCAGGGCAAAGCTGATCCGTGTGTGTTTGTCAAGGAGGAGGGGCAAAACAAACTGTATTGTTTATGTTTTGTTGATGATCTTCTGATGTTTTGGAAGAATCAGGCTTTCTACCAAAGCACCCTAGCTCAGCTGAAGGAGCACTTTGACATGAAGGATCTTGGTGAGGTATCCAACTATCTTTCTCTGCAGGTGGAGAGGGACCAAGCAGGTAATTTTCTGGTACACCAAACACAGAAAATTGCTGATGTATTAACCAGGTTGAATTTGGTTGATGCAAACCCAGCAGACATACCGATGGTGACAGGTTACCAGGTAGACAGTACTGCTGAAGCGTTTTCTGACACAACGCTGTACAGATGCATTCTAGGCAAGTTGAATTTCATTGCTAGATGTTCAAGACCTGACATTGCTGTAAGCACTAACCTGCTTAGCAGACATGCTAACAATCCTACTGTTCAGGATTGGAAAGCTCTGAAGCGCATAGCCCGGTATTTGAAAGGGACTATGCACTACAGGCTGAGGTTCACCAGTCAGAAGACTGGAGGTCTTGAAATCTTTGCAGATGCAAGTTTTGGAAGTGACACCACGGATGGTACAAGCACTTCTGGAGTATGCTACGTGTACAACCACTGCCTGTTTGACTGGTTGTGCAAAAAGCAGACGACAGTTAGCCTAAGTTCCTGTGAAGCAGAACTCAATGCTCTGTCATTTTCACTCATGGATTGTGAATGGTTGATGCAACTGTTTAAGGACATTGGGGTTTCTGTGAAATGTCCTATACAAGTGTATCAAGACAATAGATCTTGTTTGGCTTTGCTGAACTCGGAGAGTTGCAAGCAAAGGACCAAGTACTTGCAGATTAAGCTACATCGTGCAAGAGAGTGTATTCAGAAAGGACTCATTCAGGTGTCCTACATGCCAGGAAATGAAGTTCCTGCTGATCTGTTGTCTAAGGTTGTTAACAGAGAACAACTTAAGGTTTACGTACAAAGGTTGCAACTGGGTTGAACCACAGGTACTACAGGTTACACGGAAAGGGGGAGGATGTTAGGATATTTCCGTTCCACCTTAAAAGGGAGCAGGTTGTTTGTGTCACAGCCTGCGTATTTCCTGTTCACAGGATGTTTATGTTTGTCTGTTCCTTTCGTTTTCTTCTGTTTTGCCTGAGCAGTCGGAGCAGACGGTCATGTTTTCTTTGTTCTGACCAATGCCAAATAAACTGTAAATATGCTCTCATGCTTGTGCAACTTTTGCTGTGTGAATTCTGCTGTTAGAGTGTGCTCTAAGCCAGAGGCTTAGTGTCGCTAAATTGCTGATACTGCGTGACTACGGGAGGTCGATGGATCGTCCGGCACCGAGCTTGGGGGCTCAGATGGACTCTATCTCCCTGGCAGTATCCCAACACTAAGCTGGCCCAAGGTAGCTCAGCCAAGTTGCCAAGGCCAGCATTTAAGATCGCGCACCCTTTCCCCTCAGATGAGAAAGCCGGGATGAGTCATGCTAGCAGCCTGTGGCCTTGATGGGCTTTGAGGCAGCCCAGCCCCCTTGTCTGCAAGCAGGCTGCCTCCGGGGAGGACCAGCACTTTTCTGACGGGACAGAAGCGCACGACTTCCCCCTCCCACTTGCTGCCCGCCCCAGTCTTTCTCCGGCGGCTCAGTTTAGCGGCTCATCCCAGGGGGGAATTCGGGTGGCGCTGCTTGCAGAAGGAGAAGTGGCTGGTACTAGCAGAACCTCCCATCTCAGGTAGGACTTCCGGGATCCAGACGAACGTTTTACCAAAAAGCATGGCTTGACTACTGATTTCCCATTTAAAGGATGGCAAAAAGACCGAAGTTTGGAGGACAGGTGAAAAAACCCACAAATTACATTTAAAGTTCTGCGAGATGCAAAGGAAAGCTTGCGTTTTAAACTTGCATTTTACAGCTTGTTGCTTGGTGCGGTTAACGGAATGGGGATATTGAGAAAGAAAAGACTTGGAATTAGAAGGTTAGGATTTCAGGGTTAGATGGCTTGGATATTTGTGGTAGATCAAGTCAGAGTAAATGCGCACCTTGAGAACCACTGTATTAGACGTGCGTGGCGTATTAAGAATCTGAAAATAGATATAAAGTTAGTTTATACACAAAGACTCTATTTTGGGTTTCACCAGAAGACACTTTTTATAGACAAAAGGGTGACGGATAAAGAGAAATGGTTAATCTACTGAGAGTTCTTAAAGTGGAAACGTGGAGATTGTAAAATTTAAACAAGGGGTTTCTCTTTTACACTTAATAAAAGAGGGTTGGGGTGTTGTTTATGGGTTCTTTTTCCGGGGGGGCGGTTGCTGTTGCTGATGTTATTTTTTTATCTCTTTAGTTTGGATTATATGATTTACGTGGAATCTTATTATTTATGTGGATTTTTTTTTCAATTTTGTTGTGTACTTTTTGATATTTTGTTCATTGTTTACGACTAGTTTTGTTATGTTTGCAGTTATGGAATATTTTTTTTTTTTTTTGTAAGCTGCCTTGCACATGGTTTGAAATTTGGAAAGGCAACATACAAATAAATGATTGATTGATTGATTGAGAGATTCTAGTTGGAAATAAAGACTTGGGGTATGGAAGAGTGGAAGACGGGTTTTGAGATACAATTGTGCACATCATGTGATATAAAAAATGTAGAAACTTTTGTTGAAATCCTAAATGGAAGAAGAACAGATTAAAAAGTGCATGATTAAAGAGGCAGGATTTTCTCTTTTTTTGGTTATATTGTACAGTTGGAATAGTGGTAACATATGTGGACTAAAGAGTTAAAATAATAATTGAGTTATGACTTAAAATAGACTTTTAAATATATATATATATATTTATATATATATAGGAAATCGGTGTTACGGTTGATTTTATATGAATTTCTGAAGTTTTAGTCCATTTCAGTCCGTTCTGACATTGGTAATTGAAATCGGAAACAAAATAGATACATTGTTGCAAGGTTTGACACTTTCAGGGTTTTACGAGTTTCGGTTCCATTGTTCTCCCAGCGGGGAGCTGTCAGTAGCTTGTCAAGGGGCTAAATGAGGCGTGCAGGAGCTCGCTGAGCTAGCTCTGCAGGGCGAATGCATGGTCCTGATTGGTTAAAACGCGGCCATTATAGCGAATGGGAGATACATTTTGACACGGTCCACTCGCAGTAATGATAGAGCGAGAGGGAGGCTTAAGAAATGGAGGGCTTATTTCGCCCGTACAGAGGAAAGAGAAGGGCACTTTTGGGTAGAGTGTGGTGCTTGTGCAACAGTGGAGGGCGCTGGCTAGATGGGTGCCTTCGAGGTCATCGTCTCGAACCCTCTGGTGGCCAGTGGAAGGACAAGGGAAGATGCCCCCCCCCTTCCTTCCGTATCAGTCCCCCATTCGGAGATAGATTTGCATTAAAGTTCTGTAAGAACTTGCAAATCTTTTCTCCGCACCCTATATCTCAGTGATCTCGTATTCTCCTTCCCCCAAGTGTCTCATCTGCACGTACTCTGGGAAGGTAGGGGTGCCCTGTGAGCGGGAATAGGCTCGGAGGGAAAGAGGGGCAGGTTGGGTAGGGCAGCGAAGGAGGGAGCAGCAAGGAGTAACGCAGTGTATAGTACAACAGAGGATTGAGATACAAAGGGCTACAATAAGAGCAGTAAGAAGGATAGCCTTGAGCAGTTGTCGGAGCCACCCCAGCTTGGGTAACCAACCCCATAAGTCCACATCAGACAGTCCCTCATGTTGTATCTCATTTAGTCTCCCTGCTAACTCGTGGATATTATTCAGATGTCCGGTAATATTTAAAGATTGATCAGTCACATATGTGCAGCACTCTGTGCCTATTAGGGCACATGTCCCTCCCTGACTGGACAGCAGAAAGTCTGTCGCAATCCTGGTCTGTAAACTCAGCTGTCTTACCTCAGACAGTTCCGTCATCAGGGAGTCTGTAACCTGGGTTGCTTCTTGCATGAATTTGAGAAGGATGTCGGTGAGTCGAAGGATGTCTACGTGGTTAGATCCAGCCCCATAGGCGGGGAAGAGGGCTCGGCCGACAGTCTCTCCATTTGCAGCCACGTCCGAGAGGTCTGACAACTCCTTTTGTTCTCTCTTATTTCTTTGCCTCCCGGGGGGTAGATGTGGGACGATCCTGATGCCAGAGACGATGTATCCTATGAAACAGGATCCAGACATGTGTGGGCTGACCCAAGTGTATGCGCGGTGTCCACATACCCAGAATAAGCCACTAAGGTAGGATTCCATCCTCCCGGAGGCAAAGGCTTGCAGTAGCATAGAGTCTGTAGGTTGTGGCTTCCAGTGGGGGGGTTGGTCAACCACCACGGCCCAGGCAGTAGTGAGGTCTGGAAAAGTCCGGGAGCCTGCTGTGTCGGTGATGGTGACTTGGCCAGTGGTTAAAATCTCTAGGTCAGAATTGCAGGAGCTGGATCCGATGAAGGTTCCCTCTCCGGTGAAGCTGCGGCAGAGGGGTCCCTTTGTGGGGCCGGTGAGGTATAGGTACTGATGTGTGAGGTTTAATGCGGTTAGGTTCCAGGAAGTAACGTCCCCGGAACGAAATTGCTCCAAAGTCACGGGTACAGGGACAAGGGGGAGGCTCTGTTGAAGGTGGCTGGGTGCGTGGGCGCAGATCCAGCAATCTGGGTAGGGGGCTTCCTTTGCCACCTGGCCGAGGAGTTTGATGTAGGAATTTTGTTCCCAGGATGATAGAAGATCTTCCCCCGGGAAGGCGGGGTCGGTACCCAGTTGTCGGGGAGCAGTACCGAATGGATGGAGTGGGTCGGTGGTGTTGAGGAGGCGCCTATCCTTGGCAATGCCACCACATCTCAGAGGCCCAACATTGTCCCACGAGGGGGAGCGAGAGGGATGCACGGGGTGGTGCCAGCCTTCCAGATATTCGGCCCCCTTCCATTCACGAGTGACCCCAAGGTTCCACAGGCAGCAGAACCGTCTTAGGCAGATTCCTTGGAGTTGAGGCTTACGGGGTTCCGGGGTCATGAGAAGGCATTGGAACCCGAAGATCAGGTTCTCGGAGGGATGGTTGGAGTCCGTGTACATAGGCGAGGCCCCTCCCACCTTGATCTCAGTCCAACTTGGGTGCCGTGAGATTTCACCGTTGTTGTAGAGAAGATAGGTCCCATTATGGCACTTGAGCCGATAAAAGGAATGGTCAAGTGTGAGGACAGCTGACCCAATGCGGTGTAAGTCCTGATCTCGGATGAAGAGTTCCCAGTATTCGTTATCAGTGAGTTGGGGTACAAGCGAGTGACGCAGTAGAGTCCGGGATTCTGGAAGGCAGAAATCAAAATCTCCCACTCGGTCGGGATTTGATTTTCCTCTGGTCTCGACCTTGTGGTAGTCCAGGAAATGATAGTTCGTTTGTAGCCCTGCACAATGGTCAGGGGAGGATATCGTGATTCTCGCCCGTACAAGGAGGAGGAGGAGGGTGAGGATCAAGTCCATGGTTGACTGGTAGTTCCCAGTCGTGAGAGGTTGGACGGGAGGGAGGTAGCCTGTTGAACTGTCAAAGTGAGCTGTCAAACCAACGGCAGTCTATGGAGCTGTCAAACGAGCTGTCAAATGGAGCTGTCAAACGAGCTGTCAAACTAGCTGTCAAACAACGGCAGCCTATGGAGCTGTCAAACGAGCTGTCAAACGAGCTGTCAAGCTAATGGCAGTCTAGGGAGCTGTCAAATGAGCTGTCAAACTAGCTGTCAAACAACGGCAGCCTATGGAGCTGTCAAACGAGCTGTCAAACGAGCTGTCAAACGAGCTGTCAAGCTAATGGCAGTCTAGGGAGCTGTCAAATGAGCTGTCAAACTAGCTGTCAAACGAGCTGTCAAACCCGTTTAAAGCGTAATTTGATGGCGTTGGTGTCTGGGATGATCTCAGAAGTCCAGTTGGGCGTTGCAGCGTCTGGTCCGGTCTGTTGAGCCCGATCTTGGCCCCGATCTGGTCCGGTCTGTTGAGCCCGATCTTGGCCCCGATCCGGTCCGGTCTGTTCCTCGTCGTCGTCGATGTAGGAGGCTGGAGCTGGAGGTGGGGTCTCGAAGGTATAATCTTCCCCGAAGCTCTCTAGCGTCTCCTGGGGTGGTGGCGATGTCTTGCACCTCGTGTGATGTAGCCAGGCGTTCTTTTCTCCCACTTTCACAGCGGTTGGTGAGGTCAGAAGCACTTGGTAGGGGCCTTCCCAGGCGGGCTGGAGAGGTTGCTTCTGGTAGACCTTGACGAGGATCCAGTCACCTGGGTGGAAAGAGTGGGCCTGGACGTCGGTGGGCAGGTTCTGTCCTTCGATGGCTGCGTATTGGTGGAGACGCTGGAGCTGTGTCTGGAGCTGAATAATATAATTAGTGAGTTCTGCTTCCCCCACCTCGAATTCCGAGAGGGGAAATAGAGTGTTGTAGATGGGAGGGGGTCTCCCGAATAGGAGTTCAAATGGGGAAAGCTTCAAAGGTCCAGTTGGGGCACTGCGTATGTTATGGAGGACCAGTGGGAGCGCATTTACCCATTTCAGCCCAGTGAGTCTGCAGAGCTTTCCTAGTTGTATCTTTATTTCCTGGTTCATGCGTTCTACTTGGCCGGAAGATTGTGGATGGTATGGAGTATGTAGATCCCATTTTATTTGGAGAGCTTTTGCCACAATTTGTACTATTTCAGCGGTGAAGTGGGTTCCCCTGTCACTGTCCAGGCGGCGGGGCACCCCAAAACGGGGAATAATGTCCTGTAGGAGGGCCCTAGCGACTACTGTGGCAGTGGCTTTCCGACAGGGAAACCCTTCCACCCAAGAGGAGAGTTGATCTATTATGATTAGAGCGTGCTTGAAGCCCTGACATTGAGGCAAATCGATGAAGTCCAACTGTAAATTTTCAAAGGGGACAAAAGCCCATGGTCTGGCACCCGGTGGTTTCCTGGGCTCACGCTTGGGGTTAAAGTTATTACAGGTGATGCAGTTCTTTGAGGCTGCGGTGGCCGCGACTGCTGTTCCCAGCGCGTACCAGGACCTTTTAACATGCTCTATTAACCTCTGTTTTCCCCAGTGTGTTTGTTGGTGAAGGATCCTTACCAATTTTGGAGTCCAGACTTTTGGAAGGACGGCTCTGCCATCGGGGAGGGTCCACATACCATTTTGCTCAGTAGCGCCTATAGATATCCACATAGATTTTTCCTCTTCTGAGGCGGATTGATAAATTTGAGTAGGGTCTATGTCTGCCGGGAATTGTAGGGCTTGGAATTCCGATTCATTGTGGGGGGGGGGGGAAGTGCAGCTGCTTGGGCTGCTTTATCAGCCCGTCTATTTCCCTTTGATACTGGGTCCCTTCCTTTAGTGTGTGCTTTACAATGGACAACGGCTATTGCGGTGGGTAAGTGAATGGCTGTTAGCAGTCTCTCCACCAGGGCGGCATGTGAGATTTGGGAGCTGGCAGCAGTCAAGAAGCCTCTTTGGAGCCATATTTGGCCGGTCGTGTGGACTAGTCCAAAACAATACTTGCTGTCTGTATAAATGGTGACCTTTTTTCCTTCGCTAATTTCACAGGCGCGTATTAGTGCGATTAACTCCGCGGCTTGGGCGCTATATTGTGGGTTAATTGGATTGGATTCTAGGACCTCAAAGTCGGAGACGACGGCATATCCAGTCTTTCTTTCCCCTTCGATGACCTTTGAGCTACCGTCAGTATAGAGTATTAAGTCCGGGTTTTCTAAGGGGAGGTGATCTAAGTCCTCGCGGGGTTTCTCTGGTTGGCGGACTATTGTGGCGCAGTCATGGTGTGGAGTGCCATCATCGGGGAGGGGCAGCAACGTGGCAGGGTTGAGAGAATTGACTCGTTTGATGGTGACATTGGATGGGGTTGATAGAAGGGCTTCGTAGCGGTTTAGACGGGAGTTTGAAAAGTGATGACAGCCTCTTAGGGTTAGGAGGGTGGAGACAGAGTGAGGAACATGGATGGTAATTTCATGTCCTAGCACTGTCTCCTGGGCCTTTTCGAGGAGGATTGCAGCGGCGGCAATAGCCCTGAGGCAACTTACTGCTCCCTTTGCGGTATTGTCTAGCTGTAAGCTGTAATAGGCAACTGGCCTCTCTTGATCTCGGAAGGTTTGAGTTAGAACGCCTGAGGCTACCCCCATTTGCTCATGGATGAACAGATTAAAGGGAATCCGATAGTCCGGTAAGCCGAGGGCGGGGGCAGATCGTAATTCTCGTTTTAATCGTTCAAAAGATTTATAGGCTTCCTCCTCCCAGACTAGTGTATCTGGGTGGTCTTGGCGAGTCATAGCAGATAGGGGCTTTGTGATTTCACTATAGCCCGCAATCCAGGCTCGGCAAAACCCGGCCATTCCAAGGAAGCCGCGTAATTGCCGCTTTGTCTTGGGGAGGGGAATTTTGGTGACAGCTTCGATTCTATCAGTGGCTAAGCTTCGGGTACCCACTCCTAGGATATGCCCGAGGTATTTAACTTCTTGCTTGCAATATTGCAACTTCTTTGGGGACACTTTATGTCCCTTTCGTGCCAACTCGAAAAGCAGGTATTTTGTATCTAATTTGCATGCCTCCTCGCTAGTAGAGCATAATAAAAGATCATCTACGTAAAGAAGGAGGGCGGAGCTAGCAGGTAGGCGTATGTCTTGCAAGTCTTGATGTAATATCGCAGAAAAAATTGCGGGTGATTCCACGTAGCCTTGGGGCAGCCTGGTCCAAGTTAGTTGGCCAGGTCCCCAGGTGAATGCAAAAAGGAACTGGCTGGTGGGGTCTAAAGGTATGCTAAAGAAGGCGGAGCAGAGGTCCGCAGCGGAGTACCACGTTGTCCCTGCCGGTATGGCGTTTAGGAGGGAGTTTGGGTTGCCCACCACCGGGTGGCGGGGTATTACGAATTGGTTTACCAGCCTTAGGTCTTGGACGAAGCGATACCGGACTGGGGAGCCTTCTGCTGAAGGTTTTTTTACGGGGAGCACTGGGGTATTGCAAGGTGACGCACAGTGGATCAGGATCCCCTTCTCAAGGAAGTCTTCTATCATAGGGGTTAATCCTTCAATAGCTTCCTTGGGTAAGGGATATTGTTTGGTGCAAGGGAAGGGCAGGTCGGTCCTATAAGTGATTTTTACTGGGGTGGCCGATAATAGGAGTCCTACGGAGGTTGATTCGGTACCCCACAATGAAAGGGGTAGTTCCTTTTCCAGTTCTGGAGGGAGTTCAGGAAATTTTTGGTCTAATTTTGCTTCTTGTATCATGCCCTGGAATGCAGGGATAGAGTCTTCAGGCATATACAAGTAAATGCCGTCTCTGGAACATTTTATGGTGGCATTGAGTTTACAAAGCAGGTCTCTGCCAAGGAGGTTTACAGGGCTGCTAGTTAGGAGGAAGGTGTGCTCCGCTAGTAAGGGTCCGAGGGTGACTTTAGCTGGCTGTGAGAGTGGGCAAGTGCGGGGTATCCCATCCAGTCCCATGACTTTCCTGGTTTCTGCGCCTGGTTCTAGGTGGCTGTCGGTTAAGGTAGAATATGTGGCTCCTGTGTCCAGCAGACATTGGTAGGGGTGGCCGTCTATCTCGATAGTGCAGACAGGGTCATCTGGTGATAATGTTAGGACGGGACAAATGGCTTGGGTTGGATCGGGATCCCCATCTAGTTGTCAATATATTTCTTGGTCATCGGGGGGTGGTTGGTTTGGCGGGTGTAAGGGAGGAGCGGTAGCGTTAGTCCAAGGGTGAGTAGGTGGATTTATGGTGGGCATTTGGGTTCGTGGACTTGGCTGGGGTCGTTGGCCTTGGGGTAGTGTGTTCTGGGGCACTTGTGGAGCGTAGGTCGAAGGCTGCTGGTTCCCGTATGCCTGGGTTATGTTTGGGTGTGCCGGGAAAGAAGGGTAGTTGGTTGTATCCGGAAAATGTTTAGATTATTGTCCTCCATGGGTTGTTGTGTTAAGGTAGGGACAAAATCTTTTTATGTGTCCCTCTTCTTGGCAGTGGTAACAACCTCCGCCGGTGGGTCCCCACTGTCTATAGGGAATGGGGGGTCCTCCTCCTCGGCCCCCTCTTCCTCGGCCGAAGCCTCTGCCTCGATGGGGTCCGGGTTCCATGCTTAATGCTAAGACCTGTTCTATCTCAGGCTTGGCCTCTTTTCTCTTCCTTTCATCTCGGGAATTGTAAATTGATTTGGCAATAGATAGGATTTCGCTGATACTTTTCCCGTCATATCCTATTTGAAGGTTTAAAGCTTTTCTGATGTCAGGGCTGGCTTGATCTTTAAAGAAGCCCTTTACAATAACTTCATGTTGGGGGTTCTCCGGATCTATCCCCCCCCCCACGTCTTGATAGCTGAGATCAGCCTAGTATAATAATCCGATGGGTGTTCGTTCGGTCCTTGTAATACGGTTTGGACCTTCGTCCAGTTGACGGTACGCTGTCCAGCAGCTTTTATGCCGTCCAAAATTGCCTTTTTAAACAAATTTAAGCACCAAATTCCATTGGTGGTATTGTAGTCCCAGGTTGGCTCTATACGTAAGCATTGAGCTGAAAGGGCCTCTAAACCTTCGGGACGCCCACTCTGATAGTCCGGGAGTTCTATGGCTTCTCCAGCCTTTGCCAGAATGTCCGCCTTTTCGGCTTCGTTGAAGAGGGCATTCAAAAGAACGTGGACGTCTGGCCAAGTAGGTTTGTGGGTGGAAAAAATAGCGCTGACTTGGCGATGGCATTTATCTGGATCGTCCCTTAGGGAGGGCATTTGGTTTGACCAGGTTACTAGGTCAGCCGTATAGAAGGGTTGGTGTGTGTAAACCATCCGTGGAGGTCCATCTGGCCGGAGAGGTGGAATCGGCAAGGCCCTTAAGGGCATCTGGACCTCTATAGGACTCGCCTGACTAGAAGTTCCCGGGGTCTCTCTAGGGGTTTCGACGGGGTTTTCTATAGGACTACGGTGCTCTAGGATAGAGTTCTTTTTTGCTTGATATCGTGTGATTCTCTGATTCCTGTCCCTGCCCCCCCCCCCCGCGTCTCTTCTTCTTCGTCACTATCAGAGTTGTCACCAGGGGCGGGTGGCGTTGGTTCTCTATAGTAGAAGGGAATCAGGGCTTGCTCTATAGATTCGTCCCCGGGATGTCCCTCGTAGGGGGGGGGGCAGAGGCTGCCTTCCAGGGTTCAATATGGGCAGCTGATAAGATGGTACGCCCTTCGAGGTTTGGAGTAGCCCTTTGACCGTTTCGAAGGCGGCCAAATACTCTAGTTGACGGGGTTTCTCCTCCATCAGATATTTTTTAAGGTGTTTCAATCGATCTTCATTAAAGGAGCCTCCTGTTGGCCAACGTAGTTCTGGCTTAGCGGAGGCGGTGCTGGCGGGCCAGACTTCTGTGCAGAGGTCCTCTAGTTTTTGCTTCGACAGCAATTTATGGCCAGGAACTGACTTCCAATAGGTGATGACAAATTCAAGAGGGGAGTCAGGGTCCCTCTGGGACTGGGATGGCTTTCTAGAAGCCTTCCTCCCAGAGTGAGCCCGCTCGTGTTTGGAAGCCTGGGTACCCATTTTACGATTTACACGTGTCTGGATAGAGAGAGGGGAAAGAGAAGGATCAGTGAGGGTTTTAGTGGCACGTATAGGGGGGTTCTAAGTTTTGAAGGGGAAATAAAGGGGTTCGCAACTTCCTAACGATTTAGCGAGCTCTACCCACTCGGTTCCTTTTCCTATTCCTTTTCTGTTTTTAACGAGCTTCACCCACTCGATTCTTTTCCTATTCAATAACCTTGGGGTCCCTTTCCACTCTGCCGGTCCCGCCCAATTCCTCATGGGCTATCCCTCCTGGCAACCTCCTACCTATCGTCACAATCTCAGGAAAAGGGGCCCTACTGAACGCCCGCGCCGTGCGGTGCCAGATCGGGTGATCCCTGGATAGAGTTTGAATTGAAAATCCCCCTTGCTTTCGGAAGCGGGCTCACGCACGATACACGTGTTACGTGGCTCCGACCGGTGCGGCTGGGATTGGTGATAGAAAGTAAGACCCCTTCCTGCCCCCTTGCCGGGCGCTAGGGAAGTTCGGAAGAAGAACTCCAACCCCTTGCTTTCAACTGAGATGTCCGTTGCGGAGAGTCGGCTGTCCTTTCAAGCCGGGTCTCTCCGTCTTACTTTCGGACTCCCAATTGGTGCGGCTGGCTGGAGGGTTTAAGAGTTAAGAGACAGAGCTCAGAACCCCCCTTTCGGGTCGAGCAGCGGTCCACAGTCTCTCTCACTAACCAGACCAAGAGAAAGGCAAGAAGGAGCGATAGAGAGGAGGGCAGAGAATTCAGTTGCCAGGAGACTTCCACCCCTTTCCCACCAGTGCACTGGGTTTTCCTAATCTATACTCACGCGTCTTCTATGATGATCCCGGGATCGATGAAAAGCCGGCTGGATCTCTCTTTGCTCCCCGGCTGAAGCCTCGGAGCGTTCGATTACCGCCCGGAAGATGGCCGGAGGTCCAAAAGGGTCTTCCCGGGCAAAATGGCCCGGAGCCGGCTGAAGAGTTCGGGGCCCCCGGTCAGCAACGCGGGAGAACCGCCCGCCCCACGTTGGGCGCCAACTGTTATGGAAAAATCTGGGCGCGAGGCTGCTCAGCCACCCAGCTCGTCGGACTAAGTCCGCGGGTCCCTGCGGAGGAAATGAGCTCAGCCGGAGACAGGAGCAAGCTGCAGAAGATCCACGTTTATTGCGCAACAGGTTCAAGGCGAGATTGAACAGCGGGAAAGGGGTGACATAAACTTTTAAAACTTCCCTCCATGCCCCAGAATACAGTGCGAAATACATCATATTTGCGTCATGAATACATTACAGAGGGGTTGGATTACATGGATTACATCATGAATATTTAGGGGGAGGTAGGGTTACACAGATTAACATATGGAGGAGGGAGGGGGAATTATGCAGAGTCGAAGATATGCGCGGATAAGCGCTTCCTGAGTACCGGTGATAGGAGGACAATGGTCCAAGTATGCAAAGTCTGCCACCTGGCATTGCCCGGAGGAAAGGTTGGGCAGAGTGGTTTGACCGGATTAGGGTCTTCCTATGTACGTGACCCCTCGCTTGAGGGATTATGGAGGCGGAGGTAGAGGAAGTGTCGTGGAGTCCTAAAGGAACTGAGTCGATTGGCACCAGAACCAAGGAAATCGGTGTTACGGTTGATTTTATATGATTTTCTGAAGTTTTCATCCATTTCAGTCCGTTCTGACATTGGTAATTGAAATCGGAAACAAAATAGATACATTGTTGCAAGGTTTGACACTTTCAGGGTTTTACGAGTTTCGGTTCCATTGTTCTCCCAGCGGGGAGCTGTCAGTAGCTTGTCAAGGTGCTAAATGAGGCGTGCAGGAGCTCGCTGAGCTAGCTCTGCAGGGCGAATGCATGGTCCTGATTGGTTAAAACGCGGCCATTATAGCGAATGGGAGATACATTTTGACACGGTCCACTCGCAGTAATGATAGAGCGAGAGGGAGGCTTAAGAAATGGAGGGCTTATTTCGCCCGTACAGAGGAAAGAGAAGGGCACTTTTGGGTAGAGTGTGGTGCTTGTGCAACAGTGGAGGGCGCTGGCTAGATGGGTGCCTTCGAGGTCATCGCCTCGAACCCTCTGGTGGCCAGTGGAAGGACAAGGGAAGATGCCCCCCCCCTTCCTTCCGTATCATAATTAATTATGTTAAGCGAGGCAAATGTTAGGTCAGGAAGCTCAGCGCAGTATACCTGAAGGAGCATCTCCACCCCCATCCTTCAGCCCGGAGGTCCTCCTCCGAGGGTCTTCTGGTGGTTCCCTCCCCGCCCTACAGGTGACAAGGAGATGAGCAACTATCAAACCTCTGGAAGGCAGCCCTTTATAGGGAGGCTTTGAATGTTTGTTGTTTTAATATGTGTTGGAAGCCGCCCAGAGAGGCTGGAGAAACCCAGTGAGGTGGGTGGGGTACAAATAACACAATTACATTTATAGCCCCCATTTCCTGCAAGGAGGTCAAGTTGGTGTGCAGAGTTCTCTCCCCCCCCCCATTTTATCCTCACAACAACCCTTTGAGGTAGGTTAGGCTGAGCGTGAGTGCCTGGCCCAGGGTCACCCAGTGAGCTTCAGGGCTGAGTTTGAATGCCTGCCCCCAGCATTCCTCCTCTGCAAGGCCTGCCTCCTCCCATGACAAAGTCTGCTCACACACTCTCAAGCCCCCATGGATGGCTGAGGCAGGTAAGGTTGTGTGTGTTGGAGGAGGGCAGGAGCAGGCAAGGTGAGCCATGCCCCCAAAGGAGGCAGCTGTAGCAGCCCCCCCCCTCCTGCTGCCCTCCAGGAACAGGGCGGGGAGGGACCAGCCCCCAGGAAGGACACGTTTGCCTCCCTCTGCAGTGCTCAGAACAAGAGGGGAATGAGGCCACCCAGGCCCTCTGGAGCACAGAAGGGCTCACCATCCTTGACTTTCCCCCTTCAACTTCCTTTTTACCCCCATCCCTCATTTTGAGGAAGTCTCCTCTTTTGAAGTCAAATGTAACTTTTCTGGATTTCCTTAGCAATTGTCCACTTCCATACTGTGTATGTTGAATTTGATAGCACTGTGGTCACTGTTCCCATTTGATTCAACCACACCTACATCTTGTCAGTTGAGAGCATCAGGCAGAGCACCCAGCACCTACCGAATCCTTTTTTTATTCTAGCAGGTGTTTTTCACGGAAGTCTGATGTCATCAATGTTAACTTTTTCTGCAATGTATTTCTCGTGTGTCACTTCAGAGATGATTATAGTCAAGTGGTGTATAAGCTGTTTAAATAGTAAATGGTTGAATGCAATTTTAAAAATAATAATTGTATAACAAGGGGGAAAGCATACTTGTATCTGACCATATCTTAATGGGCACAGACTTTGATAAATAGCATCCTAGCCATAGGCTAATTTTGTGGAGTTTAAAGCTAAGCATACAAGTTCTCAAAGCATGCTTTGAAATCCATATGAACTCTAGTATGCTGTCGGGGGAAGAGGGAGGGGGAAGAGGAAGGATGTGGTTGGCTGAAATGAAGTCCGATCCTGTACAGATCAATCACTAGTGGAAGCGCCAACAGAAACGTGTACAGATTCCACACGATCATGAGGAAGCCTGAATCTGGGCAGGACCTTGTTTCTTTGCCTGTCATTTGTGGCTGCTCCACCCAGGTCTGAGACGCCTTCTGGAGTGAAACAGTGATCGGGGGGCGGGGGAGGCAAGAGGATGGAGCCGTGTAAACCCCTCCGCGGGTACTTTGAAAACAGACTCCTTTTGTCTGGATCTTCCCCGCGCAAAGATGGGTCTGTATGCATTTTGAGCAGAGGAGGAGGGTCTGTGGAACTGCCCACCACTGCGGTGTACTGTTCCCAGGATAGGTAAAGATCATTCAACAGTTTTCAAATTGAAAAACGGTGTTTCATTTTGAGATCCTTCGTAACACCATCCAGTTCATTTAACCACAACCTACGACCCTTGAGGTTTTTACTGAAGCAAAAGGATTGATTCCATCCCTGCATCAAACAGCTGTGATTGGAGGATCGTCTGTTTCATAGCAGCTCCTGTGCCCCTTCCCTCTGCTGCATTTGGCATGAAATTGCCGGTGATTTCCCCAGGAGTAAAAAGGCCTACCTACTCTGGGCTTATTCTTGGGAATTACTTTGCAACAAAGAAGAAAGCTTTTCGTCTTCTGTTTCTTTTCATTTTTATGTTTTCAAAATGCTTGATATCTGACGCTGATTTCTGTATATTGTGTTTTCTTTGTTTTTCAAGCTTTCATAAAAAATAGCCTTTGAAACCAGCTGGTACAGTGGTCAGAAGACTTGCCTTCGTGTCCACAGAATGGAGAAGAAAAGTTCACCCAACGAATCCCTGGGTGCGACCCCAGAGACCTCCGGCTCCCACCTGGCTGAGCCTTCTCATTGCCAGCGCACTTCGATGCCCTCTGTTCCCAGAGATACCACTGGAAGAGCTGCTTCCCTTAGCCAGGAAGAGTCGGGGTCCCAGCAGCCTTCCCAGCAGGCCTCCCACATTTCCTCCTCCTTGGGCAGTGCTCCATTGCAGGTCCCCGAGCAGCTTTCCGAAGAAAGGCCCCATGGCACTGGCCAAAGTGCTTCCCTCCCATCTCTGGATGAGGTTTCTCCTTCCCAGGGAACGGGTCACCAGTGTGCAGCGACGTTCTCTAGCTTGCAGTCTGGGAGTAGGAAAAGTATGATCAGCTTTGAGGGCATCTCCTTTGGGAGTGCTCTCCAGGGGACCCAGGCTGTTTCCTCTACCTCTAAGTCTCCAGAGGGGTCTGTCCCAGCTCCGAGCACAGCTGATCTGGCTAAAGGCGGCCAGGGGCAAGGCCAGGTAAGTCCAGATTGAGAGGTAGGGAAAGGGCTTTGAGGCTGTAATGCCCTCCTTGAGTCTCTCCAGCTGCTTTGGACAACTGCCCCCATCCCTGACCCCTGGCCATACCGCCTGGGCCTGGTGAGAGATGGAGCCCCAGAACACCCGGAGTGCACCAGGCTGGGGAAGGATGTCGTGAGGTGGAAGGCAAAAGGAAGGCAGACAGCCCATCCCGGGGTCGGTCCTTTTCCTCCTTCTAGCTTAATGGCTCACCTGAGCCGCCATCCTTTAAACTGGGGAAGCAGCAGCGGCTCATCAGAACTCACAAGTTAGGAAGTCCTATGTTATAGTCCCCATCTTCTTGTTATGTCCTCTTGGTGGGGAGAATCGTGCCGTTTTCCTGTGGGTGGGCAGCCAGCCAGCAGCAGGCTGGCAGGTGGGCCCAGGGAAATGGCTTTGTTGGGGGAGCCTCAGAACTCGTCCTCTGCATGTTTGTTCCCTGTTGCCCCAAAGTGGGAACTGTCTTGCAATTCAGGCTTGTGGCACACAGGTAGAGAAGGGGAGCCGTTTGTCTCTTCACATGCCTGGGAGAAGAGAGCAGTGGGTGGGGGCAGCCTCTGCTCCCCTTCTAGAAAGGAGGCCTTTGCCAACATGGGTGCAATTCTGCTCCATGTGGGGAAAGTGTTTATCCATCATGGACTTGGGGGGATGCTGCTTCCAGCCAATATGGGCTTTGAAGGATATTTTTTTACTGTAGGCCTGTTTATTCTGCTGCATTTCAATGTTTGCCTATTTTCTGACCTAGTTGTAAAGTACCTTGAGATTCCCACATAATAGGTTGCAGGTAAATACTCTAAAAATAAGAACTCCCCCCCACCATCATGTCACAAAGTCAATTGACACAGAGCCTAAAATAATGCCAACGAGCTCTTCTACCTGGAAGTGCAACATCAGCCCTTCAACACATCAGCATGAGGTGCAGTTGTCACACGGCTACGACTCATAAGCCATGAATGCAGGTCTGAATAGTGCTCCTTTGGAAACCCCCACCCTCCATGCAGAAAAAGAGCATCTGCCCCTGAAATCCTTTCCGTATAAAGTGTATGAATGACAGGCAGCTAAAAAGCTGTCTCCTCGGCTATTTGGCTCATGTGTCTCATAGAACACTTTGTGGGAGAGCTTGCTTGCAGATAGGGATAGCGCACGGTTGGAGAGCCTTTGATTTGTAATTGCTCTGGTTGCTTAGAAGGGTAGTTGGCGGATGAAGTTAATCAAGTCAACTTTAATCGTTTAACCTGCCAGAAAAAGGGCCAGTTTAAAACAGCGGCTGTCTAGTTCACAGAGTTCCTGAACAAGCATGCATGGAAACACCGGTTTCTATAAGAACTGAAATGTGCTTCATTTGCAACTAAGTAGAGCCTCTCTGCTAATGCAGAGCACAATCCACAGCTTCAGGCAAGGCCATTTATATACCCAGAATCCAGAGCAGCCTTTTCTCATACTCCTCTGAAGTACCACCACTGCAACACCAGCGCTTGGCCTTCTGGCACCTGCAGGCTAGGGAAAGAGCTCTTTAGCACCCTGGGGTGGAGCTCCATCTCAGCAAAAGCACTGTCTGCTCATTCCCAACTTCTTCAGCCAGTGCCTCTGTGCCTTCTGTAAATGTCTGGAGTAAATGTCTAGCAGGAAGTGCCTGTCCTCTCCAGGATGTTGAAATACTGAAGAAGGCGCCCAATAGCCCTAAGACGGGGGCGGAAACAGTACTTAAGGATGATCAAGCATTGCCTATGAAGGTCCAGGAGCCTGTAGAAAACCTCCAGCCGTTGTCAGGAATACTCCAGGAGCCGCAAGGAAGAGGTATTTTTGAGAATCCTGTCTTCACAAATTCCGGGGACATGGCCCTCCCAGTGTTAAGGTGGGGAGGTGGGGTTGGGAGTTTGCAGATAAGAGTCAAAAGTTAAAAATGTAAAGGCTAATGGAATTCTATTTAAAAATCAAAAGTCACTGTGGTGATTCAAGTTATAGTGTGAGACAAAAGACAAGATGGAAAAGAAAAGATAAGGAAAAGAGAAAAGAGATAGAGAGAAAAAGAAGAAAGAAAGAAAAAGAAAAAGAAAACACAAAAAATCCTACTGAAAATGGTTGGTTGGTTTGTTCAGAAAAGAGAAGGGGGGGGAAAACCCATTGTAATAAGTAAATAGAAAAAGGGGGGAGTGAGGATGGAAAAGTAGATATATATATAGAATTCTTTAATGAGAAATTTAAAAAACTTTTTTTAAAAAAGAAGTGAATATAGATGGATGAATAATGAATAATAATGTATTAATGAAAAAGGGAGGGTTGTGTGCCTAACTAAAGAAGGAGGGAGAGAAAGAGAGAGAGAGAGAGAGAGAAGGGAACAAGAAAAAGGGGCAGTTTTAATTCTCCTGTGGGACCCCCAGGGCTTGGTGTCGGGTCCCTAGATCGGGGCTGAGGCGGCGGTTCCAGGAAATGGGCTCCAATGGTTCAGGCCGCCTACCTGGTTTCATAGGGTTTTAAAATACGGATAAGAAATGGACTGAAAATAAACTCCATAACATAAAGCATGGTTTTTGCTGTGCCCCCCTGCACTGGCAGGGGAGGGTCCACGCCGCGTTCTTCTAGCCCCCAGCCGGTCCCCGGTGCGCGGTTCCTCTGCTCTTTTGCTCCAGCCGCTGGTGATATTGGCTTGGGGTCGGAGCTGGGCTAGGTGGGGCGTTCCCTCCGGGCTTCCCTGTCTCTCCCGATCCCCTCCTATCATTCTCCCCCCCCCATGTTACCTGTGGGGGCGCCTTACCAATACAGTCGTACCTTGGATCCCAAACGCCTTGCAACTCAAATGCTTTGGCTCCTGAACGCCACAAACCCGGAAGTGAGTGTTCCGGTTTGTGAATGTTCTTTGGAGCCCAAATGTCCGACGGGGCTTCCATGGCTTTGGATTGAGTGCAGGAAGCTCCTGCAGCCAATCGGAAGCCGCGCCTTGGTTTCCGAATGTTTTGGAAGACAAACGGACTTCTGGAATGGATTCCGTTTGACTTCCGAGGTACCACTGTATATCTTCTCGGAGCAGAGGCAATCCCATTGCCGCCTTCAGTTCTGGTAAAGCTAAGAATTGCTTGTGCAGATCTTGATGCCTTCAAGGCCGAGGCTGTCATCTGATGAGACCCAGTACTCCTATCAGAGAAGCAAATCCTCAAATACAGTCATTCCTCTTATTCCGCTCGGTTCAGGTTACGTCTTTTCAGGTTGCCTCCTGCGGCGACCCGGAAGTAACGGAATGGGTTACTTCCAGGTTTCGCTGCTCGTGCATGTGCAGACGCTCAGAATGACGTCACGCTCATGCGCAGAAGCGGCAAATCGCGACCCACACACGCGCGCAGACGCGGGTTGCGTTCTGCCCATGATGTGAACGGGGCTCTGGAACGGATCCCGTTCGCAACCAGAGGTAGCACTGTAGTTGAAATGTCTGGCTTGTTCAATGGCTTGTCCATTTAGGAGCCATTTCTGCTTCCTGGGCTGTGCCCCCAATACTATGGCTTTTGTCTTGGAATAATTTGTATTCAAATCTTTGTTACGACAAAGTTCTTTAGTAATCGCCTCATACCCACTTGCGTTTGTGCTATCAACACCGTATCGTTGGCATGTAGCAAAATGGATACATTATGGGATAAAACTGAAACAGGGAAATATCTGGCCATTTGGGTTCCTTTATTACATCATTTACATAAATGTTAAAAAGCAGAATTTTAGAAAGTACCGTATTTTTCGCCCTATAGGACTCACTTTTTCTCCTCCAAAAATGAAGGGGAAATGTGTGTGCGTCCTATGGGGCGAATGCAGGCTTTCGCTGAAGCCTGGAGAGCGAGAGGAGTCGGTGCGCACCGACCCCTCTCGCTCTCCAGGCTTCAGGAAGCTATTCGCAAGCCTTGGGAGCCTGCGGGAGTTCCTGCCGGACTCCCCTGGCTTGCGCAGAGCTGCCTGCACCCCGAAGCCAGGGCGCACTGAGCAGTCGCGCCCGGGCTTCGGGTAGCTCTGCGCAAGCCGCGGGAGCCCTCCCCCGGCTTGCGCAGAGCTGCCTCTTATCTCGAAGCCCCGGCGTGCTCAGCAGTCGCTCCGGGGCTTCGGGTAGTTCTGCGCAAGCCGCGGGAGCCCTCCCCCGGCTTGCGCAGAGCTGCCTCCTATCACGAAGCCCCGGTGCGCTCAGCAGTCACGCCGGGGCTTTGGGTAGCTCTGCGCAAGCCGCGGGAGACCTCCCCCGGCTTGCGCAGAGCAGCCTGTTCCGGGCGCTGGGGTCGGGGGAAGCTCGGGCTTCCCCCGCCCCAGCCTCGCGCCTGGGGGGGAAATAATTTTTTTTTCTTTATTTCACCCCCAAAAAACTAGGTGCGCCTTATGGGCCCGTGCGCCCTATGGGGCGAAAAATACGGTATTTCAAAGTGTTTAAAATAATATAGGAATTACAAGGTTAACTTTTTTAAAAAGATATTAAATAAGTTTTAAAAGCCTTTATGTGTAACTGCTGATGGTGTTGGGGGGTGGCGGCAGCTGTGCTTCTAAGACTCCCTTAAAACTGATTTACAGTGCTGGCTCTTGGCGATTAAAAGGGCACATAAAAAGGCCTTGCCCCAAATTAAAGAAAAGCCAACAAACAACCCCAGTCAAACAATTAAAAAAAAACAGCCTGTGGAGCTCAGATGAACAAGTCCCACTTTGGTGCAACTTGACCGGAATGACATGCACAGATGCTCCCTTCTTTTTCTGAGTTAAAGCAGCTCTTTTGGCTGAGGTGTGGCATGGAGCTGAAACAGTACTTAAGAAAACTCAAGCATTGCGTGTGAAGCTCCGGGAGCTTGAAGAGAAACTCCAGGCGTTGCCAGAAACACTCCAGGAGCCACAAGCCAGAGGTATTTTTGAGAATCCTGTCTTCACATGGCCCTCCCTCCCAATGATGTTGGGTTTCAAGTCCCATCATCCATGATGAGCCCTGCCCATGTTGGCTGGGGCTTAGGGGAGTCCCACCACAGTCTGGAGCCCAGTTCAGTGCGCCTTTGTGGGCAGCTGGTAGCCATGCCAGGGTCGCTTCGCTGCTTGGAAGGGGTGGCTTCCCCCCCACCCCCACCCCATGCGCAGGAGACCAGAGGCCAGTAGCAGACTGCGCATGTGCCTCTGAAGGGCACAAAGGTTTGCTGCCTCCGACTTCCTGGCGTGGTGCGCTCAGCGTCGGGTCAGGGAAAGCGCTCTGCTGCAGTAAGAGTGCTCCCAATCATGGTTACGGGATAAAAAGACGGGGAAGCGGGGAAGCGAGGGCGACGCAAACCCTGAAGAGGTCTGAGAGGAGGTTCCAGACTGAAGAAAACAGATCCAAGCAGCGCATAAAGGGGTTTTCTGCCGTCCCAGCACAAAAGTGGAGGGAGGTGGAAGAACTTCAGCGCAGAAAGATCGCACACCCGACCATGAGACGCCCCTGAGACCTGAATGAGAAAGCACCAGGCTGCTCCAAACTAAAACTGTAAAAACAAGAGTACTCCTGAAGGAACAAGGTAATAACGCTGGCTTAAATTAAAATAAAAGGAGTACGGACTAACGTAATATTATAAAAGACAGTAAAGCTAATGGAGAGAGGAGCTTCAGCGTTCTGAGACTTATAAAGTTGTGGAAAATAAGCCTTGTAAAGAGGCAGAAAATAAAAACTGAGACATACTGAGTACCTGCTTCTACAGGGGGACGCTCTGTTGAGAGAGACAAGGAGCTGAAATAGCAAGCAGCAGCGGTGACAACAAAGCAGCGGCCATTAAGAAGGAGATCAGCGTAAAACAAAGGGGTGAGTGAAAAAGGAAAAGGAGGGGGAGGAACGTGGAGGAGACAGTGGAAAAAGAGAAGGAATAGAAAAGATTTGAAGACCAGGCAGCGGTGGGAAGATAAAGATTAAGATAAAGAAGTGAAAGGGAAGAGGAAGAGACTTACAAAGGGAGAGAAAGAAGGAGGAAAAGACTGAAATAGGGAAGAAAGCAGCTGGCGAAAATGGCGCTGGGGGGGGAAGAGTGAGTCATCGTCCTCAGAAGGGGAAAAAGCCGGAAGAAGAATAGTGGCGGAAACAGTCATTGCAACAAAGAGAGGCTAGAGAAACAAAACAAGAAGGACCACCTCACAAGTAAATTGGAAAATCTCGCCACCTAGTGGCGGAAAATAAAATTACTCCCATAATCTTAAAAACGCTGCTAAGACACAGGCTTGAAGTACAACCATAAAGAAAATTAGCTATACACGAAAGGACATTTGAAACACCAAGTTCGGCTTCTAGGAAATAAGTTCTTAAGACGGATGTTAAGTACTGCGAAGGAATTTTTCTCTGATAATTGCCAAAGTAATTAAAAATTGCCAAAGTAATTAAAAATATTTTTTTAATTTTTTTTTTAATAATAAAAAAATTAAATATTTGAGATGAACTGATAACAACATAGGATAATACCACCGGAATCTTAACTGACTTTCAATCCCAACAGGTAAAAGGACCAAATCATAGAATATAAACAGAGCATTTTCAAAGTTTAGGAATATATACATTCTTGGTTTGAAATAAAGACATCTAGATCAGAACCAAAAGGAAGAAGACAAATATGGGTTCTAAAAAATACCAAACTATACTGACATCTGGGTCAGGACTACAAGTGAGAAGACAATCAACAGCTGAAACAGACCCCAATGCTGACATAAAAGACCTTATAATGGGGATGGAAAAGAGCCTGAATGACAAGCTGGACATACTAGCTGGCAACATCCAACAAAACTCAAAGCTAATAATAGACCTAACAACACAAATAAGTGACCTCTCACTTAAAAATAAAGAACTGGATAAATCTATACAAGAACTTAAGAGTAAATCTACCAAACAAGAGGAAATGACGAAGAAATTGCAAATGGAAAATAAGGACATTAAAAAATCACAAGACTCAGCGAAGGAAGAAATAAACGACCTAAAGAGAGCCCACGAAGAGCTGCTAGATGATATATCATTGATGGAGATGCATCAGAAGGAGATGGTCCTCCGCTTCCGAGGCGTCCCACAAACTCACGATGAACAAATTCAAGAGAAATTATCACAGGAGATTGCAAACTGGTTGGGAGTAGAGGTAGAAGAGATGCTATTGGATATTGATAAAATTTTCAGGATCAAATCAGAAAGATCGGACACTTATAAAGGGCCAGGAGATTGCTTAATTTTTTTCAACTCAAGACTTTTAAAGGACAAAATATTACATCAAAAAGGACAAGTGAAGTTAGTAATAGATGATAGGCCTATCAAAATATTTAA
The DNA here is from genome assembly GCF_964270895.1 of Podarcis filfolensis. Classification (NCBI taxonomy): domain Eukaryota; kingdom Metazoa; phylum Chordata; class Lepidosauria; order Squamata; family Lacertidae; genus Podarcis; species Podarcis filfolensis. Next base: position 11,616,649 of record NC_139619.1, read on the forward strand.
GGAAATCCCAAAAAGAATTCTGAAGAAAAGGCAGAATTATAAGACAGTAACAGAAGCACTCAAGAAGAATTCGATTAGATTCCGGTGGGAATTTCCTGAGGGCATCACCTTCACATATAAGGACAGAAGAAAAACTCTTAGATCAGTCGACGAGCTGGGAAAATTCTGGAGGAAGTACAAAAAAGAATTAACTGGAGATCCAACATTGGAGCGAGAGGAAACAACGCAGACACCACAAGAAGCATAGAGAGACAAGCGTGTATTAAGGGGAGGGGGGAGAGATTGGAAGAAGCAGATTATCAAAATCCTAAAATTTCTGAGTTTTCTTTTTCTTTTTCTTCCTTTTCTTTTTTTTTATTTACTCAACGAAACCATTGTAGATAATAAATAAATATTAATGAATCTAAAAATTATATCTTGGAATGTTAACGGTCTAAATGATAAAAAGAAGAGAAATAAAATAGAACATGTATTGAGGAAAGAACAATGGGACATTATATGCTTGCAGGAGACCCATGTGACTAGAAACCACAGAAGGGTTTTAGAAAACAAGAGATTGGGTCAAGAATTTACATCCTCAGATGTAAAAAAGAAAAGGGGAATTGTGATCTATGTGAACCCTAAACTAGACGCAAAAAAAATCTTTAAGGATGATGAGGGCAGATTACTAGGGGTAAAAATAACAAAACGTAAAGAACATTTAATTATAGTAGGAGTTTATGCCCCGAATGGTAACAAAACAGAATTTTTCAGAAAAGTAGAAGCTAATTTACTGGAATTTATAGAAGAGGAAATTATTTTGATGGGAGACCTAAATGGTGTCACATCAATAGAATTAGATAGGACACAGAGAGAAAGAAAATCAAAAAAAGGCAGACTCCCAGACACCTTCTTTCAGATGGTAGAAAACTTAAATTTGATTGATACATGGAGATATAAAAACCCAGGAGAAAGACAGTATACACATTTCTCGGAAGTTAAAAAATCAGCCGGCAGAATTGACAGCATATGGGTATCAAGTAACTTAACAACTACAATTAAAAAAGCAGAAATACAGGCCAAAATTATTACAGATCACAACCCAGTCACATTAGAATTAAAGGAACACAAGAAAACTAATAAAAGATGGAGACTTAATGAAAGATTATTAAATGACAAAAAGATTGTGAAAAAAGCGCAAGAACTACTGAAAGAATTTTTTGAATTAAATAAAGAACAGGATACAGACTTCAGGACAATATGGGATGCAAGTAAAGCTTTCATAAGAGGCTTTTACATACAACAAAGTGCAATAAGGAAAAGAAACAGAGAGCAAAAACTAGAACAAATAAGGAAAGAAATAGGAATAAATGAAAAATTATTAGCAAAACAACCAAAAAATGAATCAATAAACCAAAAACTAAAAATATTACAAATCCAGGCTTCAGCAATATTAAATAGTGAAATTGAGGACAATATTAAATGGATGAAACAAAGGTCTTTCGAATTTGCAAATAAACCAGGAAAGATGCTAGCCTGGCAACTGAAAAAGAGACAAAAGGAAAAACTGATTGATAAAATAGTGGAAGAGGGGAGAACTTTAGATAACCCTGAGGAAATTAAAAAGTGTTTTACAAAATATTATAATAAGCTATATAAAGCAGGAAATGAGACAGAGGTTGAAATAAAAGAGTATTTACGTGGAAAGGATATACCTAAAATTAAGAAAGAAAAGATTCAAGAGCTAAACTCCCCAATAACCACAACAGAGCTTCATCAAGCGATAATTAAGATGAAACTGGGAAAATCCCCAGGCCCAGATGGCCTTACCGCAATAAATTACAAAAAATTAGAGGAACCACTATTATCACCTATGAAGACACTCTTAAATAGAATATTAGAAGACGGGAAGATTCCCAACACCTGGAAACAGGCGCACATTGTAGTAATCCCAAAACAAGGACGAAATAAAGAGTTTATAACCAATTATAGACCAATATCATTACTAAATAATGATTACAAGATATATGCACAAATATTGGCAACAAGATTAAAGACAGTTTTGCAGGATTGTATAAATAAAGAGCAGGCAGGGTTCTTGCCGGGCAGGAAAATGAGTGACAATATAAGAACTGTGATTGATATGATCGAGTATTTAGACATGAAACCAAGTAAGAAGGTAGCCTTTGTTTTTGTGGACGCGGAAAAGGCGTTTGACAAAGTATCATGGAAATTTCTAAAAATATTATTAGACCAGATGGACATGGGCGACCAAATTACAAGAGGGTTAAAAGCAATTTACGAACAACAAGAAGCAAATATAATAATAAATAATGACACGACTGATTATTTTAAAATACAGAAGGGCACCAGACAAGGGTGCCCACTTTCACCTTTATTATTCATTTTGGTTTTGGAAATATTAAATCAAGAAATCAGATTGGATCAAGAAATAAATGGAATATCCCTAGGAGAGAAAATATACAAAATAAGGGCATTTGCAGATGATTTAGTTTTAATGGTGGAAAATCCAAAGGAAAGCATAGCAAAGGCTCTAGGAAAAAATGGAAAACTTTGGAAGGGTATCAGGTTTTGCTTTGAATAAAGAAAAAACGAAACTAATGGTAAAAAACATGGGAGATCAAGAGAAAAAGGAACTGGTAGAAAAATTCGGATTACAAATTGTAAAAAAAGTGAAATATTTAGGTATACAAATAACAATGAAAAATATAAATTTGTTTGAAGATAATTATAAAAAAAATTGGGAAGAAACAAAAAGAGAAATGGAAACTTGGACAAGATTGAAATTAACACTCTGGGGTAGAATTTCGGCTATTAAAATGAATATCTTACCAAAACTTCTGTTCCTTTTTCAAATGATTCCCATAATAGGTAAAGATGATTGTTTTAAAAAATGGAAAACGGACCTAACAAAGTTGATATGGCAAGGCAAAAAGCCACGGATCAAACATAAATTATTAACCGACATAAAAGAGCGGGGAGGTTTTGGACTCCCAGACCTGAGACTATATTACGAAGCAGCATGCTTTACTTGGATCAAGGATTGGATCAAATTGGATAACAGTGACATTTTGGATTTGGAGGGATGGAACAACAGATATGGCTGGCATGCCTATCTAATTTATAACAAAGTGGCAGTCCATAAAGAATTTCTAAGCCACGTAATTAGAAATGCATTATACAAGGTCTGGGTGAGACATAGAAGGTTGTTAGAACCAAAAACCCCATGGTGGGTCTCACCGCTAGAAGTAATATCGGTTAAAAAGATAAATACTATAGGAAGAATGGCAACATACCAGCAGCTCCTAAAGGAAGAACAGGGCCAATTAAAACTAAGACCATACGATGAGGTGACCCAATACTGTACCACATGGTTACAATACCACCAAATTGCACAAATATTCAACCAGGATAAAGTAATAGGATTTGAAAAAGAAGAATCAAAATTACAAAAAGTATTATTACAAAACTCAAAAAAATATATATCAAAAATGTATAATTTATTATTAGAATGGGAATTAAAGGATGAAGAAATAAAAGAAGTTATGATTAAATGGGCATGTGATATAGGATATGTAATTCGGCTGGACCAATGGGAGAAATTATGGAAATATGATATTAAATTCACGGCATGTTATACAATAAGAGAAAATTTTATGAAAATGGTGTACCAATGGTACTTAACTCCGGTAAAAATGGCTAAAATTTACAAATTAAAATCGAATACCTGTTGGAGATGTAAAAAAGAAATAGGAACAATGTTTCACATGTGGTGGGAATGCCGACCTATTAAACAATTCTGGAATGAAATCTATGAAGAACTCAAAAAGATGTTTAAAATATCTTTCAGAAAAAAACCGGAGGCATTCCTTTTAGGTTTAATTACAAATGATATCCCCGAAAATCAAAGGAAAGTATTCCTTTATGCAACAACAGCTGCCAGAATGCTTATAGCTAAAAACTGGAAAGGCAGAAAAATTCCATCAGTGAAAGATTGGCAAATTAAATTTTGTGAATACATAAATCTGGCAAGACTCACAGCTTACATAAGGGGACAATCGGACCAGAAATTATTAAAAGAATGGGGTTGTGCTAAAGAGTATATGAAAAAACATTGTTCTGGAGTTAGTATATTGGTATGTAATGAATGATGCTTTACAGGGTTAAAGGAAAAGAAAAATGGTGTAAAAAAAAAAAAGTACCAAGGTGGAAGTAATCTAATTAGACACAACAACACAGTAAGAGTAAATTTTTTGAGGTCTTAGAACAAAGAAAGGAAGTCAATTTGTGTTTATGTACGTAATGATATGGTTTTTTTTTCTGTAGATGTGTGCTTTTTCGTTTTTGTTTAGTTTAGTCTTGTTTCCTTTGCTTTTTTTTTTCGTTCGTTTTCTGTTTTTTTTCCTATATGTTCCGGGGATTTTTGTTTGTATAGTATTATTTTGGATTCAATGTTTGTAATTTTTGTTATGATTCTGCATTGAAAATAAAATAAAAAAAAATTTAAAAAAAGGTTTGCTGCCTCCTTGTGTGCCCATTTTCTTGCCAAAAAGAATAAAAATACAGCATACGGTTGCACATACCAGGCACCAATTTTAATGGTATTTCTTTGGCTTTTCCTTCAGGTGAGGAACACGAGGAGGAGGAGGAGCAGCAGCAGGAGGAGGAGAAGGGAAAATAAAGAAAATGTGGGGAGGGGGAGTATATATTTTCGTATATTTTTCTATTATTAGTTCTATGTATTGCTTCTTTGTTCGAAAGCACGTCAAAGTGCAAGTAGATAAATAGGTACCGCTCCAGTGGGAAGGTAAATGGCATTTTCGTGCGCTGCTCTTCTGGTTCTCCAGAAGTGGCTTAGTCATGCTAGCAACATAACCTGGAAGCTGTACACCGGCTACCTCGGCCAGTAAAGCGAGACGACCGCCGCAACCCCAGAGTCGGTCACGACTGGACCAAATGGTCATGGGTCCCTTTCCCTTTACTATTGCTTCTTTATTTAATAAAATTTATTTTTAAAAGCCTGCAAAGTGGTTTACCAAAACAAAAAACCAAAAACCACCACAGCAGTCAAATCAAGAAAAATTAACAATCCTACTTTAAAACATACAAAAGCTAAAATATTAAAAGAGATGAAAATTACTTCAACTTCCTAAGCTTCTAGGTATGCTTGCCTCAACAAGAATGCTTTTAGCAGGTGCCTGAAAAGCGTCTAGCAAAGGCACGTGCTTTGTTGCAAGAGGCGGGGAGTTCCAAAGGGCAGGTGCTGCCACACTAAACAATGCAGTAGAGATATTCTGCGGAACCTGTGGTAGCGCTTGAAACTGTGAGAATTCCAGCTCCATGATTGCAGTCATGGGATTGTTGTCTATGTTTTGACTCCACAGAGTGGGAAGTGACGGCGACAGGATGTTTGTGTTCCTGTGTTCCGCGAAGTGGGACTATTGTCCTTTGTTCTTTTTCTCTTTGCTGTCTGATGCCCGAGAGAGAGGGAGCCATGTTGCAGTGCTCCGTGTGTGTGTTGATATGTAAATAAAGTCGATTAGCCAAAATGCTGAGTTGCTGAGGTCTGTCACGCATGATGCACAAACTCTGCGGATCCCTAAGTGTGCCGGTGTCACTTGGCATCGTTCGCTGTGATGTTCGGGCTGAAGAAAGCTTATGAAGCTCCCAAACGATTGACCAGGAGGGAGGGAACATGCCAGTCGGGCACGTGTCTCTGCCAAGGTGCTACTCGAGTGTAGGCTGAACTCCTGACAGAAACTACAGAAGGGGAGGTTTTAGTCATGGGGATTTCACCATGCTCTGAAAAGGAAAACATTGATTTCAACAGCAGGCCTGCACAGCAGCAATCTACTCGCCTGCGAGTCTCATCATGATCAGTGGGACTTCTTCCCGAGCCGGCGGTGCATAAGATGGGCTGCACCCCTTGCACCCAACTTGTACCTAAAACTCTGCACAAGCCTGCACCAGAGAAGAGTGGAGCTGGAAGGGACCCCTGAGGGTCATCAAGCCAACCCCCTGGGGCAATGCAGGAATCTCAAGTAGACTATCCCTGACCGATGGCCCCCCGTCTTCTGTTTTTCCTCTCAGCCAGGACCCACAACAACGGAGACTGGAGGTGGGGGGAAAGATAAATTTTGACGAGGGAAAGGCAATGGGGCAGATTTGTCAGGCGCACACAGGCACAGCTTGAAGACTTTACGCAGAGAGGAACCCCACACGGGAGACACAGATACACAAGCACACAGAAGTCAATAACCCAAGAGTGGCTTCTAAGTGGGGGGTTGGCTGAGGACAGGGTGGGGCGGAAACATGCGGAGCTTTGCAGAGGGGAGGCAGAAAGCGTTTGTCAGAGGGAAACTCACTTTCCCTTTTTAGAAACCGGCCAAGATCCCTTCTGCATTTGCAGCGCTGCCCCCAAAGTGACCCTTTCAATCCACTTGGTAGTCCAGCTGTAGGCGCTGGTCTTCCAGGCAGAATGAAAGGCGCACCCACCGATCCCGCTTCCTTCCTCTCCCCTTCCTGCCCCCCTCCGTTCTTTGCTCACCTGCCTCCTTCCCATCCTCTCCCCTGCCTGCCTCCTCCAGCCGGGAGCGCCCACCCACGACCCCCAGCTCCCAAGCCTACAGTGAATGTGTCCCCCCCCCCCCCGCAGGATGACACCCAGTGCGGACCGCCCCCACCCTGCTCCGCCACTGCTCTGGAAGAAGCTGCTCTGCTGAGAGCAGGACATCTCTGAAGACTCGGTTGGGGTTCTGTAATCTCTGGTGATACATCCCACTGGCTGAGGTGTGGTGAGCTGCAGACTGACTCCCACAAGTCACCAGCTGAGAGGTCCATGGTCCAGATGCCACTACACCCATAGGTGCTGAAAAGTACCAACTTGAATGGCTCTGAAAGGAAATCAGACAAATTCAACGTTGAGATTTCTATGCTGTCCATCAGACTGGGTTACCCCAGCCATTCTGGGCGCTGCCAGCAAATTGAAACATCCAAAACAGTAAAACACCCCAAAATCCTTCCTGTACCGAAGCCAATTGGATTGACTGTTGAATCTTCTTCCAAGTACTTTGGAAAGGACAGGAGCTTTCCCTGCACTTGAGAGCAGTCAGCTAACATAGGGGTACAGGCCAGGCCACAGGCCACTCCCAGCTCAATCCCCTCACCTCAGCATCGGCCGCCTGAGGCAGCTGCCTCACTCTGGCTCGTCAGAGGTCCGGCCCTGCTTGGGAATATGAGTGGGAGAGGGCCATTGCACTCAGGTCCTGCTTATGGGCTTGTTGTGAGCCTCTGCTGGGCAACTATGGGGAACAAGGTGCTGGACTAGATCATCCATTGGTCTAATCCAGAAGGACTGTTCTTACATCCGGGGTGGACTGGAGGCAACTCCAACTTGCAAAAAGCCCTGGAACACCAAGAATTGCAGACTCCCACACTAGCAAGCAAATGAGCTATTGCTTCGCTTCTTAAAACAAAAGAAAAAAACAAACCCCTTTGGCCAAGCTTGGCGACCACGTCCAGTAGCAAACAGACCAATGAAAGTTGCATTTTTGCGTGGGTAGGAAGGGTATCATTTTCCTTTGGCTGATTTAGGTCCTCGGCTTTTAGACTTCAGAACTGGCACAAACAGGGATGGAAATCTGCTTCAGTTCAAAGGGAGGTATGATTGGCAGGCAAGGTGACACAGCCAGTTATGTGGAAGGGAGGAGGAGGAGGGTGGAGAGGTCACAAGGGAGGAAAGAGCTCTGCACCTCAGCTCGGAATTATTTTGGAAGAGTGGAGGGGAACAGAAGAAACCTTTCTTCCCTTTCAGTCTTTTCTCTCCCCCCCTCCTTTTTCCTTCCCCCCCCCCTTTTTTTAAGAATATGCTATACGGAATTTCCGAGGGGGAAATTCGCTAGGGATCTCGCCTTCTGCTGTAAACATAGTTAAAGTTGAGCTGCAGCTAGTAAGACCAAGCACTGGGCGCCTCTCACAGAATCAAACACTAAAATTGGGTCGAGTGCTTCTCTCCAGAATCTCTTTCCAGGATTATGGCTTCACATGCCTCCTTCTAATAGCAAATTCATCTGGACTTCCGGATTAGCGCGAACGGCTAATGGCGGATTCCCTCCGAGCTCCGGAGGGAATCGGCTCTTCAGGAGTGGGGTCTTGCCGCTGCGGCGAAGCGGGGACCCTTAGAAATCACAGGCGCGGAAGCCTGTGAACTTGGTGACTCGGCGGGCACCATTTGCGCCCCCCCCGACCTGTGAAGAAGCCTTTTTAAAGGCTTTGGAACGGGGGACGGGGTGAGCGGCGCGGTGCTGAGAGTCGACTGCTTCTCCTGGGGAGTGAAGCCGCGAGCCATGGTCGGAGGGCGCTGACTTTTTCCTGTGAATAATCGGACCCTAAAAGTAACAACCCGTGAGTAGTACGGAAATTGGACTTTTTAAGGAAATTTTCTTTGGAATTTGGCACGATCGGGGAAGGCGCAAACAGGAAGTCCGCCTCCCCGCCTTGTAAAAGATCTAAAGCAAGGACTAGTTAACTAAGGTCGAGAGAATTGTCTTCTCGATAAAAGATATTAATTTCACGACTTGGCGATACAAGTATAAGTAATTGTGCTGGAGGATAAGAGTTAATTTTGAGAGTTGAAGTGCCACCCCCCCCCCCGGTCTCGGGAGCGATTCGCGAGAGAGCCTGCTGAGGAGTTATAGAGAAGTTTGACAGCTGTCAAAATTAGCTGTCAAAAAGGAAAAAGAGAACTTTGTTTCTGCTGTCTCTGCTGGATACAGTTGCTGCAACTTGGTTATATTTTGTTGAAAATAAGTAAGAATGGATACAAATTAACCTGACTTTTGGATTTTAACTGGAAAGAATACTAAGTTACCAAATCCCTCTAGAGGGGGATTTGGGACACTACAAGAATGGCTGAAAGAAGGAAAATTCAGGCTGGGCTGGACAGAGTATTTGTTCTCCTGGGAAAGTTACAAGGCCAAATTGAGGTTTTGTCTACAAATGTAACAACCTTGAGCTTAAAAGTAAATAACATTACAGAACTCGATAAGGACTTGACTCAGGAAGCCCATGCAGCTGGACAAAAAGAGAACTTTGAGAATTCTGAAAGTGTGGAGAAAGAGATATATGTTGTTTCTGAGGAGAAGGAAGGAGGAGCTGTAATTTTGCAACCGACAAAGGAGAGCCAGAGGCCTGATATCATGCTCATAAAGGGAAACAAGAAATCAAACCAAAGGCCTGACAGGATGACTACAAAGGAAAATAAGTATTGGATGATGAAATTCTGGTTTAAATTGGTGAAGGAAGAATGGAGAGATCTCTTTGTGTGGAGACCTGAAGATCTATGGATTACAAATCTGATTAAAGTGGAAGCTGGAGTTTTTGTGACAATTGGACTTTTGGACCTTGCTTTTAAGTATGGAGGTCTGGCTGGAAGAAATTTGGACTTTATTGGGACAGAGCTCCTCCGAGATTTGGAGTTTAATATTAAGGACTATCAAAAAAACCGGCAGAGAGGAACTGAGAGAGAATTAAGAGCCTCGGACGTGAGATCTCCAGGCTGATAGAAGACTAAGACTGGATAGTTGTTGGGGATCGAAACCGGGAAAGGGGGTGGTGGGGTTGAGAATCCAAAGGGTGTATAATTATGATCTGTCTTATTTTTTTTGTTTGGTTATTAATATTAATATGAAAATTGGGAAATTCGTGGAATGGAATTAGGGTCGACTTTAGGAAAAGGTTTCTGTATTGAGGTACAAATATTGATGTTTATAAGTTAAAATAAGTTAAAAAAAACGAATTAAATATAAAAAGGATAAAAATTGGGGATAGGAACTTGTTGAACAAACATCTTGAACTGGAATACAAGAAGGGGAGGTGTGGGGAAGTCTGGGAAATATGGTTATGAAAATATGGAATTGTAAATTTCATGTGTTTTTAATTTTTTTCTTTCTTTTTTTTGCATTTTTTGTCCTTTTTGATTTTTTTGTATTGAATTTGAAAAATCTTAATAAATATTTCATAAAAAAAATAATAATAGCAAATTCATCTGGGGAGACCCGATAGACGGCGGCCAAACACATGGAAAGCACATTTGGTGGTGGGGAATAAGAGGGTGCTGCTCCACAAACCTTAAAAAGCACCCTCTCCAATGGCATGGCACTTGGATGACCCTGTGGTTCTACCCCTGGGGCTGAGGGTGATGAAACAATCACTGAGACAGCTAAAGTGCTGGTGGTGAAAAACCCACGTCAAATGAGACCAAACACGGGTTAGAGCTCAACGTCGAGCCTACCAAGTGGCGATAGCGACGGTGAGGAGGACCATTGTTGCTGGATCTGTTGGTGAAAACAGTACCAGGAGACTCTTTCAGGTGGTTCATAGTCTAACAGAACCACCTTTGCCATCAGGGTCTGATACAGAGTCCAAGATCTCCTGTAATGACTCCTGTCATGAGTTTTTCTGCAGATAAAAAGAGGTAGACTCCAGCAAGGTAGGAGGGTGCCAGAGCTCTGCCTAGTCAGAGACATAGGACGGCTTGCCAGTTCCCGGGGCCACGTGGAGGAGGGGGTAGGAGGGAGGGAAACAGACGGAGTATGCATGCGCATTCGACTGCCGAATGGCATCCACATCACCCAGGGGATCACAGCCACAGAGATAAGAAAAGAAGAGCCACCCCATTGTCTGGAGAGGTCACTTACCTGATCGCATGGACAAGCCGTTGTCATCGGACCCCAGTGATGGAAGCGTGCAGCTGTATTGAGGCAGCACCAGGTGCTGAAATTGTGCACCTCTAACAATTTTGCGCCTGGGGCAACTGCCCCTGTGCCCCGCAGCCCACTACGCCACTGGGTCTAGTCAAGTAAAGTGAAGTTGATCCTCCACTGTGGGTTACTTTTGTTCAAAGCAAGATTCCTCTGGAGGGAGAGGATGTTGCAAAGTAAGTCAGAGGCAAAGCAGCCCCAAGCCAGGTTCTGTGTTTGCACACATGATTTGCAGTGAGCCAAGGGCTGAATTGCTGCTGTTGTTTATAGTCCAGAACAGCAGGTGTAGGCGAAAGGTCTAAAGTTAGACAACCAGGTCTTGGTCAAGGCATCCGCTGACCAGCAGCCCACAGAGAAGAGGAACGTCAGCATTTCTTTTTTCTTTTTTTTTATATAAATTTTTATTAATTTTTCAACATATATTAAAACACAATACAACTGACAATACATAAACAAACAAACATATTGAATGAGTTGAATCTCAAGCCCATCAGTCAGAGGAATTTGGCACTCTCCAGGTGCCCGGCTTTGATTCCTTGACCTCCCCGTCAGCGACTCCCGGCAGGACAGGGCGAGGTCTCTATCGGCCGGTCCTCCTCAACGTGAGAAGAACACAACCATCCCTCCTCCCTCACTCCCAGGGAGGGGAGAGAGACAGACAGAAATGTATTTACATGCCTTTATTTCTGTCCTTCCAGTAGTGCAGAGAAATCATGTCTGCACCCTCTCACATCAGCAGCCAGAGAGAGAAAAAAAAAAACTCCACCCATGTACTTCCAGTACAGGGTCATGTGACACTCTGAGCTAACATCCGGTGCTCAGTGCACATAATAGACTGTCCCTGGTTCCCACGGTACAGTCCCATAACATCAACATCCTGTTTGGCTTTCCAGCCATCTGGAGCACTCAGCAGCATTGCTCCTTTTTCGTAACAATAAACACGTATAATTTCATAACCTCTTTTTCTTAAACCTTATTTCAACGACTTCCCCATACCTCCCTTTTCTGCATCCCTGTTTTAAACTTTTCCAGCAACCCCTAATTTCAATTACTTATAATTCACTTTCTTTAATCCTTTTTCTCTTACCCAATTATTTGTCACTGCAATTCTGTTTTACATTACCCATGACATTTTAGCACTCATTAATTTTACAACAGTTCTTAAGATAAACTTTAAATTTCTTCCAATCTTCTTCCACCGTCTCTTTTCCTTGGTCGCGGATTCTGCCAGTCATCTCGGCCAGTCCCATATAGTCTATCACCTTCGTCTGCCACTCTTCCAGCGTGGGTAGTTCTTGTGTCTTCCAATACTTTGCTAAAAGAACTCTTGCTGCTGTTGTAGCATACATAAAGAACGTCCTATCTTTCCTTGACACCAATTGGCCTACCATGCCCAGGAGAAAGGCCTCTGGTTTCTTATGAAAGGTACACTTAAGTACCTTCTTAATTTCATTATAGATCATTTCCCAGAAGACCTTGATCCTTGGGCACGTCCACCAAAGGTGGTAGAAAGTACCTTCAGTTTCATTACATTTCCAGCATTTATTATTGGGCGTATGATAGATTTTTGCAAGCTTGACTGGGGTCATGTACCACCTATAAATCATTTTCATAATGTTCTCTCTTAAGGCATTACATGCCGTAAACTTTATACCGGTGGTCCATAACTGTTCCCAGTCAGCAAACATAATGTCATGACCAATGTCTTGTGCCCATTTAATCATAGCTGATTTAACCATCTCATCCTGTGTATTCCATTTCAACAGCAAGTTGTACATTCTTGACAAATTCTTAGTATTGGGTTCCAACAATTCTGTTTCTAATTTTGATCTCTCCACCTGGAAACCAATTTTCCTGTCCTGTTTGAAAACTTCATTTATCTGGTAATAATGAAGCCAGTCTCTTACTTTAAACTTCAATTTCTCATAACTCTGTAGTTTCACTTTTCCCTCCTCTTGTTCTATAATTTCCCAATATTTTGGCCATTTAGATTCCATATTAAGTTTTTTCACTTCCTTAGCTTCCATTGGTGACAGCCACCTAGGGGTTTTGTTTTCCAACAGATCTTTATACCGAATCCAAACATTATATAGTGCTTTCCTAACAATATGGTTTTTGAAACCTTTGTGAATTTTTACCTTGTCATACCATATATATGCATGCCAACCAAACCTGTTATTAAACCCTTCCAGATCCAAAATGTCTGTGTTCTCAAGAAGTAGCCAGTTTTTCAGCCAGCAAAGAGCCGCTGATTCATAATACAGTTTTAAGTCTGGCAGGGCAAACCCCCCTCTTTCTTTTGCATCAGTTAATATCTTAAATTTTATTCTGGGCTTTTTGCCCTGCCAGACAAATCTAGATATGTCTTTCTGCCACCTCTTGAAACAGTCCATTTTGTCCACAATCTGCAATGTTTGAAACAAAAACAACATTGGGAGACTACCAAAGACTTTTTTTGAAATGACAGATAATATGAACCTGATTGACATTTGGAGAACAAGGAACCCTCTTGAGAGGGAGGGAACTTTCTTTTCTGAAGCAAAAATGACCTGGACTAGAATTGACCAAATTTGGGTAACTAGTGGGATGGCACCAAAGATAAAGAAAGTGGAAATCTGCCCAAAGACTTGCTCCGACCATAATGCTGTAAAGTTGGAGATGAACTTAACAACAGCTGGCTCCTTCAGATGGAGGATGAATGACTCCCTATTTAGAGATGAAGAGGTGTACAAAAAGGCCCAGAAAGCGGTGAAGGACTACTTTGAGATAAATCTGAGAACAGAGGTGGAGAAAAGAGTAATTTGGGACGAAAGTAAAGCCGTTATGCGAGGATTTTTAATACAGCAGAACGCTATAAAAAGGAAGAGACAGAATGAGAAGAAGGATAAGATTCTGGAATGGATAAAAGAAGGAGAAAAAAAACTGAGATCAAAGCCAAAGTCACATGAAATTTTGAGAGAAATTAAGTTTTATCAGAGGCAGTATATGGAACTGATGAATCAGGAGATAGAATGGAAAATAAAACAAATGAGACAAAAGACATTTGAATCGGCAGACAAATGTGGGAAACTTCTGGCATGGCAATTGAAGAAGAGACAAAAACTGAATATGGTTACAAGCCTAGAAGTTGAAGGAAGGAACATTTATAAACCAAATGAGATTAGAAACTGTTTTCAGAGTTATTTCAGGAGACTTTATGCACAAGGGCCGGTGAATGAAAAAGAGATAGAAGAATTTCTTTAAAAATATGGATTACAAAAAAATTCTGAACAAAGTAAAGTGATTTTGAACCAGAAGATAACTGAGCAAGAAATAGAGGGAGCCATTCAAAATATGCAATTGGGAAAATCTCCAGGACCAGATGGATTGACTCCCAGATACTACAAAGCATTGAGAGAATTGCTGGTACAACCACTGAAGGAAGTCTGCAATGAAATTTTAGAGGGGAAGAAGGCACCCGAATAGTGGAAAGAAGCGTATATTACACTTATACCAAAATCTGAGACTGAGAAGAACCAGATTAAGAACTACCGCCCTATATCACTACTTAATGTGTATTACAAAATTTTTGCAGACATTTTGGCAAAAAGACTGAAGAGAGTTTTGGTGGGAGAGATTCATAAAGATCAGGCTGGCTTTCTTCCAGGAAGACATTTATCTGACAATGTGAGAAATATAATAGACATTATGGAACTATTAGAAGCTAATATCAATACTAAGGCAGTATTAATATTTGTGGACACGGAGAAAGCCTTTGACAACATCTCTTGGAGTTTTATGAAGAAGAATCTTGAAGGGATGGGGGTAGGCCAAGGTTTTGAGAATGGTGTAGGTGCAATTTATTCTGAACAAAAAGCAAAATTAATTGTAAATAATGTGGTTACTGAAGAATTTGCTATTGAAAAAGGGACACGACAGGGGTGCCCAATGTCCCCATTACTTTTTATATCTGTCCTGGAGGTTTTATTAAACATGATCAGAGGGGACCAGCTGGTTAAAGGGATTCAGGTCGGAGCTAAACAATATAAACTGAGAGCGTTTGCAGATGACCTAGTATTAACTTTACAAGAGCCAGACACTAGTACAAAAAGAGTTTTAGAGCTAATACAAGTATTTGGTCAAGTAGCAGATTTTAAGTTGAATAAACAGAAAACGAAAGTATTGGAGAAAAATCTAACAGTTGCTGAAAGAGAGAGGTTTCATAGTGAAACCGAATTAATGGTAGCAAAGAAAGTGAAATACCTGGGGATTAATTTGTCATCTAAGAATGTGAACTTATTTAAAGACAATTATGAGAAATGTTGGACAGAAGTTAAGAAAGATCTAGAAATATGGTCAAATTTGAGACTTTCCTTGTTAGGCCGAATTGCTGTTATTAAGATGAATGTTCTGAAGGAACGTCAGCATTTCAACTCTGAGCCAAAAGTTTGGCTTTTGCTATTTTTGGACACCCTTGGTCATGAGCCAAGTGTGATTCTCGAACTCTGAATGCTGACTTTGCCAAATCCATACAGGCCCTTTTCATCTCTCATGCTCTGGAAGTCGCAGCCACAGCTCAGGAGAGGATTTTTCATTTGCTCCTTTTCCATGGGGTGGGGAAAACTCAACACTTTTAATCTTGTCTTATTTTTATGCAAATTGGGTGGTCCAAAACAAGGAGAGTTATATCTGCACCCTCTCTTTAGCACAGATGGCCTGCAGGAGAATTTCCTGTCCTTAAAAGTAAAACTGAACTTTTTTGGGAAGACATTGTCTGCCACATTTGCAGTTGAAGGCAGAGCTTGGGGGGGCAGGAATGTTCAACAGAGGGCAACCAAAATTATCAAGGGGCTGGAGCAACTCCCAGATGAGAAGCTAAAACATTTGGGGCTTTCTAGTTTAGGGGGGAAATGAGTAAGGGAGGACACGGTCAGGGGTACACACATAGTGTAGAGAAAATGGAATGCGATCAGTTTTTCATCCCTCCATAATTCCAGAACCCAATGGGGCCATCCAATTGTGGGTTACTGGGTGGTTGTTGTTTTTATTTTGATTACAGTCGTACCTTGGAAGTTGAATGGAATCAGTTCCGGGAGCCAAAACGTTCAAGAACTAAGCTGTTTGAAAACGAAGGTACAAGAGCAAAAAAAGTGGACAGCCTGAGGCACTGCCAACCCGAGCTGGGAAAAGAGGTGGGCGGGGTCGGCACTGCCATGCCCCTTTCCCCAGCTCGGGCTGGCAGGGGCCATGACGGGCAGAGCAGCCCAATCCCGAGCCACCTGAGCCCGAGACCCCAACAACTCCCCCTCAACCTGGACATTTCCTTTAAAATGTAAAAAATCGCCCAGATAGGCATGTTGGTCCCCCAAAAGAGGACATGTCCGGGTTTCCCCAGACATATGGCAACCCTAAATTGTGGTGGAAGATGACCCTGAAAATACTGGCAAAGCCTTGTATGGTACGGCATGGAAAGGGGAACTAGAATAAAGGACTGAAGGGGCTGCATTAGTGAGGTTGTTAGAGCAAGTTTCCTTGGAATGAGGCTCAGCGGAGACTGTGGTGTCTTTTTGATATATGGTTTATTCACACACATATACAACCTGAACCGAAGATGGAGAGGCTCACAGCATTAATGCCCCAGAAGGTCTTGCTTCTTCCAGTTACAGCCTTCGAATCAAGAAGAAATCAGGCATGGCTCTCTCTCGGTGACTTCTGCCAACTTCCAGCCCAGCTCTCTCACACAACTCTGACCTTTCCCTTTCTCATTCCCAGCCAGGCGAGGGAGGAGGCCCACCCTCATTTGCCCTCTGGCACAGAGCAATCACAAGGTACATAGGTGGCAACTATGACCCTTGCTTGGTTAATTCAACAATGGAATCCTCCATTAGATTTTCACCCTTGCAGACTAGCTCCCAAACTCACAAGGCTGAGGGACTAGGCAAGACCAAGGCTGTTTCTAAACCAGTTTTTAGGTGCATGTAGCTTTGTGTTCTATAGCTTTTAGCCCAATATTGATTGATGGGGAATGGAGGCTTATTTTGGGATGGTTTGTGGTGCACAGCCCTGTCTTGTCTTGTCTTCTTTTGTGTGTGTGTGTGTGTTTGTGTGTGTGTGTTTTTCCAAGGGCTTTTTGCTTGTTCACCGGGATCCTTCAGAAGGAAGAGACAAAAGAGTAGTGGCATTTTAGGACAACATAACAAAAACTTATGCAGGCATAGCCTATTTCATCAGAAGCATAAAGGAGACTGAGGAGGTTGATTGATAGTTTGAGGTATTGGTTGAGGCTAAGGCACCTGAAAAATCATATCACCCCTTATATACCCAATGGATGGCTCTGCTCTGCAGATGACGGCTTCCTGCAGGTACCATCTTATCGGGGGTCCCTTCTCTGCTATCTTTTCAATGCCTTCTTCCTCTTCCTCTTTCAAGAAGCCTTCTAAGGAGAGATTTTTCTTAGTCTGCTTCTGTGTAGGAACTGTTTTTGGATGTTTTGGTTGTTTAACTGTTGTGTCTTTGCTGCCCTGGACTCCTTTGGGAGGAAGGGTGGGATATAAGGATGCTGAGTAGTGCCTCCTGCCCATACCTGAAGGTTTTGTGGAGGCGCCATAGCCTCAGTGTGTCAGCACCTGCATTGCATGCAGAAGGTCCCAGGTGCAGTCCCTAGCACCTGCAGTTAGAAGCTCAATGTAGGTAGGAGCCTCTCTCTGCCCAAGACCTTGGAGAGCTTCTGCCACTCAGGCTGGAAGTGGGCAATACTGGGCTAAATGGATCAATCAGGTTTAGGATCAGGGACTTGCTTCTCTTAAATGAGCTACCTTCCCAGGTGGATGAGCCCCACTGCTCGTCACTTCCCTCTACAGCACGGGCAGAAACCACCTTCTTGACTGTTGGACCCCCTAGTGGTCTCATCTGCTCAATTGGCCACAGCCTGGCTGTCAGGGCTGATTCAGCTGCAGTTCAGCATCAAAACTCAGAGATGAGCAGTAAGGTGGACTCTTTCTTCAGAGAGACAAAACCCGACAGAGAAACTCCACAGGCAGGACTAGCCCCAGTTGCCAGAACGGAGGATCTTAGCCTCCTCCTAAGGTAGGGCTATCAGACATCAACAGCTTCTGGGTCTTCCTTTAAGAAGCTCAACAATTTGGGGGTCTTCCTAAAAATAGCTCCACAGCTTTCGGGGTGTCTGTTGCAGCCTCAGCCTCCACCTCCTCCTCCTCCTCCTCAACTGCCTCAGTCTCCCTTAAACCTGCTGCTTGTTTAGCCTCCAAGCCATCTGCTCCCCCTTCTTCTTCTTCTTCTGACCTGTCTCCTGCATCCCACCAGCAGTCTCCTGGCATGGGGCCTTCCCACTTTGATGCTTCCCTGGGGGGTTCCCTGGCTGTAGCCTCCTGCCATTCCTCCTCCTCTAGCCAGTACCCGACACTAGCGTTGCATGCAGGGGAAGCCCCTAACTCACTGAGGGTTTGAGACCAATCAACTCCCCTCACCTGGTTAGCCCGCCAGTTGAAGCTATTTCTGGGGTGTGGCTGCTGCTGCAGGCTCACAGTTTCTAAGAGCCACAGGTGAGAGCTGTAGTGACCAAAGGTGGACAAACTAACCCAGAAGGAGCACAACGTGCCCCCCACCAGAGGTACTACCCCTCCCCTCACACCCTTGAGTCATGAAGGACAGAGAGTGGAGAGTTGAATGTGTGTAGAAACCAGCCTCCCTTAGGAAAACAAAGTTTACATTCATCACTCCACCCACTTTCAGCTGTGGCCCCTCCCACCACAGGCACACGGCCCCTGGAAGGTTTCCCAGAGGAGAATATGGCCCTTAAGACTGAAAAAAAGTCCCCAACTCCGAACTAGTGACGAACTGCCATTGATGGCTCCAGCTGGATGTTGAAAGCTCCTTCTCATATCCATGTTCCCTTTCAACAACTGGCTTCCTCCTGCAGGTCAAACAGTCCCCTCAGTACAAGGACCCATTGTTTCTCCATGTGCATTTTCAGCAGCCTCCCATGTGACTGCCAGTGATATCATTTTTCCCATCCTCAGATTTTGCCCCACCCCTGGCAGCCTAAAATTCTAATCAGCTTATATCTTCAAAGGAAATAAGACATCTCCAGCTGAGCAAGACCTGGTATTTCCCCCTCTTCAGATAGCTCTGGATCTTCAGCTGCGGAGGACAAATGCCCACGGTCCTTTCAAAATTTCCAATGTATTCGTAGGAACATCACCTGTCTTGGCAAAAAGGAAGGAACAAATGTCTCAGATGCAAGCCCTTTAATCTGGAATTGCTATTCTTAACTCCATGTGGCTGGGGTATTCTGGGGCTTCTGTACCTTGAACTAATAATTTCTTGTTTGCATGTTCTACCCCAGCTGCTGCTCCCTGTTCAGTTCAGCTGGGGGATTAATTATGCCTTGTCATTTGATTCATCAGGGTCTGTTCCATACATGCCGGGTGGATAAAACAACTAATTCATGTCATGTCTAACTGGTTTGAGCGAAAGGCTTCTCAGAAGCTAGGGCATGTCATAAAATACAGCAATGTACAAAAGCGGGTGGAGAGTGGACATTAAAATCAGTGCAAAGAATTCAAATGTTGGGTGCTCAAGAAATGTTTAAATGATAGCACAGAGCTGTCGGCAAAAAAAAGGTGTTCAAGAGATGCCTGAAAGTCAGCATTTCATTCCAGATCAGCCTTCTCACGGATTCAGTCACTTGTGCAGACAGCTCAACTTCTGCAACCAATGACCTTCTGCAGAGTGTAGCCACAAAAGAGAGTTTTGGGAGGACTGGAGGACAGGCTTGCAGTTCATTCAGGGCAGAAGCAATGGCAGAAGGGCCATAGCTTAGTGGTAAAGCAGCTGCTTACATGCAGAAGCTCTCCGGTTCAATCTGTTGTATCTCCAGCTAGAATGTCCTCTGTCTGAAACCCTGGAGAGTTTTTGCCATCCATTGTGGACAAGACTGAGCTAGATAGAGCCATAGTGGGACTCTGTATAAGGCAGCCTCCTATTGTCCCAGCAACAAGCCTTTTCCACGCACAGAGGACTCCTTAAAGACATGAAATAAATAAAGCTGCCCTGAAAAGGGATGCTGAAAATGAGTCAGAATTAGACAGCCCTGGGACAACAAAACACTCGGACACAGTGCCTTTAAAGCACGGACCTGGGCCTAGGAAGCATGGGGCACCAGGTACCGTATTTTTCGCTCTATAGGACGCACTTTTTCCCCTCCAAAAATGAAGGGGAAATGTGTGTGCATCCTATAGGGCGAATGCAGGCTTTCGCTGAAGCCTGCAGAGTGAGAGGGGAGACCCCGCCGCCAGCCCCGCAAGCTCCGGGGACAGCTGGGAGGCGCAGCGCGTCTTCCCGCTGTCCCCGGACCTGATCTCAAGACGGGCGGCGGGGAGAAGAGCGCTTCTCCCCGCTGCCTGCCCCACAAGCTCCGGGGACAGCTGGGAGGCGCAGCGCGTCTTCCCGCTGTCCCCGGACCTGATCTCAAGGCGGGCGGCGGGGAGAAGAGCGCTTCTCCCCGCTGCCTGCCTCGCAAGCTCCGGGGACAGCGGGGAGGCGCAGCGCGTCTTCCCGCTGTCCCCGGACCTGATCTCAAGGCGGGCGGCGGGGAGAAGAGCGCTTCTCCCCGCTGCCTGCCTCGCAAGCTCCGGGGACAGCGGGGAGGCGCATCGCGTCTCCCCGCTGTCCCCGGACCTGGTCTGAGGGCGGGTGGCAGGGAGAAGAGCGCTTCTCTCCGCTGCCTGCCCCACAAGCTCCGGGGACAGCTGGGAGGCGCAGTGCGTCTTCCCGCTGTCCCCGGACCTGGTCTGAAGGCGGGCTGCGGGGAGAAGAGCGCTTCTCCCCGCTGCCGGCACCACAAGCGCCTGGGGGGGAAATAATTTTTTTCCCCTTTATTTCCCCCCAAAAAAACTTGATGCGTCCTATGGGCCGGTGCGTCCTATGGAGCGAAAAATACGGTACCTGTGGCTGAGCCTTGAGAGACTGCTGTCCAAGGTGCTGAAGGGATTGAATACAAAGATGCAACTGTTAGAATGTCAAGGGGCATGATGGTGCTTTGAATGCATAAAGCAGATGCGGCCTAACTTGCACAGTTGCAGAATGAACTGAATTGAGCTGGAAGAAGCAGGATTACATGGGATGTAGAACGCTATACAGGAAATGGCTCTGGGTGGCCCACTGGGAGAGGCAAATGATGCAAAAAGCGGCAGTTCCAACCCATTCATGGGAAACTGAGCTCTGAAATCCTGGAGAGCAGCTGCTGGCTGTGGCAGACCATAGAGAACTAGATGGCCCAGTGGTCTCACTGGCTTTTCAAGCCAGAACACAGCTTCAGTGACCCCAGGACAAACCCATTTTTAATTCCCCAAACTCTTACTAATCAGAGTTTCCTTTTTAAAGCGACAGTAGTTCAAAGCATTGACTAGGGGCTTTTCAATGTTCAAAGGCACTTTGGATGCCTTGACTTGCAATCCTTACAACAACCCTGCAGAGCAGTTCAGTTTTATCTCGAGTTGCAGAATAGCGAGGCGCGATGCCGAGGCGGGCGCAGGGTGGCCCACCTAAGGAGTTCATGGTAGGGGGATCTAATGAGGCCAAACTCCGCCTTTTGCAGCCCACTCCTGCATATTGTAATAAGCAAAAATCTGCCCTTATTCCCTTATGGGGAACACAAGAGCCCTTCTAGAGTCCTTTGTAGGTTCTCCATCGGTTGGAGAAAATAACAGAGGCCAAGCAGAGAAGATTGAGAAGCAAAGCAGCTAGTAAGCAGCTAGATCTTTATTGAACTGTTGCAACAGGGTGCTCCCCCCACAGGCAGGAGGAGGAGGACTCAGAACAAAGATGTGCCTGCCCTTATAGAGACATTTTAAATTGCCCGCCCTGGAGTCCAAGACCACCCCTAGACACATCATACCTACATCACAGAAGGGGTGTAGCTCAAGACCACCCCCCAGATACATCGTACCTACATCACAGAAAGGGGTGCAGCTCAAGACCACCCCTCAGATACATCATACCTACATCACAGAAAGGGCGGTCTACAACAGACATCTGAGTGCGTTGTTTACCTCCTGTCTGGCAGGTTACCTGTTAGTGCTCACTTGATTGGGTACCCTGGGGAGCCTGGCCAGTCTTTTGTAATGACAAAGACTTAGTTCCTGAGCCAGGTCACAGGCTCAGCCTATGTAGGAGTGCAAATATCGAGAGATGTCGTGATCAGATGGGATTACTATGAGGAATTATAAAAGACCCTGATGCTGGGAAAGATGGAGGGCACTAGGAGAAGGGGACGGCAGAGGACGAGATGGTGGGACAGTGTTCTCAAAGCTAGCAGCATGAGTTTGACCAAACTGCGGGAGACAGTGGAAGACAGGAGGGGCTGGCGTGCTCTGGTCCAGGGGGTCACGCAGAGTCGGACACGACTAAACGACTAAACAACATCTAGTTTTGATTGGATTAAGAGGGTAACGAGGTTTCGATTGACTCAGTCCGTTGTTCTCACAGCAGGAGCTGTCATCACCTTGTCAGCGCTCAGTGAAGCGTGCAAAACAGCTGGAGCTGAGCTTCCTCTGCAGAGCCATGGCATTGCTGCGATTGGCTGAAGGGCTACATTCAACGCCATCTGATTGGCTAGAGGCCATCCTCATGCAAATACATTGTTCATTCATCAAATACATCGATCGTGTATAGCATCGGGATACGGGGTCAGAAATGGCGCTTTCTTCAAGGGGTTTTGGACTTTTGTGCGGTGCTTGCTGCAACGTTGTGACGGGGCGAGGGGAGCCCTAGTGTGGCAGGGTTCCCTTGAGGTCATCGCCTCGGGCTCTACGTCTCTTACTCGAGAGTAAGGCTTCCCCCTCCATTCCGTAACACTCTTCATATAGACTTCATGGAGTGTGCACTCTTGCAGGGTCTGCTTCCAGAAACTACTATTGCAGATGTATATATTTTGGCAGAAATGGTTTACAAATATGCACGATGGCAAGCAGGCAGACAGGAACAGTTACAAAGCAACCTTGGTCCTGCCTAGCCTGGAAGCTGTTTCCAACTAGTGAAATGGAAACCTTTCAGCAACCTTTACAACCATCTACAAACCCCGAAGTTTGTATTTTCTTGAGCTTTCTCTAGAGAAGGGGCTGTTTTGTATATTGGAGCAGGCTAGTGCATTAGCTCTCATGTTTTGTGTAAAGCAATCCCTTGTTAAGTACCGTCAGCTGAATTGGGCTTGTGCCCAGATCTTAGCACACTAACCGATGGAACAGGTGAGGGTAACCTCTGGCCCTCCAGACGTTGCTGAACTACAATTCTCATCATCCTGCCCATTGGCAATGCTGGCTGGGGCTGAGGAATTTCAAGGAAGCTTTCGACTTGCCCCGACCTACACCTACCTACCCACTGAACGAAGGAGCAAGAAAGCAAAAGGCAAGTTCAGCATTCCAGAGTTTTCCAAATGCCATGGCATAGCCATCAATTCAGATGTGATAGTCTTATGTTTGCATACTTATGGGAAAATAAAACTAATTTATTTTAGAGCTTGTATTTGTGTGTATTCATGGTATCATTTGTAGACCCAGTAGATGGCAGTGTGGTGTGGAGAGTGTTTTTGGCAGCTCGTGAAAGGATAGAGGGTGGAACGTTGACCGTTCAAAGGCACTATAAGCAATATATATATATATATATATATATATATATATATATATATATCCACACTTTCCTAGCTACATTTTCCCATAAAAGTATACACTCGAATACATTTGAATCAAATACATTTGGAACAAGTGATTGTTACATTTAAGGAACATTCTCTAGGTGATGAGATCGGGGGGAAATACAAAAACCCGTTCGGATACATTTGGATACATTTAGAAAAGTACAGCATTTTGAGGAAAAATACATTTGAGTCGAAAAATACATTCAGATCCATTCTTAAAGTCAATGAGAAAGATACAGCAAAAAGGCACAGTTGACCTTCTTGTAGGGTGTTAAGGCAGAATACGATCTATTTGATATTGGTAGGGTCCTTCTCCTTCATTTCCCTCTCTGACCCTGACTCTCTTACGACACAGGGACCTTTCATAGCTCCAGTTTTCTTGAACAGATCTCTGGTTCTTCCCATTCTGTTGTTTTCCTCTATTTCTTTGCATTGCTCATTTAAGATGGCCCTCTTGTCTCTCCTTGCTATTTTTTGGAAATCTGCATTCAATTTCCTGTATCTTTCACTATCTCCCTCGCATTTTGCTTGCCTTCTCCAAGTCCACCTTTCCTTTTGAAGCAAAATGTCATTGAAATAGGGGAGAAATGCCCTGCATGAAGTCTTGGGTTTGCAATTTGGGGAGAGGGAAGACTGTCTGCGGCGCTGGGGAGTGGGCAGGCTGGCAAGGCCCCCTAGATCTAGAGGCCCTAGGCTTCTGCCTACTTAGCCTACACATAAATCCGGCCCTGCCTATGTCACAGTGAGCACAGGCCCATCGATCACGTGCAAGGCATTCTGCATGTTGGGAAGGAGCCTCCTGTTCTGGGCCAGGGGGGAGAGTGACACCAGCAGAAGACTGGGTGGTGGGGTCGAAGCTGATCCCGGGGAGCACATGAGGAGTCAAGGCTTCCCGCATGAAGGCCTCGCTTCCCCTAGAAGTCCCTGCCTCCTGGTCTGTGTTCGCTTTCTTCTTCAGTTACAGCGCCAGCATGTTCTGGATGGTGCACCTGCTTTCGGAGGAGAGCTTGTCGAACTGGTCCACACTAGAAGAATAGCCATGAGACGGGTGAGACTCCTGCAAGGCGTCCCCAAAGTCAGGGGAACATAAGCGCATTTGAAGAGCCTTGCTGGGTCAGGCCAAGGCCCATTCAGTCCGACATCCTGTTGGCATGTAGTTGGTCCACCACAGTTGCAATATTATTGCATCCTTCAGGAATGGTGTGTCCAGCTCCATCTGAGTTATCATCCAGGCACGCTGTGGAGCTGCATGGATGAGAGATGGGCATCTTCGGCCAGTCAGGGGTGAAGAGCTGGCAAGATCCCCTGTACTGAGCAGAAAAGCAAACTCTTTGGCCTCCAAGATCTCTCCCAACTCTCAGCAGCCCTCGCTGTGAGCCATACTAGGGGAATTTTGTCCTGCTTTTGCTGAGCTACAACACAGGAGCGCACCCCCAGGGGGCCATGATGTGGGAACCGTGGCGAAGCATTGCAGAGCAACTGAGAAAGCAGAATGATGTTTGCGTGGACAGTCCATTAGAAAGCTGCACTATTATTGCATCGATAGCACATTGCAGAATACGGCCCCCCTCCAGGCAAAAACATCCGTCTGGAGGCACAGTAGCTTTCATTTCGGAGGTTATGGTTTTACATCTTCCTATTTATTTATTTGTTTGTTTGAAATTATTTATTTATTACATAAAATTTATACACTACCAGATGGTAAGAAACATCAAAGCCGTTTACAGAAAGATAAAACCATAAAATCAGGAAAAACCTACAGTACATTAAACGCTGAAAAAGTGAATACCAGAATAGATCAGAACTCACTCCCAAGGTAAGGGGAAGAGACATGGCTAAGAT
This sequence comes from Podarcis filfolensis, assembly GCF_964270895.1. Taxonomy (NCBI): domain Eukaryota; kingdom Metazoa; phylum Chordata; class Lepidosauria; order Squamata; family Lacertidae; genus Podarcis; species Podarcis filfolensis. The sequence goes on from NC_139619.1 coordinate 11,641,945, forward strand.
GGCAGGAGAGCTTACTCTATGGTGTTAACCCCTTCATGCACTAATTAGACTGAAGCATGTTGGTTATATGAGACTGGTTATCCCGCACAACATGCTCTCACGCAACTCATGCCCTCCAACTGAAAACCCATTTCCTGGACAATATCAACATTGTGTTTTGTGCCTGTGAACTGCACAGTGAATATTTTTATTAGGGGAAAAAACAGCCCGGTGTTCCAGCTTCTCAAAGTTGTTTTATTCAGTGCGCTGCTACAGCTTGTCACACCCAAATCCTCCAAAGGAATCTGCCAAAGTGCTTTTCCAGGCAAAAGGGGGCAGAGGGAGAGAAAACAAGAACCTCAAATTCACTAGACCATGGATGGGGAATTGTGTGGCCCTCTAGATGTTGTTGGATTCCATCACCCCTGACCTTTGGCCATGCTGGCTGAGGCAGAAGGCCATTGGATCTGGCAATATCTGGGAGCCCACAAGATTCCCTGCCCCCGCCCTACACAAACAACCAGGCACTCAGCTGTGAGGCACGCCTCTTACCGGAGGGAGGGTCACTCCAGAGGCAGCTGTGGCATGAGGGTGCTGGATCATGCCTTTTTTGGCACACCTGAGGATTAAAGAGGACCCCCTAGGAAGCGTGCTTGGAGATCTTCCTTACCAGGTGGCTCTCTGGCAAACGCAGAACAGTACTAACGGCCATATGGAACCACACCTCAAAGCTGGATCAGACTTCCCAGACCCTGTAGCCTACATCAGGAGGAAGACTGGGGCAGAGGGGCCTAGAGGGGGAGTCAGAGCTGCTCTTAGGGCTGCATGTCTGAAGCATGGGCAGAAATCTTTGGGTGTGAAATTGCATGGGGCTGTCTCTTTGTGTTTTGGTGATGCCAAGCCGCCAGCCAGCCACAGGCAGGCAACCAACTGGCTTCAGGGGCAAGCTCCTTTGCAAAGCCAGTCTAACTTCACCAAATCCAATGACAGAGTGACCATTCGGCCCATGTTCTGCTTCGCTGTGAAATGGTGTGTGTTCCTCAACCCAGAGAACCTCTTTTTCAACGTCAAGCTGGTCTAAGGAAGAAAAGCATAAGAGTTAGTCTTGAATCCCCCCACGCATATGGTTGGAGATGGCTGCACACCGCACATGTAAAGCACATCTCCTCCCACCCACACCCAAAAAGTCCTGGGAACAATGGTTTGTTAAGGGTGCTGGGAATCGTAGCACTGTGAAAGGAAAACTAAGGTTCCTAGGATTCTTTGGAGGGGGTGGAATGTTGAATACACAGTGGCCACATGGTCGGATGGACACACCCACACCCACACATACCCCAGCATAGCTTCAACTTTTAGCACAAAAAGTCTTCAGCCAGATGTCATGCAACCCTTTGGCAGGGGCAACTTATCATTTTATTGATTTTCCATAAAAATTAAAAAGGCGGACAGTCTTGCAAAGGAGTGTTGCCATTTAAACTGCTGGTGTGACGTAGGAACCCGAACACCTCCCTCTATCCTAATCAGCTGCAAACAAGAGTTCAGATTTGAAAGCCTTGTTATCACCTCATTCCCTTCAATTAGCCAGCTGCTCTGGCAGATGACATCAGTTCCTTCCCGCTCCCAATATTTCTGCTCCTAACCTGGTTAGCCATAGCCCGGAAGCTGAATCTCAGGGGGACGCCTTTGGGCTGGGAAGGGCTCATCTTTTCTGGGCCTCTTCTCCCCCTCAGGAAGGGGTGCTTGGCTCCTGGCCTGTGAAATGCGCTCAAAATGTAAAGATGCCTTCTTTCCAGGGAGCCAAGGGAGAAGGGGGGAATTTGAAATACCTCCAAACCTTCCCACTTCAGAGATGCAGGAGTTGCGTCACCTCCAACTTCCTCAGGGATGAAGCAGCTACATAAAACCAAACATCCCACCTGGGCACGGTTTCTGAGAGAGCAACAGCAGAAGACCCAGACTCTGGCAAGATGAGCATTTGCCCAGTGGATTCTGGCCGGTCCTTGAGGGCAGACAAGGGATGACTGCGGTGGCCGCCAGCCCCTTCCCACTCCATCTCAGATACAGAACGCATTTGCTCAGCCACTCCTTGGCTCTGGCGCCACCTACTGTTGGCCTCCTTGCCTTCCACCCTCCCAGTCGCAATTAGCACCATCCACCCCTGGTGCAGAGGCGCAGAGCAGTAGTTAGGTGATCTTGCGCCCCGGCAGAACCGTCCAGATTGCGCCCCCAGCCACGGACAAGTTAGCTCTTCTTTCCTCCGCTCGTCCAACCCCCCCCACCCATTCAATTCACCCTGGAAGTACAAGTATCGAAAAGTAAAATGTTAGAGGTTTCCCCCCACCCCATAGCAATATAATTGGATTCAGCTAGCTGGTCAGTCTGCTTCGTTTTGATCTCTCTTGGAGATCAAAACGAAGCAGGGCAAAGGCTAATAGAGTTCTGTCAAGAGAACAAGCTGGTCATCACAAACAGACTTTTCCAACAACACAAGAGACGACTCTACACATGGACATCACCAGATGGGCAACATCGAAATCTGATTGATTATATTTTCTGCAGCCAAAGATGGAGAAGCTCTATACAGTCAGCAAAAACAAGACCTGGAGCTGACTGTGGCTCAGATCATCAGCTTCTTATAGCAAAATTCAAGCTTAAACTGAAGAAAGTAGGAAAAACCACTGGGCCGGTAAGATACAATCTAAACCAAATCCCTTATGAATACACAGTGGAAGTGAGGAACAGGTTTAAGGATTTAGATTTGCTGGACAGAGTGCCTGAAGAACTATGGGTGGAGGCTCGCAACATTATACAGGAGGCAGCAACTAAAACCATCCCAATGAAAAATAAATGCAAGAAAGCAAAGTGGCTGTCCAACGAGGCCTTACAAATAGCGGGGGAGAGAAGGCAAGCAAAATGCGAGGGAGATAGTGAAAGATACAGGAAATTGAATGCAGATTTCCAAAGAATAGCAAGGAGAGAGAAGAAGGCCTTCTTAAACGAGCAATGCAAAGAAATAGAGGAAAACAACAGAATGGGAAGCACCAGAGATCTGTTCAAGAAAATCAGAAATATGAAAGGAACATTTCGTACAAAGATTACCATAATAAAGGACAAAAGTGGTAAGGACCTAACAGAAGAAGACATCAAGAAGAGGTAGCAAGAATACACAGAGGAATTATACCAGAAAGATATGGATGGCTCGTACACCCCAGGTAGTGTGGCTGCTGACCTTGAGCCAGACATCCTGGAGAGTGAAGTCAAATGGGCCTTAGAAAGCACTGCAAATAGCAAGGCCAGTGGAAGTGATGGTATTCCAGCTGAACTATTTAAAATTTTAAAAGATGATGCTGTTAAGGTGCTACACTCAATATGCCAGCAAGTTTGGAAAACTCAGCAGTGGCCAGAGGATTGGAGAAGATCAGTCTACATCCCAATTCCACAGAAGGGCAGTGCCAAAGAATGCTCCAACTACCACACAATTTCACTCATTTCACACGCTAGCAAGGTTATGCTTAAAATTCTACAAGGAAGGCTCAAGCAGTATGTGGACCGAGAACTCCCAGAAGTGCAAGCTGGATTTAGAAGAGGCAGAGGAACCAGAGACCAAATTGCAAACATTCGCTGGATTATGGAGAAAGCTAGAGAGTTCCAGAAAGACATCTACTTCTGCTTCATTGACTATGCAAAAGCCTTTGACTGTGTCGACCACAGCAAACTATGGCAAGTTCTTAAAGAAATGGGAGTGCATGATCACCTCATCTGTCTCCTGAGAAATCTCTATGTGGGACAAGAAGCTACAGTTAGAACTGGATATGGAACAACTGATTGGTTCAAAATTGGGAAAGGAGTACGACTAGGCTGTATATTGTCTCCCTGCTTATTTAACTTATATGCAGAATTCATCATGCGAAAGGCTGGGCTGGATGAATCCGAAGCCGGAATTAAGATTGCCGGAAGAAATATCAGCAACCTCAGATATGCAGATGACACAACCTTGGTGGCAGAAAGTGAGGAGGAATTAAAGAACATTTTAATGAGGGTGAAAGAGGAGAGCGCAAAATATGGTCTGAAGCTCAACATCAAAAAATCGAAGATCATGGCCACTGGTCCCATCACCTCCTGGCAAATAGAAGGGGAAGAATTGGAGGCAGTGAGAGATTTTACTTTCGAAAAGAGTTTTAGAGCTAATACAAATATTTGGTCAAGTAGCAGGTTTTAAGTTGAATAAACAGAAAACGAAAGTACTGGACAAAAATCTAACAGTTGCTGAAAGAGAGAAGTTTCGTAGTGAAACTGGTTTAATGGTAGCAAAGAAAGTGAAATACCTGGGGATTAATTTGACATCTAAGAATGTGAACTTATTTAAAGACAATTATGAGAAATGTTGGACAGAAGTTAAGAAAGATTTAGAAATATGGTCAAATTTGAGACTTTCCTTGTTAGGCCGAATTGCTGTTATTAAGATGAATGTTTTGCAGAGAATGTTGTTTTTGTTTCAAACATTGCAGATTGTGGATAAAATGGATTGTTTCAAGAGGTGGCAGAAAGATAGATCTAGATTTGTCTGGCAGGGCAAAAAGCCCAGAATAAAATTTAAGATATTAACTGATGCAAAAGAAAGAGGGGGGTTTGCCCTGCCGGACTTAAAATTGTATTATGAATCAGCGGCTTTTTGCTGGCTGAAAAACTGGCTGCTTCTTGAAAACACAGACATTTTGGATCTGGAAGGGTTCAATAACAGGTTTGGCTGGCATGCATATATATGGTATGACAAGGTTAAAATCCATCAAGGTTTCAAAAACCATATTGTCAGGAAAGCACTACATAATGTTTGGATTCGGTATAAAGATTTGTTGGAAAACAAAACCCCTAGGTGGTTGTCACCAATGGAAGCTAAGGAAGTGAAAAAACTTAATATGGAATCTAAATGGCCAAAATATTGGGAAATTATAGAACATGAGGAGGGAAAAGTGAAATTGCAGAGCTATGAGAAACTGAAGTCAAAAGTAAGAGACTGGCTTCATTACTACCAGATAAATGAAGTTTTTAAACAGGACAGGAAAATTGGTTTCCAGGTGGAGAGATCAAAATTAGAAACAGAATTGTTGGAACCCAATACTAAGAATTTGTCAAGAATGTATAACTTGCTGTTGAAATGGAATACACAGGATGAGACGGTTAAATCAGCTATGATTAAATGGGCACAAGACATTGGTCATGACATTATGTTTGCTGACTGGGAACAGTTATGGACCACCGGTATAAAGTTTACGGCATGTAATGCCTTAAGAGAGAACATTATGAAAATGATTTATAGGTGGTACATGACCCCAGTCAAGCTTGCAAAAATCTATCATACGCCCAATAATAAATGCTGGAAATGTAATGAAACTGAAGGTACTTTCTACCACCTTTGGTGGACGTGCCCAAGGATCAAGGCCTTCTGGGAAATGATCTATAATGAAATTAAGAAGGTCCTTAAGTGTACCTTTCATAAGAAACCAGAGGCCTTTCTCCTGGGCATGGTGGGCCAATTGGTGACAAGGAAAGATAGGACGTTCTTTATGTATGCTACAACAGCAGCAAGAGTTCTTTTAGCAAAGTATTGGAAGACACAAGAACTACCCACGCTGGAAGAGTGGCAGACGAAGGTGATAGACTATATGGGACTGGCTGAGATGACTGGCAGAATCCGTGACCAAGGGAAAGAGACGGTGGAAGAAGATTGGAAGAAATTTAAAGTTTATCTTAAGAACTGTTGTAAAATTAATGAGTGCTAAAATGTCATGGGTAATGTAAAACAGAATTGCAGTGATAAATAATTGGGTAAGAGGAAAAAGATTGGAAACTGAATTATAAGTATTGAAATTAGGGGTTGCTGGAAAAGTTTAAAACAGGGATGCAGAAAAGGGAGGTATGGGGAAGTCGTTGAAACAAGGTTTAAGAAAAAGAGGTTAAGAAATTATACGTGTTTATATGTTTGTTTGTTTATGTGTTGTTAGTTGTTAGTTGTATTGTGTTCTATTATATGTTGGAAAATCAATAAAAATTTATTTTAAAAAAAAAAAGAGAGATTTTACTTTCTTGGGCTCCTTGATCTCTGCAGATGGTGACAGCAGTCACGAAATTAAAAAAACGCCTGCTCCTTGGGAGGAGAAAGGCGATGGCAAACCTAGACAGCATATTAAAAAGCAGAGACATCACCTTGCCAACAAAGGTCCATATAGTTAAAGCCATGGTTTTCCCAGTAGTGATGTATGGTGAGAGCTGGACCCTAAAGAAGGCTGATCGCCAAAGAATTGATGCTTTTGAATTATGGTGCTGGAGGAGACTCTTGAGAGTCCCATGGACTGCAAGAAGATCAAATGTATCCATTCTGAAGGAAATCAGCCCTGAGTGCTCACTGGAAGGACAGATCGTGAAGCTGAGGCTCCAAGACTTTGGCCACCTCATGAGAAGAGAAGACTCCCTGGAAAAGACCCTGATGTTGGGAAAGATGGAGGGCACAAGGAGAAGGGGACGACAGAGGACGAGATGGTTGGACAGTGTTCTTGAAGCGACAAACATGAGTCTGACCAAGCTGCGGGAGGCAGTGGAAGACAGGGGTGCCTGGCATGCTCTGGTCCAGGGGGTCACAAAGAGTCGGACACGACTAAACGACTAAACAACAACAACAGCTGGTCAGTCTACTTTCGGTTTCACTTCTGGCTCCTTGTTAAATTAATACTGCATCAGAAACCTCCCAAGCAGATATCCAAAGTTCTTTGGCATTTCTCCAGTTGTTAATGAGATGTCTCTTCTAGTCCAGGGGAGTCTTTGGATCATCTTCCAGGAAACCAAGAGTCATAAACCTTGATTTTCCTTTTTTCCCTTTTTCCAGTCATTTCCACACAGTCATTATTAGCGTTATTAAAACCTTCTTATATCAACAAATGCAAAATTTTTAGTCTCCCTTGCTTTCCTGCTTACCTTCAGCTTAAACACAAACTGCTCTGGAGTGAGAAAAATCCATCACACTCAAAAAGCCCAGCTGGAGGGACCTGGAAGTGTGCGCGGAAGAGCAATTTTGTAGTGGGTTTGTTGCACAGGAGCACCAAGTTCACTAACTGGCTGATTCAGATTGAATCCCATTCAAAAAGAGTGCAATGGTGTGTGTTTCAGCCAGCCATCCGGCTGCTGCAACTATTCCCTGGGTGCCACCACACTGTCCTGTCTCTGTGTTTGGAAGGTCATGGCAGCTATGCTCCCCCCGGAGACACTCCACTGCTTCTTCCTTAGCTGTGTTGCTCAACAGTTGAGGCAACCTTCACAGTTCTGGGATGCCGAGGAAGTGAACCAATAGTCACGTTCATCTTTACTGGCTCAGTATGACCTATTCTGACAGATGCTGCCTTTCATATTCACACCCAACGCCCAAGAGCCTTTCCGCTCCAGAGATCTGGGGCTGAACCCGGGATCTGCACGCCAAGGCTGGAGTAAGAAAGAGCCCTTGCCACCTGGCCACGTTGGGCGCCTGCCTAGAGAGTGGAAGCCGGGGGTTGGAGGGACATCGTGCTGCTCCTGGCAACCCCCACCCAATCCGACGTCCTCCTCCGCCTGAATCCCGCTTCCCCCGGGACGCACTTCCCATCCTGGAGCGGCTGGGGTGGGAGGCTAAGCTGGCCCAAGGACTGGCCCAAGGTAGCTCAGCCAAGTTGCCAAGGCCAGCATTTAAGACCGCGTATCCTTTCCCCTCAGATGATAAAGCCGGGATGAGTCATGCTAGCAGCCTGTGGCCTTGATGGGCTTTGAGGCAGCCCAGCCCAGCTGCTATAGTCCACCTCTGAACCGAGGAAGCGCAACTGGAGAGACAGAGCCCAGCACTTTTCTCATGGGACAGAAGCGCACAACTTCCCCCTCCCACTTGCCGCCCGCCCCAGTCTTTCTCCGGAGGCTCAGTTTAGTGCGCCAAGCGTCTCATCCCAGGTGGGAATTCGGGTGGCGCTGCTTGCAGAAGGAGAAGTGGCTGGCGCTAGCGGAAACTCCCATTGTTCTTCTCAGGTAGGACTTCCGGGATCCAGACGAACGTTTTACCAAAAAGTATGGCTTGACTACTGATTTCCCATTTAAAGGAAGGCAAAACGACCTAAGTTTGGCGGACAGGTGAAAAAAACCACGAATTACATTTAAAGTTCTGTGAGATGCAAAGGAAAGCTTGCCTTTTAAACTTGCATTTCACAGCTTGTTGCTTGGTGCGGTTAACGGAATGGGGATATTGAGAAAGAAGAGACTTGGAATCAGAAGGTTAGGATTTAAGGTAAGGTTACCAGATTTTTTTCAAAGAATCTGGGGACACTTTTTTTTTTTCAAAAGAGAAAAAAATGTTATTTTTTTTAAATCATTTTTTTAAAAAATAAGAAGTAATACCTTCTCTTCTGGGTCTCCTATGTCGCGTGGCCTTCCTCTGGGCCCCAGCCTGATCTCTTGGAGTGCTATCTGCCATGGAGTAGGCTCGGGTCGGGCCTGAGCTCGGCCCCGTGTCCTTGCCCTCCTGGTGCTCTCCTACCTCTCTTCCTCAGCGGCAGCAGCGCGGAAAGGTCGGGGCTCCCCTCTTTTTTCTCCTTCCTCTTTCTCTCTCTTCCTTCTCCTTCTCCTTTCCTCCTTCTCCCTGGGTTGGCTCCAGGGTTTTTACTGGCCCTGGAGCGCCACTGGGCAGTCGGCCACGTGGCCGGGCGCTCTTGCTCCCGCCTCGATTTGGGTCCTGGGGGGGTGTCAGCGGTTCCCCCAGTTGACGCGCCGGGCATCCCTGGTTCCCCCTCGGCAGTGGCAGCGGTAGCGGCAGTCTCAGCAGGCCGGAGCCAGCCTGGTAGTGCACTTGGCTCTGGCTGGCTTCAGGAGCTGCTCTTTGCCGTGGCACCCGCCATTTTGCCTCACCGGAAGTTCCCATATGATGTGTCTTGTGCATTGAACCAATCACGCAACATTCCTTCCCTACTAATAAATCTACAACTCTTAAAATGTAAATCTGGGGGCCTTATATGAAATCCGGGGACATTCCGGGGACAGATTTTGTTGGGGACAGATTTGTAAATCCGGGGACTGTCCCTGGGAGACAGGGACATCTGGCAATCATTCCGTAATAGGGCTTCTCCTGCCTTTGCCAGTATGTCAGCCTTCTCAGCCTCCTTAAAGAGGGCGTTCAGAAGCACTTGTACGTCTGGCCATATGGGATTGTGAGTGGAGAAGGTGGCGCAGTCTGGATGAGTCCCTCTGTCTTGCTCTTTGGTCACTGTGACTGAGCACCTTTTTGGGCCGATCAGGATCTATGGGGAAGGGGATCCACCCAGAAGTTGTGGAGGGAACGGGAAGAGAAGCTTGGTCAAGAGACTGGCTCATGTCAGAAGGAGGCCTGACTGCATCCTTGGCGAAGCCCAGGGCAGGGCAGGAAGGCAGCATTGCCCAGCGGGAAGGCATTCGGAGGCAAATCATCAGCAAGGAGCAGAAAATCCCCTCCCCTTCCCTCAAGAAGACTGAAGAATCTCTAGTCGGCATTCAGGTGAGTTCAGCATCCCAGGTCTCTGGGGTGTTCCTGTCCATTACAAAGCTGACTCGAGGCTCCGTCAACTGAGCCCCTACACTCCTTGCGTACATGAAAGGGGCACAGAAAGGATGGGAGGCAGCCTTTTCCTGGAGCCGTCTTACCTGCAGCAGTTCACTCGCTGGCTGCTGACCCTTTTCCTCCATCACCTGGATGATCCTCTCAAGAGAGGAGAGTTTCCTGCAGAGTCTAGCCAGCTGCTCATCCCTTCTCCCTGCAATCTCCTTCTCCACCTCTTCCACATGATTCAGCAGACGCTTTTCTTCTTCTACTTCCAGGAACTGGCGCAGTTGTATGAACTTCTCCACAGTCTTCAGCCTCTCCGGTTCTGAGGAGGTCTGAGTGAGGAAGATGGTCAGCCTTCAAAGCATCAGCAAGAGAATTATGATTTGAATCGAACTGCTTCCACCCTCTCAGCTCACAAGTCCTCAGGCTTCTCCTTGACTGCTTTTCACATAATAAACAACAATGGGAAATAAACTCCATTTAGCTGCATTCAAAGGTGAACTTACCTAATTCACAATTCTTGGAAAAATATGGAGACCAAAACAGCAATCTTTTGAAATTCACACCTCTGAATTTCTCAAGGTTGACCCAGCCAGGTAATGTTCACAAAAAAATGAATTTATGAGGGTAAAGCACGTATCAACATCTTTATACGAGAAGGTAGCCACCCTAGCATTTGATTCATTTTCAGAATAATAAATAAATAACAAACCGATATGGGAAAAGGAGAAATGAGAGAAGTTGAAATGGGCAGATTTCCCCCTCCCTCCTCAGCTTCTTGAAGTGCTTGTTCCCTCACTAGTAACAAGAGTGACACTTCCAAGGAGGTCTTTGCTTTCCTTGTCCAGGTCTGCTTGATAGGCCAGAATTTCCCCTCTCTCTTTCCTCCGAATCTCCAGGCAGCGACAGATCTCTCCCTGACAAGAAAAGGGAAAACTCAGCTTTGATTGAGACACAAAGAGAGGAGATGAATATTATACTGGCTTCTTGGGTCCAGTGGCCTTGCTATAATAGCAAAGTAATTTACTGGAGGAAAGAAAAGTACAGAACACATACATAAACACCGTAAGTAGTTATCATCACAAAAGAATATCCAGGTAAACCCATGAACAGCCAGGTAAACCCATCAACAGGTTTCCTGCCAGACAGGAGTCTGTTGTAGGCCGCCCCTTCTGTGATGTATGTATGATGTATGGAGGGGTGGTCTTGGGCTCCAGGTGGGCAATTTCAAATGTCTATATAAGGACTTGGTTTGGGGTCTCCTCCTCCCTCCTGCGTGGGGGGGGGTGAGCACCCTGTTGCAACAGGTAATAAAGTTCTGGCTTACTAGCTGCTTTGCTTCTCAATATTCTCTGGTTGGCCTCTGTTATTTTCTCCTACCGATAGAGAAGCTACAAAAGGACTCTATATGGGCTCTGAGGTACCCCAGAAGGGAAAAGGAGCTGTTTTTTCCTTATAACACTGGCCACCAGTCCCCACCCCCTTGCAGCTGACCCCTTGTTGCTATCTGCTTTGCAGGGTATTGAGGAGGCATCCTGCTAACCAAAGGAGACATATGCAATTCACATTTGTAGTGTTCTAAATATGTACAAAGCAACCTTGCTGGAGGATGTGGATGAGGTTAACACTTTCTCTCCCTGCCATGGTCCCAACCCAAATCTTTGAAGCTGCTGTATTTCAAGGGAAGATCCCTTGGCCCCCCTGGCAGAGAGAAAGACTTCGACTCCCTCCTCCCAGCCATCCCAGCAGCCCTCAGGCTTCCCCTTGGCTGCTTCTAAGGTAATAAACAACCACCAATGAATACCATGCCTACTTTGGATCTGAGAATTAAGAAGATAACCTGCCAAGAAGAATACACAGCTATTTCTCCCCCTCAAGGTACCTTGTATTCCTCGACAGCCTCTTCCAGAGGAATCACCTCGTGGTGTTTGTGCTTCATGGATCTGCCCCAAACCACACAGATGGGGGCTTCATCCTCCTTGCAAAAGAGTTTCAGGGGCTCCTGGTGCTTCTCACAGATTCCTCCTTTCCCTCTTGAAAACTGGGACTCTTGGCTACTTTGACAAAGGTAGCCAATTGCCGATTGCGGACGAGGCTCCTTCTCTGGACTTCAACTCGGCCTTGAGGACAGGAAGCCAGCCTGCTTTTTGCCCCGCTGCACTGGATCAGGCCGGACCGGCAGAAGTTTGTGAGATTATATCCTAATCCAACTTGTGCTAACAAGTTTCCAAAATATCAGCAGAGTTTATAAACATTCCCCCTTTAAGTTCGCAACGGTAACGTGTGCACAGGTTCACTAGAACCTCTATAATAGAACCTCTATAATAATTACTCTGGTAATTCTTCGCCGCCTCTATTGCATCTGCAGAAAACAGCAGCAGGAGACTTTTTCAGGTGGTTCACAATTTAGCAGAACCACCTGCAACATCGGGGCCCAGTACGGGCCACATGTTCTCCTGCAATGATTTTGCAAAGTTTTTTGCAGATAAAATCGCTCAGATTCGGGAAGAAGTAGACTCCACCGTGGGAGCAGGGCCGGGGCGGGAGAGTGCTAGAGTTCTGTCTAGTCAAGTTGAGTGGGATCAATTCCAATCTGTTACCTCCGAGGATGTGGACAGGCTGCTTGGACGAGTGAAACCAACCACCTGTCTCCTGGATCCTTGCCCATCCTGGCTTATAAAAGCTAGCCGGGAAGGACTGGGCGATGGGCTTCGTGGGGTGGTGAATGCTTCCCTCCGTGAGGAAGCCTTCCCAGACCCGCTGAAAGAGGCGGTTATTAAACCGCTTCTTAAAAAACCATCTTTAGATGCGGCCACGATGGCCAACTATCGCCCAGTCTCAAATCTTCCATTCTTGGGCAAGGTGATTGAGCGAGCGGTTGCCGAACAACTCCAGGCACGCCTGGAAGAAGCGGACCATTTGGATCCCTTCCAGTCGGGATTCAGGCCTCATTCATGGGACTGAAACTGCCTTGGTCGCACTGGTTGATGATCTCCGGCGGGCTAGGGACAAAGGTGAGAACTGTTTCCTAGTTCTGCTGGATCTCTCAGCGGCGTTTGATACCATCGACCATAACATCCTTCTGGACCGTCTTCAGGGGCTGGGAGCTGGAGGCACTGTCATACAGTGGTTCCGCTCCTTCCTCCTGGGCCGTGTTCAGAAAGTGGTGGTGGGGGATGAGTGTTCAGACCCCTGGGCTCTCACTTGTGGGGTGCCTCAGGGTTCTGTCCTCTCCCCCATGCTTTTCAACATTTACATGCAGCCGCTGGGAGAGATCATCAGGAGGTTTGGGCTGGGTGTTCATCAGTATGTGGATGATACCCAGCTCTACCTCTCTTTTAAATCAGAACCAGTGAGGGCGGTGAAGGTCCTGTGTGAGTGTCTGGAAGCGGTTGGAGGATGGATGGCGGCTAACAGATTGAGGTTGAATCCTGACAAGACAGAAGTACTGTTTTTGGGGGACAGGAGGCGGGCAGGTGTGGAGGATTCCCTGGTCCTGAATGGGGTAACTGTGCCCCTGAAGGACCAGGTGCGCAGCCTGGGAGTCATTTTGGACTCACAGCTGTCCATGGAGGCACAGGTGAAATCTGTGTCCAGGGCAGCTGTTTACCAGCTCCATCTGGTACGTAGGCTGAGACCCTATCTGCCTGCGGACTGTCTCGCCAGAGTGGTGCATGCTCTGGTTATCTCCCGCTTGGACTACTGCAATGCACTCTACGTGGGGCTACCTTTGAAGGTGACTCGGAAACTACAACTAATCCAGAATGCGGCAGCTAGACTGGTGACTGGGGGCGGCCGCCGAGACCATATAACACCGGTCTTGAAAGACCTACATTGGCTCCCAGTACGTTTCCGAGCACAATTCAAAGTGTTGGTGCTGACCTTTAAAGCCCTAAACGGCCTCGGTCCAGTATACCTGAAGGAGCGTCTCCACCCCCATCATTCTGCCCGGACGCTGAGGTCCAGCGCCGAGGGCCTTCTGGCGGTTCCCTCATTGCGAGAAGCAAAGCTACAGGGAACCAGGCAGAGGGCCTTCTCGGTAGTGGCGCCCGCCCTGTGGAACGCCCTTCCAGCAGATGTCAAAGCGATAAACAACTACCTGACATTCAGAAGACATCTTAAGGCAGCCCTGTTCAGGGAAGTTTTTAACGTGTGATATTTTAGTGTATTTTTGGTTTCTATGGAAGCCGCCCAGAGTGGCTGGGGAGGCCCAGCCAGATGGGCGGGGTATAAATAATAAATTATTATTATTATTATTATTATTATTATTATTATTATTATTATTATTATTCCCCTTTTGTTCCCTCTTAAAATACAAGACACGGCACAGTCTTTGTAAAAGCATAAAAGAGTTCACTCACGTTCTGTTCACAATATGATCCCAGAAGGCAGATAGGCTTAAAAAGGTTACATACATTCAGAATCTATCTTATAGCAAGATAGTCCTTTCCTCCTCTCTTGGCTGAGAGCCAAGAGAGCATCTTTAGATGCTTCTTCTTCGAAAGAAAATGGCAGAGAGAGACAGATGGCTGCCTGCCCTGTGCTTTTATCATTTACCTGCACAGGTGAGGCCACACCCACCTCTGGTCACATGCGGAGGAAGTCCATCCCAGGAAGTTTACCTGCTTGCTGGACAGACATCCCTCTCCATGTTCTAACATGTACACTCTAGGAATGTTGTCATTGACTGCTCCTGTGTTTACATCCCACATACCCCTTCTTAGGCAATACAACATACACAAAACATAAACAACTTTATTCAACCACCCAGCGTCCCAGCTTGACACGTAGATTCTGGAAACTCTCTCTTGGTAGGGGTTTTGTCAGGATGTCAGCAGTCATCTCTTGGGTGCTGCAGTAGGATAGTTCCACAAGTCCATCCTGGATTACCTGGCGTATGTAGTGGTATCTAACTCCAATGTGTTTTGTTCTGGCTAGGAACTTCTCACTCTGCGTCAGCTTCAGGCAACTTTGATTGTCCTCTAGCAAGCTGACAGGCCCTTTTCTCACCAACCCAAAGTCCTTTATGAGTTGATCAAGCCAGGCGATCTCTCTGCAGGCTTCTGTTGCTGCAACGTATTCTGATTCTGTGGAAGATAATGCTACACAGCTCTGTTTATAACTGCCCCATGCGACAGGTCCATCCCCAAACATAAAAACATGACCACTTGTTGATTTATAATCAGCGTTATCCCCAGCCCAATCCGCATCAGTATTCTCAACCAACTTAGGGTCTCTGACGGCTGGTAACCTTAATTTACAATTCATGGTACCCTTCAAATATCGCACCACCCTCTTTACACCTGCCCAATCATGCTCAGTGGGAGAATTCACTTTTCTGCTAAGAATCCCCACAGCATTAGCTTAGTCAGGTCTACATGTGGTAACTAAATACAAAAGTTTACCAATTGCCGACCTGTAGTCATTGTTGTCTGGCAACTGCTTCGAATCCTGCTGATTCTTCAGGAAGTCAGTGGCCATCGGTGTAGCAACTGGATGTGCGTCTTGCATCTGCATGTGCTCAATCAGCTCATGGATCTTCTGTCTTTGGCTGAGAAGAAATGAGCCGTCCTCTTCTCTTTCCACCTGGATCCCGAGGTAGTACTGGACATCTCCTAGCTCCTTGACCTCCACCTCTTTGCTAAGGTGCTTTACTATCTGTGTATAGTCTTTCTCACTTGCTGTGGCAATAATCAGGTCATCGACAAAAGCTAAGATATATGAGAATTGTCCATTATTTGACTTACTGTACAAGCACTTGCCAGCATCGCCTTGCTTGTACCCAAGTTGCGTCAGCATTTTATGCAACTTCTGGTTCCAGGCTCTAGCAGCCTGTTTAAGTCCATAAAGTCCTTTCTGGAGTTTGCACACTAAATGTGCCTCATGTGGTTTCACAAAACCCTTAGGCTGTTTCATGTAAATTTCTTCAGAAATCTGCCCATGTAGAAAAGCGGTAGCAATGTCTATGTGTTTCACTCTCATTTTCTTGGAGGCTGCAATGCTTAAAAGCATTCTTACGCTGCTGTACCTCACGGTTGGTGCAAAAACTTCATCATAGTCTTCACCAAAACGCTGTGAAAATCCCTGTGCTACAATTTTAGCTTTGTAGCGCTGTACTTCTCCTTCTGACCCCTTCTTAACCTTGAAAACGCATTTACTGCCAATGGCCTTCTTACCAGGAGGCAGCTCAGTGAGTGTCCAGGTCTTGTTCTGATGCAGTGCATCCATCTCCTCCTGCGTGGCTTTCCTCCAGAGACTGGCTTCTGCAGCTGGCATCTCCTGTATCTCTTCCCAAGTGGAAGGTTCCTGTGGAAACGCCGACCCTGCAAAGTAGGACAACCGCAATGGTGGGACACCTCTATTGGTTCTGGACGAGCGCGTGACCTCTGGTTCTGTGACCGCATCAGCTTCCTCATCCTCCTCCAACACAGGCATGTCCCCATCTGAGTCCTCCTCTTCGTCTCTGGTTCCGCCAGGGTTCTGGTCCTCTGCGTCTTCTGGTGCATCGCCTGTAGGGGGCGCTGTAACACTCGAAGGCAGATTATTACCTTGTGGGGTCTCAAAAGGGAAATATACAAACTCTTGAGTCCTTTCTGACTCATCGGAAGAGTCCACAACAGTGTTCTTAGTGTCTACTTTTCCATATTCATCAACATAAACCGCATGGCGTGCATCTGTCTTACCACTTTGTAAGTCCATAATTCTGCATCCTTTGCCTCCAGAGGCATATCCCACAAGGATACCTGCTTTTGCCCTGGAGTCAAGCTTGTGTCTGCGTTCCCTGAGCACGTGGAAGTAACACGGACTTCCAAGCACACGTATGTGTGACAGATTGGGAGCTTTCCCATGCCAAAGTTCAAATGGTGTGCGCTCTGCCCCTTTGGTTGGCAGTCTATTCTGCAAATAGACCGACGTGTACACTCCTTCGGGCCACAGCTTCTGTGGCAAACATGCATCCTTTAGCATGCACCTTGTCATGTCCATAATGGACCTAAACTTTGACTCAGCTATGGCATTCTGCTGTGGTGTGTAAGGAAAGCCACTTCCGGCCTGCCCAGGAGGTGGGGTTGCGGGCTTCACGCCCACCCCACGGGAGCGGGGGCTGGTTGCAGCCCCCGCGAGAGCAGGGGAATCCCGGCCTGGTCTGCCCCCCCAGCCAGCCAATCAGCTGGCTGGGGGGGCGTGGCCTGCCCTATTTAGGGCCGGCGCAGAGGGGGCTCGCCCTCTTTTCGCCGGCTAGCCCTCACGTTTTTCATCGAAGGTTTGTACTAGGGTCCTTTCTCTCTCACCTTGTCTTAGTTTTTCTCAGGTATCTTGCTCCAGGGTCGCGTCTTTGTTCATCCAGCAGATTGGCAATTGCTTCTCTGGATTGCTTACCTCCGGACCGTCGGACTTTGCTGCCCGCACAAACGCGGCGGCAGCTACCCCCCCCTTGAAGCCACTGAGGAGCTGAAGGAAGCCGCGAAAGAGCGCTGCCGCTCAGCCCCTTGGAGCGCAGTTCGCGCGCCCCTGCTGGATTCTCCCCCCCCCCCCAATTTGTTGCTCTGCTGGAGGAACACACTCGGCTGATCAGGTCTTGTGCTGGCTTTATTATAATTTTGAGATTATCGCGGGGATTGGGGCGCCGGTGATTTAAGCGGTTTTTGTGTAGCGACAAGAAGGGGAGCGAGGTGCGCTTCCTTTGCCTTAATTCGTTTGGTTCGGGCAGCCTCCGCGTCAGGGGAGGGAGGCGCGCGTCTTTGGCATATTGTCTGGGTTTATCAGGGCACGTCTTCGCATTGGCGAGGGCTTGAGCGATCAGTTCTGCCGGTGGGGGTGTGTTGCAGTTTTAGGCGAGGGGCCAGTGCACGGTAATTTCTTAGCCTTCACGCTGTAGGGATCGCTCGACGAGAAGCTTTGCCGTTGCCAGGCGACGGGCCGCCCACGGCCGCCATTAGCATCACCCACATGACCTCTTAGGCGGGCGCCATTTTACTAGAGGCAATTTAGTGGGAAGACTTTCTCTGATCGCATAACGTCGCATTGTTTGCTGCTTGTTTTTCTTCGGGGCGGCTCAACGCTTGTTCCGTACAGTTTAAATCCAATAGGATTGCTAGGTCTTTAATAGACAGCGCGTTTGCTTATTTACTGCTGGTCCCGACGCCATTTTAAAAGACGACCGCGTGGTCTGGCGGCCGCCATTTTACCATAGGCAACTACATCTGGCCCATCCGGCTGCCATTTTGTCCACCCACGTTGCCTACGCTGTCGGCCGCCATCTTGCTATAGGCAGTTCACGTGGGAAATTTTTTCCACCAAGCCTCCCCTCGCAAGCCTTATAAGCCTTACTGTACGCAGCTGGGGTGGTTTGCTTCAAGGATATATAGCAGTATATTTTACCTTTAATAGTTTATTATTATCGGTATATTTAAATTATAGTTTATATTATCTTTGAGAATTTATAACCGGTGGATCTATAATTGTTTTCAAGGCTTTATACTTACTGCAATATAAGTCATTTGGGTGTTTTGGTTAAAGTGTTGTGGTGCCCCATAGGAGCGTTGCCTGGCCAAAGCAATTCATTGCTTGGAATTTTAATTCAAAAAATTCATTGCTCGGAATTAGTCATTGCCTGGAATTAATTCAAATAAGCCTTTAGTTGTCTTTAAAGTATAGTGGCCAGTTTACTAGGATATATTTAGTCTGGCAATTATAGGCTTAGCATCTGTTTAGTTGCAAGGCTATATTAATCTAGCAATTTAATTTAATATAATAACTCAAGTTATCCTTCTTCACTGCTGAAGGGTTGGGTACAATTCATAGTGCAACCTTTGGATTGCTGCATAGCTGATTGCTTTATCAAAGTTCATTTCTGCTTATTATAGATTCCAATCAGTTTTAAGTGTTTAGCTTAAATAACAAATAAAAAATTCGAACAATTTAAATAAAAAATAATATTCAGGAAGCTAGATTGCTTGAAATAGATTGAAATTTGGATGCATCGAACTCATTAAATCTAGAATCAGCTAGAGTTCATACCGGTGCAGACAATACTGAACTACAGTCATATTGCTAGTAGCTAAACACAACTGGCAGGGTTGATAGTTTTGGGTTTGCATTGAAGCTTACCAGTGCAGGCAATACTGAACTACGGTACTGTTGCTTGACGCTCACACATATAAACTGAGCTGCTTGCCACTGATCAATTAACTAATTTGGAGTCTTGATCGCAACTATGTCGGCTCAAGGTAACCAGGATAATGCTGCTGTTTCTGGGGGGGCACTCGGGAACCAGGAGGAGTCCCAGCCATTTATAATACCAAGTAACCCACAGGCTTTGGTGCAGTTTTTCACGGCTTTTCAGGAATTTTATAAGCAAAGCAGGTCTGCAGGCCAAGTGACACCCGTACCAGGGGCAGCAGCACCAATGACAGTCGCAACAGTGACAACAGCACCAACGGCAATTGCACCAGTGGTAGCGGCGCCAGTGGCAGCGGCGCTGGTGCCAACTGCACCAATGGCGTTTTCCCAAGAGTTCATCCCGGACACACAACCTAACGAGGTGGTACTTCCGGGTACCTCCGCGTCCACTGCTGCAGTGCTGCGTGCGGCCAAGGATGCAGCAGCCCGGCAAAAGAAGAACTCCCGCGCTCAGTCGGCCACCTCAGGCAAGTCAAAAGGGGGCCAAAGGGGTGGCAGGAGGGGCAAGGCTAGTACTCAAGGTTCCAAGGCTGCTAACCCACAAAAGGACCCAGGTGTCCCTAGTCTCTTTCAGGTTCCGCCTCCACAGGTGGCACTAGCCGAGGGCGCATCAGACTCCACTTCGGACGAGGAAGCGCAGGGACTGCAGGCGGTACAGGCGATCAGTGCACCGGATCAAGCCACGCTGGAGGTCCTCTCTGGGAAGAGGAAGGAAAAAAGGAAACACACATCGAAGAAGAGTAAGAAGAGTAGGCGGTCGGAATCGGAGGATGATTCAGGTACCTCTTCTTCTTCCGACTCCGATAGTGATGCTCCTAGGGAGGAGTATTGGGGCCATGGTGAAGACTGTGTGGGTCTTCCTTCATGGGCCCATGAAAGGAGGGCCAATTCCTACCGTAAGTCCTTTAACGGGACCCTTGAATGGAAGGACGGCGTGCTAGTGCCGGATGTTAAAACCTCCACTCACCTGTCTACAGATTTCATTGTAGGTAACCATTTATCTCAGAGAAAGAGGGACAAGATCCTTAATGGGGACTTTATTGATATGTTCAGATTGTTGCCTCCAGCTAAGCTGACAGGTAAAGGGGAAAAGAGGCGCAGCCATGGAAAATGCAGGTACAGAACACCCAGAGTCGAACGCACTTTTGAAAATTGGCTGGATGGGTTCCAGGTGTTCATGGGTGTGGTCAGCGCTGCTTACCCTAAACGGGCGACGCATTTAGTCGCCTACATGGCCCATGTTAGGAGGGCACGAGAACTAGCGGGGGATACTGCTGCTCTAAATTATGATGAAGATTTCCGCAGAAATGCTTCGCTGTTATCTTCCACACGTTGGGATCTGAGGGACCAAAACTATTGGTCAGAGCACATGCGCCCCTACGTAGACAAGAAGCCCCAGGACTCATCAAAATCCTGGAAGACCGCTGCGAGACAGAGGCGACTGTGCTGGGAATTCAATAAAGGGGTTTGTGTGCGGCCTGTCTGTAAGTACAGCCACGAGTGTGAAAAATGTTGAGAGAGTCAGAATTTACAGGGTTAAGAAGTTCTGAGTGACGCTTCACATTCCTAGAGGTGTGTTTAGAACACGGAAGTGGGAGTGGTCAGTATCTCTGAGAGAGAGAGAGAGAGACACACGCAGTTTGCGAAGCTCCGGAAAGATGAGCTGTATGTCACCGCGAGATTAACGATCTGTTGTTTTTGTACGAGATTAAAGCTACATGTAAGATAAGGAAGATACCGAGCGTCTGCCTGAGTTATTGAGCACACAAGGCTGCTTGCTTCTGACGCTGTACTTTACTCTGCTAACTGGTAGAGCTGGAAGCCCGGAGGGAGCAGAGGCGCCACGGAAGCGTGTGGACTCCAAATAGGGCAAGCTGCCAGTAAAGGTCTCAAAAGGTTATGGAAGATCAGCTGACGCTGTGAAGCAAGCCAAGTTTGTGCCGGTGTGTGCTGTGTGATCTCCTGCCAAGGAAGAGGGCAGTGGAGAAAGACGCTAAAGCCAAGCCAGCTGGGGAGCTGTGCCTTTGATCGTGAGGCAAGGAGCTCGCTGGGAGGAGCTGTGCTGTACCGGGTGCCGGGAGCTACTACTGGTCGTAAGTAAGCTGGGCCCCGGGGGAGAAGATGGCAGACAGCCATGAGTCTTGTGCAGTCCTTTTTGAAGAGGCAGACGGGAAGGAGCCCTGGGTCGAGTGGCAGGCACTGAAGAAAGTGGGAGCCAGACCAGAGGGGGCTAGTCGCCAGCCTGAGGGACGCCCAGAGGGGGCCAAGAGCTGCACAGAAGCTGGGGAACGCCCAGAGAGTCAGGGAGGGGCTGTGGGACGCCCTGGAAGCCCAAAGTGGGCTGGAGCCGTGTCAGGAAGCTGCTGCAATGCTTTGACACGCCGACGTGATGGGCAGCCGTGTGCTGGAAAGCAGCTGAAAGCTGGGAAGAGGAAAGCAGTGGCTAGCAGTTCCTCTGGAAGCTATGCACCCAGGAATTGGGGTGCAAGCCAGAAAGGCCAGTCCAAGGGTCTTGAGAGTGCCAAGGCTGTTTGGCAGGAGCTGGAGAAGGTTTGCAGAGAAACCACAGAGCTGGAAGCCAAAAGCCACGTTCCCAAGCCTCAATGCAGAGAAGCCTCTAGGAGTGCTGTTGGCAAGAGTGGGGGGGCACTGACGTCCAAAGGCAAGTTTGTAAAGTTTTCCACTCGTTGCTGTTTTGTTTGCGGTTCTCCGGAGCACCTGCGCCGAAGCTGTCCACAGCGAGACAAAGGGCAGGAAAGTCCCAAGGACATTTCCCATGGGAACCAGCCCGGGAGAAGAGGCCAGCGTGGAAAGTCCCAGGGTCGGCCGGAAGGGGAAGGAGGCGCTTATCAGATGTTTGCGTCGATGGCTGTTTTGAAAAACGCCTGTAAAGGCCCTAAGGAGGGGGGCAGAAGGAACTCTGTTGCAAAGGCAACGAAGGACAATGTGTTACGTTGGGTCATTGACTCTGCTGCAAATAGACATCTCGTGCCTGAGTCACATGGTGTCCAGTTAAAAAACTGCAGAGCTGTTTCAGCTGAGAAAACAGTGTGTTTTGCTGATGGGTCACAAAGGCTTGTAAACAAGTCTGGGAATGTTTACCTTGTTTTCCTACAGGCGCAGCTGGAAGTCTACGTGGCGCTGGGACTGAATTGTTGTCTTTTGTCTGTACCGTGTCTTTTACAGGAGGGGTACATGGTTTGTTTTGAGAACAATGTCTGTACAATTTCCAGAGGGGGGAAGCAACTGGTACGTGTTGAGAAAAATCAGAACAACCTCTTTGTTCTGAAAACAATACCTCTGAAGGAGGGAGCTGGGAAAGAAAACATGAACACTCATGTTTCATGTGCATGCGTGTGGCACAAGAGGATTGCACATGGGTCTTGTGATGACTTGCAGATGTTATCAGAATGCACCAAAGGGTGCAAGGTAAGAGAATGTGGTGCAACCCTAAATTGCAGGGCTTGTAGAAAAGCCAAGAGCAAGGGATGCAGTTATCCCAGGGTGGAGAGGGTAACCACGAAGCCTTTTGAGCTTGTGCACGCAGACCTGTTTGGGCCTATGCCTCAGCCAAGTCTGGGCAAAGCCAGGCATCTGCTGATTTTGATCGATGATTATACTAGGAACTCCTGGGCTTTTACGCTGCAATCGCAGGAGGAAGCAACGCAACTGATCAAAGATTGGGTTGCGGCGGTGGAACAGAGGTTCTCCACCAAGGTGCAAGGTTTCCAGTTTGACCGTGGTTCAGAGGTCACTGGGTCTGCTCTAAAGAGTTTCTTTCGCCAGAGGGGGATACGTCACAAGGTGACTTCGCCTCAGGAGAGTGGCGTGGCAGAGCTGAGGAGTAAGGCTCTGATCCAAGTTTCAGAAGTCCTATTGAGTGACTCTGGGTTGCCTCACAGTTTCTGGGGGGAGGCAGTAAAAACGGCCAATTTCACGATGAACAGGTGCTACAATGCAGTGGTAGGTGACACCCCATATTTCTTGCTCAACGGACAGAAGCCACAGGTGCATTTCTTCCGTTCGTTTGGTTGCAGGGCCATGGTGCCTGTACCAAAGTTGTTGCAGCAAGAGGGTGGTCCAAGGTACCAGGAAATGATCTTCTGTGGGTATGAGCCCGCGACCAAGGGGTGGAGATTTGCGTACCCAGAAGGTGATCAGACCAAGCTTCTGGTCAGTAAGCATGCTGAGTTCAAAGAGCAGCAGGAAAGTAGCGCAAGGCGCAAAGTCAGTCATGACATTGTCTCAGATTGTTTGTCTGAATCCGAATCTGAGCAGGAGGGAGAGCCAGGTAATGGTGATCTGGTCGATGAGCAGGATCAGCACCAGGGAGAGGCGTCTCCACAGGTTGTGAAAGGAGTGTCCAAGAGTGAGCCCTCATCTCCTGTTAGAGTGATGGAGAAAGCTCACAGACGGGTCAAGTCAGAGGGGGAGTCTGATGAAGAAGACGCACTTGCTGGCCCCAGTGGGTCAGGAGAAGAACCCCAGTTTGTGCCCAGGCGGTCTTCACGGGCAACAAAGGGAATTCCACCTGAGAGGTTTCGAGTCACAAATGCGTGGGTTGGTCTCGCACAGTGCGAACCAGAGATTTGTGAGGAGACTCAACAGGCAGGTGGGAAGGCGTGGGACACACAGAGGTCTGTAAAGGTGTGTTCACAAGTCCTCTCAGAATGTGATGCGAGAGGGGGTGTTGAGAGAGTCAGAACTTACAGGGTTAAGAAGTTCTGAGTGACGCTTCACATTCCTAGAGGTGTGTTTAGAACACGGAAGTGGGAGTGGTCAGTATCTCTGAGAGAGAGAGAGAGAGACACACGCAGTTTGCGAAGCTCCGGAAAGATGAGCTGTATGTCACCGCGAGATTAACGATCTGTTGTTTTTGTACGAGATTAAAGCTACATGTAAGATAAGGAAGATACCGAGCGTCTGCCTGAGTTATTGAGCACACAAGGCTGCTTGCTTCTGACGCTGTACTTTACTCTGCTAACTGGTAGAGCTGGAAGCCCGGAGGGAGCAGAGGCGCCATGGAAGCGTGTGGACTCCAAATAGGGCAAGCTGCCAGTAAAGGCCTTGGTAACCACCCAGCCACTGCCTGCATGAAAGGGAGGCAGCCCTTTCGGGGTGGGAGAGGTTCCTACAACCAGGGACCCAGGGGTGGCCATGGAGCCCCATTTGGACCTCAGGGGAACAGGCAGTAATTTCAATCTGGGCCTGGCCTTCTCCCCCATCAAGTTGACCCCATTAAAAAACCTTTTACATCTCTATCCCAACAGGACAGCAGCAGCGTATTTATGGGAAGGTTTTAGTACCGGTTTTAGGATCCCAGTAGCTTTCCCCCCCAATTCAGGTGATCCACCAAATCAAAAATCAGTGAGGGAGATGCCCGAGGTTGCCCAAAAGAAAATTAGTAAAGAAATTAAAGCAGGTAGGGTAGCTGGCCCCTTTTCAACTCCTCCAATAGAACGCCTTCACATATCCCCGTTAGGTATAGTCCCTAAGAAAGCGCCTGGTGAGTTTCGCATGATTCACAACCTTTCTTACCCAAAGGGAGGGTCCGTCAATGATGCGATACCGCAGGAACTTTGTACTGTGAGATATGCCACTTTTGACCAAGTGGTCAAGATTATTCGCAAATTCGGTAAGGGTGCGCTGCTGGCAAAATGTGACATTGAGTCGGCCTTTAGACTCCTGCCAGTTCATCCGGAAGACTTCCGGTGGCTTGGTTTCAAATTTGAAGGGGCTTATTTTGTGGACAAAGCGATGCCCATGGGTTGCTCAGTGGCCTGTGCAGCCTTTGAGGCATTCAGTACCTTCCTGGATTGGTCGCTTCGCTTTAGAACTGGCTCCGATGGCGTGTCGACCTGGACGACTTTATCCTCGTAGCTAATAGCAGGCTTAAGTGCTCAGAGCTCCTCAAAGCCTTCATATCATTAGCCGGGGAGTTGGGAGTTCCCTTAGCCGCGGACAAAACGGAGGGCCCAGCTACCACCATGGTTTACTTAGGTATTGAGTTGGACACGGTAGCTCAGGCCTCAAAACTTCCCAGAGAGAAACTGATCGCGCTTGGTGACCTCATTCGACAGCTCCTCCCCCTAAGAAAAGTTACACTTAGGCAGATACAGTCACTGCTAGGTCATTTAAATATTGCTTGTCGCGTGGTTTCCCCTGGCCATCCATTCTGCGGCCGCCTCGCGAAGCTATCAGCAGGCCTGCGTTCCCCTCATCATAGGGTTCGCCTATCTAAGGAGGTAAAATCTGACCTGGAAGTCTGGTTGAAGTTCCTGGAGAACTACAACGGTATTTCCTTGTGGCAGGAGAACTTGTTGCTGCAGGTGGACTTTCAGGTGCATTCAGATGCTTCAGGCTCCCTAGGGTTTGGCGTTTACTTTAAGGGGCAATGGTGTGCCCAACGTTGGCCTGCAGCCTGGAAGGGGGGGCCCATAACCAGAGATTTAACCTTCTTAGAATTCTTTCCGATTGTAGTGGCAGTGCACTTGTGGTCAGAGGCCTTTAGTAACCATAGGGTTTGCTTCCACACCGACAACCAGGCAGTAGTAGGAGTCCTTTCCAGGCAGGCCGCACGGTCCCCAAGAGTAGGTGCTCTTCTGCGTTCCTTCGTTCTCCGGTGTTTAGAACTTAATATCCACTTCTCCGCCAAATTTGTGCCTGGTGTTAACAATGATATCGCGGATGCCCTATCTCGTTTTCAGATGGACCGCTTCCGCTCGTTAGCACCGGACGCTCAGCCGCTACCTCAGCCGTTCCCGGAACATCTGTGGAGACTTGGGGACCAGAGTCTTGGGAACCAGAAGTGATCCAGGGAGTATTAGCCTCATTGGCGCCTTCCACATTAAGATCTTATAAGAAGGCGTGGTTGGATTTCCTAAAGTTCCGCAATAAAACCCGCGCCGCCAGTAGCAACGCCCCTCCCGTTAAGTCAGAGGTCTTATCCTACTTAGTGTACTTGAAACGCCTGGGCCGCGCCCCTAAAACCCTCAACCTACAGGCTGCGGCAATATCATTCTTTTGCAAGGCGGTATTTTCCTCCGATCCATGCCCCGATTTTGTCACACGAAAGACCCTAGAGGGCTGGCGTAGACTGCAGCCCCCAAGCCGTGATATGAGGAGGCCAATATCATTTGACATACTTTTCCAAATTCATAAAAAGCTGAGAACGGTCTGTTGGTCGAAGTATGAGGCGCGCTTATTTTCAGCGGCATACTCCATCGCCTTTTTCGGCGCAATGTGTGTGGGGGAGGTGGTTTATGAAGAGGGTCAGCGCGGCTCCTCCTGGGGTTTGCTATTAAGCGATGTTACACTTTCAAGGGAAGATCTAGTTTTACGGATACGTAGTTCCAAAACAGACCAGTACGGGAGGGGGGCTCTGGTTCGGCTCTTGGCAACCGGAGAACCAGGCCCGTGTCCAGTTAAGGACACCAGGCGCTTCTTATTTCTAAGGCCTAATTTGGCAGGGCCATTATTGATCCACGCAGATGGCATACCCCTGACGCGTCACCAGTTCACTCATGTTATGCGCTTAACACTGGCAGCATGCGGCCTTCCCCCTGCAGATTTTGCGGCTCATTCCTTTAGGATAGGAGCGGCCACCACAGCAATGCACCTGGGCCTTACGACTGAGAGGATTAAGGACTTAGGCCGCTGGAAATCGGATGCTTACAAACGCTATGTGAGAAAAAAATTATGACAATCCAACCGGGACTTGACTGACCATGGCCTGTTCTCTTAATTTCTTCCAGGAGATATGGGGGTGCGCGTCTGGATAATCGGGCACAGCATCGTACATTGGGCCAGGGTCCGCGCCATCAATTCCGGTCTCGGGCCACGCCTTGGCTTACCGACTGGCATCACTATATCCTGGGTCTCGCGGAGGGGAATGCGCTGGGCTGAGATGTTGCCCGCATTTAAGACCAGAGCCGCAGCGGAGGGCCCCCCAGGTGCGTTACTGATACAATTAGGAGAAAATGACCTAGCTTACAGAAAGGCAGTTGATTTGCAGTGGCACATATTTAGTGACTTTGAGGAGCTTAAGGCCTCTTACCCGAACGTCACAATTATTTGGGCCTCTTTGATGGAGAGGCGGGTCTGGAGAGATTGCAGGTGCCCGATAGCCATGAATAGGGCTTAGGAAAGCCTTGGATGGTGCGTAGAGTGGCGGCCCTGGGTGGGAAGGTCATTGAACACCCGGGCATTCGTTTCAACTGTGAGGCCCTCTACCGGTTTGATGGCGTGCATCTTTCGGATGCTGGAAATGATGTTTGGCTGTGGGATATAGCAAAGGGGATTAGGGATTGGTTTCAGGCATGAGAGTATTGGCGGCGAGCGGTTGCTCGTGTGGCGGTAGGCATTGGTAAGAAGGGGTTAAGAGGATGTGTGTGGGGGAGGAACGCCATCACCTCCCCCCAGTGAGCGAAGGGTGGTTCGTTAAAGGACTCCGGGGGGCGTGGCCCTGTCCGCAGCCTATGGAGGTGTGGGCCAAAGGCACGCCCCAGAGCGGTGACCCGGGGGAGCTCCTAGTCAACGTGCCTCAGCAGGAGACTCCCCCGATATAATGTTAACCCTTCCCCATGTCTCCAGCAAATGGGCTGGAGCCGGATAGTCGCTAGGACCAATGCCTAAGCCAATGCCTCTCATTCCTGAATTCAATAAAGTTGTGGCCTAATTCGCCCAATTAACCTTAAATTATGGTGTCTCATGTCTTTATTTATCCTGGTGGGGGGCGGGAACTCGCCACGCAACTGTGGTTACGTCTGCAATTCCTTCCTTGGCCAGGAGAGCCTGCATTTCATTTGAGCAGTACTCACCTCCATTGTCGCTCATTAACACAGCTGGAGCTCTCTGGAATTTATTCTTGACCATGGCAATGTATTCCTGGAGCTTCTCCACTGTTTCACTCTTCTCTTTGAGGAAATATACAACACAAAATCTCGAAAAGTCATCCAGAAATATTAAAATATATCTATTCTTTCCCAGTGAGGGAACATTCATGGGTCCACATATGTCAGTGTGCACTATATCAAGCACTTTGTTGCTTCTTTGCTCTGCACAACGTGGAAATGAAGGTTTTACAGCCTTCTCAGTAATACAGCTTACACACTTTGCTGGAGCTTTGTTGCTCTGCTTTACCTGCAAACCTCTTACAAAATCTCTTTTCTGTAGATCCAGAATGACGTTGGTATCTCTATTTCGAAGCCTTCTGTGCCATAGGTCCAGATCTGCCTCATCCTTCTGGCTGGAATGTGCCACATTTGCAGACTGGTTCTCTGAAAGATCAAGCTCATATACACCATTGATTAGCTTTGCTTGAGCAACCACTTTGCCATTTTTAGTCACCTTGCATTCTCCATTTCCAAATGTGATCTGGAAACCTTTCTTGTCCAATGTGGACACGCTGATTAAATTGCAGCTCAGCTCTGGTACGTATAAAACTCTAGAGATTGTGTTCTCAATGCATTCATTGTTTATATTGCATTTCAGACTCATGGAACCTGCACCTTTTGCTTTAACAATGTTGCCATCTGCAACCTCAATTTCAGATCCTTCTTCATCATTTATCTCATTTATCTTATTAAAAGAGTCCTTTTTATATGAAAAGTGCGAACTGGCATCTGAATCTAAAATCCATTTATTACGTTTATTTTCACGATTCTGGACAGCTAAATTCCTTTCTTGCAGTAACCATGTGCATTCACATTCCCCCTTCTTTTCCCCTTTTGGGTGAAATGGGTGGGGTTTCTTTGCTTTAGGAGCCCTGCAATTCTTTGCAATGTGTCCTTCTTTGTTACAATTGAAACAAATCACTTTCTTAGGCATCTCTTTCGACTTTGTAAATTGCCTAGATGCATAACCACTGTCCATGCTTCTAGCATTTCTCACTGGAGATTCAGCTCTATCTCTGCATTCTTCTTTTAAACAACCAATCAAGTCTTTAAAAGTCAGACCTTGTCTATGGTCCATCAAACTGACAAAAGGGCTAAAGCGTGGTCCAAGTGATGATAACAAAAATGCTATCTTTGTATCTTCATTAAAAGCTTTGGGAGTCAGATCAATTCTTTGAATAATCTCAGTAAATTTGTTGATGTGCTCTGTGAATTCCTCTTTTGAATTCATCCTCAATCTGGTTAATTTACACACCAAGTTTCTGAAGCAGTTTATGCTAGATTCTCCATACACGCGCTCAATATCTCTTAAGATTTGAGATGCATCATCTGTACTATTTATTAATGATAGCTGCTCATCATGAAGTCCACTCAAAATTATGTGTCTAGCTTCGCTGTTCATGCATTTCCAAGCACTTATCTTGGCTAAATCTCCCTCAGACGATCCCGTAGGTTGAGGGTTTAAAGCTTCCAAAATGACACAGCACCACCACCTTTGGAATTTGACAAATCAAAAAAGAAGATACCACCGCAAGAACTTGACGAGCTCTTGGGAGCGGCTGGAGGAAACTAAAATAATCACACCATGTCTCTGCAATTATTAAGTTGGAACATTTGCGGTTTGAATTCGCCAGAGAAGAGGAGGAAAGTATTTCATATATTGAAAAAGGACCAATTGGATCTAATTTGCTTGCAGGAAACTCATGTGGTAAGGCTCCATAGGAAAGTTCTCATTAATAAAAGATTGGGTCAAGAATTTATTTCATCGGACAAAGTCAAAAAGAGAGGAGTTGTTATATATGCTAAAGAGAGCCTATCACCGAAATTTGTTTTTAAAGATGAACAAGGAAGGTTTATCGCAATTGAGATTCCACTACAAGGTGAAAAATATTTGATTTTAGGAGTATATGCACCAAATGAGGGGAAATCTGAATTTTTTAAGAAATTGCATGAGACATTGTTGGACTATATGGACTATAACATCATTTTGATGGGAGATATGAATGGAGTGGTATCTACCAACATGGATAAGTCGCAAAGACAGGTGGTAACTAAAGATGGAAGACTACCAAAGACTTTTTTTGAATTGACTGACAATATGGATTTGATTGACACTTGGAGAACTAAGAACCCCCTTGGAAGAGAGGGAACATTCTTCTCTGAAGCCAATATGACATGGACAAGAATTGATCAAATATGGATAACTAGAGGACTGGCACCTAAGATTCGAAAAGTGGAAATCTGCCCCAAAACTTGCTCCGACCACAATGCAATAAAGATGGAGATGAAACTAATGCCAATCGGCTCTTTCAGATGGAGGATGAATGACGCCCTGTTTAGAAATCAGGAGGTGATTAAGAAGGCCCAAAAAACATTGAGAGACTATTTCGAGATAAATTTAAACACTACGGTGGAAAAAAGAACAATCTGGGACGCAGGCAAAGCGGTCATGAGAGGGTTTTTGATTCAACAGAATGCAATAAAGAAGAGAACTCAAAATGAGAAAAAAGATAAAATTTTGGAAAAAATAAAAGAAGGAGAGAAGAGATTAAGAGCGAAACCAAAATCCCAAGAGATCCTGAGAGAAATTAAGTTACATCAAGTACAATATATGAGAATGATAAATCAGGAAGTGGAATGGAAAATTAAACAGATGATACAAAAGTCCTTTGAATCGGCTAATAAATGTGGGAAATTGCTTGCATGGCAGATGAAGAAAAGACAGAAACTAAATACCATAACAAATTTGGAGGTAAATGGAAAGATTATACAGAACCCATTGGAAATTAGAAACTGCTTCCAGAGATTTTTCAAACAACTTTATACACAAGGGCCACAGAAAGAGGTCGAGTTAGACCAATTTCTGAGGAAAAATGGATTACAAAAAATCTCTCAAGAAAAGAGGATAATGTTGAGTGATAAAATTACAGAACAGGAAGTGGAGGGCGCCATTCGGAATATGCAGCTGGGTAAATCTCCAGGACCAGACGGCTTAACCTCCAAATACTATAGAGTTTTGAAAGACTGGTTAATCCGACCACTAATGGAGGTGTGCAATGAGATACTAGAGGGGAAAAAGGCGCCGGAGTCGTGGCAGGAAGCTTATATTACACTTATACCAAAAACTGAGTCTGAAAAGACGCAACTTAAGAACTACCGCCCCATATCCCTGCTAAATGTGGATTACAAAATATTTGCGGACATTTTGGCAAATAGATTAAAGAAAGTACTATTGGAAGAGATTCATAAGGACCAAGCAGGCTTTCTCCCGGGTAGACACTTGTCGGACAATACGAGGAACATAATTAACATTTTGGAGAAGTTGCAAGTGAATATAAACACCAAAGCAGTTTTAATTTTTATAGATGCGGAGAAAGCCTTCGACAACATTTCTTGGAGTTTTATGAAGAAAAATCTTCAGGGGATGGGGGTGGGTCAAGGGTTTGAAAATGGTATAAGTGCAATTTACTCAGAACAAAAAGCCAAATTAATTGTGAATAATATGGTGACAGAGGGATTTAAGATAGAGAAAGGCACACGACAAGGCTGCCCAATTTCCCCATTGTTATTCATCACAGTCCTGGAGGTATTATTGAATATGATTAGAAGGGACCATTTGATAAAAGGCATTCAGGTCGGAGCTAAGCAATATAAATTGAAAGCCTTTGCAGATGACCTAGTTTTAACGTTACAGGAGCCAGAATCTAGTTCGAAAAGAGTTTTGGAAGTGATTCAAGAATTTGGGCAGATGGCTGGTTTTAAGCTGAATAAATCTAAAACTAAAGTTCTTGAGAAAAATCTAACACCGATTGAGAAAGACAGGTTTCAGAAGGAGACAGGCCTTACAATAGTAAAGAAGGTTAAATATTTGGGGGTTAATATGACTGCTAAGAATCTAAACTTGTTTAAAGATAACTATGAGAAATGTTGGCTAGAAGTGAAGAAAGATCTAGAGATATGGTCAAACTTGAAGCTTTCCTTGTTGGGTAGAATTGCGGCTATAAAGATGAATGTATTGCCAAGGATGTTATTTCTGTTCCAATCTTTGCAAATTGTGGACAAGATGGACTGTTTCAAGAAGTGGCAGAAGGATATTTCTAGATTTGTCTGGCAGGGCAAGAAGCCCAGAATAAAATTTAAAATACTAACTGATGTTAAAGAAAGAGGTGGTTTCGCCCTGCGAGACCTGAAACTCTATTATGAATCGGCCGCATTTTGTTGGCTGAAAGAATGGCTGCTTCTTGAAAACACAGACATTTTGGATTTAGAAGGTTTTAACAATGTTTTTGGGTGGCATGCATATTTGTGGTATGACAAGGTTAAAGCTCATAAGGCATTTAAAAATCATATTGTCAGGAAAGCATTGTTTAATGTCTGGTTAAGATATAAAGACTTATTGGAGAATAAAACCCCAAGGTGGTTGTCACCAATGGAAGCAAAGGCACTGAAAAAGTCCAATATGGAGGCCAAATGGCCGAAATATTGGGAAATATTGGAACAGGAAGGAGATAAATTGAAACTGCAGAGTTTTGAGAAATTAAAAGATAAGGTGCGAGATTGGCTGCACTATTTTCAAATAAGAGAAGCCTATAACTTGGATAAAAAAATAGGTTTCCAGGTGGAAAAATCTAAATTGGAAACTGAGCTGTTAGAATCCAAAACTAAAACACTTTCAAGAATGTATAACTTGCTGCTAAAATGGAATACGCAGGATGAAACGGTTAAATCTGCTATGATTAAATGGGCACAAGATGTTGGTCATAACATTATGTTTGCTGACTGGGAACAGTTGTGGACCACAGGTATGAAATTTACGGCATGTAACGCCCTAAGAGAGAATATTATGAAAATGATATACAGGTGGTACATGACACCAGTCAAGCTTGCAAAAATCTACCATTTGCCTGACAATAAATGTTGGAAGTGTAAAGAAAGTGAAGGAACATTCTTTCACCTTTGGTGGACATGCCCAAAGATTAAGGCTTTCTGGGAGATGATATATAATGAAATGAAAAAAATATTTAAATATACATTCCTTAAGAAGCCAGAGGCCTTTCTCTTGGGCATGGTGGGCCAATTGGTGCCAAAGAAAGACAGAAATTTCTTTATGTATGCAACAACAGCAGCAAGAATTCTTATCGCAAAGTATTGGAAGACACAAGAGCTACCCACCCTGGAAGAATGGCAGATGAAGCTGATAGACTATATGGAACTGGCGGAAATGACTGGCAGAATCCGAGACCTGGGAGAAGAGTTGGTGGAAGAAGACTGGAAGAAATTCAAAGACTATCTTCAGAAATACTATAAAATTAATGAGTGTTAAAATTGTGCTTGGATTGGTAATAAGTGGTAATTAGTGATAAAAGTTATTAAGATTATGCAAAAAAGTATTGATAATTGGTTGAAAATATGGACATAGTATATGTTATGGTATAAAGTTTAAACATTTGATAAAGGGTAAGAATTTGCTGAATTAAATATTTGAATGGGAATACAAAAAGGGGAAGGTGTGAGGAGGTCAAGAACATAAGCATATGAAATTGAGGTTATTGGAAAAATGGATTGGTTTTATTTTTTCTTTGTTTAAATTTAATCTTTTTTAATTAGTTGTGTTTTTCTTTCTGTATTTTTTTCTCTTTTGTGTGTTTCTTTTTTTTGTAATCTATGGTTTTTATTCTGTGAATTTCTACTTTTCTTTTTTGTAAAACTTCAATAAAAATCTTATGAAAAAAAAATAAATAAAGCTTCCAAAATGTGCTTATAATCTAAACATGCTATCAAGCGCTGCTTCCAGTGTATGAAATTGTGTTCATTCAGCACAGGCATTCCTAGCTTTGCATCACTATCAAAAGCTGCTCTAGCCATCTTAAAATCCAACATTTCAAAATTCTTCAAAATTTCAAAATTTCTCAAAATTTTAAAATCAAAATCTCAAAAATCTCAAAATGCAAAACAATTCTTCACTGCCTTGGGTCACTGTGAACTCTGAGGGAAGGGGGGGGGTTGCTTAATCCCCACTGCACAATGGAACAAAGGACCATGTGCTTACCAGGAAGTTAACTCAGAAAAATACTACTCAGCTCAAAATCACAATCCAATGCAATCCTTCAAAAATACGCAAAAATATGCAATACTGGGGCCAATAACCCTTTGTGGGAATGTTCAGGGGTGCAGGAGAGGATGTATTGTGAGATTATATCCTAATCCAACTTGTGCTAACAAGTTTCCAAAATATCAGCAGAGTTTATAAACATTCCCCCTTTAAGTTCGCAACGGTAACGTGTTTGGAGACCTTTTTCTGGCAGCTTCGCTTGCCCCATTTGGAGCCCACACGCTTCCGCTGCGTGTGTCTGCTTCCTCCGGGCTTCCAGCTCCAGTTAGCAGAGATTAGCACAGCGTCAGAAGCAAGCCTCTGTGTGCAGCAATAAATCAGGCAGACGCTCGGTGTCTTCCTTATCTTACAAGTAGCTTTAATCTCGTACAGATCAACAGATCGTTAATCCCGGTGACAGCGCACTCATCTCGTGTGCGGCTAGACTCACATTGCGTGTGTCTCTCTCTCTCTCTCTCAGAGATACTGACCACTCCCAGTGTTCTAAACCCGCCTCCAAGAATGTGAAGCGTCACTCAGAACTTCTTAACCCTGTAAGTTCTGACTCTCTCAATACCCCCTCTCGCATCACATTCTGAGAGGACTTGTGAACACACCTTTACAGACCTCTGTGTGTCCCACACCTTCCCACCTGCCTGTTGAGTCTCCTCACAAATCTCTGGTTCGCACTGTGCGAGACCAACCCACGCATTTGTGACTCGAAACCTCTCAGGTGGAATTCCCTTTGTTGCCCGTGAAGACCGCCTGGGCACAAACTGGGGTTCTTCTCCTGACCCACTGGGGCCAGCAAGTGCGTCTTCTTCATCAGACTCCCCCTCTGACTTGACCCGTCTGTGAGCTTTCTCCATCACTCTAACAGGAGATGAGGGCTCACTCTTGGACACTCCTTTCACAACCTGTGGAGACGCCTCCCCCTGGTGCTGATCCTGCTCATCGACCAGATCACCATTACCTGGCTCCCCCTCCTCCTCAGATTCGGACAAACAATCTGAGACAATGTCATGGCTGACTTTGCGCCTTGAGCTACTTTCCTGCTGCTCTTTGAACTCAGCATGCTTACTGACCAGAAGCTTGGTCTGATCACCTTCTGGGTACGCAAATCTCCACCCCTTGGTCGCGGGTTCATACCCACAGTAGATCATTTCCTGGTACCTTGGACCACCCTCTTGCTGCAACCACTTTGGTACAGGCACCATGGCCCTGCAACCAAACGAACGGAAGAAATGCACCTGCGGCTTCTGTCCGTTGAGCAAGAAATATGGGGTGTCACCTACCACTGCATTGTAGCACCTGTTCATCGTGAAATTGGCCGTTTTTACTGCCTCCCCCCAGAAACTGTGAGGCAACCCAGAGTCACTCAATAGGACCTCTGAAACTTGAACCAGAGCCTTACTCCTCAGCTCTGCCACGCCACTCTCCTGAGGCGAAGTCACCTTGTGACGTATCCCCCTCTGGCGAAAGAAACTCTTTAGAGCAGACCCAGTGACCTCTGAACCACGGTCAAACTTGAATCCCTGCACCTTGGTGGAGAACCTCTGTTCCACCTGCGCAACCCAATCTTTGATCAGTTGCGTTGCTTCCTCCTGCGATGTCAGCGAAAAAGCCCAGGAGTTCCGAGTAAAATCATCGATCAAAATCAGCAAAAACTTGGCTTTGCCCAGACTTGGCTGAGGCATAGGCCCAAACAGGTCTGCGTGCACAAGCTCAAAAGGCTTTGTGGTTACCCTCTCCACCCTGGGATAACTGTATCCCTTGTTCTTGGCTTTCCTGCAAGCCCTGCAATTTAGGGTTTCACCACATTCTCTTACCTTGCACCCTTTGGTGCATTCTGGTAACATCTGCAAGTCATCACAAGACCCATGTGCAATCCTCTTGTGCCACACGCATGCACATGAAACATGAGTGTGAATGTTTGCTTTCCCAGTTTTCCCAACATTCCCCACTCCTTTTTCCTCCAGTGGAGTTGTTTTCAGAACAAAGAGGTTGTTCTGATTTTTCTCAACACGTACCAGTTGCTTCCACCCTCTGGAAATTGTACAGACATTGTTCTCAAAACAAACCATGTACCCCTCCTGTAAAAGACACGGTACAGACAAAAGACAACAATTCAGTCCCGGCGCCACGTAGACTTCCAGCTGCGCCTGCAAGAAAGAAAGATAAATATTCCCAGACTTTTTTACAAGCCTTTGTGACCCATCAGCAAAACACACTGTTTTCCCAGCTGAAACAGCTCTGCAGTTCTTTATCTGGACACCAGGTGACTCAGGCACGAGATGCCTATTTGCAGCAGAGTCAATGACCCAACGTAGCACATTGTCCTTCGTTGCCTTAGCAACAGAGTTCCTTCTGCCCCCCTCCTTAGGGCCTTTACAGGTGTCTTTCACAACAGCCATAGACGCAAACAGCTGATAAGCACCTCCTTCCCCTTCCGGCCGCTCCTGCGCTTTCCCACGCTGGCCTCTTCTCCCGGGCTGGTTCCCATGGGAAATGTCCTTGGGACTTTCCTGCCCTTTCTCTGGACAGCTTCTGCGCAGGTGTTGAGGGGAACCGCAAACAAAACAGCAACGAGTGGACTTGCCTTTGGACTTCTGTGCCCCCCCACTCTTGCCAGCAGCTCTCCTTGAGGCTTCTCTGCAACTGGGGACGTGGCCTTTGGCTTCCAGCTCTGTGGTTTCTCTGCAAACCTTCTCCAGCTCCTGCCAAACAGCCTGGCACTCAAGACCCTTGGACTGGCCTTTCTGGCTTGCACCCCCATTCCTGGGTGCATAACTTCCAGAGGAACAGCTAGCCACTGCTTTCCTCTTCCCAGCTTTCAGCAGCTTTCCAGCACACGGCTGCCCATCACGTTGGCGTGTCAAAGCATCGCAGCAGCTTCCAGACACGGCTCCAGCCCCCCTTGGGCTTCCAGGGCGTCCCACAGCCCCTCCTGGACTCTCTGGGGGTCCCCCAGCTTCTGCAGCGTCTGTGCAGCATCTGGCCCCCTCTGGTGTGGCTCCCACTGCAACCTTCAGTGCCTGCCACGCGACCCAGGGCTCCTTCCCGTCCACATCTTCAAAAGGGACTGCACGCGACTCATGGCTCTCTGCCATCTTCTCCCCCGGGGCCCAGCTTACTTACGAACAGTAGTAGCTCCTCCCGGCACCCGGTACCAGCACAGCTGCTTCCCAGCGAGCTCCTTGCCTCACGATCAAAGGCACAGCTCCCCAGCTGGCTCCAGCTGTCTGCAGCGTTTCTCTCTGCGTCTCGGCTTACAGCTTTTCTCCACTGCCCCTCCCTGGCAGGAGATCCAGCACACACACCGGCACGGACCTGGCTTGCTTCACAGCGTCAGCTGATCTTCCATAACCTTTGGAGACCTTTTTCTGGCAGCTTCGCTTGCCCCATTTGGAGCCCACACGCTTCCGCTGCGTGTGTCTGCTTCCTCCGGGCTTCCAGCTCCAGTTAGCAGAGATTAGCACAGCGTCAGAAGCAAGCCTCTGTGTGCAGCAATAAATCAGGCAGACGCTCGGTGTCTTCCTTATCTTACAAGTAGCTTTAATCTCGTACAGATCAACAGATCGTTAATCCCGGTGACAGCGCACTCATCTCGTGTGCGGCTAGACTCACACTGCGTGTGTCTCTCTCTCTCTCTCTCAGAGATACTGACCACTCCCAGTGTTCTAAACACGCCTCCAAGAATGTCAAGCGTCACTCAGAACTTCTTAACCCTGTAAGTTCTGACTCTCTCAATAACGTGTGCACAGGTTCGCTAGAACCTCTATAATAATTACCCTGGTAATTTCCCCTTTTGTTCCCTCTTAAAATACAAGACACGACACAGTCTTTATAAAAGCTTCTTCTTCGAAAGAAAAATGGCAGAGAGAGACAGATGGCTGCCTGCCCTGTGCTTTTATCATTTACCTGCACAGGTGAGGCCACACCCACCTCTGGTCACATGCGGAGGAAGTCTGTCCCCAGGAAGTTTACCTGCTTGCTGAACAGACATCCCTCCCCATGTTCTAACATGTACACTCTAGGAATGCTGTCATTGACTGCTCCTGTGTTTACATCCCACAATTTGGAAAAATCTGGAATTCTGAACTTGCCTTTTGCTTTCTTGCTCCTTCGTTCAGTGGGTAGGTAGGTGTAGGTCGGGGCAAGTCGAAAGCTTCCTTGAAATTCCTCAGCCCCAGCCAGCATTGCCAATGGGCAGGATGATGAGAATTGTAGTTCAGCAACATCTGGAGGGCCAGAGGTTACCCTCACCTGTTTCATCGGTTAGTGTGCTAAGATCTGGGCACAAGCCCAATTCAGCTGACGGTACTTAACAAGGGCTTGCTTTACACAAAACATGAGAGCTAATACACTATTCTGCTCCAATATACAAAACAGCCCCTTCTCTAGAGAAAGCTCAAGAAAATACAGTTATTAGAAGATGGCCGCTGAGAGAGAAAAGGCCTGAGACTTCCGGTAATAATAATAATAATAATAATAATAATAATAATAATAATAATTTATACCCCGCCCATCTGGCTGGGCCTCCCCAGCCACTCTGGGCGGCTTCCATAAAAACCAAAAATACAGTAAAATATCACACATTAAAAACTTCCCTGAACAGGGCTGCCTTAAGATGTCTTCCGAATGTCAGGTAGTTGTTTATCGCTTTGACATCTGCTGGAAGGGCGTTCCACAGGGCGGGCGCCACTACCGAGAAGGCCCTCTGCCTGGTTCCCTGTAGCTTTGCTTCTCGCAATGAGGGAACCGCCAGAAGGCCCTCGGCGCTGGACCTCAGCGTCCGGGCAGAATGATGGGGGTGGAGACGCTCCTTCAGGTATACTGGACCGAGGCCGTTTAGGGCTTTAAAGGTCAGCACCAACACTTTGAACTGTGCTCGGAAACGTACTGGGAGCCAATGTAGGTCTTTCAAGACCGGTGTTATATGGTCTCGGCGGCCGCCCCCAGTCACCAGTCTAGCTGCCGCATTCTGGATTAGTTGTAGTTTCCGAGTCACCTTCAAAGGTAGCCCCACGTAGAGTGCATTGCAGTAGTCCAAGCGGGAGATAACCAGAGCATGCACCACTCTGGCGAGACAGTCCGCAGGCAGATAGGGTCTCAGCCTACGTACCAGATGGAGCTGGTAAACAGCTGCCCTGGACACAGATTTGACCTGTGCCTCCATGGACAGCAGTGAGTCCAAAATGACTCCCAGGCTTCGCACCTGGTCCTTCAGGGGCACAGTTACCCCATTCAGGACCAGGGAATCCTCCACACCTGCCCGCCTCCTGTCCCCCAAAAACAGTACTTCTGTCTTGTCAGGATTCAACCTCAATCTGTTAGCCGCCATCCATCCTCCAACCGCTTCCAGACACTCACACAGGACCTTCACCGCCCTCACTGGTTCTGATTTAAAAGAGAGGTAGAGCCGCAGCCACGAAAAAGGAGCGCGAGGCTACCCTCTGGGGGGGGGGGTCTCGAACAACACGGGGGTCCAGAGGCGTCACGAAGGCTCCGTGAACATCGAAACCTCAGGAGGATTATCCTGGGGGACAGAGTACCCGGCGGTGCTGCGTGTGCTCTCCTGTTTTTTAGTTTTTAACAGGATTTGAGCTGCAACACGAGGGGAAGCAACAAACCCCGTGCTGTGAAGCCTCAGGCTCCGAGTGAAAGCGGTGAGCCTCCAACAGCAGTTAAGAAGCTGGATGTAAATAAGGCAACGACAGCAACAACAAACAGAAATTTGGCCAAGAAAACCAGCGGAATAAGAAGACGTGGGGAGAAAGGAGAAGGAGTCCACTGCAGCGGTAAGAGTAAAATGGAGTATAGCGGAAGGCTGGGAGAGGAGAGAAAGTAAGAAAGTAACCGCTAAGTGGGTGTAGCGGAGAGACCTCGGATACAAAGTATAAGAAATCTGAGGCAACGAAATGACTGAAAATATCTTAATGGACTAGAGAGAAGTGAATGAAAATTCTTTGTTTGTCCAGGTCGGGGTGCGTTATGCCAGTGACTAGTTTGGGACACATAAGTGAGACCCTGCAATCAACCCTCTTGCTTGCCTGTTTAAACAGTGCCTGTTTTAAATAGTGCTTAAACTGTGATTTCTGCCTCCCACGTTTTAACAGTGATTGTTTTATGCTTGAGGAGTCTGAAGGACTAAAAATTGAACTGGAAATAAGAGGAACTGAAACGCTGAGAGGCAGCGTCTG
This sequence comes from Podarcis filfolensis, assembly GCF_964270895.1. NCBI lineage: Eukaryota > Metazoa > Chordata > Lepidosauria > Squamata > Lacertidae > Podarcis > Podarcis filfolensis. The sequence continues at coordinate 11,681,875 of NC_139619.1, forward strand.
TTTAAGGAGGTTTGGGAGGAGAACATGAACTGTATGAGGAGAGTTTGAGAATACAGTGGGACTCTCCGCCGCCATTTCACACTTGTTTCCTCCTCCTTCTTTAAAGTGGTACACAACAACAACCAATTAGGAGAAGATGGACGCTGCACTTTAAGCGAATGAATTACCGCTTTAGTCGGAAGAGACTGGGGGCAAACGGATAAGGGGAAAAGAAAGGAAGGCTTAAGTAGGACTTTTTGGCAAGACCTTCCGTTACCCCGGGAAGCTCCTCTCCTCGTGGAGCTCCTTCCACTTGACTCCGCCTCTCTTCCCCGTTTCTGCTCTTGCATTGAAACTCACCTCGTATCCTGTTCCTGAGAACTTTTTGGTTGTGTGTCTTCCCCCTCCCTCTTTTTTTTCTCGGTTTCTTGTTGTTGTTCTCCCCTCTCCTTCCCTCTTCTTCTTTGTATTTTTCATATTTTAAGAGTTAAATCTTGGAAAGCAATTAAGGCGCCACCGTGTGGGGGTAGAGGGGAACTACATGGGAAGAACTACATCGGAAGAATAGAGAAATTCAATATCTCAGCTTTGCGACCTCTAGGGGTGGGGAAAATCTGACTAGATAATTAATATAAGGCAACTAAGGCGCCACCGTGTGGGGGCAGAAGGGAACTACACTAGAAGAATTACATTGGAGGAATAGAGAAATTCAATATCTCAGTTTAGAGACCTCTAGGGGTGAAAAATTTTTACTAGTTAATTAATATAAGCTGAAATACAAAATGAAAAAAGGGGTGGGAATGCCAGTTGAAAGGAGACCATCCAGACAAGAAAATGGGAAAGAAGGGAAAGAAATCAAGGACTATGACAGCTTAATGGTGGAAATAAGGAAAGAATTTAAACGTAATGAACAATATATCGAGAAAAAGTTATTAGAAGTACAGGATACATTGGATAAGAGATTGGAGGGGGTGGTGGGAGAGCTGACAGGAAAAGTAAAAGATTTGACGGTAAGATCCAACGCTCTTGAGGACTCAATGAAGAGGGTGCAAAAAGATATGAAAGAAAGTAGGAAGGATATGGATAGGCTTAAAATAGAGGTCAAGGAGATAAATAAAATACAGGAAGAACTGTTGGACAGTATGGCAATGACTCAGATGAGACAGAAACAATCAAATCTGAAATTCAGGGGGATCCCAGAGGACCCAAATGAAAATATAAGATCTAAACTGGTTAAAGAACTGGCAGCTTGGTTAGATATGAAAGAAGAGGATATGGGATATTCAATAGCAAACATCTTTCGGATAAAAGTAAAATCCGCTAAAGCTAGAGGGAAGAAACTGCCAGGAGACGTATTAGTTATGTTCAACTCTTTGGACATGAGGAATGAAGTACTGAAACAGAACTATAACAAAAAGTTGTGTATTCAGGGAAAACCAATTCTTATATTTAAAGAGATTCCTTCAAGATTTCTTCGAAGGAGAGACGGTTATAAAAAATTAACCAACCAGTTGAAGAAAAATGGGATCCAGTATAGATGGGAATTCCCGGAAGGGATTTCATTCTATTTTAAGGGAAAAAGATTTAAACTATCCAGTCCTCTGGAGCTGGAAAAATTTGCAAGAAGGTACGAAAAGGAACTGAGAAGGATGGGGGGATGGGAGGAAGGGGGGAGCGGATGGGGGGAGAGAGGGGTGGAGATGGAGGGAGTGGAGAGGGAAAAGAGGAGGAAAATTCAGGAGAAGAAAAAGAAGAGGAAGAGACAGAAGATAAGGAACAGTAGATCTAACTTAGATTCGATAACCTATTTACTGTATATCAACCATGGCTTTAAAAATACTGTCGTGGAATGTGAACGGGCTTAATAATAAAAATAAAAGGAACCAGATTGCCCACGTATTATTAAAGAGGAACCTTGATTTAATTTGTCTACAAGAGACCCATGTAACAAAGAAGCATAAAAGAATCTTAAGCAATAAGAGATTAGGGTTGGATTTTGTGGCATCAGATAATGTTAAGAAAAGAGGAGTGGTACTATATATAAAAGAAAAGCTTGACCCAAAATTAATGTATAAAGACAAAGAGGGAAGAATGATAGTAGTACAAATCACTTTTCAAGGAGAAAAGATAATTGTCGCCGGAATATATGCGCCTAACGATAAAAAGTCCGGGGTTTTTTGGAATGGGGTAATAAGTTAATAGACTGGATGGAACAAAAATTGATATTGATGGGTGTAATGGGAATTGGGGTTGCTTGTGCGTAAATTCCAAACTGCTCCCAGCTGTTGGGGTAGCTAAACCTTTCCCTGATTTGACAGCCCTTACAAGGCGACTGTCTCAGTCACTGGCAGAATCCGTCAGTGGGCGTTCCCTAAACTTCTTCCAACATAAAAGCTGTTTGACGCCAAGTCTCCTCCTAGCCTCTCTGCGCGGAAGTCTCCTGCGCAGAGTGGGCGTGGCCAGCGGAGGTCCTGGGCTCTCCCCGCTAGACCCTGTGGAAGGGTCTTGGAGCCCTCTCTCCGAAGACCTTCCCTCCTCCCCTTCTTTCCTGGTGTCACGCTTATTTCCTTCCCCAATGGAAGTATTCTCCCTCTCCCTGCTGGTCCCTTCTCCTGCATCATCGGAGAGCCCTACCTCCGCTCTGAGCTCCGATGTCAGTTCCCTGACATCCACCTCCCTCCCAGGACCCCCCTCACCTCCTTCCCTTTTCCTTGGCGGTGATGCAGGGAATCCCCTGAAGGAGCTATCCCCATCCCCAGAAGATTCAAACATTGCTCTCCACCGGCTACTATCTCTTCGCACCGGGTAATCTTCCCAGTCCGATTCCTCTCCCTCGGATACCTCTCCTCCCTCCTCTTCAGAGGCATGAAACCCCATGAAATCTTCTTCCTCATCTGTGGTGCCAAATTGCTCCTCCCAGAACCTCGCTGTTGGTTTGGGCTTCCTTGGGAACCTGCTGTGAAACTCCCCCCGGAGATACTCATCCCTGATGGCTTCCGCAGGAACCCATGTGTTTTCAGACTCGGGTTCCCCCTCCCAAGCCACCAAATACTCCACCTGTCCCCTTTGCCATCTTGAATCGAGTATTTCCGCAGCTTGACTACTAAGTTCCCTTTCCTCTACGTGTGGGTGTGTGGGGACCTCTCTCTCTCGCCTTGGAAATTCCAGTCCCTCCCTATATGGTGAGAGTAAAGACCTATGGAACACCGGGTATAGTTTCATACTGGTCGGCAACTTGAGCCTAAAGGCCATGGGATTAACCTGCTGTGTCACCTCGAAAGGTCCCAGCCGCCTTGGCCGCAACTTCTTGCAACCTCCCTTGAACGGTAACCCTTGTGTTGACAACCACACCCGGTCTCCAACCCATATGGTTTCCCCTTCCCTACGGTGCTTGTCTGCCTGCCTCTTGTACACTTCCTTGGCCCGTTCCAAGTTCATCTTAAGCTGTTGGTGTAAGGCCTCCATTTCTTCCACAAACTGCTCCGCTGCCGGTACACTCCACCTCCCCTCCCCTTCCCCTGGGAAGGCCCTGGGGTGACACCCATAATTGGCCATGAACGGGCTCATTCCCGTGGACACATGTTCCGCGTTATTGTACGCAAATTCAGCCAGCGCTAGTTTGTCCACCCAATCGTTCTCCCTTTCGTTGACATAGCAGCGTAGGTACTGTTGAAGTATGCTATTAGCTCTTTCTGCTTGTCCGTTGGTCTCTGGGTGTCTGGCCGTCGAGAAGCTTACTTCTACATCCAGTAGGCTCATGTGCTTTCTCCAGAATCTGGAAGTAAATTGCCAGCCTCTGTCGGACAAAACCCTCAAGGGGGCGCCATGCAACCTGAAGACATGACCTACAAACAGCCTAGCTGTTTCCTCTGCCGTCACTGCATGCGAGCAAGCAATAAAATGGCACATTTTGGTCATCAAGTCAGCTACCACCATGACTGCTGTTTTTCCCCTGGACTTGGGTAAATCTGTCATAAAATCAATTGATACCACCTCCCATGGTCTTTCTGGTGTGGGTAAGGGTTCCAGTAACCCCGCGGGTGCTGCCCTCTCCCCTTTCGCACACTGGCAGCGCTCGCACCCCCGTACGTATTCCCTCACATCTTCCCTCACCCTTGGCCACCAGAACTGCCTAGTGACAAGCAACATGGTTTTGTGTTGACCGAAATGTCCCGCCGTGGGGTTGTCATGAAGTTGTTTGAGTATCCTTCTCCTCAAGTCCCCTTCGGGTATGTACAACGCTCCTTTATAGTACAAAGCCCCCTCCTTAACCTCAAACCCCCCCTGATTTTCTCCAGCATCTCGGATCTCCCTGATTTTAGCTTGGGCGTACTGGTCATCCCTCGTCAACCCGGCTAGTTCTTGTCTCCCTACCAACGCTGCACCACACACCCATCGATCCTTGGGTATGACATGGCGTACTTCCGGCACTTCCTCTCCTTCCAAGTACTCAGGTTTGCGAGAAAGAGCGTCTGCTCTGACGTTTTCCTTCCCCGGCACGTACCTAATCTCAAACAAAAACTTGGAAAACTCCTGTGCCCATCGCACCTGCCTTTGGTTCAGAACTCGCGCAGTCCTCCAATATTCCAGGTTCTTATGGTCCGTGCACACCTGGATCTTGTGCTGTGCACCTATTAGAAAATGTCTCCAGCGGCGAAAAGCCTCATGGATTGCCAGCAGTTCCCGGTCATACACCGTGTAGTTTTGTTCTGACTTGTTCAGCTTCCTTGAGAAAAAGGCGCACGGCTTCCACTCTCCCCGATTTCCCGGCTGGAGCAATACGGCTCCCACCGCTCTGTCTGATGCGTCTGTCTCCAGCCTCATCGGTTTCTGCAGATCTACGTGTAAGAGTTGCTCTTCTGAAGTGAACGCCCTCTTTAGCTTCTCAAAGGACTGCTGAGCCTCTTCCGTCCATTCAAACTTCTTCTTGCTGCTGAGGCAATCGGTTATGGGTGCCGTTAAGTGGGCGAAGTTCTTGATGAACTTCCTGTAGAAGTTTCCAAACCCCAGGAACCTCTGCACGTCCTTCCGATTCTTGGGAGTCTTCCATTCTAGCACTGCCTGCACCTTGCCTGGGTCCATGGCTAAGCCTTTGTCCGACAACCTGTAACCCAGGAACTCCACCTCTCTGGCGTGGAACTGGCTTTTCTCCAGTTTGACCCACAGCTGGTGCTCCTGCAGCCTTTTCAGCACTTCCCTGACGTCCTTTACATGCTGCTCTTCGTTCTCCGAGTAGATTAACACGTCGTCCAAGAAAGCCACGCAATTCTTGTACAGTAGGGACCCCAGCACGTGGTGCATGAAAGCTTGAAAACAGGCGGAGCCTGATTGTAGTCCAAAAGGCATAACGAGGTACTCAAAGGCCCCCAGAGGGGTGAACATGGTGGTTTTCCATTCATCCCCCTCCCTCATCCTTATCAAATTGTAAGCCCCCTGAAGGTCCAACTTGGTAAAGACCTTCCCTTTCCTTACTCTGGCCAAAATGTCGTCAATCCTGGGCATTGGGAAGGTCACTGGTTCCGACACAAGGTTTAACCCCCTGTAATCTACGACCAATCTGGGCTCTTTGGAGTCTCTCTTGTCCACAAAGAACACTGGACTTATGGAGAGAGTCAGAACTTACAGGGTTAAGAAGTTCTGAATGACGTCTCACATTCTTTGAGGCGTGGCGTAGAACACTGAGGGGAGTGTTCTTCTACTCTGTCTCACAGAGTGAGCTTAGCTCCGGTATGGAACGCAGCGGAAAATGAGTGCGGTGTCACCGGGAGCTGTAACCTGTTGAACTGTACGAGAATAAAGCTCTTTGTAAGATAAGGAAGAAAGCGTGCGTCGGCCTGATTTATTACGCACAAACGGCAACACCGCTTCTGCTTCTAACGCTGTGCATCGCTCTGCTAAGCTGCAGCTGGAAACTGCCCAGAGGGAGCTGAGCAACGCAGGGAAGTGTGTGGACTCCGGGGGCAAGCAAAGCTGCTAATCAATTTCCCAATAGACTACCCCCCACCGCCCTCGATTCTCGTATGAAACCCCTCTTCAGGTTCTTGTCAATAAACCTCCGCAACTCCTGCATCTCCCTGTCCGACATGGCGTACAGCTTACCCACCGGCAGCTGAGCCCCTGGGAGAAGGTTGATCTGACAGTCAAAGGGTCTGTGGGGGGGTAGCCTATCCGCCTCCTTCTCACTGAAGACTTCTTCCAGGTCGGCGTACTGAGGTGGTACTCTCCCCTTTTCTCCTACCGCCAGCCCTGCCACCCTGGCAACTGCCATCCTCTGGGGTTCCTCCCCGTGGCAATGCTCTACGCAGTGGGCTGACCCAAAGGTGACTGTCCACTGGTGCCATCCTACCACTGGATCGTGCAGTGCCAGCCAACTCATTCCCAGTATGATTGGTGGTCCTGCTAGTGTGGCTACGTGAAAAGCAATTGTCTCAGTGTGTCTGGAAACCCTCATTTTCATGGGAAGGGTTTGGTGGGTCACTTCCCCCCCCCCAGAAGTTCTCTCCCATCAATGGTCGTTACTTGCAAGGGGTGTGCTAGAGGCACCACGGGGAGCTGGTGTTCTAGCGCAAAATCCCTGCTAAAGAAGTTGCAAGAGCTGCCTGAATCCAGCAGCGCCTTCACCTTAATTGGGTGTCCGTTGGGGAGTTCTAGTTCCACCTCTAGGGCTATGGCTGCCCGGGGAGGGTCTGGCTTGGGCACCTTTACTGGTTGCTCGCCTGGCTGCTGTGCCCACTTTTCTGCAGCCAAGCATTCCTGTTTCCCTGCTTTTTATCACCTTCCTCCTCACCTCCCACTGCCCCCACCATTCCTTGCCACGCCTTTTTCTGAGGGCAGACTCTGGCAAAATGTCCCGGCTGCTGGCAAAGAAAACACTTCCTTTTCATCTTTCCCTCCTTCTTGCGAACTTCGCTGGAGTTTGAAACCCCGCGCGCGCTCACTCCTCCAATCTCCATTGGTTCCGCGGGCGGCGCAGGTTGCTCCGGCACGTCCGGAATGCGGTTGTCATACCAACGCTCTGCTCTCCCTTCCCGCCTTTCTAGAGCTCGCGCCTCTTGCCGTACTCCCACAGCAAGCGCCATTTTGGTCAGCTGGTCCATTGATTCCGGGCGGGGCGAGTGGGAAAGTTCATCTTTTACCCAAGGGGATAAGCCTTCCTCAAATAACATTTGCACTGGCGGTGACCCTAGTTCCCAACCAAGTTGGTGGATCAGCATCGCAAAACGCGACCAGTACTCTCTCACTGATTGGCTCCCTTGTTTGCACCCCATCAGTTCCTTGCGCATCACACTCTGCTCCACATCACTCGAGAACATATGGTCCATTGCGCTAAAAAATTTTCTCAAATCCTTCAGGGCAGCATTCTCCGACGCCATTAAGGGTCTGATCCAATCTCTGGCAGCCCCTTCCAGATGCCCTACCACATAAGCCACTCTCTCCCCATCGTCCACAAAGTCACCATACTGCAGGTCCAGTGCATACTGCATTTCTGTCTTAAATGCATTACAATCTCTGGGATTCCCCCCAAACTTCTGCACTAGTCCCGGTACCTTCCTTGCGATGGGGGTGGGCTTCCCCTGGGCATCCTGAGTCCGCCTTTCATCCAGCCGCGCCGCTAGTAGGGCCAGTTGCTGCTCCAAATCTCTGTTTCTCTCCTCCAGAGTTGGTCCTCCCCTGGCCCCCTCTCCAGCGCCTGCTCCTCCGGTTTGACTCATGATGCTGCTCCTTGCTGCTCTGCCCACAAGCAACTTAGAGGACTGATGGATTGCTGTAATGGGAATTGGGGTTGCTTGTGCGTAAATTCCAAACTGCTCCCAGCTGTTGGGGTAGCTAAACCTTTCCCTGATTTGACAGCCCTTACAAGGCGACTGTCTCAGTCACTGGCAGAATCCGTCAGTGGGCATTCCCTAAACTTCTTCCAACATAAAAGCTGTTTGACGCCAAGTCTCCTCCTAGCCTCTCTGAGCGGAAGTCTCCTGCGCAGAGTGGGCATGGCCAGCGGAGGTCCTGGGCTCTCCCCGCTGGACCCTGTGGAAGGGTCTTGGAGCCCTCTCTCCGAAGACCTTCCCTCCTCCCCTTCTTTCCTGGTGTCACGCTTATTTCCTTCCCCAATGGAAGTATTCTCCCTCTCCCTGCTGGTCCCTTCTCCTGCATCATCGGAGAGCCCTACCTCCGCTCTGAGCTCCAATGTCAGTTCCCTGACAATGGGGGATTTCAATGGAGTGGTTCTACCGAACTTAGATAGATCAACAAAAAAGCAAGAAATGAAGGAAGGTAAATTACCTAGAACCTTCTTTGATTTGGTGGATAATATGGGATTAATTGATGCCTGGAGATTTAAAAACCCTACTATAAAACAGTTTACCTTCTTCTCAAACCCAAACCAGAGTTGGGGGAGAACAGATTATATCTGGATCTCGAAGGAACTGACACAAAGTTTACTTAAATCAGAAATTCTCCCACAAACCATATCAGACCATAATCCAGTATATATGGAGATAAAGGGAAAGGATTCTAGAACATTCAGATGGAGAATGAATGAAAATTTATTTAATGACCAAAAGATAATAAACAAGGCGAAAGAGACAATCAAATAATGTTTCAATTGGAATCTAAACAAAGGAACATCTATAGAAACGGTATGGGATGCAGGAAAGGCCGTTATCAGAGGCTTCCTAATCCAGAAAAATATCCACCTAAAAAAAGAAAAAGAGAAAAAGAAAGAAGAAATTTTATTACATCTTATGGAGAATGAAAGACAGCTAACTATTAAACCAGGAGATGAAATAATAAAACAAAATATAAAGATGCTACAAGCTCAATTTTCTATGATAGTGAACCAGGAGATTGAATGGAGGATTAAAATGATGAAACAAAAGAACTTTGAATCAGCGAATAAGATAGGGAAATACTTAGCGTGGCAATTAAGAGAAAGGAAAAAACAAAATATGATATGTAAGATAAAGGATGGAGAAAGGACAGTGGAAGATCCAATAGAGATAAAAAAGATATTTCAGAAATACTATAAGGAATTATATAAAAGAGAAAATGAAATAGATAATGAAATAGAAGGTTATTTGGAAAAACATCATTTGCCACAAATGACGACTGAAGAAAGAGAACAATTAAATCAGATCATTACAGAAGAAGAGATCAGGAAAGCAATAAAGAAAATGAAAATAGGAAAAGCACCAGGGCCAGATGGCATATCGGCCAAGTATTACAAAATATTAAGTGACCAACTATCACCAATACTATGTGAAGTTATGAATAACATCTTAAAAGAAGGGAAAATTCCAAATACTTGGAAAGAAGCCTACATTACCTTAATCCCTAAAAAAGATGCGGATGGCCTCGAGGTGAAAAACTACAGGCCGATTTCATTATTAAATAACGATTATAAACTATTTGCCGATGTGCTGGCGGAAAGACTAAAAAAAGTGTTAAATAAAAGAATCCATAAAGACTAAGCGGGTTTCCTACCGGGGAGACAACTAAAAGACAACATAAGAACCATGATAGATATTATTGAATACTTGGAAAGTAGAATAGATAAGCAGGCAGCGCTGATATTTATAGATGCTGAAAAGGCATTCGATAATATCTCTTGGCGCTTTATGAAGGAAAATTTGAAAATGATGGGGATTGGAGAAGGATTTAGAAAAGGTATTGAAGCTATTTATCAAGAGCAAAAAGCCAAACTTATAATAAACAATAATATATCAGAATCTTTTGATATTGCTAAAGGGACGAGGCAAGGATGTCCTCTGTCTCCCCTGCTATTTATAACAGTGCTGGAAGTATTTAATAAGAAGTTAAGGGAAACAACGGAGGTCAAAGGAGTGAAGGTAGGAAGTAAAGAATATAAAATGAAAGCTTTCGCGGATGACATAGTATTAACATTGGAAGACCCAAAGAATAGTCTGCAAGAAGCATTACAGAAATTAGAAGAGTTCGGCAAAGTGGCAGGTCTTAAACTCAACAAGAACAAGACTAAAATGTTGACAAAAAATATAAGCAAAGAAGATATAGTAGAATTAGAACAAAAAACCGGAATTATGGCAGCAAAGAAGGTGAAATATCTTGGAGTGTGGATTACAGCTAAAAACATAAACTTATATAAAGATAACTATGAAGCTACTTGGAAGAGTATTAAGAAAGATCTAGAAATCTGGGAGAGACTGAAACTTTCTTTTTTGGGGAGGATATCAGTTATCAAAATGAATGTCTTGCCCAGAATGCTATTTTTGTTTCAAACTATTCCAGTAATTAAGGGGCTGAAACAGTGCAAAGAGTGGCAAAGGGCTTTGGCGAGATATATTTGGCAGGGTAGAAGACCACAAATAAAAATGAAAATATTGGTAGATAAAAAAGAGAGAGGAGGTTTCTCATTACCAGATTTGAGTTTATACTATGAAGCGGCGTGTTTAATGTGGGTGAAAGACTGGATAAAACTGGAAAATACTGATATTTTGGATTTAGAGGGCTTCGATAACAGGTACGGGTGGCACTCGTACCTGTGGTACGAGAAGGTGAAAGTTCATAGAGGCTTTCTAAATCATATAATTAGAGGACCAATATTTCAAGTTTGGGAAAGAAATAAAGATTTGCTGGAAAAGAAAACACGCTGGTGGATTTCACCAATAGAAGTGCTGACTGTCAAAAAAACTAATATGGAGGGGGGGAAAGCCACTTATGAAGAACTTACCAGGAAAACCGATCAACTTAAACCCTATGAAGATGTAAAGAACTTATTTACAGGGTGGTTGCAATACCACCAGGTAAACAACTTGCTAAAAGAAGACAAAAAGAAATTAGGATTTGAAGATAAAAAATCTAAATTTAATGTGTGTAAAGGGAATTGGGGTTGCTCGTGCGTAAGGGGGCTGCTGCTCTAGGCAACGTTGTCTGGCTAAACCTTTCCCTGGCTGGACAGCCCTTTCTCCGTGGCTGTGTCAGTCACTGGCAGAATCCGTCAGTGGGTGTTTCCTGAACTTCTTCCAACATAAAAGCTGCTTGACGCCAAGTCTCCGCCTAGCCTCCCTGCGTGGAAGTCTTCTGCGCAGAGTGGGCGTGGCCAGCGGAGGTCCTGGGCTCTCCCCGCTGGCCTCTGTGGAAGAGTCTTGGAGCCATGTCTCCGAAGTCCTTCCCTGCTCCCCTTTCTTCCTGGTGTCACGCCGATTTCCTTCCCTAAAGGAAGTGTTCTCTCTCTCCCTGCTGGTCCCTTCTCCTGCATCGTTGGGGAGCCTTACCTCCACTCTTGGCTCCGATGGCAGTTCCCTGACAATGTGGAAGCTATAGAAGGTAAAAATAAAACTTTGTCTAGGGTGTATGATCTCTTATTGGATTGGTACACAAAAGACGAAGAGGTGAAGGAGGCTATGACCAAATGGGCCATGGATATTGGTCACAATATTGATTTTGTAATGTGGCATGAATTGTGGAATGTTAATATGAAGTTCACGGCGTGTAAGGCATTGAGGGAGAACCTTTGGAAAATGATTTATAGGTGGTATCTCACGCCAGTGAAGTTAGCTAAGATTTAGAGATTGAAGAATAAGAAATGCTGGAAATGCGGAGAGGTAGAAAGTGACTTCTACCATATGTGGTGGACATGCAGTAAGGTGAAAGGCTTTTGGGAACTGATTTACAATGAGCTTAAAAAAAAATTGAAATATACTTTTCCAAAAAAGCCTGAAGCCTTCCTGCTAGGAATAACTGGCAAAGAAATTAAAAAAAGAAGATAAAAATCTATTTTTATATGCCACAACGGCCGCAAGAACCATGTTAGCACAAAACTGGAAAATGGAGGTAATACCTACTATAAGTGACTGGCAAGTCAAGATGATAAACTATGCTGAGCTAGCTAAAATAACAGGAAGATTAAGGGATCAGGACGGAGACTTCCGGTTAGCGCCAGCGCTTAATGGCGGATCTCACCCGGAGCTCCGGGAGAGATCTGCTTCGTGGGTTCGGGTCCTGTCAGCTACGGCGGAGCGGGGACCCTCAAAAATCACAGGCGCGTTGCCTGTGAACCGGAGACTCGGCGGGCACCTTTGCGCCCCCCCGACGCTGTGAAATAGCCTTTTTAAAGGCTGTGGATCAGCGGAGGGGTTTTGGAGCGGTGCTGAGAGTCGTCTTCACCCAGCCTGCGAAGCGAAGCCGCGTCGCCATTAGCGGAGAGCGCTGATTTCTTCCGGTGAAATTGGATTAAAAGAACAACTACCCGTGAGTAGGATTGACCGCTAAAATATAATTGGACACTAAAAGTAAAGAAATTGGGCACCGAGACGGACAAGCACTAAAAAGGAAGTCTGCTTTCCGTTCTGTAGCAAGATCAAAGCGAAAGGCACTCTAGCTGTAACTGCTTGAGAGGAAATTTGTGGGAATTAAGAAATCCACCACCAAAGCAAAGAACTCCCTCCCCGAAGGCAGGAGGGGGGGGAAGAAGATTTTAAAGTGTTTTCCTGCCAATTTAAAAGAACTGAGTTAAGTACCGCTGCTCTTATACCTGGGATCGGACTGCCGGAGAAAAGGAACCGGCTAAGGACTGTTGCTATAAGAAGGTTAAAAAGTATCTTTAATTGACTTTGGCTACTCCCAACTTGAAACATTTATTTTGTTGCATTGTAAAGTTACTTACAGGACATTATTGATTGGGATCCCCTAGAAAGAGAAAAGAATAATTGGAAGGGACTAGGAAAACTTTTGTTTATTTTTTGAAGAGTGTGGGACTATTTTGAGAAGTAAAGAATTGACTCTACGCCCTCTAGAGGACTTACAAATTGTTTCAGCAACAAGTGGAGTTTAAAATCTGAGAACTTTTGTCTGATAGTTCAAGAGTGTGGGAATGACCTTGACTAAAAGACTTTGTTATGGCAGATGGTAAAGAGAAAGGGGATTCACAAGAAACAACCTTGAGATCTGGCAGACAATACAAAATTGATCCTTCCATGCAAAGAAGGGCTTCTGTAACAGGAGCCTCTGGAACTACAGTTGTCGCAAAGGCAAAAGTGAAAACAATGTCTACAGAAGAATCATTTGCTAAGGTACTGGAGAAGACAAATGACTCTTTGGAGGAACTAAAAAAGCAAGGTGCAGAAACTAAAGTACAAGTTGCTGAAACTAAAGTACAAGTTGCTGAAACAAATAAAAAAATTGAAGAAATCTCTGGGAAAATTGACTTAAATACAAAAAGTATAACTGACCTTGGGAACAAAGTGAACTCAAATGCAGAAGCAATTGGGAAATTATTGGAAGATTCATCTACAACACGAAAGATAGCCGAGGAAGCTAAGGAAATTGCAACTGCTGCGGAGGAAAAATTTCCACCAGTTTACAAGAAACTAGATGAGTATGAGCTGGCACTCTCTATGCAGGAGATGCAACGTAAGGAGAGGAATCTAAGGATTAGACTTGTGCCGGAAAAGGAAGGAGACAACCTGGTGGACTATTTGACAAAAGAATTTTCTGATTTTTGGAAGCAGGAGTTGGAGAAAGAAGATTTTAAGATAGAAAGTGCATTTATATTGGGAACAAGGCAGAGGAGGAATCGACCCAGAGATTGTCTTATAACTCTAAGATCAAAGGAGGAGCGAGATAAAATATTGAACCTGCATTACCAAACAACCCTTCGAATTGAAGACTTTCATATTGAGATCTTCAAAGACATTCCTAAGAGTATTTTGGACGCAAGAGGACACTATAAGGACCTGGTGATATTGCTGAAAAGGAACTACATACCATTCAGGTGGGAGTTTCCCCAAGGCTTGTCTTTTAAATACAAGGGGAAGAAGAGAAGAATAAAGACTGTGAGTGATAAAGAAAAGTTCCTGGGAGAACACGAAGAAGACCTACAGAAAGAGACATTTCCAGGACAAGGGCATCCGTCACTGGACACGGACATGGTACCACCGACAGACGAGGAACAAAAACAGGGAGCTGTAGGAGGAAGGAGTAAATAATCCCATCATGGCTCTGCAACTTCTAACCTGGAATTGTAACGGTTTGAACATTCCCAGAAAGAGAAAAAATATATTTCACGCTTTAAAGAAAGACCAATTGGACTTGATTTGTCTACAAGAGACTCATGTGACAAGAGCACATAGAAAATTATTAATAAACAAAAGATTGGGACAGGAATTTATATCTTCAGACAGAGTAAAAAAGAGAGGAGTGGTGATCTATGCAAAAGAAAAGTTGCAACCGAAACAAATTTTTAAAGATGATCAAGGAAGATATTTGGCAATTGAAATCCAATCCCAAGGAGAGAAGTATCTGATAGTGGGAATCTATGCACCAAATGAAGGGAAAGCTGAATTTTTTAAGAAGTTGCATGAAATTTTGATGGACCATATGGATTACAACTTAATTTTGATGGGAGATATGAATGGAGTAGTTTCAACAAATATGGACAAAGCACAAAGACAGGTAATAACAAAAGATGGAAGACTACCAAAGACTTTTTTCGAAATGACTGACAATATGGACTTGATTGACATTTGGAGAACAAAACACCCATTAGAAAGAGAGGGAACCTTCTTTTCTGAAGCCAAAATGACATGGACAAGGATTGACCAAATTTGGGTGACTAGCAGTATGGCGCCGAACATAAAGAAAGTAGAAATCTGCCCAAAAACTTTCTCCGACCACAATGCAGTAAAGATGGTGATGAGGCAAACAACAACTGGTTCCTTCAGATGGAGAATGAATGACACCTTATTCAGAGATGAGGAGATTTGCAAGAAGGCCCAAAAAACTTTGAAAGACTACTTTGAAATCAACTTAAGGTCTAAAGTAGAAAAAAGAATAGTATGGGACGCAAGCAAAGCCGTGATGAGAGGGTTTTTGATTCAGCAAAATACATTAAAGAAAAGAAAGCAAAATGAGAGGAAGGAGAGAATTTTGGAAAAGATAAAAGAAGGGGAAAAACAATTAAGATCGAAGCCAAAATCCCAAGAGATTTTAAGAGAAATTAAATTTCATCAAACACAATATATGGAACTGATGAATCAAGAATTAGAGTGGAAAATTAAACAAATGAGACAAAAGACTTTTGAATCTGCTGATAAATGTGGTAAGTTATTGGCTTGGCAAATAAAGAAGAGACAAAAACTCAACACGGTAACAAATATAGAGGTGGAAGGAAAGAATATAAGCAACCCAGCGGAAATTAGGAACTGTTTTCAGAACTACTTTAGACAACTCTACACACAAGGGCCGCAGAAAGAAATGGATATACAACAATTCCTCGAGAAAAATGGGCTGAAAAAGGTTTCGCAGGAAAGTAAAACAATTTTGAACCAGGAGATATCAGCACAAGAAATAGAAGATGCCATTCAAGGCATGACGCTGGGCAAATCCCCCGGGCCGGATGGACTGACTTCTAAATATTATAAAGTTTTGAAGGAAGGACTGATACAACTTTTGAAGGAAGTCTGTAATGAGATTATGGAGGGGAGAAGGGCACCTGATACGTGGAGTGAGGCCTATATCACACTTATACCAAAGACAGAGACTGAAAAGACTCAACTTAAAAACTACCGACCCATCTCGTTATTGAATGTGGACTATAAAATCTTTGCTGATATTTTAGCAAAGAGACTGAAAAGAGTTTTGATGGAGGAGATTCATGGGGACCAAGCGGGCTTTCTCCCGAAAAGGCATTTGTCGGACAATGTAAGGAATATAATTGACATTTTGGAAAAGTTGGAAGTGAATATAAACACTAAGGCGGTTTTGATTTTTGTGGACGCCGAGAAAGCCTTTGATAACATTTCTTGGAGTTTTATGTTGAAGAACCTCCGGGGGATGGGGGTAGGCCAAGGGTTTGAGAATGGTATAGGTGCAATATACTCTGAACAGAAAGCAAAATTAATTGTAAATAATGTGGTTACAGAAGAGTTCAAGATTGAAAAAGGGACACGTCAGGGGTGCCCTATCTCCCCACTACTTTTTATATCGGTCCTGGAGGTTTTGCTTAATATGATTAGGAGGGACCAGTTGGTTAAAGGGTTTCAGGTCGGAGCTAAACAATATAAATTGAGAGCATTTGCAGATGATTTAGTACTTACATTGCAAGAGCCAGAAGCTAGCACGAAAAGAGTTTTGGAAATAATCCAAGAGTTTGGTCAAATGGCAGGATTTAAATTGAATAAGTCAAAGACAAAGGTTTTGGAGAAAAACTTGACACAGGTAGAAAAAGAAAGGTTTCAGAACGAGACAGGGTTGACTGTGGTTAAAAAAGTGAAATATTTGGGTATAAATATGACAGCTAAAAATGTGAATCTGTTTAAAGATAATTATGAAAAAACTTGGAGAGAAGTGAAAAAAGATTTGGAGATTTGGTCCAATTTAAAGCTTTCCTTGTTAGGCCGAATTGCAGTTATAAAAATGAATGTATTGCCAAGAATGTTGTTTTTGTTCCAAGCATTGCAAATAATGGATAAAATGGATTGTTTCAAGAAGTGGCAAAAAGACATATCTAAATTTGTCTGGCAGGGCAAAAAGCCCAGAATTAAATTTAAGATATTAACGGATTCAAAGGAAAGAGGGGGGTTTGCCCTGCCAGACTTTAAATTGTACTATGAAGCGGCAGCTTTCTGCTGGCTGAAAGAATGGCTGCTTCTTGAAAACACAGACATTTTGGATTTGGAAGGTTTTAACAATATTTTTGGGTGGCATGCATATTTGTGGTATGACAAGGTTAAAGCACACAAAAGTTTTAAAAATCATATTGTCAGAAAAGCACTATTAAATGTCTGGGTTAGATATAAAGACTTGCTGGAAAATAAAACTCCAAGGTGGCTGTCGCCAATGGAAGCTAAGGCAGTTAAAAAGTTAAATATGGAGTCCAAGTGGCCAAGATACTGGGAAATTTTGGAAAAGGAAGGGGACAAACTGAGATTGCAGAGCTTTGAGAAATTAAAAGGGAAGGTGAGAGATTGGTTGCACTATCATCAAATAAATGAAGCGTTTAAACTGGACAGTAAAATTGGCTTCCAGGTGGAAAAATCAAAATTGGAGACAGAACTGTTAGAACCCAGTACTAAGAATTTGTCAAAGATGTACAATTTGCTGCTGAAATGGAATACACAAGATGAAACGGTTAAATCAGCCATGATTAAATGGGCTCAGGACATTGGTCATAATATTTTGTTTGCTGATTGGGAAAAGTTGTGGACCACCGGGATGAAATTTACGGCATGTAATGCCTTAAGAGAAAATATTATGAAAATGATATATAGGTGGTACATAACCCCAGTCAAGCTTGCAAAGATTTACCATTTGCCTGACAATAAATGTTGGAAATGTAAAGAAACTGAAGGTACATTTTTTCATCTTTGGTGGACTTGCCCGAAGATTAAGGCATTCTGGGAAATGATCTATAATGAACTTAAAAAGGTATTTAAATATACTTTCTCCAAGAAACCAGAGGCCTTTCTCTTGGGTATTGTCGGCCAAGGGGTGTTAAAGACGGATATAACTTTCTTTGTGTATGCTACAACAGCAGCTAGAATACTCATTGCGAAGTACTGGAAGACGCAAGAGCTACCCACACTGGAAGAATGGCAGATGAAGGTGATAGACTACATGGGCTTGGCAGAAATGACGAGCAGAATCCGAAACCAGGGAAGAGAAGCAGCGCAAGAAGAATGGAAAAAATTCAAGGACTATTTAAAGAAATATTATAAAGTTAATGAAAGTTAGAATGATGTTGGACTGGAAAGTAAATGGTTACTATTAGCAATGGTTAAGACAAGGAGAATAAGGAAGATTAGTTTAAATCTAAATTAAAATAAGGGAAGATTTGCTGAGTAATCGATAAGAATTTGGAATACAGAAAAGGGAGGCATGAGGAAGTC
The DNA here is from genome assembly GCF_964270895.1 of Podarcis filfolensis. NCBI lineage: Eukaryota > Metazoa > Chordata > Lepidosauria > Squamata > Lacertidae > Podarcis > Podarcis filfolensis. The sequence goes on from NC_139619.1 coordinate 11,699,715, forward strand.
GGGGAAGAAAGGTACAAGAAATTAGGATATGAAATGGTACATGTTTTTTGTTTTGTTTTTGTCTTTGTATGTTTATGTATGTTATGTTTATATGGAAAAAATTCTCGAATAAAAATATTTTTTAAAAAAAAAGGGATCAGGACGAACAGAAATTTCATGACAATTGGAACAAATATTTGAGGTATATAAGAACTAATTGTAGAACTTTGACGACACTGGCGGGACTGGAATAACTCTGACAGTGAACGACTAATAAGTAAAGGAGATAAAATACGTGATTCCAGAATTTATCTGATACTTACCAAAGGAGTGGAGGGAAGTCTAAGGCTCGGTGGAGCTTAAAACAACTATTTAATATATGTATGATTCATGGACTGGATATGACACATGTAATTTATGTATTATACTTTGTACTTGTTTATATGTATATATAATGATAAACCAATAAAAACTCATTTGAAAAAAAAAAGAGAGAAAACTCAAGAAAATACAAACTTCGGGGTTTGTAGATGGTTGTAAAGGTTGCTGAAAGGTTTCTAGTTCACTAGTTGGAAACAGCTTCCAGGCTAGGCAGGACCAAGGTTGCTTTGTAACTGTTCCTGTCTGCCTGCTTGCCATTGTGCATATTTGTAAACCATTTTTGCCAAAATATATACATCTGCAATAGTAGTTTCTGGAAGCAGACCCTGCAAGAGTGCACACTCCATGAAGTCTATATGAAGAGTGTTACGGAATGGAGGGGGAAGCCTTACTCTCGAGTAAGAGACGTAGAGCCCGAGGCGATGACCTCAAGGGAACCCTGCCACACTAGGGCTCCCCTCGCCCCGTCACAACGTTGCAGCAAGCACCGCACAAAAGTCCAAAACCCCTTGAAGAAAGCGCCATTTCTGACCCCGTATCCCGATGCTATACACGATCGATGTATTTGATGAATGAACAATGTATTTGCATGAGGATGCGCTCTAGCCAATCAGATGGCGTTGAATGTAGCCCTTCAGCCAATCGCAGCAATGCCATGGCTCTGCAGAGGCAGCTCAGCTCCAGCTGTTTTGCACGCTCCACTGAGCGCTGACAAGGTGATGACAGCTCCCGCTGCGAGAACAACGGACTGAGTCAATCGAAACCTCGTTACCCTTGTTAATCCAATCAAAACTAGATGTTGTTTAGTCGTTTAGTCGTGTCCGACTCTGCGTGACCCCCTGGACCAGAGCACGCCAGGCCCTCCTGTCTTCCACTGCCTCCCGCAGTTTGGTCAAACTCATGCTGGTAGCTTCGAGAACCCGGTCCCACCATCTCGTCCTCTGTCGTCCCCTTCTCCTTGTGCCCTCCATCTTTCCCAGCATCAGGGTCTTTTCCAGGGTGTCTTCTCTTCTCATGAGGTGGCCAAAGTATTGGAGTCTCAGCTTCAGGATCTGTCCTTCCAGTGAGCACTCAGGGCTGATTTCCTTCAGAATGGATAGGTTTGATCTTCTTGCAGTCCATGGGACTCTCAAGAGTCTCCTCCAGCACCAGAATTCAAAAGCATCGATTCTTCGGCGATCAGCCTTCTTTATGGTCCAGCTAGATACAATGTAGCAATGTCAGGCCAGGCCACTTCCAAAAAGAACCGTCTGTATTAAAAAAGCCTAAAAACACTTGGAAATTCATAGAAAACCACTGGTTTCACCGATTCTCTTCATTCCACCACCAGTCTGCTTCGTTGGCCAAGGACTTGGGAACCCCTCAGTCCCTGCCAGAATTCCCCAAGGGGGAGGTCACCTACTCACACGAAGGTACTTTACCCGTAGGTGACAATCGCTGGGCAACAGCTCTCCTCCGGACTTACCCAGGCGGCAGACTATGCAAACCAAAGTTCTATTGTGCTCTTACAGTAGGTGCTTAGAATGTACTTGGGTGTCGAGACCCCGCAGCCCCCTCCCCTCGTTGGAAATAACTCACACAAGGACACGGATATTAGGTTTATGTTACTGGGCAAATTTTGGCCACAACTTTATTGAAATTAAAGAATGTGAGCGGTATTGGCTTAGGCATTGATTGGACCTGACTATATCTGACTCCTGCCCATTGTCCAGGAAGTCCCAGTAAGGGTAAGCCACCGGTAGGGGGAGCCCTGTCGATGCGAACCAACTCAAGCTCCCCCTGGTGTTCCCGTCGGGGTCATGTCAAGGCCTTAGCCCCCCAGCCGGGCTTCAGACTAGATCAACACCCCCGGATTCCGTTCTCGGGGTTCAATTCCTCTTTGAACCTGTTGCACAATCAACTTTGGTCTCCGCTATTTGCTCCGCTTGGTGGCTGGCCTCCTTCTTTGTTCCGCAGGGACCCACGGGCTCTGAGCAGCCTCCCACCTGGATTTTTCCGTAACAACAGAAACTCGACTAACCCTCTTGAGAGAAGAAAGGTGCCTTTTGCTCCCACTGCAATGTTGTAATCTAAATAAGCACATCTTCCTACAAGTGAATAGTAGCCACCTACCTGGGGGGAAATAAAGTGGTATGCTGAGAGACATGGTTACGGTGGAGAGCAAATCTGTGTTCAACAATCCGAACGTCCCGAGAGAAACCAGATGGCAGCTTTTTTTTACTGTGTCCACAGAACTCAATGAAAGCCAACCAATGGTTTGGGTCAGGTGAAGTAGAAGCATGTTGAAATCTGCAGATGGCACAAAGTTCAGCGGCAGTAAATCAGAAAGAGGGGCAGTCCTTAAACAGCTGAAGAGAAGGGGATAAACCTCAACTGAGCATCCAACTATTAACATCCTGACGGTAAGGACCTTACCCAACCCTAGTCACATGTAAACACCATTTTAAAGTATGGCTTGATGAGCTAAAAGATGAAGAGGAGTACCCATTCAGAAGCACATCATATTGGAAACAATGCAGTTCAGTACTAACACTCAGATATGCACCAGCTTTATTCCCAGTTCGTGATCTAGCAAGAGACAAACGTACTGGAGCTTCTTTGCTGCATTGGGGCATAAGCACTGAGCCCTATCTTTGTTCTTACCTTTATTCAAACGGGTCAAGGCTTCTTCAATGGAAAGTCGGTCATCTTCTGTCTCTTCTGGCTTGTTTACTACCAGTAGCAGGCAAAGCTTGTTCTGGCAACTTAGAATTCTTGTGTCTCTTCATTTTTTTCTTATTCCAGGAAAGAAACACAAGACAAGGTCAGCTTTTTCTTTCTTTTCTTTTGCTAGTATTTTCCTGTCCTCCGATAATCAAGTTTGGGACAGAAAAGGAATGGAGAGCTTTGTTGTTGTTGTTTAGTCATGTCCGACTCTGTGTGACCCCCTGGACCAGAGCACGCCAGGCACTCCTGTCTTCCACTAACAGGTAACCTACCAGACAGGAGGTAAACAACGCACTCAGATGTCTGTTGTAGATCGCCCTTTCTGTGATGTAGGTACGATGTATCTGGGGGGTGGTCTTGAGCTACACCCCTTTCTGTGATGTAGGTACGATGTATCTGGGGGGTGGTCTTGTGCTACACCCCTTTCTGTGATGTAGGTACGATGTATCTGGGGGGTGGTCTTGAGCTACACCCCTTCTGTGATGTAGGTATGATGTGTCTAGGGGTGGCCTTGGACTCCAGGGCGGGCAATTTAAGATGTCTCTATAAGGGCAGGCACATCTTTGTTGTGGGTCCTCCTCCTCCTCCTGCCTGTGGGGGGAGCACCCTGTTGCAACAGTTCAATAAAGATCACGCTTACTAGCTGCTTTGCTTCTCAATCTTCTCTGCTTGGCCTCTGTTATTTTCTCCGACCGATGGAGAACCTACAAAGGACTCTAGAAGGGCTCTTGTGTTCCCCATAAGGGAATAAGGGCAGATTTTTGCTTATTACAATATGCAGGAGTGGGCTGCAGAAGACGGAGTTTGGCCTCATTAGGTCCCCCTACCATGAGTAGGATTGTTAATTTTTCTTGATTTGACTGCTGTGGTGGTTTTTGGTTTTTTGTTTTGGTAAACCACTTTGCAGGCTTTTTAAAATAAATTTTATTAAATAAAGAAGCAATAGTAAAGGGAAAGGGACCCATGACCATTTGGTCCAGTCGTGACCGACTCTGGGGTTGCGGCGCTCGTCTCGCTTTACTGGCCGAGGTAGCCGGTGTACAGCTTCCAGGTTATGTTGCTAGCATGACTAAGCCACTTCTGGAGAACCAGAAGAGCAGCGCACGAAAATGCCATTTACCTTCCCACTGGAGCGGTACCTATTTATCTACTTGCACTTTGACGTGCTTTCGAACAAAGAAGCAATACATAGAACTAATAATAGAAAAATATACGAAAATATATACTCCCCCCCCCCCATTTTCTATATTTTCCCTTCTCCTCCTCCTGCTGCTGCTCCTCCTCCTCCTCGTGTTCCTCACCTGAAGGAAAAGCCAAAGAACCACCATTAAAATTGGTGCCTGGTATGTGCAACCGTATGCTGTATTTTTATTCTTTTTGGCAAGAAAATGGGCACACAAGGAGGCAGCAAACCTTTTTTTAAATTTTTTTTATTTTATTTTCAATGCAGAATCATAACAAAAATTACAAACATTGAATCCAAAATAATACTATACAAACAAAAATCCCCGGAACATATAGGAAAAAAAACAGAAAACGAACGAAAAAAAAAAGCAAAGGAAACAAGACTAAACTAAACAAAAACGAAAAAGCACACATCTACAGAAAAAAAAAACCATATCATTACGTACATAAACACAAATTGACTTCCTTTCTTTGTTCTAAGACCTCAAAAAATTTACTCTTACTGTGTTGTTGTGTCTAATTAGATTACTTCCACCTTGGTACTTTTTTTTTTTTACACCATTTTTCTTTTCCTTTAACCCTGTAAAGCATCATTCATTACATACCAATATACTAACTCCAGAACAATGTTTTTTCATATACTCTTTAGCACAACCCCATTCTTTTAATAATTTCTGGTCCGATTGTCCCCTTATGTAAGCTGTGAGTCTTGCCAGATTTATGTATTCACAAAATTTAATTTGCCAATCTTTCACTGATGGAATTTTTCTGCCTTTCCAGTTTTTAGCTATAAGCATTCTGGCAGCTGTTGTTGCATAAAGGAATACTTTCCTTTGATTTTCGGGGATATCATTTGTAATTAAACCTAAAAGGAATGCCTCCGGTTTTTTTCTGAAAGATATTTTAAACATCTTTTTGAGTTCTTCATAGATTTCATTCCAGAATTGTTTAATAGGTCGGCATTCCCACCACATGTGAAACATTGTTCCTATTTCTTTTTTACATCTCCAACAGGTATTCGATTTTAATTTGTAAATTTTAGCCATTTTTACCGGAGTTAAGTACCATTGGTACACCATTTTCATAAAATTTTCTCTTATTGTATAACATGCCGTGAATTTAATATCATATTTCCATAATTTCTCCCATTGGTCCAGCCGAATTACATATCCTATATCACATGCCCATTTAATCATAACTTCTTTTATTTCTTCATCCTTTAATTCCCATTCTAATAATAAATTATACATTTTTGATATATATTTTTTTGAGTTTTGTAATAATACTTTTTGTAATTTTGATTCTTCTTTTTCAAATCCTATTACTTTATCCTGGTTGAATATTTGTGCAATTTGGTGGTATTGTAACCATGTGGTACAGTATTGGGTCACCTCATCGTATGGTCTTAGTTTTAATTGGCCCTGTTCTTCCTTTAGGAGCTGCTGGTATGTTGCCATTCTTCCTATAGTATTTATCTTTTTAACCGATATTACTTCTAGCGGTGAGACCCACCATGGGGTTTTTGGTTCTAACAACCTTCTATGTCTCACCCAGACCTTGTATAATGCATTTCTAATTACGTGGCTTAGAAATTCTTTATGGACTGCCACTTTGTTATAAATTAGATAGGCATGCCAGCCATATCTGTTGTTCCATCCCTCCAAATCCAAAATGTCACTGTTATCCAATTTGATCCAATCCTTGATCCAAGTAAATCATGCTGCTTCGTAATATAGTCTCAGGTCTGGGAGTCCAAAACCTCCCCGCTCTTTTATGTCGGTTAATAATTTATGTTTGATCCGTGGCTTTTTGCCTTGCCATATCAACTTTGTTAGGTCCGTTTTCCATTTTTTAAAACAATCATCTTTACCTATTATGGGAATCATTTGAAAAAGGAACAGAAGTTTTGGTAAGATATTCATTTTAATAGCCGAAATTCTACCCCAGAGTGTTAATTTCAATCTTGTCCAAGTTTCCATTTCTCTTTTTGTTTCTTCCCAATTTTTTTTATAATTATCTTCAAACAAATTTATATTTTTCATTGTTATTTGTATACCTAAATATTTCACTTTTTTTACAATTTGTAATCCGAATTTTTCTACCAGTTCCTTTTTCTCTTGATCTCCCATGTTTTTTACCATTAGTTTCGTTTTTTCTTTATTCAAAGCAAAACCTGATACCCTTCCAAAGTTTTCCATTTTTTCCTAGAGCCTTTGCTATGCTTTCCTTTGGATTTTCCACCATTAAAACTAAATCATCTGCAAATGCCCTTATTTTGTATATTTTCTCTCCTAGGGATATTCCATTTATTTCTTGATCCAATCTGATTTCTTGATTTAATATTTCCAAAACCAAAATGAATAATAAAGGTGAAAGTGGGCACCCTTGTCTGGTGCCCTTCTGTATTTTAAAATAATCAGTCGTGTCATTATTTATTATTATATTTGCTTCTTGTTGTTCGTAAATTGCTTTTAACCCTCTTGTAATTTGGTCGCCCATGTCCATCTGGTCTAATAATATTTTTAGAAATTTCCATGATACTTTGTCAAACGCCTTTTCCGCGTCCACAAAAACAAAGGCTACCTTCTTACTTGGTTTCATGTCTAAATACTCGATCATATCAATCACAGTTCTTATATTGTCACTCATTTTCCTGCCCGGCAAGAACCCTGCCTGCTCTTTATTTATACAATCCTGCAAAACTGTCTTTAATCTTGTTGCCAATATTTGTGCATATATCTTGTAATCATTATTTAGTAATGATATTGGTCTATAATTGGTTATAAACTCTTTATTTCGTCCTTGTTTTGGGATTACTACAATGTGCGCCTGTTTCCAGGTGTTGGGAATCTTCCCGTCTTCTAATATTCTATTTAAGAGTGTCTTCATAGGTGATAATAGTGGTTCCTCTAATTTTTTGTAATTTATTGCGGTAAGGCCATCTGGGCCTGGGGATTTTCCCAGTTTCATCTTAATTATCGCTTGATGAAGCTCTGTTGTGGTTATTGGGGAGTTTAGCTCTTGAATCTTTTCTTTCTTAATTTTAGGTATATCCTTTCCACGTAAATACTCTTTTATTTCAACCTCTGTCTCATTTCCTGCTTTATATAGCTTATTATAATATTTTGTAAAACACTTTTTAATTTCCTCAGGGTTATCTAAAGTTCTCCCCTCTTCCACTATTTTATCAATCAGTTTTTCCTTTTGTCTCTTTTTCAGTTGCCAGGCTAGCATCTTTCCTGGTTTATTTGCAAATTCGAACGACCTTTGTTTCATCCATTTAATATTGTCCTCAATTTCACTATTTAATATTGCTGAAGCCTGGATTTGTAATATTTTTAGTTTTTGGTTTATTAATTCATTTTTTGGTTGTTTTGCTAATAATTTTTCATTTATTCCTATTTCTTTCCTTATTTGTTCTAGTTTTTGCTCTCTGTTTCTTTTCCTTATTGCACTTTGTTGTATGTAAAAGCCTCTTATGAAAGCTTTACTTGCATCCCATATTGTCCTGAAGTCTGTATCCTGTTCTTTATTTAATTCAAAAAATTCTTTCAGTAGTTCTTGCGCTTTTTTCACAATCTTTTTGTCATTTAATAATCTTTCATTAAGTCTCCATCTTTTATTAGTTTTCTTGTGTTCCTTTAATTCTAATGTGACTGGGTTGTGATCTGTAATAATTTTGGCCTGTATTTCTGCTTTTTTAATTGTAGTTGTTAAGTTACTTGATACCCATATGCTGTCAATTCTGCCGGCTGATTTTTTAACTTCCGAGAAATGTGTATACTGTCTTTCTCCTGGGTTTTTATATCTCCATGTATCAATCAAATTTAAGTTTTCTACCATCTGAAAGAAAGTGTCTGGGAGTCTGCCTTTTTTTGATTTTCTTTCTCTCTGTGTCCTATCTAATTCTATTGATGTGACACCATTTAGGTCTCCCATCAAAATAATTTCCTCTTCTATAAATTCCAGTAAATTAGCTTCTACTTTTCTGAAAAATTCTGTTTTGTTACCATTCGGGGCATAAACTCCTACTATAATTAAATGTTCTTTACGTTTTGTTATTTTTACCCCTAGTAATCTGCCCTCATCATCCTTAAAGATTTTTTTTGCGTCTAGTTTAGGGTTCACATAGATCACAATTCCCCTTTTCTTTTTTACATCTGAGGATGTAAATTCTTGACCCAATCTCTTGTTTTCTAAAACCCTTCTGTGGTTTCTAGTCACATGGGTCTCCTGCAAGCATATAATGTCCCATTGTTCTTTCCTCAATACATGTTCTATTTTATTTCTCTTCTTTTTATCATTTAGACCGTTAACATTCCAAGATATAATTTTTAGATTCATTAATATTTATTTATTATCTACAATGGTTTCGTTGAGTAAATAAAAAAAAAGAAAAGGAAGAAAAAGAAAAAGAAAACTCAGAAATTTTAGGATTTTGATAATCTGCTTCTTCCAATCTCTCCCCCCTCCCCTTAATACACGCTTGTCTCTCTATGCTTCTTGTGGTGTCTGCGTTGTTTCCTCTCGCTCCAATGTTGGATCTCCAGTTAATTCTTTTTTGTACTTCCTCCAGAATTTTCCCAGCTCGTCGACTGATCTAAGAGTTTTTCTTCTGTCCTTATATGTGAAGGTGATGCCCTCAGGAAATTCCCACCGGAATCTAATCGAATTCTTCTTGAGTGCTTCTGTTACTGTCTTATAATTCTGCCTTTTCTTCAGAATTCTTTTTGGGATTTCCTTAAATATTTTGATAGGCCTATCATCTATTACTAACTTCACTTGTCCTTTTTGATGTAATATTTTGTCCTTTAAAAGTCTTGAGTTGAAAAAAATTAAGCAATCTCCTGGCCCTTTATAAGTGTCCGATCTTTCTGATTTGATCCTGAAAATTTTATCAATATCCAATAGCATCTCTTCTACCTCTACTCCCAACCAGTTTGCAATCTCCTGTGATAATTTCTCTTGAATTTGTTCATCGTGAGTTTGTGGGACGCCTCGGAAGCGGAGGACCATCTCCTTCTGATGCATCTCCATCAATGATATATCATCTAGCAGCTCTTCGTGGGCTCTCTTTAGGTCGTTTATTTCTTCCTTCGCTGAGTCTTGTGATTTTTTAATGTCCTTATTTTCCATTTGCAATTTCTTCGTCATTTCCTCTTGTTTGGTAGATTTACTCTTAAGTTCTTGTATAGATTTATCCAGTTCTTTATTTTTAAGTGAGAGGTCACTTATTTGTGTTGTTAGGTCTATTATTAGCTTTGAGTTTTGTTGGATGTTGCCAGCTAGTATGTCCAGCTTGTCATTCAGGCTCTTTTCCATCCCCATTATAAGGTCTTTTATGTCAGCATTGGGGTCTGTTTCAGCTGTTGATTGTCTTCTCACTTGTAGTCCTGACCCAGATGTCAGTATAGTTTGGTATTTTTTAGAACCCATATTTGTCTTCTTCCTTTTGGTTCTGATCTAGATGTCTTTATTTCAAACCAAGAATGTATATATTCCTAAACTTTGAAAATGCTCTGTTTATATTCTATGATTTGGTCCTTTTACCTGTTGGGATTGAAAGTCAGTTAAGATTCCGGTGGTATTATCCTATGTTGTTATCAGTTCATCTCAAATATTTAATTTTTTTATTATTAAAAAAAAAACTAAAAAAAATATTTTTAATTACTTTGGCAATTTTTAATTACTTTGGCAATTATCAGAGAAAAATTCCTTCGCAGTACTTAACATCCGTCTTAAGAACTTATTTCCTAGAAGCTGAACTTGGTGTTTCAAATGTCCTTTCGTGTATAGCTAATTTTCTTTATGGTTGTACTTCAAGCCTGTGTCTTAGCAGCGTTTTTAAGATTATGGGAGTAATTTTATTTTCCGCCACTAGGTGGCGAGATTTTCCAATTTACTTGTGAGGTGGTCCTTCTTGTTTTGTTTCTCTAGCCTCTCTTTGTTGCAATGACTGTTTCCGCCACTATTCTTCTTCCGGCTTTTTCCCCTTCTGAGGACGATGACTCACTCTTCCCCCCCCCAGCGCCATTTTCGCCAGCTGCTTTCTTCCCTATTTCAGTCTTTTCCTCCTTCTTTCTCTCCCTTTGTAAGTCTCTTCCTCTTCCCTTTCACTTCTTTATCTTAATCTTTATCTTCCCACCGCTGCCTGGTCTTCAAATCTTTTCTATTCCTTCTCTTTTTCCACTGTCTCCTCCACGTTCCTCCCCCTCCTTTTCCTTTTTCACTCACCCCTTTGTTTTACGCTGATCTCCTTCTTAATGGCCGCTGCTTTGTTGTCACCGCTGCTGCTTGCTATTTCAGCTCCTTGTCTCTCTCAACAGAGCGTCCCCCTGTAGAAGCAGGTACTCAGTATGTCTCAGTTTTTATTTTCTGCCTCTTTACAAGGCTTATTTTCCACAACTTTATAAGTCTCAGAACGCTGAAGCTCCTCTCTCCATTAGCTTTACTGTCTTTTATAATATTACGTTAGTCCGTACTCCTTTTATTTTAATTTAAGCCAGCGTTATTACCTTGTTCCTTCAGGAGTACTCTTGTTTTTACAGTTTTAGTTTGGAGCAGCCTGGTGCTTTCTCATTCAGGTCTCAGGGGCGTCTCATGGTCGGGTGTGCGATCTTTCTGCGCTGAAGTTCTTCCACCTCCCTCCACTTTTGTGCTGGGACGGCAGAAAACCCCTTTATGCGCTGCTTGGATCTGTTTTCTTCAGTCTGGAACCTCCTCTCAGACCTCTTCAGGGTTTGCGTCGCCCTCGCTTCCCCGCTTCCCCGTCTTTTTATCCCGTAACCATGATTGGGAGCACTCTTACTGCAGCAGAGCGCTTTCCCTGACCCGACGCTGAGCGCACCACGCCAGGAAGTCGGAGGCAGCAAACCTTTGTGCCCTTCAGAGGCACATGCGCAGTCTGCTACTGGCCTCTGGTCTCCTGCGCATGGGGTGGGGGTGGGGGGGAAGCCACCCCTTCCAAGCAGCGAAGCGACCCTGGCATGGCTACCAGCTGCCCACAAAGGCGCACTGAACTGGGCTCCAGACTGTGGTGGGACTCCCCTAAGCCCCAGCCAACATGGCCAGGGCTCATCATGGATGATGGGACTTGAAACCCAACATCATTGGGAGGGAGGGCCATGTGAAGACAGGATTCTCAAAAATACCTCTGGCTTGTGGCTCCTGGAGTGTTTCTGGCAACGCCTGGAGTTTCTCTTCAAGCTCCCGGAGCTTCACACGCAATGCTTGAGTTTTCTTAAGTACTGTTTCAGCTCCATGCCACACCTCAGCCAAAAGAGCTGCTTTAACTCAGAAAAAGAAGGGAGCATCTGTGCATGTCATTCCGGTCAAGTTGCACCAAAGTGGGACTTGTTCATCTGAGCTCCACAGGCTGTTTTTTTTTAATTGTTTGACTGGGGTTGTTTGTTGGCTTTTCTTTAATTTGGGGCAAGGCCTTTTTATGTGCCCTTTTAATCGCCAAGAGCCAGCACTGTAAATCAGTTTTAAGGGAGTCTTAGAAGCACAGCTGCCGCCACCCCCCAACACCATCAGTAGTTACACATAAAGGCTTTTAAAACTTATTTAATATCTTTTTAAAAAAGTTAACCTTGTAATTCCTATATTATTTTAAACACTTTGAAATACCGTATTTTTCGCCCCATAGGGCGCACGGGCCCATAAGGCGCACCTAGTTTTTTTGGGGTGAAATAAAGAAAAAAAAATTATTTCCCCCCCAGGCGCGAGGCTGGGGCGGGGGAAGCCCGAGCTTCCCCCGACCCCAGCGCCCGGAACAGGCTGCTCTGCGCAAGCCGGGGGAGGTCTCCCGCGGCTTGCGCAGAGCTACCCGAAGCCCCGGCGTGACTGCTGAGTGCACCGGGGCTTCGTGATAGGAGGCAGCTCTGCGCAAGCCAGGGGAGGGCTCCCGCGGCTTGCGCAGAGCTACCCGAAGCCCCAGAGCGACTGCTGAGCACGCCGGGGCTGCGAGATAAGAGGCAGCTCTGCGCAAGCCGGGGGAGGGCTCCCGCGGCTTGTGCAGAGCTACCCGAAGCCCGGGCGCGACTGCTCAGTGCGCCCTGGCTTCGGGGTGCAGGCAGCTCTGCGCAAGCCGGGGGAGTCCGGCAGGAACTCCCGCAGGCTCCCAAGGCTTGCGAATAGCTTCCTGAAGCCTGGAGAGCGAGAGGGGTCGGTGCGCACCGACTCCTCTCGCTCTCCAGGCTTCAGCGAAAGCCTGCATTCGCCCCATAGGACGCACACACATTTCCCCTTCATTTTTGGAGGAGAAAAAGTGAGTCCTATAGGGCGAAAAATACGGTACTTTCTAAAATTCTGCTTTTTAACATTTATGTAAATGATGTAATAAAGGAACCCAAATGGCCAGATATTTCCCTGTTTCAGTTTTATCCCATAATGTATCCATTTTGCTACATGCCAACGATACGGTGTTGATAGCACAAACGCAAGTGGGTATGAGGCGATTACTAAAGAACTTTGTCGTAACAAAGATTTGAATACAAATTATTCCAAGACAAAAGCCATAGTATTGGGGGCACAGCCCAGGAAGCAGAAATGGCTCCTAAATGGACAAGCCATTGAACAAGCCAGACATTTCAACTACAGTGCTACCTCTGGTTGCGAACGGGATCCGTTCCAGAGCCCCGTTCACATCATGGGCAGAACGCAACCCGCGTCTGCGCGCGTGTGTGGGTCGCGATTTGCCGCTTCTGCGCATGAGCGTGACGTCATTCTGAGCATCTGCACATGCACGAGCAGCGAAACCTGGAAGTAACCCATTCCGTTACTTCCGGGTCGCCGCAGGAGGCAACCTGAAAAGACGTAACCTGAACCGAGCGGAATAAGAGGAATGACTGTATTTGAGGATTTGCTTCTCTGATAGGAGTACTGGGTCTCATCAGATGACAGCCTCGGCCTTGAAGGCATCAAGATCTGCACAAGCAATTCTTAGCTTTACCAGAACTGAAGGCGGCAATGGGATTGCCTCTGCTCCGAGAAGATATACAGTGGTACCTCGGAAGTCAAACGGAATCCATTCCAGAAGTCCGTTTGTCTTCCAAAACATTCGGAAACCAAGGCGCGGCTTCCGATTGGCTGCAGGAGCTTCCTGCACTCAATCCAAAGCCATGGAAGCCCCGTCGGACATTTGGGCTCCAAAGAACATTCACAAACCGGAACACTCACTTCCGGGTTTGTGGCGTTCAGGAGCCAAAGCATTTGAGTCGCAAGGCGTTTGGGATCCAAGGTACGACTGTATTGGTAAGGCGCCCCCACAGGTACTTACTTACTTACTTATTCAAACCTTTATTAGGCATTATACAAATAAAACGATAAAAGAAAAAGTAACATATAAAAGCCTTGAGATATATACAGAAAGGCAGCAGTTGGCTACATACATATATATATATATACATATAAAATCAGTGGTTTTCCTTGTTAACCTGCTCCTTGGAGGACTGCTACCAAAAACTCGGCTACCCCCGCCGTTACCCTTTGGTCAACGTCGGATAGGCAGAATCCCACACATTCACCTTGTTGGGGCTCCAGACCACCCAAAAGAGGGGGCAGCACGCGTTGACGGAGCGTACTGTACAATGGGCACTGAAAGAGAATGTGCTCTACCGTGTCCGGGACATTCATAAAACATCTGCAGAATCTCTTGTTTCTAGGGATGTTTTGATATCTTCCCCTGACAAATGCTGAGGGAAAAACATTCAAACGGGCCAGCATAAAAGCCCTACGTTGGGCTGGAATTATTAATTTGGTGACGTAATTGGCTCTGCTATCTAAGATATTTAAATCATAGAATATGGGCGAGCAAATTTTGTTTACAGCTGCCATAATATTTTGCCTCTCGACATCCTTTAGTCTAGTTAGGATATTATGGAAAATGTATTGCTCATTAGAATTGTACAGGGGCTCCAGCTCGATGCCTAAAGATTCAATCTTTTTTTCGAGGTACTGATACCATCTTGATTTGTAGGAGTCTTTGAGCAAATCAGCGAGCAGACTTGATGGAGGGCAGCGAAAATGGCAGCGTAACCAGTACTTTATTGAGGTGGACCAGGCCCAATATTCCATTGTGTGTATGCCTATTTCTGCACACATTGTTTCATATTTGATCACAGCTGGGAGTCCAAGAATACGTCTCAGAAAGCTGGAGTGAATCTTTTTTAAATCACTATTATATGCTTGGACCCATAGCGGGATTCCATAGAATATCTGGGATTGCACTTTTGTTTGGAATATCTGATTGGCCGCAGGAATAAATTGATTGCCTTTCTGATAATAAAAACGGGCAACTGCTGATGAGGTGCACTTTGCCTGTTTTATGGCATTTGTGCGATGATTTGCCCACCCTAAATTGCTCTGGAATAAGATTCCCAGATACCTATAGATTTTCACTTGTTGGATTTCTTGCCCTCTTATTTTCCATTTCTCTAATTTCCAACCATTCGAGAAGACCAAAATTTTTGTCTTCTCGTAATTTATAGAGAGCTTGTTACATTCGCAGTAAAGGATCAGAGAAGATATAAGACGTTTCAGACCCAAACTCGTTAATGATAGTAGAACAGCATCGTCTGCGTATAATAACAGAGAAACTGGTTTCTGATTAAGTTTAGGGGCATGTGATTCTATTTTTTGAAGGTGATCTGGCAAGTCTGATAAAAATAAATTAAATAGGAAGGGGGCAAGAATACACCCTTGTTTTACCCCTTTCGAGTTTGGGATGTCTGATGAAAGGTGACCTTTGGTGTTAAGTTTGACTTGACAGATATTGGAAGAGTATAAATTTTTTATTAGGATCAATAAGCGCTGATCAATTTTTAATTCTGCGAGTTTCCTCCACAGCTTTGGGCGGTCAATTGAGTCAAATGCACCACGAAAATCTACAAAAGCGGCAAATATCTTAGATTGCCTTTGAGATCTGTATTTTTCAACCAAATGCATAAGTATAAGGCAGTGGTCTAATGTAGAGCAACCTTTGGAGAAACCTATTTGTTCTTTCCCTGGTAAATTTAGATTTTTCATCCAGGTAAGGAGTTTAGATAAAAGGTGCTTAGCGTAGATTTTCCCTATCACTGATAATAGGCTTATCGGTCTATAATTCCTTGGTTCTTTTGGGTCGCCATTTTTAAAAATTGGGATAATTATTGATCTTAACCATATCTCAGGTATGATCCCATATTTATCTATGAGGGTAAACAATTGAGCTAAGGGTTCTGCCCACCAATCTATATAGGTCTTGAATAATTCTATTGGTAGACCGTCTGGCCCAGGAGATTTCCCCGATTTGAAATTTTTAACTATCTCTCTAATTTCCTCTTCTTCTACCCTTGGCCACTCCTGGAGTTTATTGATTTTATTTTTAGTGGTTTCATTTCCTTTAAGTTCACTGTGTAGATTGTTAAATACAGATGTAAAATATTGGGACCATTTGGATTCTGCAATTGGTGGTAGAGTTAGTTGATTTTCGGCTTTCAATCCTCCGTACACTAGGTTCCAGAACGCTTTGTTATTTTTACTCTGGATTGAGTCGAGTAATTGTAGCCATTTTTGGGTTGCATATTTCTGTTTCTTTTCGGCCAGAATGTAATGATATTTTCTTTTTTCATCAAGATAAGAGGGCTCTAGTTTAGTGCGATTATTTTTAAATGTTTGGCGCAGTTTTCTTTTTAGCTGGAAACATTCATCATCAAACCAAGGGCTAGCGCTATGTTTAAGTACCCAAACTTTAGGTGGAGTACTAAGTTCTACGAACATTTGGAAGATTTCATTATAAATTTTCGGAATATCGCTGTAGGAATTAGTGGTCTTTAAGTTGGATAATACTTGTTTTCTCAGGTTGGCTGTAAGTTTTTGCCCCACTACTGCACTCATTTCCTGGGACCATTTTAATTGGGTCATTTGTTTGTATTGAGAGGGTTCTATAATATTGTGCTTGGTTATTTTGGTTTCATCCTTTAAGTTAATAGACAACAATAATGGCTGATGGTCGCTTTCAGTACGCGTTCCGATTTTGAGGTCCATAATCGAATTTATGATATTATAAGGGACAAGAATATAGTCGATGACACTGCATCCTCGGGGGGAGAAGTATGTAAACTCCCCGCTTCTATCGCCTTTTGTTGAACCGTTCACAATCTGCAAATTAAAGTTGTTACATAATTCAAGTAGGCGTAAGCCTTCGTTGTTTACAACCCTATCTCTGGAGAATCGTCCTATTTTCAGGGCATGTGCGATATCATTGTCAGTATTCCAATTTAGTTTGCTACATAGTTGTTCATTGTTGGTTCCCACTCTGGCATTAAAATCACCTGCTATTATCAATGAGGCATTTGGGTATTTGGCGGTCAAATTTTCTATATAAAAGGTTAGTTGTGACCAATTTTCACTGTTACTGTTGTTTTTGGATGGGGGGATATAGACATTTACAAGTAGCAAAGTATCTTCTTTTTGGGTTAAAAGTAGGGCTTGTGCAAGTGGCAAGCATTTTTCTAGCTGCTTGATTTCAAACCCTAAGTTGTCTTTGATCATACAACAGAACCCTGCTTTCGGCCGGCCCTTCGTGTTTGTTTTCAATGCGGGTTTCGTATAGGAGGAGAATCCATTGATTTTAATATCTCTAGTTGACCATGTTTCTTGTAGAAGTATTAATTCAAAATCTTTAAAGAAGTTCATTAGGTCTGGGTCTCCGTCTTTGTTTCCCCACCCTGCAATATTCCAGGACAGCAAGCGTAGAATCCGTTTTTGAGTTGGTGGCTGGTTGACAGCATTTAGTCATTCTAATTCTGTTATTGAGTCCAGCGAGGAATTTTGTCTTGTGCCGATACAGCCATTTGTCGCTACTTTCGGTGGGGAACATAATGGTGGATCTTTTAGATTCTTTTTTAAAGTGCGGGAAATTAGAATTTCCTCCCTTTCTTGATTTTCTTCCTTAGCTGTTCCTTGTTCCTGAGAGATTTCTGTGGTTGGTGGACTATTATGGACAGTAGGATTGTTTTCGGTCTCTACTTCCATTTCTTTGGTCTCATTTGATGTTGAGCTCAATGTGTCAGGTCTGTTGGAGGTCATCTTTTGTTCGGGAATGTTAGAATCCTTTGTAGTACTTAAATAAGGGGTACCTATTTCGTTTGGAGCTAGTAATTGATATCTCAGCCAGGAATTTGTGGTCTCATTACTGGCGTTTTTCCTTGTCATTTCATATTTTAAAGGAGGCTGGATTTGAAGCTCTGCATCTATACATTTAAAAGTTCCATTAGTAGCTCTCTTTTTGACTATGCATTTTGGGGAGAGGGCTGGTAGGTGTGAAGTTTGATTGTGTATTGTTTCTACTGCATTTTGTTGACCTTGTTGGTGAATTTCGATCAATTTGGCCTGTAGTTTCGTCAGTTTACTGAGTATGCTTATTTGTTCTTTATCTGGTAGGTTGGTAAAGTTACTCAGCAGATCTTCTTCTTCTGGGACTGTCCAGTCTGTTGTGTCAAGGGCGAGGCTGTTAATTGATGCTACAATCGCATGGTTTGGGAGCTTGGATTTTTCTTGCGTAATTTCCCGGGTAGCTGGCAGCGGTTTCTCCCATCTACTGGGTTCTTCCACGGGAGTAGGGCAGATATCGGCTTCTGTTGGAATGGCCTTGTTCATCTTGTTCTGTCTTTTAGATGCAATCAATGGTCTGAGTGATATATCTTCAAAGTGTCGACGTGGAATAATTCCTTTCTGGGCTAAATGAGCCTTTTCCCTTAAGATTTCGGTTGGGATTCTATGGCTACCAAATCTTAGTAGTACTTTTTTGGAATATCCATCGTTAGTGAGCCTCTTGACTGCTTTTAAGTCAATCCTTCCCCCCTCAAGGCCTAGGAGCAGATTTAGATGATGTCTGGCCCAGAAGGATGACTCCCAGTAAGGTAGGGGCCCTCTGTATGGAAAAATGTGGAGAACAATCTCACATGGCCTCAGTATCAAGTTGACTGAGTGAGGGGGGCTTCCTCTGATTTTTGGCTGGTTTAGAGGTATAAATTTGTATTTGTTCTGTTTATCTCCAGGGCTTGTTAAGGATGGCAAAAAGGGAGTGAGTTGCCTCCTTTCATCTGGGTTATCCAGCTTCTTGAAGATGTTTTGTAATTGTTCAAAGATTTTTTGAACTGTTTGAGCAGTCAGTAGGCAGCATTCCTCCAGCAGCTCCACCTTTCTATCAATTAGTACTTGTGCCTCGGTTATGGGAGTAGTAGCCTTGTCCTCGTTTATTCCTAGGGATATCTCTTCAACTGTCTTTCCATGTAAAGAGTTGAGGGAGTTTTTGGGAGGAGATATGTGCTGTTTTTGAGGTAGCAGATACTTATCTAGATTACTCTGTTTGAAGCCAGAGGGCTCTGCGTCAGTTTCTGTGTCAAGACACCTGAGTCTTTTGGTTCTTCTCATTGCAGATTCTTCTTAAATCAATGAGATCAGACTTCTAGATAGAGTGATAAAGTATTAAAGTTCTCAGGTCGCAATCTCGTTCAATTTTCATTCCGTCCTAGGTGGGCTGCTGCGAGGAGTTTAAAAACTGGGTCCAATTAGAGCACTCCTTTGCAGTTAACAGGTAACATGGGGGGGGGGAGAATGATAGGAGGGGATCGGGAGAGACAGGGAAGCCCGGAGGGAACGCCCCACCTAGCCCAGCTCCGACCCCAAGCCAATATCACCAGCGGCTGGAGCAAAAGAGCAGAGGAACCGCGCACCGGGGACCGGCTGGGGGCTAGAAGAACGTGGCGTGGACCCTCCCCTGCCAGTGCAGGGGGGCACAGCAAAAACCATGCTTTATGTTATGGAGTTTATTTTCAGTCCATTTCTTATCCGTATTTTAAAACCCTATGAAACCAGGTAGGCGGCCTGAACCATTGGAGCCCATTTCCTGGAACCGCCGCCTCAGCCCCGATCTAGGGACCCGACACCAAGCCCTGGGGGTCCCACAGGAGAATTAAAACTGCCCCTTTTTCTTGTTCCCTTCTCTCTCTCTCTCTTTCTCTCCCTCCTTCTTTAGTTAGGCACACAACCCTCCCTTTTTCATTAATACATTATTATTCATTATTCATCCATTTATATTCACTTCTTTTTTAAAAAAAGTTTTTTAAATTTCTCATTAAAGAATTCTATATATATATCTACTTTTCCATCCTCACTCCCCCCTTTTTCTATTTACTTATTACAATGGGTTTTCCCCCCCTTCTCTTTTCTGAACAAACCAACCAACCATTTTCAGTAGGATTTTTTATGTTTTCTTTTTCTTTTTCTTTCTTTCTTCTTTTTCTCTCTATCTCTTTTCTCTTTTCCTTATCTTTTCTTTTCCATCTTGTCTTTTGTCTCACACTATAACTTGAATCACCACAGTGACTTTTGATTTTTAAATAGAATTCCATTAGCCTTTACATTTTTAACTTTGGACTCTTATCTGCAAACTCCCAACTCCACCTCCCCACCTTAACACTGGGAGGGCCATGTCCCCGGAATTTGTGAAGACAGGATTCTCAAAAATACCTCTTCCTTGCGGCTCCTGGAGTATTGCAGGCAACGGCTGGAGGTTTTCTACAGGCTCCTGGACCTTCATAGGCAATGCTTGATCATCCTTAAGTACTGTTTCCGCCCCCGTCTTAGGGCTATTGGGTGCCTTCTTCAGTATTTCAACATCCTGGAGAGGACAGACACTTCCTGCTAGACATTTACTCCAGACATTTACAGAAGGCACAGAGGCACTGGCTGAAGAAGTTGGGAATGAGCAGACAGTGCTTTTGCTGAGAAGGAGCTCCACCCCAGGGTGCTAAAGAGCTCTTTCCCTAGCCTGCAGGTGCCAGAAGGCCAAGCGCTGGTGTTGCAGTGGTGGTACTTCAGAGGAGTATGAGAAAAGGCTGCTCTGGATTCCGGGTATATAAATGGCCTTGCCTGAAGCTGTGGATTGTGCTCTGCATTAGCAGAGAGGCTCTACTTAGTTGCAAATGAAGCACATTTCAGTTGTTATAGAAACCGGTGTTTCCATGCATGCTTGTTCAGGAACTCTGTGAACTAGACAGCCGCTGTTTTAAACTGGCCCTTTTTCTGGCAGGTTAAACGATTAAAGTTGACTTGATTAACTTCATCCGCCAACTACCCTTCTAAGCAACCAGAGCAATTACAAATCAAAGGCTCTCCAACCGTGCGCTATCCCTATCTGCAAGCAAGCTCTCCCACAAAGTGTTCTATGAGACACATGAGCCAAATAGCCGAGGAGACAGTTTTTTAGCTGCCTGTCATTCATACACTTTTTACGGAAAGGATTTCAGGGGCAGATGCTCTTTTTCTGCATGGAGGGTGGGGGTTTCCAAAGGAGCACTATTCAGACCTGCATTCATGGCTTATGAGTCGTAGCCGTGTGACAACTGCACCTCATGCTGATGTGTTGAAGGGCTGATGTTGCACTTCCAGGTAGAAGAGCTCGTTGGCATTATTTTAGGCTCTGTGTCAATTGACTTTGTGACATGATGGGGGGGGGAGTTCTTATTTTTAGAGTATTTACCTGCAACCTATTATGTGGGAATCTCAAGGTACTTTACAACTAGGTCAGAAAATAGGCAAACATTGAAATGCAGCAGAATAAACAGGCCTACAGTAAAAAAATATCCTTCAAAGCCCATATTGGCTGGAAGCAGCATCCCCCCAAGTCCATGATGGATAAACACTTTCCCCACATGGAGCAGAATTGCACCCATGTTGGCAAAGGCCTCCTTTCTAGAAGGGGAGCAGAGGCTGCCCCCACCCACTGCTCTCTTCTCCCAGGCATCTGAAGAGACAAACGGCTCCCCTTCTCTACCTGTGTGCCACAAGCCTGAATTGCAAGACAGTTCCCACTTTGGGGCAACAGGGAACAAACATGCAGAGGACGAGTTCTGAGGCTCCCCCAACAAAGCCATTTCCCTGGGCCCACCTGCCAGCCTGCTGCTGGCTGGCTGCCCACCCACAGGAAAACGGCACGATTCTCCCCACCAAGAGGACATAACAAGAAGATGGGGACTATAACATAGGACTTCCTAACTTGTGAGTTCTGATGAGCCGCTGCTGCTTCCCCAGTTTAAAGGATGGCGGCTCAGGTGAGCCATTAAGCTAGAAGGAGGAAAAGGACCGACCCCGGGATGGGCTGTCTGCCTTCCTTTTGCCTTCCACCTCACGACATCCTTCCCCAGCCCGGTGCACTCCACGTGTTCTGGGGCTCCATCTCTCACCAGGCCCAGGCGGTATGGCCAGGGGTCAGGGATGGGGGCAGTTGTCCAAAGCAGCTGGAGAGACTCAAGGAGGGCATTGCAGCCTCAAAGCCCTTTCCCTACCTCTCAATCTGGACTTACCTGGCCTTGCCCCTGGCCGCCTTTAGCCAGATCAGCTGTGCTCGGAGCTGGGACAGACCCCTCTGGAGACTTAGAGGTAGAGGAAACAGCCTGGGTCCCCTGGAGAGCACTCCCAAAGGAGATGCCCTCAAAGCTGATCATACTTTTCCTACTCCCAGACTGCAAGCTAGAGAACGTCGCTGCACACTGGTGACCCGTTCCCTGGGAAGAAGAAACCTCATCCAGAGATGGGAGGGAAGCACTTTGGCCAGTGCCATGGGGCCTTTCTTCGGAAAGCTGCTCGGGGACCTGCAATGGAGCACTGCCCAAGGAGGAGGAAATGTGGGAGGCCTGCTGGGAAGGCTGCTGGGACCCCGACTCTTCCTGGCTAAGGGAAGCAGCTCTTCCAGTGGTATCTCTGGGAACAGAGGGCATCGAAGTGAGCTGGCAATGAGAAGGCTCAGCCAGGTGGGAGCCGGAGGTCTCTGGGGTCGCACCCAGGGATTCGTTGGGCGAACTTTTCTTCTCCATTCTGTGGACACGAAGGCAAGTCTTCTGACCACTGTACCAGCTGGTTTCAAAGGCTATTTTTTATGAAAGCTTGAAAAACAAAGAAAACACAATATACAGAAATCAGCGTCAGATATCAAGCATTTTGAAAACATAAAAATGAAAAGAAACAGAAGACGAAAAGCTTTCTTCTTTGTTGCAAAGTAATTCCCAAGAATAAGCCCAGAGTAGGTAGGCCTTTTTACTCCTGGGGAAATCACCGGCAATTTCATGCCAAATGCAGCAGAGGGAAGGGGCACAGGAGCTGCTATGAAACAGACGATCCTCCAATCACAGCTGTTTGATACAGGGATGGAATCAATCCTTTTGCTTCAGTAAAAACCTCAAGGGTCGTAGGTTGTGGTTAAATGAACTGGATGGTGTTACGAAGGATCTCAAAATGAAACACCGTTTTTCAATTTGAAAACTTTTGAATGATCTTTACCTATCCTGGGAACAGTACACCGCAGTGGTGGGCAGTTCCACAGACCCTCCTCCTCTGCTCAAAATGCATACAGACCCATCTTTGCGCGGGGAAGATCCAGACAAAAGGAGTCTGTTTTCAAAGTACCCGCGGAGGGGTTTACACGGCTCCATCCTCTTGCCTCCCCCGCCCCCCGATCACTGTTTCACTCCGGAAGGCGTCTCAGACCTGGGTGGAGCAGCCACAAATGACAGGCAAAGAGACAAGGTCCTGCCCAGATTCAGGCTTCCTCATGATCGTGTGGAATCTGTACACGTTTCTGTTGGCGCTTCCACTAGTGATTGATCTGTACAGGATCGGACTTCATTTCAGCCAACCACATCCTTCCTCTTCCCCCTCCCTCTTCCCCCGACAGCATACTAGAGTTCATATGGATTTCAAAGCATGCTTTGAGAACTTGTATGCTTAGCTTTAAACTCCACAAAATTAGCCTATGGCTAGGATGCTATTTATCAAAGTCTGTGCCCATTAAAATATGGTCAGATACAAGTATGCTTTCCCCCTTGTTATACAATTATTATTTTTAAAATTGCATTCAACCATTTACTATTTAAACAGCTTATACACCACTTGACTATAATCATCTCTGAAGTGACACACGAGAAATACATTGCAGAAAAAGTTAACATTGATGACATCAGACTTCCGTGAAAAACACCTGCTAGAATAAAAAAAGGATTCGGTAGGTGCTGGGTGCTCTGCCTGATGCTCTCAACTGACAAGAGGTAGGTGTGGTTGAATCAAATGGGAACAGTGACCACAGTGCTATCAAATTCAACATACACAGTATGGAAGTGGACAATTGCTAAGGAAATCCAGAAAAGTTACATTTGACTTCAAAAGAGGAGACTTCCTCAAAATGAGGGATTGGGTAAAAAGGAAGTTGAAGGGGGAAAGTCAAGGATGGTGAGCCCTTCTGTGCTCCAGAGGGCCTGGGTGGCCTCATTCCCCTCTTGTTCTGAGCACTGCAGAGGGAGGCAAACGTGTCCTTCCTGGGGGCTGGTCCCTCCCCGCCCTGTTCCTGGAGGGCAGCAGGAGGAGGGGGCTGCTGCAGCTGCCTCCTTTGGGGGCATGGCTCACCTTGCCTGCTCCTGCCCTCCTCCAACACACACAACCTTACCTGCCTCAGCCATCCATGGGGGCTTGAGAGTGTGTGAGCAGACTTTGTCATGGGAGGAGGCAGGCCTTGCAGAGGAGGAATGCTGGGGGCAGGCATTCAAACTCAGCCCTGAAGCTCACTGGGTGACCCTGGGCCAGGCACTCACGCTCAGCCTAACCTACCTCAAAGGGTTGCTGTGAGGATAAAATGGGGGGCGGGGGGGAGAGAACTCTGCACACCAACTTGACCTCCTTGCAGGAAATGGGGGCTATAAATGTAATTGTGTTATTTGTACCCCACCCACCTCACTGGGTTTCCCCAGCCTCTCTGGGCGGCTTCCAACACATATTAAAACAACAAACATTCAAAGCCTCCCTATAAAGGGCTGCCTTCCAGAGGTTTGATAGTTGCTCATCTCCTTGTCACCTGTAGGGCGGGGAGGGAACCACCAGAAGACCCTCGGAGGAGGACCTCCGGGCTGAAGGATGGGGGTGGAGATGCTCCTTCAGGTATACTGCGCTGAGCTTCCTGACCTAACATTTGCCTCGCTTAACATAATTAATTATGATACGGAAGGAAGGGGGGGCATCTTCCCTTGTCCTTCCACTGGCCACCAGAGGGTTCGAGGCGATGACCTCGAAGGCACCCATCTAGCTAGCGCCCTCCACTGTTGCACAAGCACCACACTCTACCCAAAAGTGCCCTTCTCTTTCCTCTGTACGGGCGAAATAAGCCCTCCATTTCTTAAGCCTCCCTCTCGCTCTATCATTACTGCGAGTGGACCGTGTCAAAATGTATCTCCCATTCGCTATAATGGCCGCGTTTTAACCAATCAGGACCATGCATTCGCCCTGCAGAGCTAGCTCAGCGAGCTCCTGCACGCCTCATTTAGCCCCTTGACAAGCTACTGACAGCTCCCCGCTGGGAGAACAATGGAACCGAAACTCGTAAAACCCTGAAAGTGTCAAACCTTGCAACAATGTATCTATTTTGTTTCCGATTTCAATTACCAATGTCAGAACGGACTGAAATGGACGAAAACTTCAGAAATTCATATAAAATCAACCGTAACACCGATTTCCTTGGTTCTGGTGCCAATCGACTCAGTTCCTTTAGGACTCCACGACACTTCCTCTACCTCCGCCTCCATAATCCCTCAAGCGAGGGGTCACGTACATAGGAAGACCCTAATCCGGTCAAACCACTCTGCCCAACCTTTCCTCCGGGCAATGCCAGGTGGCAGACTTTGCATACTTGGACCATTGTCCTCCTATCACCGGTACTCAGGAAGCGCTTATCCGCACATATCTTCGACTCTGCATAATTCCCCCTCCCTCCTCCATATGTTAATCTGTGTAACCCTACCTCCCCCTAAATATTCATGATGTAATCCATGTAATCCAACCCCTCTGTAATGTATTCATGACGCAAATATGATGTATTTCGCACTGTATTCTGGGGCATGGAGGGAAGTTTTAAAAGTTTATGTCACCCCTTTCCCGCTGTTCAATCTCGCCTTGAACCTGTTGCGCAATAAACGTGGATCTTCTGCAGCTTGCTCCTGTCTCCGGCTGAGCTCATTTCCTCCGCAGGGACCCGCGGACTTAGTCCGACAAGCTGGGTGGCTGAGCAGCCTCGCGCCCAGATTTTTCCGTAACAGTTGGCGCCCAACGTGGGGCGGGCGGTTCTCCCGCGTTGCTGACCGGGGGCCCCGAACTCTTTAGCCGGCTCCGGGCCATTTTGCCCGGGAAGACCCTTTTGGACCTCCGGCCATCTTCCGGGCGGTAATCGAACGCTCCGAGGCTTCAGCCGGGGAGCAAAGAGAGATGCAGCCGGCTTTTCATCGATCCCGGGATCATCATAGAAGACGCGTGAGTATAGATTAGGAAAACCCAGTGCACTGGTGGGAAAGGGGTGGAAGTCTCCTGGCAACTGAATTCTCTGCCCTCCTCTCTATCGCTCCTTCTTGCCTTTCTCTTGGTCTGGTTAGTGAGAGAGACTGTGGACCGCTGCTCGACCCGAAAGGGGGGTTCTGAGCTCTGTCTCTTAACTCTTAAACCCTCCAGCCAGCCGCACCAATTGGGAGTCCGAAAGTAAGACGGAGAGACCCGGCTTGAAAGGACAGCCGACTCTCCGCAACGGACATCTCAGTTGAAAGCAAGGGGTTGGAGTTCTTCTTCCGAACTTCCCTAGCGCCCGGCAAGGGGGCAGGAAGGGGTCTTACTTTCTATCACCAATCCCAGCCGCACCGGTCGGAGCCACGTAACACGTGTATCGTGCGTGAGCCCGCTTCCGAAAGCAAGGGGGATTTTCAATTCAAACTCTATCCAGGGATCACCCGATCTGGCACCGCACGGCGCGGGCGTTCAGTAGGGCCCCTTTTCCTGAGATTGTGACGATAGGTAGGAGGTTGCCAGGAGGGATAGCCCATGAGGAATTGGGCGGGACCGGCAGAGTGGAAAGGGACCCCAAGGTTATTGAATAGGAAAAGAATCGAGTGGGTGAAGCTCGTTAAAAACAGAAAAGGAATAGGAAAAGGAACCGAGTGGGTAGAGCTCGCTAAATCGTTAGGAAGTTGCGAACCCCTTTATTTCCCCTTCAAAACTTAGAACCCCCCTATACGTGCCACTAAAACCCTCACTGATCCTTCTCTTTCCCCTCTCTCTATCCAGACACGTGTAAATCGTAAAATGGGTACCCAGGCTTCCAAACACGAGCGGGCTCACTCTGGGAGGAAGGCTTCTAGAAAGCCATCCCAGTCCCAGAGGGACCCTGACTCCCCTCTTGAATTTGTCATCACCTATTGGAAGTCAGTTCCTGGCCATAAATTGCTGTCGAAGCAAAAACTAGAGGACCTCTGCACAGAAGTCTGGCCCGCCAGCACCGCCTCCGCTAAGCCAGAACTACGTTGGCCAACAGGAGGCTCCTTTAATGAAGATCGATTGAAACACCTTAAAAAATATCTGATGGAGGAGAAACCCCGTCAACTAGAGTATTTGGCCGCCTTCGAAACGGTCAAAGGGCTACTCCAAACCTCGAAGGGCGTACCATCTTATCAGCTGCCCATATTGAACCCTGGAAGGCAGCCTCTGCCCCCCCCCCTACGAGGGACATCCCGGGGACGAATCTATAGAGCAAGCCCTGATTCCCTTCTACTATAGAGAACCAACGCCACCCGCCCCTGGTGACAACTCTGATAGTGACGAAGAAGAAGAGACGCGGGGGGGGGGGCAGGGACAGGAATCAGAGAATCACACGATATCAAGCAAAAAAGAACTCTATCCTAGAGCACCGTAGTCCTATAGAAAACCCCGTCGAAACCCCTAGAGAGACCCCGGGAACTTCTAGTCAGGCGAGTCCTATAGAGGTCCAGATGCCCTTAAGGGCCTTGCCGATTCCACCTCTCCGGCCAGATGGACCTCCACGGATGGTTTACACACACCAACCCTTCTATACGGCTGACCTAGTAACCTGGTCAAACCAAATGCCCTCCCTAAGGGACGATCCAGATAAATGCCATCGCCAAGTCAGCGCTATTTTTTCCACCCACAAACCTACTTGGCCAGACGTCCACGTTCTTTTGAATGCCCTCTTCAACGAAGCCGAAAAGGCGGACATTCTGGCAAAGGCTGGAGAAGCCATAGAACTCCCGGACTATCAGAGTGGGCGTCCCGAAGGTTTAGAGGCCCTTTCAGCTCAATGCTTACGTATAGAGCCAACCTGGGACTACAATACCACCAATGGAATTTGGTGCTTAAATTTGTTTAAAAAGGCAATTTTGGACGGCATAAAAGCTGCTGGACAGCGTACCGTCAACTGGACGAAGGTCCAAACCGTATTACAAGGACCGAACGAACACCCATCGGATTATTATACTAGGCTGATCTCAGCTATCAAGACGTGGGGGGGGGGGATAGATCCGGAGAACCCCCAACATGAAGTTATTGTAAAGGGCTTCTTTAAAGATCAAGCCAGCCCTGACATCAGAAAAGCTTTAAACCTTCAAATAGGATATGACGGGAAAAGTATCAGCGAAATCCTATCTATTGCCAAATCAATTTACAATTCCCGAGATGAAAGGAAGAGAAAAGAGGCCAAGCCTGAGATAGAACAGGTCTTAGCATTAAGCATGGAACCCGGACCCCATCGAGGCAGAGGCTTCGGCCGAGGAAGAGGGGGCCGAGGAGGAGGACCCCCCATTCCCTATAGACAGTGGGGACCCACCGGCGGAGGTTGTTACCACTGCCAAGAAGAGGGACACATAAAAAGATTTTGTCCCTACCTTAACACAACAACCCATGGAGGACAATAATCTAAACATTTTCCGGATACAACCAACTACCCTTCTTTCCCGGCACACCCAAACATAACCCAGGCATACGGGAACCAGCAGCCTTCGACCTACGCTCCACAAGTGCCCCAGAACACACTACCCCAAGGCCAACGACCCCAGCCAAGTCCACGAACCCAAATGCCCACCATAAATCCACCTACTCACCCTTGGACTAACGCTACCGCTCCTCCCTTACACCCGCCAAACCAACCACCCCCCGATGACCAAGAAATATATTGACAACTAGATGGGGATCCCGATCCAACCCAAGCCATTTGTCCCGTCCTAACATTATCACCAGATGACCCTGTCTGCACTATCGAGATAGACGGCCACCCCTACCAATGTCTGCTGGACACAGGAGCCACATATTCTACCTTAACCGACAGCCACCTAGAACCAGGCGCAGAAACCAGGAAAGTCATGGGACTGGATGGGATACCCCACACTTGCCCACTCTCACAGCCAGCTAAAGTCACCCTCGGACCCTTACTAGCGGAGCACACCTTCCTCCTAACTAGCAGCCCTGTAAACCTCCTTGGCAGAGACCTGCTTTGTAAACTCAATGCCACCATAAAATGTTCCAGAGACGGCATTTACTTGTATATGCCTGAAGACTCTATCCCTGCATTCCAGGGCATGATACAAGAAGCAAAATTAGACCAAAAATTTCCTGAACTCCCTCCAGAACTGGAAAAGGAACTACCCCTTTCATTGTGGGGTACCGAATCAACCTCCGTAGGACTCCTATTATCGGCCACCCCAGTAAAAATCACTTATAGGACCGACCTGCCCTTCCCTTGCACCAAACAATATCCCTTACCCAAGGAAGCTATTGAAGGATTAACCCCTATGATAGAAGACTTCCTTGAGAAGGGGATCCTGATCCACTGTGCGTCACCTTGCAATACCCCAGTGCTCCCCGTAAAAAAACCTTCAGCAGAAGGCTCCCCAGTCCGGTATCGCTTCGTCCAAGACCTAAGGCTGGTAAACCAATTCGTAATACCCCGCCACCCGGTGGTGGGCAACCCAAACTCCCTCCTAAACGCCATACCGGCAGGGACAACGTGGTACTCCGCTGCGGACCTCTGCTCCGCCTTCTTTAGCATACCTTTAGACCCCACCAGCCAGTTCCTTTTTGCATTCACCTGGGGACCTGGCCAACTAACTTGGACCAGGCTGCCCCAAGGCTACGTGGAATCACCCGCAATTTTTTCTGCGATATTACATCAAGACTTGCAAGACATACGCCTACCTGCTAGCTCCGCCCTCCTTCTTTACGTAGATGATCTTTTATTATGCTCTACTAGCGAGGAGGCATGCAAATTAGATACAAAATACCTGCTTTTCGAGTTGGCACGAAAGGGACATAAAGTGTCCCCAAAGAAGTTGCAATATTGCAAGCAAGAAGTTAAATACCTCGGGCATATCCTAGGAGTGGGTACCCGAAGCTTAGCTACTGATAGAATCGAAGCTGTCACCAAAATTCCCCTCCCCAAGACAAAGCGGCAATTACGCGGCTTCCTTGGAATGGCTGGGTTTTGCCGAGCCTGGATTGTGGGCTATAGTGAAATCACAAAGCCCCTATCTGCTATGACTCGCCAAGACCACCCAGATACACTAGTCTGGGAGGAGGAAGCCTATAAATCTTTTGAACGATTAAAACGAGAATTACGATCTGCCCCCGCCCTCGGCTTACCGGACTATCGGATTCCCTTTAATCTGTTCATCCATGAGCAAATGGGGGTAGCCTCAGGCGTTCTAACTCAAACCTTCCGAGATCAAGAGAGGCCAGTTGCCTATTACAGCTTACAGCTAGACAATACCGCAAAGGGAGCAGTAAGTTGCCTCAGGGCTATTGCCGCCGCTGCAATCCTCCTCGAAAAGGCCCAGGAGACAGTGCTAGGACATGAAATTACCATCCATGTTCCTCACTCTGTCTCCACCCTCCTAACCCTAAGAGGCTGTCATCACTTTTCAAACTCCCGTCTAAACCGCTACGAAGCCCTTCTATCAACCCCATCCAATGTCACCATCAAACGAGTCAATTCTCTCAACCCTGCCACGTTGCTGCCCCTCCCCGATGATGGCACTCCACACCATGACTGCGCCACAATAGTCCGCCAACCAGAGAAACCCCGCGAGGACTTAGATCACCTCCCCTTAGAAAACCCGGACTTAATACTCTATACTGACGGTAGCTCAAAGGTCATCGAAGGGGAAAGAAAGACTGGATATGCCGTCGTCTCCGACTTTGAGGTCCTAGAATCCAATCCAATTAACCCACAATATAGCGCCCAAGCCGCGGAGTTAATCGCACTAATACGCGCCTGTGAAATTAGCGAAGGAAAAAAGGTCACCATTTATACAGACAGCAAGTATTGTTTTGGACTAGTCCACACGACCGGCCAAATATGGCTCCAAAGAGGCTTCTTGACTGCTGCCAGCTCCCAAATCTCACATGCCGCCCTGGTGGAGAGACTGCTAACAGCCATTCACTTACCCACCGCAATAGCCGTTGTCCATTGTAAAGCACACACTAAAGGAAGGGACCCAGTATCAAAGGGAAATAGACGGGCTGATAAAGCAGCCCAAGCAGCTGCACTTCCCCCCCCCCCCCACAATGAATCGGAATTCCAAGCCCTACAATTCCCGGCAGACATAGACCCTACTCAAATTTATCAATCCGCCTCAGAAGAGGAAAAATCTATGTGGATATCTATAGGCGCTACTGAGCAAAATGGTATGTGGACCCTCCCCGATGGCAGAGCCGTCCTTCCAAAAGTCTGGACTCCAAAATTGGTAAGGATCCTTCACCAACAAACACACTGGGGAAAACAGAGGTTAATAGAGCATGTTAAAAGGTCCTGGTACGCGCTGGGAACAGCAGTCGCGGCCACCGCAGCCTCAAAGAACTGCATCACCTGTAATAACTTTAACCCCAAGCGTGAGCCCAGGAAACCACCGGGTGCCAGACCATGGGCTTTTGTCCCCTTTGAAAATTTACAGTTGGACTTCATCGATTTGCCTCAATGTCAGGGCTTCAAGCACGCTCTAATCATAATAGATCAACTCTCCTCTTGGGTGGAAGGGTTTCCCTGTCGGAAAGCCACTGCCACAGTAGTCGCTAGGGCCCTCCTACAGGACATTATTCCCCGTTTTGGGGTGCCCCGCCGCCTGGACAGTGACAGGGGAACCCACTTCACCGCTGAAATAGTACAAATTGTGGCAAAAGCTCTCCAAATAAAATGGGATCTACATACTCCATACCATCCACAATCTTCCGGCCAAGTAGAACGCATGAACCAGGAAATAAAGATACAACTAGGAAAGCTCTGCAGACTCACTGGGCTGAAATGGGTAAATGCGCTCCCACTGGTCCTCCATAACATACGCAGTGCCCCAACTGGACCTTTGAAGCTTTCCCCATTTGAACTCCTATTCGGGAGACCCCCTCCCATCTACAACACTCTATTTCCCCTCTCGGAATTCGAGGTGGGGGAAGCAGAACTCACTAATTATATTATTCAGCTCCAGACACAGCTCCAGCGTCTCCACCAATACGCAGCCATCGAAGGACAGAACCTGCCCACCGACGTCCAGGCCCACTCTTTCCACCCAGGTGACTGGATCCTTGTCAAGGTCTACCAGAAGCAACCTCTCCAGCCCGCCTGGGAAGGCCCCTACCAAGTGCTTCTGACCTCACCAACCGCTGTGAAAGTGGGAGAAAAGAACGCCTGGCTACATCACACGAGGTGCAAGACATCGCCACCACCCCAGGAGACGCTAGAGAGCTTCGGGGAAGATTATACCTTCGAGACCCCACCTCCAGCTCCAGCCTCCTACATCGACGACGACGAGGAACAGACCGGACCGGATCGGGGCCAAGATCGGGCTCAACAGACCGGACCAGATCGGGGCCAAGATCGGGCTCAACAGACCGGACCAGACGCTGCAACGCCCAACTGGACTTCTGAGATCATCCCAGACACCAACGCCATCAAATTACGCTTTAAACGGGTTTGACAGCTCGTTTGACAGCTAGTTTGACAGCTCATTTGACAGCTCCCTAGACTGCCATTAGCTTGACAGCTCGTTTGACAGCTCGTTTGACAGCTCGTTTGACAGCTCCATAGGCTGCCGTTGTTTGACAGCTAGTTTGACAGCTCATTTGACAGCTCCCTAGACTGCCATTAGCTTGACAGCTCGTTTGACAGCTCGTTTGACAGCTCGTTTGACAGCTCCATAGGCTGCCGTTGTTTGACAGCTAGTTTGACAGCTCGTTTGACAGCTCCATTTGACAGCTCGTTTGACAGCTCCATAGACTGCCGTTGGTTTGACAGCTCACTTTGACAGTTCAACAGGCTACCTCCCTCCCGTCCAACCTCTCACGACTGGGAACTACCAGTCAACCATGGACTTGATCCTCACCCTCCTCCTCCTCCTTGTACGGGCGAGAATCACGATATCCTCCCCTGACCATTGTGCAGGGCTACAAACGAACTATCATTTCCTGGACTACCACAAGGTCGAGACCGGAGGAAAATCAAATCCCGACCGAGTGGGAGATTTTGATTTCTGCCTTCCAGAATCCCGGACTCTACTGCGTCACTCGCTTGTACCCCAACTCACTGATAACGAATACTGGGAACTCTTCATCCGAGATCAGGACTTACACCGCATTGGGTCAGCTGTCCTCACACTTGACCATTCCTTTTATCGGCTCAAGTGCCATAATGGGACCTATCTTCTCTACAACAACGGTGAAATCTCACGGCACCCAAGTTGGACTGAGATCAAGGTGGGAGGGGCCTCGCCTATGTACACGGACTCCAACCATCCCTCCGAGAACCTGATCTTCGGGTTCCAATGCCTTCTCATGACCCCGGAACCCCGTAAGCCTCAACTCCAAGGAATCTGCCTAAGACGGTTCTGCTGCCTGTGGAACCTTGGGGTCACTCGTGAATGGAAGGGGGCCGAATATCTGGAAGGCTGGCACCACCCCGTGCATCCCTCTCGCTCCCCCTCGTGGGACAATGTTGGGCCTCTGAGATGTGGTGGCATTGCCAAGGATAGGCGCCTCCTCAACACCACCGACCCACTCCATCCATTCGGTACTGCTCCCCGACAACTGGGTACCGACCCCGCCTTCCCGGGGGAAGATCTTCTATCATCCTGGGAACAAAATTCCTACATCAAACTCCTCGGCCAGGTGGCAAAGGAAGCCCCCTACCCAGATTGCTGGATCTGCGCCCACGCACCCAGCCACCTTCAACAGAGCCTCCCCCTTGTCCCTGTACCCGTGACTTTGGAGCAATTTCGTTCCGGGGACGTTACTTCCTGGAACCTAACCGCATTAAACCTCACACATCAGTACCTATACCTCACCGGCCCCACAAAGGGACCCCTCTGCCGCAGCTTCACCGGAGAGGGAACCTTCATCGGATCCAGCTCCTGCAATTCTGACCTAGAGATTTTAACCACTGGCCAAGTCACCATCACCGACACAGCAGGCTCCCGGACTTTTCCAGACCTCACTACTGCCTGGGCCGTGGTGGTTGACCAACCCCCCCCACTGGAAGCCACAACCTACAGACTCTATGCTACTGCAAGCCTTTGCCTCCGGGAGGATGGAATCCTACCTTAGTGGCTTATTCTGGGTATGTGGACACCGCGCATACACTTGGGTCAGCCCACACATGTCTGGATCCTGTTTCATAGGATACATCGTCTCTGGCATCAGGATCGTCCCACATCTACCCCCCGGGAGGCAAAGAAATAAGAGAGAACAAAAGGAGTTGTCAGACCTCTCGGACGTGGCTGCAAATGGAGAGACTGTCGGCCGAGCCCTCTTCCCCGCCTATGGGGCTGGATCTAACCACGTAGACATCCTTCGACTCACCGACATCCTTCTCAAATTCATGCAAGAAGCAACCCAGGTTACAGACTCCCTGATGACGGAACTGTCTGAGGTAAGACAGCTGAGTTTACAGACCAGGATTGCGACAGACTTTCTGCTGTCCAGTCAGGGAGGGACATGTGCCCTAATAGGCACAGAGTGCTGCACATATGTGACTGATCAATCTTTAAATATTACCGGACATCTGAATAATATCCACGAGTTAGCAGGGAGACTAAATGAGATACAACATGAGGGACTGTCTGATGTGGACTTATGGGGTTGGTTACCCAAGCTGGGGTGGCTCCGACAACTGCTCAAGGCTATCCTTCTTACTGCTCTTATTGTAGCCCTTTGTATCTTAATCCTCTGTTGTACTATACACTGCGTTACTCCTTGCTGCTCCCTCCTTCGCTGCCCTACCCAACCTGCCCCTCTTTCCCTCCGAGCCTATTCCCGCTCACAGGGCACCCCTACCTTCCCAGAGTACGTGCAGATGAGACACTTGGGGGAAGGAGAATACGAGATCACTGAGATATAGGGTGCGGAGAAAAGATTTGCAAGTTCTTACAGAACTTTAATGCAAATCTATCTCCGAATGGGGGACTGATACGGAAGGAAGGGGGGGGGCATCTTCCCTTGTCCTTCCACTGGCCACCAGAGGGTTCGAGGCGATGACCTCGAAGGCACCCATCTAGCTAGCGCCCTCCACTGTTGCACAAGCACCACACTCTACCCAAAAGTGCCCTTCTCTTTCCTCTGTACGGGCAAAATAAGCCCTCCATTTCTTAAGCCTCCCTCTCGCTCTATCATTACTGCGAGTGGACCGTGTCAAAATGTATCTCCCATTCGCTATAATGGCCGCGTTTTAACCAATCAGGACCATGCATTCGCCCTGCAGAGCTAGCTCAGCGAGCTCCTGCACGCCTCATTTAGCCCCTTGACAAGCTACTGACAGCTCCCCGCTGGGAGAACAATGGAACCGAAACTCGTAAAACCCTGAAAGTGTCAAACCTTGCAACAATGTATCTATTTTGTTTCCGATTTCAATTACCAATGTCAGAACGGACTGAAATGGACGAAAACTTCAGAAATTCATATAAAATCAACCGTAACACCGATTTCCTTGGTTCTGGTGCCAATCGACTCAGTTCCTTTAGGACTCCACGACACTTCCTCTACCTCCGCCTCCATAATCCCTCAAGCGAGGGGTCACGTACATAGGAAGACCCTAATCCGGTCAAACCACTCTGCCCAACCTTTCCTCCGGGCAATGCCAGGTGGCAGACTTTGCATACTTGGACCATTGTCCTCCTATCACCGGTACTCAGGAAGCGCTTATCCGCACATATCTTCGACTCTGCATAATTCCCCCTCCCTCCTCCATATGTTAATCTGTGTAACCCTACCTCCCCCTAAATATTCATGATGTAATCCATGTAATCCAACCCCTCTGTAATGTATTCATGACGCAAATATGATGTATTTCGCACTGTATTCTGGGGCATGGAGGGAAGTTTTAAAAGTTTATGTCACCCCTTTCCCGCTGTTCAATCTCGCCTTGAACCTGTTGCGCAATAAACGTGGATCTTCTGCAGCTTGCTCCTGTCTCCGGCTGAGCTCATTTCCTCCGCAGGGACCCGCGGACTTAGTCCGACGAGCTGGGTGGCTGAGCAGCCTCGCGCCCAGATTTTTCCGTAACAGTTGGCGCCCAACGTGGGGCGGGCGGTTCTCCCGCGTTGCTGACCGGGGGCCCCGAACTCTTCAGCCGGCTCCGGGCCATTTTGCCCGGGAAGACCCTTTTGGACCTCCGGCCATCTTCCGGGCGGTAATCGAACGCTCCGAGGCTTCAGCCGGGGAGCAAAGAGAGATGCAGCCGGCTTTTCATCGATCCCGGGATCATCATAGAAGACGCGTGAGTATAGATTAGGAAAACCCAGTGCACTGGTGGGAAAGGGGTGGAAGTCTCCTGGCAACTGAATTCTCTGCCCTCCTCTCTATCGCTCCTTCTTGCCTTTCTCTTGGTCTGGTTAGTGAGAGAGACTGTGGACCGCTGCTCGACCCGAAAGGGGGGTTCTGAGCTCTGTCTCTTAACTCTTAAACCCTCCAGCCAGCCGCACCAATTGGGAGTCCGAAAGTAAGACGGAGAGACCCGGCTTGAAAGGACAGCCGACTCTCCGCAACGGACATCTCAGTTGAAAGCAAGGGGTTGGAGTTCTTCTTCCGAACTTCCCTAGCGCCCGGCAAGGGGGCAGGAAGGGGTCTTACTTTCTATCACCAATCCCAGCCGCACCGGTCGGAGCCACGTAACACGTGTATCGTGCGTGAGCCCGCTTCCGAAAGCAAGGGGGATTTTCAATTCAAACTCTATCCAGGGATCACCCGATCTGGCACCGCACGGCGCGGGCGTTCAGTAGGGCCCCTTTTCCTGAGATTGTGACGATAGGTAGGAGGTTGCCAGGAGGGATAGCCCATGAGGAATTGGGCGGGACCGGCAGAGTGGAAAGGGACCCCAAGGTTATTGAATAGGAAAAGAATCGAGTGGGTGAAGCTCGTTAAAAACAGAAAAGGAATAGGAAAAGGAACCGAGTGGGTAGAGCTCGCTAAATCGTTAGGAAGTTGCGAACCCCTTTATTTCCCCTTCAAAACTTAGAACCCCCCTATACGTGCCACTAAAACCCTCACTGATCCTTCTCTTTCCCCTCTCTCTATCCAGACACGTGTAAATCGTAAAATGGGTACCCAGGCTTCCAAACACGAGCGGGCTCACTCTGGGAGGAAGGCTTCTAGAAAGCCATCCCAGTCCCAGAGGGACCCTGACTCCCCTCTTGAATTTGTCATCACCTATTGGAAGTCAGTTCCTGGCCATAAATTGCTGTCGAAGCAAAAACTAGAGGACCTCTGCACAGAAGTCTGGCCCGCCAGCACCGCCTCCGCTAAGCCAGAACTACGTTGGCCAACAGGAGGCTCCTTTAATGAAGATCGATTGAAACACCTTAAAAAATATCTGATGGAGGAGAAACCCCGTCAACTAGAGTATTTCGCCGCCTTCGAAACGGTCAAAGGGCTACTCCAAACCTCGAAGGGCGTACCATCTTATCAGCTGCCCATATTGAACCCTGGAAGGCAGCCTCTGCCCCCCCCCCCTACGAGGGACATCCCGGGGACGAATCTATAGAGCAAGCCCTGATTCCCTTCTACTATAGAGAACCAACGCCACCCGCCCCTGGTGACAACTCTGATAGTGACGAAGAAGAAGAGACGCGGGGGGGGGGGCAGGGACAGGAATCAGAGAATCACACGATATCAAGCAAAAAAGAACTCTATCCTAGAGCACCGTAGTCCTATAGAAAACCCCGTCGAAACCCCTAGAGAGACCCCGGGAACTTCTAGTCAGGCGAGTCCTATAGAGGTCCAGATGCCCTTAAGGGCCTTGCCGATTCCACCTCTCCGGCCAGATGGACCTCCACGGATGGTTTACACACACCAACCCTTCTATACGGCTGACCTAGTAACCTGGTCAAACCAAATGCCCTCCCTAAGGGACGATCCAGATAAATGCCATCGCCAAGTCAGCGCTATTTTTTCCACCCACAAACCTACTTGGCCAGACGTCCACGTTCTTTTGAATGCCCTCTTCAACGAAGCCGAAAAGGCGGACATTCTGGCAAAGGCTGGAGAAGCCATAGAACTCCCGGACTATCAGAGTGGGCGTCCCGAAGGTTTAGAGGCCCTTTCAGCTCAATGCTTACGTATAGAGCCAACCTGGGACTACAATACCACCAATGGAATTTGGTGCTTAAATTTGTTTAAAAAGGCAATTTTGGACGGCATAAAAGCTGCTGGACAGCGTACCGTCAACTGGACGAAGGTCCAAACCGTATTACAAGGACCGAACGAACACCCATCGGATTATTATACTAGGCTGATCTCAGCTATCAAGACGTGGGGGGGGGGGATAGATCCGGAGAACCCCCAACATGAAGTTATTGTAAAGGGCTTCTTTAAAGATCAAGCCAGCCCTGACATCAGAAAAGCTTTAAACCTTCAAATAGGATATGACGGGAAAAGTATCAGCGAAATCCTATCTATTGCCAAATCAATTTACAATTCCCGAGATGAAAGGAAGAGAAAAGAGGCCAAGCCTGAGATAGAACAGGTCTTAGCATTAAGCATGGAACCCGGACCCCATCGAGGCAGAGGCTTCGGCCGAGGAAGAGGGGGCCGAGGAGGAGGACCCCCCATTCCCTATAGACAGTGGGGACCCACCGGCGGAGGTTGTTACCACTGCCAAGAAGAGGGACACATAAAAAGATTTTGTCCCTACCTTAACACAACAACCCATGGAGGACAATAATCTAAACATTTTCCGGATACAACCAACTACCCTTCTTTCCCGGCACACCCAAACATAACCCAGGCATACGGGAACCAGCAGCCTTCGACCTACGCTCCACAAGTGCCCCAGAACACACTACCCCAAGGCCAACGACCCCAGCCAAGTCCACGAACCCAAATGCCCACCATAAATCCACCTACTCACCCTTGGACTAACGCTACCGCTCCTCCCTTACACCCGCCAAACCAACCACCCCCCGATGACCAAGAAATATATTGACAACTAGATGGGGATCCCGATCCAACCCAAGCCATTTGTCCCGTCCTAACATTATCACCAGATGACCCTGTCTGCACTATCGAGATAGACGGCCACCCCTACCAATGTCTGCTGGACACAGGAGCCACATATTCTACCTTAACCGACAGCCACCTAGAACCAGGCGCAGAAACCAGGAAAGTCATGGGACTGGATGGGATACCCCACACTTGCCCACTCTCACAGCCAGCTAAAGTCACCCTCGGACCCTTACTAGCGGAGCACACCTTCCTCCTAACTAGCAGCCCTGTAAACCTCCTTGGCAGAGACCTGCTTTGTAAACTCAATGCCACCATAAAATGTTCCAGAGACGGCATTTACTTGTATATGCCTGAAGACTCTATCCCTGCATTCCAGGGCATGATACAAGAAGCAAAATTAGACCAAAAATTTCCTGAACTCCCTCCAGAACTGGAAAAGGAACTACCCCTTTCATTGTGGGGTACCGAATCAACCTCCGTAGGACTCCTATTATCGGCCACCCCAGTAAAAATCACTTATAGGACCGACCTGCCCTTCCCTTGCACCAAACAATATCCCTTACCCAAGGAAGCTATTGAAGGATTAACCCCTATGATAGAAGACTTCCTTGAGAAGGGGATCCTGATCCACTGTGCGTCACCTTGCAATACCCCAGTGCTCCCCGTAAAAAAACCTTCAGCAGAAGGCTCCCCAGTCCGGTATCGCTTCGTCCAAGACCTAAGGCTGGTAAACCAATTCGTAATACCCCGCCACCCGGTGGTGGGCAACCCAAACTCCCTCCTAAACGCCATACCGGCAGGGACAACGTGGTACTCCGCTGCGGACCTCTGCTCCGCCTTCTTTAGCATACCTTTAGACCCCACCAGCCAGTTCCTTTTTGCATTCACCTGGGGACCTGGCCAACTAACTTGGACCAGGCTGCCCCAAGGCTACGTGGAATCACCCGCAATTTTTTCTGCGATATTACATCAAGACTTGCAAGACATACGCCTACCTGCTAGCTCCGCCCTCCTTCTTTACGTAGATGATCTTTTATTATGCTCTACTAGCGAGGAGGCATGCAAATTAGATACAAAATACCTGCTTTTCGAGTTGGCACGAAAGGGACATAAAGTGTCCCCAAAGAAGTTGCAATATTGCAAGCAAGAAGTTAAATACCTCGGGCATATCCTAGGAGTGGGTACCCGAAGCTTAGCCACTGATAGAATCGAAGCTGTCACCAAAATTCCCCTCCCCAAGACAAAGCGGCAATTACGCGGCTTCCTTGGAATGGCCGGGTTTTGCCGAGCCTGGATTGCGGGCTATAGTGAAATCACAAAGCCCCTATCTGCTATGACTCGCCAAGACCACCCAGATACACTAGTCTGGGAGGAGGAAGCCTATAAATCTTTTGAACGATTAAAACGAGAATTACGATCTGCCCCCGCCCTCGGCTTACCGGACTATCGGATTCCCTTTAATCTGTTCATCCATGAGCAAATGGGGGTAGCCTCAGGCGTTCTAACTCAAACCTTCCGAGATCAAGAGAGGCCAGTTGCCTATTACAGCTTACAGCTAGACAATACCGCAAAGGGAGCAGTAAGTTGCCTCAGGGCTATTGCCGCCGCTGCAATCCTCCTCGAAAAGGCCCAGGAGACAGTGCTAGGACATGAAATTACCATCCATGTTCCTCACTCTGTCTCCACCCTCCTAACCCTAAGAGGCTGTCATCACTTTTCAAAC
Source organism: Podarcis filfolensis (assembly GCF_964270895.1). NCBI lineage: Eukaryota > Metazoa > Chordata > Lepidosauria > Squamata > Lacertidae > Podarcis > Podarcis filfolensis. The sequence goes on from NC_139619.1 coordinate 11,740,021, forward strand.
TCCCGTCTAAACCGCTACGAAGCCCTTCTATCAACCCCATCCAATGTCACCATCAAACGAGTCAATTCTCTCAACCCTGCCACGTTGCTGCCCCTCCCCGATGATGGCACTCCACACCATGACTGCGCCACAATAGTCCGCCAACCAGAGAAACCCTGCGAGGACTTAGATCACCTCCCCTTAGAAAACCCGGACTTAATACTCTATACTGACGGTAGCTCAAAGGTCATCGAAGGGGAAAGAAAGACTGGATATGCCGTCGTCTCCGACTTTGAGGTCCTAGAATCCAATCCAATTAACCCACAATATAGCGCCCAAGCCGCGGAGTTAATCGCACTAATACGCGCCTGTGAAATTAGCGAAGGAAAAAAGGTCACCATTTATACAGACAGCAAGTATTGTTTTGGACTAGTCCACACGACCGGCCAAATATGGCTCCAAAGAGGCTTCTTGACTGCTGCCAGCTCCCAAATCTCACATGCCGCCCTGGTGGAGAGACTGCTAACAGCCATTCACTTACCCACCGCAATAGCCGTTGTCCATTGTAAAGCACACACTAAAGGAAGGGACCCAGTATCAAAGGGAAATAGACGGGCTGATAAAGCAGCCCAAGCAGCTGCACTTCCCCCCCCCCCCACAATGAATCGGAATTCCAAGCCCTACAATTCCCGGCAGACATAGACCCTACTCAAATTTATCAATCCGCCTCAGAAGAGGAAAAATCTATGTGGATATCTATAGGCGCTACTGAGCAAAATGGTATGTGGACCCTCCCCGATGGCAGAGCCGTCCTTCCAAAAGTCTGGACTCCAAAATTGGTAAGGATCCTTCACCAACAAACACACTGGGGAAAACAGAGGTTAATAGAGCATGTTAAAAGGTCCTGGTACGCGCTGGGAACAGCAGTCGCGGCCACCGCAGCCTCAAAGAACTGCATCACCTGTAATAACTTTAACCCCAAGCGTGAGCCCAGGAAACCACCGGGTGCCAGACCATGGGCTTTTGTCCCCTTTGAAAATTTACAGTTGGACTTCATCGATTTGCCTCAATGTCAGGGCTTCAAGCACGCTCTAATCATAATAGATCAACTCTCCTCTTGGGTGGAAGGGTTTCCCTGTCGGAAAGCCACTGCCACAGTAGTCGCTAGGGCCCTCCTACAGGACATTATTCCCCGTTTTGGGGTGCCCCGCCGCCTGGACAGTGACAGGGGAACCCACTTCACCGCTGAAATAGTACAAATTGTGGCAAAAGCTCTCCAAATAAAATGGGATCTACATACTCCATACCATCCACAATCTTCCGGCCAAGTAGAACGCATGAACCAGGAAATAAAGATACAACTAGGAAAGCTCTGCAGACTCACTGGGCTGAAATGGGTAAATGCGCTCCCACTGGTCCTCCATAACATACGCAGTGCCCCAACTGGACCTTTGAAGCTTTCCCCATTTGAACTCCTATTCGGGAGACCCCCTCCCATCTACAACACTCTATTTCCCCTCTCGGAATTCGAGGTGGGGGAAGCAGAACTCACTAATTATATTATTCAGCTCCAGACACAGCTCCAGCGTCTCCACCAATACGCAGCCATCGAAGGACAGAACCTGCCCACCGACGTCCAGGCCCACTCTTTCCACCCAGGTGACTGGATCCTTGTCAAGGTCTACCAGAAGCAACCTCTCCAGCCCGCCTGGGAAGGCCCCTACCAAGTGCTTCTGACCTCACCAACCGCTGTGAAAGTGGGAGAAAAGAACGCCTGGCTACATCACACGAGGTGCAAGACATCGCCACCACCCCAGGAGACGCTAGAGAGCTTCGGGGAAGATTATACCTTCGAGACCCCACCTCCAGCTCCAGCCTCCTACATCGACGACGACGAGGAACAGACCGGACCGGATCGGGGCCAAGATCGGGCTCAACAGACCGGACCAGATCGGGGCCAAGATCGGGCTCAACAGACCGGACCAGACGCTGCAACGCCCAACTGGACTTCTGAGATCATCCCAGACACCAACGCCATCAAATTACGCTTTAAACGGGTTTGACAGCTCGTTTGACAGCTAGTTTGACAGCTCATTTGACAGCTCCCTAGACTGCCATTAGCTTGACAGCTCGTTTGACAGCTCGTTTGACAGCTCGTTTGACAGCTCCATAGGCTGCCGTTGTTTGACAGCTAGTTTGACAGCTCATTTGACAGCTCCCTAGACTGCCATTAGCTTGACAGCTCGTTTGACAGCTCGTTTGACAGCTCGTTTGACAGCTCCATAGGCTGCCGTTGTTTGACAGCTAGTTTGACAGCTCGTTTGACAGCTCCATTTGACAGCTCGTTTGACAGCTCCATAGACTGCCGTTGGTTTGACAGCTCACTTTGACAGTTCAACAGGCTACCTCCCTCCCGTCCAACCTCTCACGACTGGGAACTACCAGTCAACCATGGACTTGATCCTCACCCTCCTCCTCCTCCTTGTACGGGCGAGAATCACGATATCCTCCCCTGACCATTGTGCAGGGCTACAAACGAACTATCATTTCCTGGACTACCACAAGGTCGAGACCGGAGGAAAATCAAATCCCGACCGAGTGGGAGATTTTGATTTCTGCCTTCCAGAATCCCGGACTCTACTGCGTCACTCGCTTGTACCCCAACTCACTGATAACGAATACTGGGAACTCTTCATCCGAGATCAGGACTTACACCGCATTGGGTCAGCTGTCCTCACACTTGACCATTCCTTTTATCGGCTCAAGTGCCATAATGGGACCTATCTTCTCTACAACAACGGTGAAATCTCACGGCACCCAAGTTGGACTGAGATCAAGGTGGGAGGGGCCTCGCCTATGTACACGGACTCCAACCATCCCTCCGAGAACCTGATCTTCGGGTTCCAATGCCTTCTCATGACCCCGGAACCCCGTAAGCCTCAACTCCAAGGAATCTGCCTAAGACGGTTCTGCTGCCTGTGGAACCTTGGGGTCACTCGTGAATGGAAGGGGGCCGAATATCTGGAAGGCTGGCACCACCCCGTGCATCCCTCTCGCTCCCCCTCGTGGGACAATGTTGGGCCTCTGAGATGTGGTGGCATTGCCAAGGATAGGCGCCTCCTCAACACCACCGACCCACTCCATCCATTCGGTACTGCTCCCCGACAACTGGGTACCGACCCCGCCTTCCCGGGGGAAGATCTTCTATCATCCTGGGAACAAAATTCCTACATCAAACTCCTCGGCCAGGTGGCAAAGGAAGCCCCCTACCCAGATTGCTGGATCTGCGCCCACGCACCCAGCCACCTTCAACAGAGCCTCCCCCTTGTCCCTGTACCCGTGACTTTGGAGCAATTTCGTTCCGGGGACGTTACTTCCTGGAACCTAACCGCATTAAACCTCACACATCAGTACCTATACCTCACCGGCCCCACAAAGGGACCCCTCTGCCGCAGCTTCACCGGAGAGGGAACCTTCATCGGATCCAGCTCCTGCAATTCTGACCTAGAGATTTTAACCACTGGCCAAGTCACCATCACCGACACAGCAGGCTCCCGGACTTTTCCAGACCTCACTACTGCCTGGGCCGTGGTGGTTGACCAACCCCCCCCACTGGAAGCCACAACCTACAGACTCTATGCTACTGCAAGCCTTTGCCTCCGGGAGGATGGAATCCTACCTTAGTGGCTTATTCTGGGTATGTGGACACCGCGCATACACTTGGGTCAGCCCACACATGTCTGGATCCTGTTTCATAGGATACATCGTCTCTGGCATCAGGATCGTCCCACATCTACCCCCCGGGAGGCAAAGAAATAAGAGAGAACAAAAGGAGTTGTCAGACCTCTCGGACGTGGCTGCAAATGGAGAGACTGTCGGCCGAGCCCTCTTCCCCGCCTATGGGGCTGGATCTAACCACGTAGACATCCTTCGACTCACCGACATCCTTCTCAAATTCATGCAAGAAGCAACCCAGGTTACAGACTCCCTGATGACGGAACTGTCTGAGGTAAGACAGCTGAGTTTACAGACCAGGATTGCGACAGACTTTCTGCTGTCCAGTCAGGGAGGGACATGTGCCCTAATAGGCACAGAGTGCTGCACATATGTGACTGATCAATCTTTAAATATTACCGGACATCTGAATAATATCCACGAGTTAGCAGGGAGACTAAATGAGATACAACATGAGGGACTGTCTGATGTGGACTTATGGGGTTGGTTACCCAAGCTGGGGTGGCTCCGACAACTGCTCAAGGCTATCCTTCTTACTGCTCTTATTGTAGCCCTTTGTATCTTAATCCTCTGTTGTACTATACACTGCGTTACTCCTTGCTGCTCCCTCCTTCGCTGCCCTACCCAACCTGCCCCTCTTTCCCTCCGAGCCTATTCCCGCTCACAGGGCACCCCTACCTTCCCAGAGTACGTGCAGATGAGACACTTGGGGGAAGGAGAATACGAGATCACTGAGATATAGGGTGCGGAGAAAAGATTTGCAAGTTCTTACAGAACTTTAATGCAAATCTATCTCCGAATGGGGGACTGATACGGAAGGAAGGGGGGGGGCATCTTCCCTTGTCCTTCCACTGGCCACCAGAGGGTTCGAGGCGATGACCTCGAAGGCACCCATCTAGCTAGCGCCCTCCACTGTTGCACAAGCACCACACTCTACCCAAAAGTGCCCTTCTCTTTCCTCTGTACGGGCAAAATAAGCCCTCCATTTCTTAAGCCTCCCTCTCGCTCTATCATTACTGCGAGTGGACCGTGTCAAAATGTATCTCCCATTCGCTATAATGGCCGCGTTTTAACCAATCAGGACCATGCATTCGCCCTGCAGAGCTAGCTCAGCGAGCTCCTGCACGCCTCATTTAGCCCCTTGACAAGCTACTGACAGCTCCCCGCTGGGAGAACAATGGAACCGAAACTCGTAAAACCCTGAAAGTGTCAAACCTTGCAACAATGTATCTATTTTGTTTCCGATTTCAATTACCAATGTCAGAACGGACTGAAATGGACGAAAACTTCAGAAATTCATATAAAATCAACCGTAACACCGATTTCCTTGGTTCTGGTGCCAATCGACTCAGTTCCTTTAGGACTCCACGACACTTCCTCTACCTCCGCCTCCATAATCCCTCAAGCGAGGGGTCACGTACATAGGAAGACCCTAATCCGGTCAAACCACTCTGCCCAACCTTTCCTCCGGGCAATGCCAGGTGGCAGACTTTGCATACTTGGACCATTGTCCTCCTATCACCGGTACTCAGGAAGCGCTTATCCGCACATATCTTCGACTCTGCATAATTCCCCCTCCCTCCTCCATATGTTAATCTGTGTAACCCTACCTCCCCCTAAATATTCATGATGTAATCCATGTAATCCAACCCCTCTGTAATGTATTCATGACGCAAATATGATGTATTTCGCACTGTATTCTGGGGCATGGAGGGAAGTTTTAAAAGTTTATGTCACCCCTTTCCCGCTGTTCAATCTCGCCTTGAACCTGTTGCGCAATAAACGTGGATCTTCTGCAGCTTGCTCCTGTCTCCGGCTGAGCTCATTTCCTCCGCAGGGACCCGCGGACTTAGTCCGACGAGCTGGGTGGCTGAGCAGCCTCGCGCCCAGATTTTTCCGTAACAGTTGGCGCCCAACGTGGGGCGGGCGGTTCTCCCGCGTTGCTGACCGGGGGCCCCGAACTCTTCAGCCGGCTCCGGGCCATTTTGCCCGGGAAGACCCTTTTGGACCTCCGGCCATCTTCCGGGCGGTAATCGAACGCTCCGAGGCTTCAGCCGGGGAGCAAAGAGAGATGCAGCCGGCTTTTCATCGATCCCGGGATCATCATAGAAGACGCGTGAGTATAGATTAGGAAAACCCAGTGCACTGGTGGGAAAGGGGTGGAAGTCTCCTGGCAACTGAATTCTCTGCCCTCCTCTCTATCGCTCCTTCTTGCCTTTCTCTTGGTCTGGTTAGTGAGAGAGACTGTGGACCGCTGCTCGACCCGAAAGGGGGGTTCTGAGCTCTGTCTCTTAACTCTTAAACCCTCCAGCCAGCCGCACCAATTGGGAGTCCGAAAGTAAGACGGAGAGACCCGGCTTGAAAGGACAGCCGACTCTCCGCAACGGACATCTCAGTTGAAAGCAAGGGGTTGGAGTTCTTCTTCCGAACTTCCCTAGCGCCCGGCAAGGGGGCAGGAAGGGGTCTTACTTTCTATCACCAATCCCAGCCGCACCGGTCGGAGCCACGTAACACGTGTATCGTGCGTGAGCCCGCTTCCGAAAGCAAGGGGGATTTTCAATTCAAACTCTATCCAGGGATCACCCGATCTGGCACCGCACGGCGCGGGCGTTCAGTAGGGCCCCTTTTCCTGAGATTGTGACGATAGGTAGGAGGTTGCCAGGAGGGATAGCCCATGAGGAATTGGGCGGGACCGGCAGAGTGGAAAGGGACCCCAAGGTTATTGAATAGGAAAAGAATCGAGTGGGTGAAGCTCGTTAAAAACAGAAAAGGAATAGGAAAAGGAACCGAGTGGGTAGAGCTCGCTAAATCGTTAGGAAGTTGCGAACCCCTTTATTTCCCCTTCAAAACTTAGAACCCCCCTATACGTGCCACTAAAACCCTCACTGATCCTTCTCTTTCCCCTCTCTCTATCCAGACACGTGTAAATCGTAAAATGGGTACCCAGGCTTCCAAACACGAGCGGGCTCACTCTGGGAGGAAGGCTTCTAGAAAGCCATCCCAGTCCCAGAGGGACCCTGACTCCCCTCTTGAATTTGTCATCACCTATTGGAAGTCAGTTCCTGGCCATAAATTGCTGTCGAAGCAAAAACTAGAGGACCTCTGCACAGAAGTCTGGCCCGCCAGCACCGCCTCCGCTAAGCCAGAACTACGTTGGCCAACAGGAGGCTCCTTTAATGAAGATCGATTGAAACACCTTAAAAAATATCTGATGGAGGAGAAACCCCGTCAACTAGAGTATTTCGCCGCCTTCGAAACGGTCAAAGGGCTACTCCAAACCTCGAAGGGCGTACCATCTTATCAGCTGCCCATATTGAACCCTGGAAGGCAGCCTCTGCCCCCCCCCCCTACGAGGGACATCCCGGGGACGAATCTATAGAGCAAGCCCTGATTCCCTTCTACTATAGAGAACCAACGCCACCCGCCCCTGGTGACAACTCTGATAGTGACGAAGAAGAAGAGACGCGGGGGGGGGGGCAGGGACAGGAATCAGAGAATCACACGATATCAAGCAAAAAAGAACTCTATCCTAGAGCACCGTAGTCCTATAGAAAACCCCGTCGAAACCCCTAGAGAGACCCCGGGAACTTCTAGTCAGGCGAGTCCTATAGAGGTCCAGATGCCCTTAAGGGCCTTGCCGATTCCACCTCTCCGGCCAGATGGACCTCCACGGATGGTTTACACACACCAACCCTTCTATACGGCTGACCTAGTAACCTGGTCAAACCAAATGCCCTCCCTAAGGGACGATCCAGATAAATGCCATCGCCAAGTCAGCGCTATTTTTTCCACCCACAAACCTACTTGGCCAGACGTCCACGTTCTTTTGAATGCCCTCTTCAACGAAGCCGAAAAGGCGGACATTCTGGCAAAGGCTGGAGAAGCCATAGAACTCCCGGACTATCAGAGTGGGCGTCCCGAAGGTTTAGAGGCCCTTTCAGCTCAATGCTTACGTATAGAGCCAACCTGGGACTACAATACCACCAATGGAATTTGGTGCTTAAATTTGTTTAAAAAGGCAATTTTGGACGGCATAAAAGCTGCTGGACAGCGTACCGTCAACTGGACGAAGGTCCAAACCGTATTACAAGGACCGAACGAACACCCATCGGATTATTATACTAGGCTGATCTCAGCTATCAAGACGTGGGGGGGGGGGATAGATCCGGAGAACCCCCAACATGAAGTTATTGTAAAGGGCTTCTTTAAAGATCAAGCCAGCCCTGACATCAGAAAAGCTTTAAACCTTCAAATAGGATATGACGGGAAAAGTATCAGCGAAATCCTATCTATTGCCAAATCAATTTACAATTCCCGAGATGAAAGGAAGAGAAAAGAGGCCAAGCCTGAGATAGAACAGGTCTTAGCATTAAGCATGGAACCCGGACCCCATCGAGGCAGAGGCAGAGGCCGAGGAAGAGGGGGCCGAGGAGGAGGACCCCCCATTCCCTATAGACAGTGGGGACCCACCGGCGGAGGTTGTTACCACTGCCAAGAAGAGGGACACATAAAAAGATTTTGTCCCTACCTTAACACAACAACCCATGGAGGACAATAATCTAAACATTTTCCGGATACAACCAACTACCCTTCTTTCCCGGCACACCCAAACATAACCCAGGCATACGGGAACCAGCAGCCTTCGACCTACGCTCCACAAGTGCCCCAGAACACACTACCCCAAGGCCAACGACCCCAGCCAAGTCCACGAACCCAAATGCCCACCATAAATCCACCTACTCACCCTTGGACTAACGCTACCGCTCCTCCCTTACACCCGCCAAACCAACCACCCCCCGATGACCAAGAAATATATTGACAACTAGATGGGGATCCCGATCCAACCCAAGCCATTTGTCCCGTCCTAACATTATCACCAGATGACCCTGTCTGCACTATCGAGATAGACGGCCACCCCTACCAATGTCTGCTGGACACAGGAGCCACATATTCTACCTTAACCGACAGCCACCTAGAACCAGGCGCAGAAACCAGGAAAGTCATGGGACTGGATGGGATACCCCACACTTGCCCACTCTCACAGCCAGCTAAAGTCACCCTCGGACCCTTACTAGCGGAGCACACCTTCCTCCTAACTAGCAGCCCTGTAAACCTCCTTGGCAGAGACCTGCTTTGTAAACTCAATGCCACCATAAAATGTTCCAGAGACGGCATTTACTTGTATATGCCTGAAGACTCTATCCCTGCATTCCAGGGCATGATACAAGAAGCAAAATTAGACCAAAAATTTCCTGAACTCCCTCCAGAACTGGAAAAGGAACTACCCCTTTCATTGTGGGGTACCGAATCAACCTCCGTAGGACTCCTATTATCGGCCACCCCAGTAAAAATCACTTATAGGACCGACCTGCCCTTCCCTTGCACCAAACAATATCCCTTACCCAAGGAAGCTATTGAAGGATTAACCCCTATGATAGAAGACTTCCTTGAGAAGGGGATCCTGATCCACTGTGCGTCACCTTGCAATACCCCAGTGCTCCCCGTAAAAAAACCTTCAGCAGAAGGCTCCCCAGTCCGGTATCGCTTCGTCCAAGACCTAAGGCTGGTAAACCAATTCGTAATACCCCGCCACCCGGTGGTGGGCAACCCAAACTCCCTCCTAAACGCCATACCGGCAGGGACAACGTGGTACTCCGCTGCGGACCTCTGCTCCGCCTTCTTTAGCATACCTTTAGACCCCACCAGCCAGTTCCTTTTTGCATTCACCTGGGGACCTGGCCAACTAACTTGGACCAGGCTGCCCCAAGGCTACGTGGAATCACCCGCAATTTTTTCTGCGATATTACATCAAGACTTGCAAGACATACGCCTACCTGCTAGCTCCGCCCTCCTTCTTTACGTAGATGATCTTTTATTATGCTCTACTAGCGAGGAGGCATGCAAATTAGATACAAAATACCTGCTTTTCGAGTTGGCACGAAAGGGACATAAAGTGTCCCCAAAGAAGTTGCAATATTGCAAGCAAGAAGTTAAATACCTCGGGCATATCCTAGGAGTGGGTACCCGAAGCTTAGCTACTGATAGAATCGAAGCTGTCACCAAAATTCCCCTCCCCAAGACAAAGCGGCAATTACGCGGCTTCCTTGGAATGGCTGGGTTTTGCCGAGCCTGGATTGTGGGCTATAGTGAAATCACAAAGCCCCTATCTGCTATGACTCGCCAAGACCACCCAGATACACTAGTCTGGGAGGAGGAAGCCTATAAATCTTTTGAACGATTAAAACGAGAATTACGATCTGCCCCCGCCCTCGGCTTACCGGACTATCGGATTCCCTTTAATCTGTTCATCCATGAGCAAATGGGGGTAGCCTCAGGCGTTCTAACTCAAACCTTCCGAGATCAAGAGAGGCCAGTTGCCTATTACAGCTTACAGCTAGACAATACCGCAAAGGGAGCAGTAAGTTGCCTCAGGGCTATTGCCGCCGCTGCAATCCTCCTCGAAAAGGCCCAGGAGACAGTGCTAGGACATGAAATTACCATCCATGTTCCTCACTCTGTCTCCACCCTCCTAACCCTAAGAGGCTGTCATCACTTTTCAAACTCCCGTCTAAACCGCTACGAAGCCCTTCTATCAACCCCATCCAATGTCACCATCAAACGAGTCAATTCTCTCAACCCTGCCACGTTGCTGCCCCTCCCCGATGATGGCACTCCACACCATGACTGCGCCACAATAGTCCGCCAACCAGAGAAACCCCGCGAGGACTTAGATCACCTCCCCTTAGAAAACCCGGACTTAATACTCTATACTGACGGTAGCTCAAAGGTCATCGAAGGGGAAAGAAAGACTGGATATGCCGTCGTCTCCGACTTTGAGGTCCTAGAATCCAATCCAATTAACCCACAATATAGCGCCCAAGCCGCGGAGTTAATCGCACTAATACGCGCCTGTGAAATTAGCGAAGGAAAAAAGGTCACCATTTATACAGACAGCAAGTATTGTTTTGGACTAGTCCACACGACCGGCCAAATATGGCTCCAAAGAGGCTTCTTGACTGCTGCCAGCTCCCAAATCTCACATGCCGCCCTGGTGGAGAGACTGCTAACAGCCATTCACTTACCCACCGCAATAGCCGTTGTCCATTGTAAAGCACACACTAAAGGAAGGGACCCAGTATCAAAGGGAAATAGACGGGCTGATAAAGCAGCCCAAGCAGCTGCACTTCCCCCCCCCCCCACAATGAATCGGAATTCCAAGCCCTACAATTCCCGGCAGACATAGACCCTACTCAAATTTATCAATCCGCCTCAGAAGAGGAAAAATCTATGTGGATATCTATAGGCGCTACTGAGCAAAATGGTATGTGGACCCTCCCCGATGGCAGAGCCGTCCTTCCAAAAGTCTGGACTCCAAAATTGGTAAGGATCCTTCACCAACAAACACACTGGGGAAAACAGAGGTTAATAGAGCATGTTAAAAGGTCCTGGTACGCGCTGGGAACAGCAGTCGCGGCCACCGCAGCCTCAAAGAACTGCATCACCTGTAATAACTTTAACCCCAAGCGTGAGCCCAGGAAACCACCGGGTGCCAGACCATGGGCTTTTGTCCCCTTTGAAAATTTACAGTTGGACTTCATCGATTTGCCTCAATGTCAGGGCTTCAAGCACGCTCTAATCATAATAGATCAACTCTCCTCTTGGGTGGAAGGGTTTCCCTGTCGGAAAGCCACTGCCACAGTAGTCGCTAGGGCCCTCCTACAGGACATTATTCCCCGTTTTGGGGTGCCCCGCCGCCTGGACAGTGACAGGGGAACCCACTTCACCGCTGAAATAGTACAAATTGTGGCAAAAGCTCTCCAAATAAAATGGGATCTACATACTCCATACCATCCACAATCTTCCGGCCAAGTAGAACGCATGAACCAGGAAATAAAGATACAACTAGGAAAGCTCTGCAGACTCACTGGGCTGAAATGGGTAAATGCGCTCCCACTGGTCCTCCATAACATACGCAGTGCCCCAACTGGACCTTTGAAGCTTTCCCCATTTGAACTCCTATTCGGGAGACCCCCTCCCATCTACAACACTCTATTTCCCCTCTCGGAATTCGAGGTGGGGGAAGCAGAACTCACTAATTATATTATTCAGCTCCAGACACAGCTCCAGCGTCTCCACCAATACGCAGCCATCGAAGGACAGAACCTGCCCACCGACGTCCAGGCCCACTCTTTCCACCCAGGTGACTGGATCCTCGTCAAGGTCTACCAGAAGCAACCTCTCCAGCCCGCCTGGGAAGGCCCCTACCAAGTGCTTCTGACCTCACCAACCGCTGTGAAAGTGGGAGAAAAGAACGCCTGGCTACATCACACGAGGTGCAAGACATCGCCACCACCCCAGGAGACGCTAGAGAGCTTCGGGGAAGATTATACCTTCGAGACCCCACCTCCAGCTCCAGCCTCCTACATCGACGACGACGAGGAACAGACCGGACCGGATCGGGGCCAAGATCGGGCTCAACAGACCGGACCAGACGCTGCAACGCCCAACTGGACTTCTGAGATCATCCCAGACACCAACGCCATCAAATTACGCTTTAAACGGGTTTGACAGCTCGTTTGACAGCTAGTTTGACAGCTCATTTGACAGCTCCCTAGACTGCCATTAGCTTGACAGCTCGTTTGACAGCTCGTTTGACAGCTCGTTTGACAGCTCCATAGGCTGCCGTTGTTTGACAGCTAGTTTGACAGCTCATTTGACAGCTCCCTAGACTGCCATTAGCTTGACAGCTCGTTTGACAGCTCGTTTGACAGCTCGTTTGACAGCTCCATAGGCTGCCGTTGTTTGACAGCTAGTTTGACAGCTCGTTTGACAGCTCCATTTGACAGCTCGTTTGACAGCTCCATAGACTGCCGTTGGTTTGACAGCTCACTTTGACAGTTCAACAGGCTACCTCCCTCCCGTCCAACCTCTCACGACTGGGAACTACCAGTCAACCATGGACTTGATCCTCACCCTCCTCCTCCTCCTTGTACGGGCGAGAATCACGATATCCTCCCCTGACCATTGTGCAGGGCTACAAACGAACTATCATTTCCTGGACTACCACAAGGTCGAGACCGGAGGAAAATCAAATCCCGACCGAGTGGGAGATTTTGATTTCTGCCTTCCAGAATCCCGGACTCTACTGCGTCACTCGCTTGTACCCCAACTCACTGATAACGAATACTGGGAACTCTTCATCCGAGATCAGGACTTACACCGCATTGGGTCAGCTGTCCTCACACTTGACCATTCCTTTTATCGGCTCAAGTGCCATAATGGGACCTATCTTCTCTACAACAACGGTGAAATCTCACGGCACCCAAGTTGGACTGAGATCAAGGTGGGAGGGGCCTCGCCTATGTACACGGACTCCAACCATCCCTCCGAGAACCTGATCTTCGGGTTCCAATGCCTTCTCATGACCCCGGAACCCCGTAAGCCTCAACTCCAAGGAATCTGCCTAAGACGGTTCTGCTGCCTGTGGAACCTTGGGGTCACTCGTGAATGGAAGGGGGCCGAATATCTGGAAGGCTGGCACCACCCCGTGCATCCCTCTCGCTCCCCCTCGTGGGACAATGTTGGGCCTCTGAGATGTGGTGGCATTGCCAAGGATAGGCGCCTCCTCAACACCACCGACCCACTCCATCCATTCGGTACTGCTCCCCGACAACTGGGTACCGACCCCGCCTTCCCGGGGGAAGATCTTCTATCATCCTGGGAACAAAATTCCTACATCAAACTCCTCGGCCAGGTGGCAAAGGAAGCCCCCTACCCAGATTGCTGGATCTGCGCCCACGCACCCAGCCACCTTCAACAGAGCCTCCCCCTTGTCCCTGTACCCGTGACTTTGGAGCAATTTCGTTCCGGGGACGTTACTTCCTGGAACCTAACCGCATTAAACCTCACACATCAGTACCTATACCTCACCGGCCCCACAAAGGGACCCCTCTGCCGCAGCTTCACCGGAGAGGGAACCTTCATCGGATCCAGCTCCTGCAATTCTGACCTAGAGATTTTAACCACTGGCCAAGTCACCATCACCGACACAGCAGGCTCCCGGACTTTTCCAGACCTCACTACTGCCTGGGCCGTGGTGGTTGACCAACCCCCCCACTGGAAGCCACAACCTACAGACTCTATGCTACTGCAAGCCTTTGCCTCCGGGAGGATGGAATCCTACCTTAGTGGCTTATTCTGGGTATGTGGACACCGCGCATACACTTGGGTCAGCCCACACATGTCTGGATCCTGTTTCATAGGATACATCGTCTCTGGCATCAGGATCGTCCCACATCTACCCCCCGGGAGGCAAAGAAATAAGAGAGAACAAAAGGAGTTGTCAGACCTCTCGGACGTGGCTGCAAATGGAGAGACTGTCGGCCGAGCCCTCTTCCCCGCCTATGGGGCTGGATCTAACCACGTAGACATCCTTCGACTCACCGACATCCTTCTCAAATTCATGCAAGAAGCAACCCAGGTTACAGACTCCCTGATGACGGAACTGTCTGAGGTAAGACAGCTGAGTTTACAGACCAGGATTGCGACAGACTTTCTGCTGTCCAGTCAGGGAGGGACATGTGCCCTAATAGGCACAGAGTGCTGCACATATGTGACTGATCAATCTTTAAATATTACCGGACATCTGAATAATATCCACGAGTTAGCAGGGAGACTAAATGAGATACAACATGAGGGACTGTCTGATGTGGACTTATGGGGTTGGTTACCCAAGCTGGGGTGGCTCCGACAACTGCTCAAGGCTATCCTTCTTACTGCTCTTATTGTAGCCCTTTGTATCTCAATCCTCTGTTGTACTATACACTGCGTTACTCCTTGCTGCTCCCTCCTTCGCTGCCCTACCCAACCTGCCCCTCTTTCCCTCCGAGCCTATTCCCGCTCACAGGGCACCCCTACCTTCCCAGAGTACGTGCAGATGAGACACTTGGGGGAAGGAGAATACGAGATCACTGAGATATAGGGTGCGGAGAAAAGCTTTGCAAGTTCTTACAGAACTTTAATGCAAATCTATCTCCGAATGGGGGACTGATACGGAAGGAAGGGGGGGGCATCTTCCCTTGTCCTTCCACTGGCCACCAGAGGGTTCGAGACGATGACCTCGAAGGCACCCATCTAGCCAGCGCCCTCCACTGTTGCACAAGCACCACACTCTACCCAAAAGTGCCCTTCTCTTTCCTCTGTACGGGCCAAATAAGCCCTCCATTTCTTAAGCCTCCCTCTCGCTCTATCATTACTGCGAGTGGACCGTGTCAAAATGTATCTCCCATTCGCTATAATGGCCGCGTTTTAACCAATCAGGACCATGCATTCGCCCTGCAGAGCTAGCTCAGCGAGCTCCTGCACGCCTCATTTAGCCCCTTGACAAGCTACTGACAGCTCCCCGCTGGGAGAACAATGGAACCGAAACTCGTAAAACCCTGAAAGTGTCAAACCTTGCAACAATGTATCTATTTTGTTTCCGATTTCAATTACCAATGTCAGAACGGACTGAAATGGACTAAAACTTCAGAAATTCATATAAAATCAACTGTAACACCGATTTCCTATATATATATATAAATATATATATATATATTTAAAAGTCTATTTTAAGTCATAACTCAATTATTATTTTAACTCTTTAGTCCACATATGTTACCACTATTACAACTGTACAATATAACCAAAAAAAGAGAAAATCCTGCCTCTTTAATCATGCACTTTTTAATCTGTTCTTCTTCCATTTAGGATTTCAACAAAAGTTTCTACATTTTTTATATCACATGATGTGCACAATTGTATCTCAAAACCCGTCTTCCACTCTTCCATACCCCAAGTCTTCATTTCCAACTAGAATCTCTCAATCAATCAATCAATCATTTATTTGTATGTTGCCTTTCCAAATTTCAAACCATGTGCAAGGCAGCTTACAAAAAAAAAAAATATTCCATAACTGCAAACATAACAAAACTAGTCGTAAACAATGAACAAAATATCAAAAAGTACACAACAAAATTGAAAAAATCCACATAAATAATAAGATTCCACGTAAATCATATAATCCAAACTAAAGAGATAAAAAAATAACATCAGCAACAGCAACCCCCCCCCCGAAAAAGAACCCATAAACAACACCCCAACCCTCTTTTATTAAGTGTAAAAGAGAAACCCCTTGTTTAAATTTTACAATCTCCACGTTTCCACTTTAAGAACTCTCAGTAGATTAACCATTTCTCTTTATCCGTCACCCTTTTGTCTATAAAAAGTGTCTTCTGGTGAAACCCAAAATAGAGTCTTTGTGTATAAACTAACTTTATATCTATTTTCAGATTCTTAATACGCCACGCACGTCTAATACAGTGGTTCTCAAGGTGCGCATTTACTCTGACTTGATCTACCACAAATATCCAAGCCATCTAACCCTGAAATCCTAACCTTCTAATTCCAAGTCTCTTCTTTCTCAATATCCCCATTCCGTTAACTGCACCAAGCAACAAGCTGTAAAATGCAAGTTTAAAACGCAAGCTTTCCTTTGCATCTCGCAGAACTTTAAATGTAATTTGTGGGTTTTTTCACCTGTCCTCCAAACTTCGGTCTTTTTGCCATCCTTTAAATGGGAAATCAGTAGTCAAGCCATGCTTTTTGGTAAAACGTTCGTCTGGATCCCGGAAGTCCTACCTGAGATGGGAGGTTCTGCTAGTACCAGCCACTTCTCCTTCTGCAAGCAGCGCCACCCGAATTCCCCCCTGGGATGAGCCGCTAAACTGAGCCGCCGGAGAAAGACTGGGGCGGGCAGCAAGTGGGAGGGGGAAGTCGTGCGCTTCTGTCCCGTCAGAAAAGTGCTGGTCCTCCCCGGAGGCAGCCTGCTTGCAGACAAGGGGGCTGGGCTGCTTCAAAGCCCATCAAGGCCACAGGCTGCTAGCATGACTCATCCCGGCTTTCTCATCTGAGGGGAAAGGGTGCGCGATCTTAAATGCTGGCCTTGGCAACTTGGCTGAGCTACCTTGGGCCAGCTTAGTGTTGGGATACTGCCAGGGAGATAGAGTCCATCTGAGCCCCCAAGCTCGGTGCCGGACGATCCATCGACCTCCCGTAGTCACGCAGTATCAGCAATTTAGCGACACTAAGCCTCTGGCTTAGAGCACACTCTAACAGCAGAATTCACACAGCAAAAGTTGCACAAGCATGAGAGCATATTTACAGTTTATTTGGCATTGGTCAGAACAAAGAAAACATGACCGTCTGCTCCGACTGCTCAGGCAAAACAGAAGAAAACGAAAGGAACAGACAAACATAAACATCCTGTGAACAGGAAATACGCAGGCTGTGACACAAACAACCTGCTCCCTTTTAAGGTGGAACGGAAATATCCTAACATCCTCCCCCTTTCCGTGTAACCTGTAGTACCTGTGGTTCAACCCAGTTGCAACCTTTGTACGTAAACCTTAAGTTGTTCTCTGTTAACAACCTTAGACAACAGATCAGCAGGAACTTCATTTCCTGGCATGTAGGACACCTGAATGAGTCCTTTCTGAATACACTCTCTTGCACGATGTAGCTTAATCTGCAAGTACTTGGTCCTTTGCTTGCAACTCTCCGAGTTCAGCAAAGCCAAACAAGATCTATTGTCTTGATACACTTGTATAGGACATTTCACAGAAACCCCAATGTCCTTAAACAGTTGCATCAACCATTCACAATCCATGAGTGAAAATGACAGAGCATTGAGTTCTGCTTCACAGGAACTTAGGCTAACTGTCGTCTGCTTTTTGGACAACCAGTCAAACAGGCAGTGGTTGTACACGTAGCATACTCCAGAAGTGCTTGTACCATCCGTGGTGTCACTTCCAAAACTTGCATCTGCAAAGATTTCAAGACCTCCAGTCTTCTGACTGGTGAACCTCAGCCTGTAGTGCATAGTCCCTTTCAAATACCGGGCTATGCGCTTCAGAGCTTTCCAATCCTGAACAGTAGGATTGTTAGCATGTCTGCTAAGCAGGTTAGTGCTTACAGCAATGTCAGGTCTTGAACATCTAGCAATGAAATTCAACTTGCCTAGAATGCATCTGTACAGCGTTGTGTCAGAAAACGCTTCAGCAGTACTGTCTACCTGGTAACCTGTCACCATCGGTGTGTCTGCTGGGTTTGCATCAACCAAATTCAACCTGGTTAATACATCAGCAATTTTCTGTGTTTGGTGTACCAGAAAATTACCTGCTTGGTCCCTCTCCACCTGCAGAGAAAGATAGTTGGATACCTCACCAAGATCCTTCATGTCAAAGTGCTCTTTCAGCTGAGCTAGGGTGCTTTGGTAGAAAGCCTGATTCTTCCAAAACATCAGAAGATCATCAACAAAACATAAACAATACAGTTTGTTTTGCCCCTCCTCCTTGACAAACACACACGGATCAGCTTTGCCCTGGTGAAAACCTAGAGAAAGCAACGTTTCAGTGAGTTTTGTGTTCCAACACCTGGCACTCTGCTTGAGACCATATAAGGATTTCCGCAGTTTACAGACCATTCCCTTCTGTATCTGCATCCCGTCAGGTGGAAGCATGTACAGCTCCTCCCCCAAAATCCCGTACAAAAAAGCTGTATTTATGTCATGATGGGAAACATGCAGTTTCTCCTCCGCAGCGATCTTGAGCATCAGCCGAATGCTCTCATATTTGACCGTGGGTGAGTAGGTCTCGTGGTAATCCTGCCCTGGTACCTGTGAAAAACCTCTGGCAACCAATCTGGCTTTGTGTCTGACAACCTTGCCATTCTGGTCTGTCTTGGCCTTGAAGACCCATTTGCTGCCAACCAGTCTCATTCCTGGGACTACCGGTACCAGCTCCCAAGTCTGGTTCCTATTCAAGGAATCAACTTCAGCCTTCATGGCATTAAGCCAAGGCTCAGCATCTTTAGAGGTTAACTCCTGGACCTCTTTGAAGCTTGAAGGTTCCCACACCTTCTCTGAGCTACTAAGAACAGCAGTTGCCGTCTTAGCAAACTCATCAGCAAATCTCTTTGGAGGTCTGCCTTTGGTTGCCCTTTCAGACCTGCGAACTAGACGCAAGTCTTCTGGACTCATCTCCTCCTTCTTAGGAGAAAAGTGACCAATGGTGAACAGTGGTTCTTCCAGTTCATTGTCAGACGCATCAGATGGTCTGACTGAGGCCTTTGCGCTCTTGTAGTCTGCTGTGTCATCACTGTCACTGACAGCAGCAGCAGCGCCGCCCACTGAACTGGAATCCGAACTCTGATCATCATCATCATCATCATCCTCAGTTTCCTCAGCTTTCTCAGCATGATCTGCTTTCTTCACATCACCTACATCCTCCTCTGGGTAACTCTGGAAAATTCCCACATTTCCCCCCCACTTAGGATTGTACTCAACACTCCTTGTGAACTTTATGGATTTAGAGTTAGTCATCCATACTCTGTATGCACCTTTTTCGTACCCCATGAACAAACCATGTGCCCCACGCTTCCCAAGCTTGTTGCTTTGTGGGGTGTGTACCCACATGTCAGAACCAAAGATTCTCAAGTGCTTGGTGTTAGGTTTCTTACCAAACATTTTCTCATAGGGAGTGCAGCCAATAGGTGATGACAGTCTGCGATTAAAAGTGTAAACAAAATTCGAGAGAGCCTCCCCCCAAAACTTCTCAGGGAGGTTGGCATCATGCAACAAGGTTTTTATTCCTTGCAGCAACGTTTGATTTGCTCTCTCCGCAAGCCCATTCATCCATGGCGATCTAGGCGTTGACAAGTCATGCTGGATTCCCTTCTCAGTCAGGAAAGCTTCAAACTGCTGAGAAGTGAACTCCCCGCCCCGATCAGTAAACAGACAGCCAATTCGTTTACCATGAGCATTCTCCAACCAAGCACAGAATGCCTTGAACCTAGGAAATGCTTGCGACTTCTGCTCGAGCATAAACACATGAATGTACCTGGAAAAAGAATCAATTAGAACCATGAAGTACCTTGCTCCTCCCAAAGATGGCGCTAGAGGCCCAACCAGGTCTGCGTGAACTAGCTGGTAGGGTTTGGAAGCCTGCCTGCTAGACTCCTTGCCTTTTGGAGCAACCTTCACCTTGTTCTCTGCACAAGATACACATTTCATGTGAAATTTACAAGGTTTGATGTCCAAACCTTCAACCAACTCAGGCATCTTGGCTAGCGCTTGCCAAGAGAGGTGACAAAATCTTCTATGTGCATCGTGAATGCATCCTGCATGAAGAACCTTGTTAGTTTGTGCAACACAACAAGAATCAGCATTAGATACAACAGCATTGTCATCATAAGTTAGACAGAACAAACCATCCAACAACTTTGCATGCAAAAAGTCCTCTTTGCCTTTTCTGATGACACAGACAGTCCTCTTGAAATGTAATTTCAAAACCACGCCCATTCAGCTTTTCCAACATACCTTAGCAGTCTGTCGCAGTCTTACTCTCCTGCAAGTGCCGTGAATCTGGGCCCATAACCTGTTGTTGGGATACTGCCAGGGAGATAGAGTCCATCTGAGCCCCCAAGCTCGGTGCCGGACGATCCATCGACCTCCCGTAGTCACGCAGTATCAGCAATTTAGCGACACTAAGCCTCTGGCTTAGAGCACACTCTAACAGCAGAATTCACACAGCAAAAGTTGCACAAGCATGAGAGCATATTTACAGTTTATTTGGCATTGGTCAGAACAAAGAAAACATGACCGTCTGCTCCGACTGCTCAGGCAAAACAGAAGAAAACGAAAGGAACAGACAAACATAAACATCCTGTGAACAGGAAATACGCAGGCTGTGACACAAACAACCTGCTCCCTTTTAAGGTGGAACGGAAATATCCTAACACTTAGCCTCCCTCACAGAGGGTTGTTCTGAAGATACACTCAGGAAAACACCCGAGGCATAAAGAAGAAGAACGAGGAGAGTCTGGAAAGGGGGGTGGGGAGCGCTCTCACCCCAGCCGCTCCAGGATGGGAAGTGCGTCCCAGGGGAAGGGGGATTCAGGCGGAGGAGGACATCGGGTTGGGTGGGGGTTGCCAGGAGCAGCACGATGTCCCTCCAACCCCCGGCTTCCACTCTCCAGGCAGGCGCCCAACGTGGCCAGCTGGCACTCCAGCCTTGGCGTGCAGATCCCGGGTTCAGCCCCAGTTCCAGGTTCTGATATTGAGGGAGAAAACATCGCTCTGCACATTTCCCACATCATGCACACTTCTATGATGTCTCCACTTTCCCCCCTCTCGCAAAGCCCCAAAGCCTCCTACATTGTAAGCCTTCCTTACAAGGGAATCATCAGAACCACCTGTGCTGCAGAGCTTCTGGCTGAAAGGCGACTCAGGAGATTTGCAATGACTGCTGCAATGCACCCCTAATGATTCAGATTGTATCATTATAGGCTTATGGTGTTTATTTGTTGTTGATATATTAAATTTGTATAATCTTAGAAGCGGTGTGGCTGTGAGTACCATGAAGGGAGCCTGCACTTTGTGATTTGCCAGGGCACTACTGCAGGTTAGGAAGGAGGAAGAGGCAAAGATCCTTTCCCCAGTAAAACATGTTTGCACCCAGGGTGTTTCCAGACTGTCAGTATTTTGTGGAAGGGATTCAGGTCCAGCCGAGAACTTCAGCTTTTCCAGTGAGAATGGATTAAAGCACTCTGACCATTTTCTTAGTAGAGTCTAACCACTGTTGTAAGTTTTGGGTAAGCAAGTCATGAACGCAAAACAAACAAGTGGTCGTCTCCTCCGGGTGAACCCCTGCACTGTAAATATATTGACAGCACACTTCCAGGTCTTTGGCATCAGCATCCCAGAACTGTGAAGGTTGCCTCAACTGTTGAGCAACACAGCTAAGGAAGAAGGAGTGGAGTGTCTCCGGGGGGAGCATAGCTCCCATTCCCTTCCAAACACACAGACAGGACAGTGTGGTGGCACCCAGGGAATAGTTGCAGCAGCCGGATGGCTGGCTGAAACACACACCATTGCAATCTTTTTGCCTGGGATTCAATCTGAATCAGCCAGTTAGTGAACTTGGTGCTCCTGTGCAACAAAGCCACTACAAAATTCCTCTTCCCTGCACACTTCCAGGTCCCTCCAGCTGGGCTTTTTGAGTGTGATGGGTTTTTCTCACTCCAGAGCAGTTTGTCTTTAAGCTGAAGGTCACCAGGAAAGCAAGGGAGACTAAAAAAATTGCACTCTTGCTTTCCTGGAAGAAGATCAAAAGACTCCCCTGGACTAGAAGAAACATCTCATTAACAACTGGAGAAATGCCAAAGAACTTTGGATATCTGCTTGGGAGCTTTCTGATGCAGTATTAATTTAACAAGGAGCCAGGAGTGAAACCGAAAGTAGACTGACCAGCTAGCTGAATCCAATTATATTGCTAGGGGGGGGGGAGGGGAAACCTCTAACATTTTACTTTTCAATACTTGTACTTCCAGGGTGAATTGAATGGGTGGGGGGTGGAGGAGAGGCAGAAAGAAGAGCTAACTTGTCCGTGGCTAGGGGGCGCAATCTGGACGGTTCTGCCGGGGCGCAAGATCACCTAACTACTGCTCTGCGCCTCTGGACCAGGGGTGAATGGTGCTCATTGGGACTGGGAGGGTGGAAGGCAAGGAGGCCAACAGTAGGTGGCGCCAGAGCCAAGGAGTGGCAGAGCAAATGTGTTCTGTATCTGAGATGGAGTGGGAAGGGGCTGGCAGCCACCACAGTCATCCCCTGTCTGCCCTCACGGACCGGCCAGAATCCACTGGGCAAATGCTCATCTTGCCAGAGTCTGGGTCTTCTGCTGTTGCTCTCTCAGAAACCGTGCCCAGGTGGGATGTTTCGTTTTTTGTAGCTGCTTCGTCCCCGAGGAAGTTGGACGTGACTCAACTCCTGCATCTCTGACGTGGGAAGGTTTGGAGGTATTTCAAATTCCACCCTTCTCCCTTGGCTCCCTGGAAAGAAGGCATCTTTACATTTTGAGCACATTTCACAGGCCAGGAGCCAAGCACCCCTTCCGGAGGGGGAGAAGAGGCCCAGAAAAGATGAGCCCTTCCCAGCCCAAAGGCGTTCCCCTGAGATTCAGCTTCCGGGCTATGGCTAACCAGGGTAGGAGCAGGAATATTGGGAGCGGGAAGGAACTGATGTCATCTGCCAGAGCAGCTGGCTAATTGAAGGGAATGAGGTGATAACAAGGCTTTCAAATCTGAACTCTTGTTTGCGGCTGATTAGCATAGAGGGAGGTGGAGAACAAGGGCAATCGGAATCATACTCTGGGTAGTTGGTTCCTTTTCTTTGTTCGGGTTCCTACGTCACACCAGCAGTTGAAATGGCAACACTCCTTTGCAAGATTGTCCGCCTTTTTAATTGTTTGTTATGGAAAATCAATAAAATGATAAGTTGCCCCTGCCAAAGGGTTGCATGACATCTGGCTGAAGACTTTTTGTGCTAAACGTTGAAGCTATGCTGGTGTGTGTTTGTGTGTGTGTGTGTGTTTGTTGCAGAATGGTTTAATTAGCTCATTCTCCTCCTAGCACATCGTCTTCATTCAATTCTGGCTGTTGAATGAATGCTTTCTTATAATCATTCTTATTTTTAAGTGGGCTTTGGCCTCCTTCCAGACAGCAGCTTGAAAGGGAAGCAGAGGAAAACTCAAATGATGACAGAAGGCAGGGGCATCCAACAACCCAGAGTTTTGGTTTGGATGTGACACTTTGAGAATTCCCCAAGCCATCCCGAAGCCCCAATTTCACTCTGGTCCATCTGAGTATCTCCTTTCCACCCATGCCTCCCCTCCCCCCAAATATTCACAATTAAGAAATCAGAAAACAACCCCCACCTCTCTTTCGACAGAACTAGATGGAATGATCAGGCATAGCAACTCCTGCAGAGAGGATAAAACCAAAATGTTTCCAAGGGACACATTTATCAAACAAGATATCTGCCCATAGCTCAGTCAGTAGAGTGTGAGACTCTGCATCTCAGGGTCGTGGGCTGGAGCCCCACGTTGGGCAAAATATTCCTGCATTGCAGGGGGTGGACTAGATGACTCTTGTGGTCCCTTCCAACTCTACAATTCCATGATATCCTGTGAGGAGTAGTCAACTGAGTTTTACTCAGAAGAGATGCGTCAAAATCAACACAGCCACGTAATTTGTGCCCATCAATTTAAATAGGTCTGCTGTGGAAAGGACTGATGTTGACTACAACCCTGATGTTTTCTGATTATTTTATAGAGCGTTTCCCTCAATACCAAAAAATGGAGGCAGAGACAATTTACGGAATTTCAAAACCACCGAAGCTTTATGGAATGAACGAATCAATTTATACAGTCACAAACCAGAATATGGACTTCTACAGAGATAGACTAGTGGAATGAAATTCACGGCATGTGTCACACTCAGGGAAAATTTGGAAAAGATGGAAAAGATGATGTATAGGGAAAATGTATAAAACAGGAAATAAGGCTTGCTGGAAGTGTAAAATCAAAGAAGGCAATTTCTACCATATGTGGTGGACATGCGAAGAAATGAAGAAATATTGGGAATTTATTTATAATGAGTTAAAAAAAATATTTAAATACACTTTTCCCAAAAGGCCAGAGGCCTTCCTATTAGGAATAATTGGGGATGAAATCAAAAAAGAAGATAAGACATTATTGCAGTATGCTACAGTTGCCGCTAGAATATTAATTGCTCAAAATTGGAAAAGCCCAAACACCCCAGCGATTAGAGATTGGCAAATAAAATTATTTGAATTTGTTGAACTAGCAAAAATGACACAAAAAATCAGAAACCAAAAAAATACAAAGTTTATTAGTGACTGGAATAAATTTATGATATACATTGAAGGGAATTATAGAAACTTAAAAACTATAGCAGGTTTGATATAGATCTTACGATGTGTAAACCATTAACAATTATCAGCTGCAGGAAAAAGAAAGTATTTATATTAAGAAGCCTGAAATCGGGAGGGATGGAGGTCAATAGGTGTGTAGAGGAAAGATTTAAATATTTAAAGATATAAAGATTCAAGTGTGAAGACAAAGAACTGTAATGGAAACTGATGTTATTTTTATGTTATGTTTGGATATCCCTTTTGAAATTGTTGATTTGTTTTCTCTTTTGGTTATCTAAGTGAAATTCAATAAAAAGAAATGGAAAAAAAAGAGATAGAGAACATGTAGAAGAAGAAGAAGAAGAGTTTGGATTTGATATCCCGCTTCATCACTACCCTAAGGAGTCTCAAAGCGGCAGCTAGACTGGTGACTGGGGGCGGCCGCCGAGACCATATAACACCGGTCTTGAAAGACCTACATTGGCTCCCAGTACGTTTCCGAGCACAATTCAAAGTGTTGGTGCTGACCTTTAAAGCCCTAAACGGCCTCAGTCCAGTATACCTGAAGGAGCGTCTTCACCCCCATCGTTCTGCCCGGATGCTGAGGTCCAGCGCCGAGGGCCTTCTGGCGGTTCCCTCATTGCGAGAAGCAAAGCTACAGGGAACCAGGCAGAGGGCCTTCTCGGTAGTGGCGCCCGCCCTGTGGAACACCCTTCCAGCAGATGTCAAAGCGATAAACAACTACCTGACATTCAGAAGACATCTTAAGGCAGCCCTGTTCAGGGAAGTTTTTAACGTGTGATATTTTAGTGTATTTTTGGTTTCTATGGAAGCCGCCCAGAGTGGCTGGGGAGGCCCAGCCAGATGGGCGGGGTATAAATAATAAATTATTATTATTATTATTATTATTATTATTATTATTATTATTATTATTATTATAATAACATTCTCCTTTCCCTCACCCGCCCAACAAACACTCTGTGAGGTGAGTGGGGCTGAGAGACTTCAGAGAAGTGTGACTGGCCCAAGGTCACCCAGCAGCTGCATGTGGAGGAGCGGAGACGCGAACCCGGTTCCCCAGATTACGAGACTACCGCTCTTAACCACTACACCACACTGGCTCTCATATATATGGAGGTTAAAATCAAAATCTATAAGCTAGAACACAGTAAAGAATACAGATCTGAAACTATTAAAATGTGTAGTTTAAGACCTTAACCGCTAATTTAAAATATGCATGTCAATGCTTTATTATAATTAAGGCAGGTAAAATAATTATTACTCTTAATAGTATTCATTGCTATGAGGCTTCTTGAAGCAATTCAGAATACAATCAACATTAGCAGAACACTTTCCTTTACAAGGAAAATTTAAAAAGCAACAATTTAAAAGCAATAAAAAAGTAATATTGCATAGGAAAGAATTCTAAAACAACAGCAATGATCACAATTAGCAACAAGACACAATGAAACAGCAAGCAAAAATTGCCACTCCATCATCGCTGAGCCTTGAAACTTGTGTCTTCTCCCCATAATCGAAACTGACATCTAGTCTTATGTCATCTGGAAGAGAATGAAGGAGAAGAGAGATGAATTTCTGCCACATTTACTGATTCACCAAATTAACCTGGCCCCCATTCCACCCTATTTACAAGGAGGCTTTATGGATCCTGTCTTTGGTGGCAACGACTCCTTCCAAGCCTGCAGTTTGGCCATCTTTGTGCTGTGGCAGGATTTCACAGCCACATGACCCAGGAGGTCTGCATCAAGCAAGGATGCTGCAGCTACTGAGTGGGCTCTCCTTAGTCTGGAAAGTGCGTCCCATGTCCCCAGGCTGTGGGTGTTACCTTCTTTGGGGCAGAAGTGAGCCAGCTCCAGAGGGACGAGAGCATGCTGTAGAGAACAGAAAAGACCGTACTGGATCAGATGACTGATCTGATCCTCAACCCTCCCCAAATAATGGGTGCAAGAGAACATGGAAGCAGACCCAAGCCAGGGAAGACTTGCCTCCATCATGGGATGAGTGAGTTCTATTGCCTGGCCCCAATCCCTTGCCCCAGGCGACCTCAATGGGTCCTGCAGCCTACTAGGCAGAGGCGGAAGTGTAAGATCAAGGAAGAGGGCAGGAAATGTCTCCAGCCTTGTCCGGCATCCCAGGGACACACATTGTGTTGTGTGCCTGATACCAGACTGTGATTCCTCCTGTGGGAATCCTTTCACAAGCCACTCTGGGAGCCTCTTGGGGCTGTGAAGGTGCCAAAGGTGAGAGACTTACCTTCAGGCAACTGAGCCTTCTTGCACAGCACATCAGCCAGCTAATGCCACTGGCTGCCAGTTGCCTCTCCGCTGCAATCGCACTTGTTGTGTAACCTCTCAGTTCCTGTGGGAGGAAAGGGGACCTCAGGATCAGGAGGCTGGTCTGGGGGAAAGAGGCAGACCACTGTGAAGCCCTTTACACTCTCAGAGAGAGATCCGTTTCTGTTCTAAAGTGGCAATGTCCTCCAGCCCCAAATTGTAGCTCTGCATCCAAGGCCCTCCTTTGGCTGTCTGGGCAAGTGGGCCTTTGCTGGCTATTCCATGTGGCCAGCTTGCCTTACAAGAGGGGAAGGGCCCAAGAGGTGCACTGCTAGGTGGCGGCTTCTCCATGAAAGCTTTCTAGGTCAAACAGCCACTGAGGCCATCAAGATACTTACATTCATCAGCAAGTTCAGGGTCTTAGTGCTTGGGGCCTCCCAGAGAAGGCCTCCCAGCATCAGAGTATAACGTTCTTCTAACTCCTGCAGGCAATGGCAATGAGGGAGAGGATGCGCCAAGCAGGGGAAAGAGAGATCAGATGTTGAGCAATGGGAGCAGTGCTTAAAGCGTGTGAAGAAGAAACAACAACTAGAGAAGTCAAATTTCAAGGCTAACAACTTACCTGCTTGTCGGGCTCAGTTTTGACCTCAATGACTGCCGCAAAGGCTGCATGCACAATCAGGCTGTGGAGCTTCAGTGGTAATTTGGGCTTCATGAGGCTGGAGAGAAGGAGGGAAAAGTTTTTAAACTCTGTCTCATATTTGGGGAAGCATCAAATACATGTCATTCTCTTGAACTTCTAGTGAATGCATGTGTTAGCTTAAACCACTTTTGACAATCAAGCAGCGTATCAATTTTACAGGGTAAAAATGAATAAAGGTAAAATTAAAATAAACACACAAGGGCACTGTTTATGTGGCAGTCTACCTGGCACTTGGTTGCAAGCCTCTAGGTCTTAGTTAATCCCACCCCTAAAAGCTGAGCCATTTTGCAGTCATCTCAAGACAATATAGCTTCTATTTTCTCTCTCACATCTCCACTCACCCTGTAAATAGTTGCTGCATAAAGAAAGCTTTTTGAACGCAAGAAACCCAAGAAATTGCAAGCAATTCTTCCAATCGAATTCACTGCAGTGGCAAGGTCTGGTAACACCTTTCCACATTCTGCTCCCCCCCCCCCCCGCCAGCTCCTCGTCAAGCTCAAAAAACCCGGTATACCTCAGTTGGTAAAGGGCTTCCAGTGCCATAGCAAGGGCCAATTCAGGCTGCGTAAAGCACGCAATCCGTCCCATGAGATCCTGATAGAGAACAGAGGGCGGAGGGGGAAAACATCAGTTCCCTACGGACATCAGGTGGATTCCTCCAACCCCAAACTTAGTGCAGGAATTGGCAATGTAATGCCAAATGCCCGCACAACCCTTCTCTTGGCCAGACCCCGCCAGGCCTTCCTTCTGCCCAGCATCCCCCCAATCCCATCCCCAGCTCTCCTGCCCCCCTCACCCCTGGATACCTCATGCAACCGCTCACTCACCGCAATTGCCTTGACGGCCATCTTTTTGGAGTACCTCAAGCTGTCCTTTTCTCTCTGGCGGGCCTCCAAGCAAGTGGCCAGCACGCAGCAGAGCAACATCTCATCCTTCTCCAGTTGCTGAAATGGCAAGAGTCAGGCTGTCAGTTCATGGCAGGAGGGCTTCTCTGCATCTGAGACTGCCAAAATGGGGGTATAAACAGCACTGGTGGATGGGGGGGTGGGGGGTGAGGGATTTCGTATGTACTGTGCTGTTTTCTCAAATACTAACCACAGGCGATGCCCAGACCCTGCCAGTCTCTGAACCATCTGCAACAAGAGAAGAAGGAAAGGACATGGGGGCTGGTTAGTTCATTTCTACTTATTTTCCACAGTTGAGGATTAGAGCATTAAGGCCACCCCTCCTTACGCTCCAAAATGAAAAGGAAGCATTTGCTCACGTGGGCCCACAGCAACCCTGGACTTCTTGGGGACTTTGCGGGTCCCCTTCTTCTTGCGGGCTGCCATGTCCCTCAGTCGCCTGAACCTAGAAGAGAAGGAGAGGGGCAGACCTTGTTGTTGTTGTTATACCGCCCTATACCCACAGGTCTCAGTTACAACCAGTGCTTTTTCTGGGGGGATGCAGGGGTACGCACACCCCGAAACATTTTGTGAATCTTTGCACTTTTGTCCATTTACTGTACTGCATTTATTTTCCCCGATTTGAACTATAAAATGGTGGTTTTCTTGAGTCAAAATGAGAGTACCCCAAACATTTTTTTTGATAGAAAAAAAGCACTGGTTCCAACATAAAAATCGCAATATGGAAACACAAAATGCATAATAAAGGTGAAAAACAACCCAGTAAAGCTCCCTCCCCAACACATTTCAAAACCTGAGACAGAAGCCTACAACCAAAATGGGGTGTGTGTGCGTGTAAGAGAAGACAGGGAGTCTTTGCAGCATAGCCATAACCAGTGGCGTAGCGTGGGTTGTCAGCACCCGGGGCAAGGCAAGTAATTTGTGCCCTTAACCCGTGGATTTGTGCCCCCTAACCCGTGGATTTGCGCCCCCTAACCCTAACCCTCAGATGTTGCGCCCGGTGTGGCCGGCCCCCCCTGCACCCCCCATGCTACGCCACTGGCCATAACACAAATACGGGTAGCCTAACAGTTTATTATTTCAGTAATTCAACTTAAAAGGTGAAACGTCTACTTCTCAAAGGTCAATCTCTATTCTCTATTTGCAATCCTTGTTTTGCTGATTTTCATTTCATACCCCACCCTCCCCCTCTTTCCCCCTCTGTTCTTCCTAACCCAACACTGCATGCAACACTAATGTCTCACAACAAATGAAACTGATCTGTAGAAAGCACAACTTGAAAAAAGAGACAAGGCACGTTTTTTTTGTAAACTAAGAAATCTTCAATCATTTGTTTATTTATTTATTTTTTAAAAAAACAAGGAAAGGAGCAGGAAGGAGTTATCCAAGATGATCGTGGCCTTGGAGAGAAAGCAGATGGAGGGAGAGCTTTGAATCAACTCATTTGAGAATGCTGGTGGGAACTTCTTCACATCATGT
The DNA here is from genome assembly GCF_964270895.1 of Podarcis filfolensis. Taxonomy (NCBI): domain Eukaryota; kingdom Metazoa; phylum Chordata; class Lepidosauria; order Squamata; family Lacertidae; genus Podarcis; species Podarcis filfolensis. The sequence continues at coordinate 11,769,922 of NC_139619.1, forward strand.
TTACTCCGTTGCTGAAATTTGCAGGTAGCCGATGCTACAAGGACAAGTAGCCTGCAGGGCTGGGAAGCAGATTACACCAATTGTTGGAGGAGAACAACAGCATCTCTCACTATTACTCAGCATAGCAATATAGAGCTTCCAGGAACAGAGGCACTCTACCTCTGAAGCTCACAGCTAGAGGAGAAGCAGCAGGAGTGGGCTACTGCTTGTGAGTTTGGACTAGATGGGCTTTTCCTCTGATCCAGCAAAGCCACTTCCGCCTACAAAGGAGGTGGAGTTGCGGGCGACTGAGGGAATCCCCGGCCGCGTCAGCCCCTGGACAGCCAATCGCTGGCTCAGGGAGCGTGACCAGCCCTATTTATCGCCGCCTACCTCGTAGCAAATTGTCACAACTTTCTGGGTATTGGCGGTTAGGCATTGGTATTGGTATTGTTCTGTAGATGGAAGAGGGGAGGAAGAGCCATCACCTGCCCCGCATATTGAAGAGGTGAGGGCCTAAGGCACGCCCCTGAGCGGTGACCCCCGGGGGGGGGGGTCCGAGTTGATGTGCATCAGCAGGACTCTCCCTACTGGTGGTTAACCCTTCCCGGACCTCAAGCGGACGGGCTGAAGCCGGATAGTCGGTTAGGACCAATGCCTAAACCAATACCGCTCATCACCTGTAACCAATAAAGTTGTGGCCATATTTAGCCCATTAACCTTAAATAATTGTGTCATGTGTCTTTATTTCCACTTTGGGGGGGCGGGAACTCGCCACGCAATAGGGCTCTTTTTGTTTTTTTATGCACCCACAGACCCCAAACGGTTCTCCACAGGAACACAGCGGTGCATCTCATGTATGGGGGGGGGGATTCCAACACTCCCCCCACCCCCACCCCCACCCCCACCCCCAGCAAAGGAAAGATAAGGGAAGCATTTCCAGCATTTAAAAGAGCCCTCAGCATAATGCTGTTAGGACAGCAGCCCTGCCTGGAGAGCGAAGGGGGCTGCTAGGAAGGTCGTCAAAGCATCAAGGCATAGATGAGCCAAAGAATGCAATGAAAACTCTCTTAGAGCCAGAGTGACTGACAGGAAGACTGACAGAACCCATGTCTGTTTCATTTGATGGCTGAAGAGTTGAGAAACGGAGAAGGGGTAGAGAGAGGGGGGGGGTGTATAGTGGCTAGAATTCTGGACTAGGAGGACCTGGGAGATCCGAGTGCAAATCCCCACTCAGTCATGAAGTGCACTGTTTGATGTTGGGTCCAGTCACTCTCATCCTAGCCTGCCTAACAGGTTTGTTGTGAGGGGGAAAATGGGGGGAAAGGCAAGCCATCAATGCCACCTTGAACTGCTTGGATGAAAAGTGGGCTATGAATGTAATAAAAAGCATCCCAAAATAATGATCATGGAAGGTACCCTGGGGATCATCTAGTCCAACCCCCTGCAATGCAGGAATATGCAGCTGTACCTTATGGGAATCGAACCTGCAACCTTGGTGCTATCTGCAGCTCCCTCTAACCAGCTGAGCTGCAATGAGATTTGAGGGAGAATGGGAAGGCGGGGAAAGGGAGGGGGTGGGAAGAGAAGTTAAGCTGTTCAGGAAGGGGTTAAATTCCATGGGGATGCTGGCCGTGTGGGGGACCCCAAGCCCTCGCCCCAGAAGATTACAAAAAAGAAGCAGAAGAAATCCTACTTACAGATTCACGATGATGGGCATCTCTTCAGGTGAAATCCGCTTCTGTTTAAACTCAACTGCTTTAAAATGCTCACACAACACTAACTCTGAACCTTGGCTCTAACCCTATTGCTACTCCTCTCTCTCTAAAATATACAGGAAAATATGTGCACAAAATATACAAATGAAAATGAAATGATAAAGTGAAAGCAAAGCAAAGCAAAGTCTACACCTATCTCCCCTGTTGGTCCCTCGCTTGCTTGCTTGCTTCTCCGTCCCAGTTCTGTCTCAACCAACTCCTCCCAACTATCCCACGACGGGGATGTGTAGCTTCTGTTTTTTCTACAAGCAGCACGAGATGTCACAAAGATGGGCAGGACACTGTTTCCTTGACAACCCATCCAGCTTGACCCTGAACTAATCTCCCCCCTTTTTCGTTGCCATGTTTTCTCCCTAACCTTGGGACACCTGCTGTTTGCAGCTTTACGAATCACTTTTTATCACAAACAGGTTCATACATTTTCTGGCAACGTTTCTCAAGAGAGGCCACCCAAGCAATTCACCACCCACAATTTGCGGACACCGCTATGCCATCATATTGGCATCAGGTGTTTTCCAGGCCAGTGAATGTCAGCAACCCCTTCTTCTAAAGCTGCTTCCCCAGTTTCATCCAAAATAGAAAGAAATGCCATTTGGTAGCCCATTGAGAAGCTTCGGGAAGTAATGAAATACATTTCTGAAAGTTATTTATGGATGCACAAGGTCACCACATCTTTGCTTAAGGTGAATGGAAAGGAACATTTCCCCAGGCGGCACACCACTGTCCCCAAATCTCATCCGCTGCTTGGTCATTTCAACAGATTGTGTGTCTTAGTAAGATTTTGTACATTTCAGAAAGCTTTCCCTTGCCTACAAATGAAGTGCATGATTTTTCAAAAACTTATTAATGCCCCGTGCTTTTACTTCTGGTGTGGTAAAAAATTGCAGAATCTGGCTATCATTTAAAGCAGTGTAAGATGCTGGCTTACGTTTCCCCTCACATTTGGTGACTAGGTAGGGATATGCAGTTTTGTGTTTTGTTTTTTGAAGAGTTCCTAAGGAGTCCTGCTGCTTCCGAGTTTTATTTTGGGGGTTGTTGTTGCTTTTGTTTACAAAAAGGTAATCCAGTTGTAACCTTTTTCTAGGTACAATTCTGTACATTCTGGTACTACCTGTTCACTCATGGTCCCTCCAAATCCCTTTGTTTCTTTTAGCAATGTGTCCTTGTGTATCTGCATAAGCTTTTCAAAGCCTGCTACCTTTGCTTACAGAATTTCTCCTTGGTCTGACTCTGTGGAAGGCACCATGCTATTCCCCTTTAAATTAGCCATTTCGACAGAAAACATGAGAACTGGAATTTTGCTCTTGAATGGATTTCTGGATCGCCTGCATGCCAAGCACATACTTCTCCCACTGGGCCAGCACCCTTCCTCAGTGACTGAGCTCTCATTGCACACAGCCATCCAGCAAGCAAAAAAATGTTCTTGTTAGAAGGGCAGAGTGGGGAGCAAGAGATTCAGGGGCCGGTTTTAGACCCACAGTGCTCGGGTTTATTCTGTTGCCTGCTTGACATTGTGCCTCCTTCCCCCCTACCTTTTATTCCTAAGAAAGTTTCACAATGTCGCTGCTTGGGATTCTGGATAATCTATGGTGTTTATATTTCAGTTTTTTAAATTAATTTTCCAAAAAATTTTTAAGACAAACAAACAAACAAACAAACAAACAAACATCCTAATTGTAATTAAACCAATCTTGATAACATTGTTAAGTGACTTCCTCAAATCCCCCTGGTTGAATTTCATTGTATTTCATTTTAACAGTTTTCCAAAATCAATCTTCTCAAAAAAAAAAAAATAATAATAATAACTTGATCACTTCACATCTTTCATTCTTTCTAATCTAGCTTGAAACATCTTAATTCCTATCCTTACATATTTAAATCCTAAGCCTATCTCGTATTTGCAAGCTTTTCCAGTTAGGTTATCTTGACATGTTCAGCTAAATAATCTTTGAATTTTGTCCATTCTTCCTGGTACTCCTCCTCCTTCTGGTCGCGGACTCTTCCCGTCAGGTGGGCTAGCCCCGGGATTCTGGAGAATCTATGTGACTAGATGCTTGTAATGTATGCCAGGCAATCTGGCACAAGTGGGTAGGGTTGCCATCCGCCCGGAATTGCCGGGATTTGGCCGTTGGAAACAAGTGTCCATGTGGGAAACGCTTGAATGTCCAGGAAAATCCAAAGGTATAGCAATTCTACACGTGGGGAGTAGGGACGCAAGCGCAAATCAGAATAAATCAAAGGCTGGGAAAGTTCAAACAGAACCCCCCCCACACACTGTTCCTCGAGATTTGTTTTTAAGACACAGGATCATCGAATTGTGGAGTTGGAAGGGACACCGAGCACCATCTAGTTCCGTTATTCCCAATCAGGGGTCCGTGGCCCCATCCCTTGCCTCCCTCCAACTAATTTTCTCTCATTTTGGCATGGCAATAGCATACATTTTATGGGCGGTCTTGTTGTTTTTAGTATACCTAAAATCCTTTGCTTATTAGCCCACATTTTGTTCAAAAAATTGCTTTGCAGAGGTAACTACCATAGAGTTATCAAATTTTTCAAAAGTAGGGGGTCTGCGGCTTGGCTTTTGAAAAATAAGGGGTCCTCAGTAATCAGCCAATTAGGAACCACTGATCTAGTTCCATCCCCTACAATGCAGGAATAATGCAGTTGGCCTATACAGGGATCAAACTTATGACCTTGGCATTATCAGCACCCCGCTCTGAACATCTGCGTCACCTTCAGAGTTGTTGTTGTGGGAGCTGTAGTTCACCAAAGTAAATATTGAAAGGATCCTCTTTTCACATCAAGGACAGACCATGCCAAACATCTACCTTATGCACAAAATTGACTCCCCAAGCTCTTCTTGTGTTTTAAGACGCTGGGATGTGGGGAGCCGGAAATTCCACTGGGCTGGCAGAAGCCCCTTTTGTGACTCAATAGAGCTCTGTCTTCAACCCCAATTTTAGTTTGGAAAACTCCTCCCTTTTCCTTTAACACACTCCCCTCCCCCCACTTTCCTGCATTCCACTCTTTTCCATATCGAAAGCAATTTCTAATGTCCACTGCCAGGACCAGCTGAGGATGTTTTTGCTTGAGGCAGAAACACCCTGAGCCTTTTTTTTTTAAATAAAAATAATATTTATTACTTTTAAAGATTACAGAAAAGGAAAAGAAAAAGAAAAAAGACAAGAGAGAAAAAACAAAAATTAGAAAAGAAACAATACAATACAATATATAAGCAATACAAAACACAACCTAAACACATTAAACTAAACTAAACAAAACCCTAACCCACCTTAACCCTAAACAAAACAAAACAATAACCATTTAAAAACATACATCACACCTTTTCCATACTCTACCTTTCATTCCCTTGTTTCCTCGACTTCCTCTCACCTCCCTTTTTGTATTCCACTTCTATTAATTGTTTCAGCAAATCCTTTCCATCTTTCTCTATTTTCTGTCATATTATAAATATCTTAACATATTTTTTATCATTAAAACTAAAATACTTTTATATGCTTAACTCCTTATAACATTTCTGCTAAGGCCATAAAATTTCTTTCCACCATTTTTCTATCATTCATTAATTTTACAGTATTTCTATATATAAACTTTAAATTCTCTAATCTTCTTCCACCATCTCCTCTCCCTGGTTTCGGATTCTGCCAGTCCTTTCCGTCAATTCCATATAGTCCATCAACCTGGAGATCTTATGTCCGAGGCTCTTAACTCTTTTCCAGGTCCCTTCTGCAGGTCTTCTTCATATTCTTTAATGCCAAAGAGCAGATCTCGGGAAGACTCCAACCTAACAATGCTTTTATGCCTTCTGGACAGGTCAGCCAAATTTCCATAGTTGAAGCTGAGGTCTATAAGATGTTTCATGACATGTTTCAAAATTCCTCCAAATCCAAAGGCCCCCAGAACTCCAATCTCCTCCAGACCCAAGTCCATGTCCCAAAAGTCAGTTAATCCCTGCATAGAGGGATCTTTCCAACTTTCCTTCTTCCGTCCAAGCCGGGATCCAATCCTCAAAATCTGGCTTTTTCTAGATTCAATCATAGAAGGCCTCAACTTGTAATCCTCAATTTGCTTCTTTAAGGCTGAGGATCCCGCTTGTATTACTTTAGGCTCAACAACCACAGCTTTCTCTTTCTCCTCCACAATTTGTCCTGCCAAAGTAGATTCTTGTACCAAGTCCTGAATTATTTCTGTGTTGGTGCTCACTTTTTGTCTCCAATTAGTCACTTTTTGATCCAAGTTGTCAATTTTAAAAGACATGTCATCCGTCTTCTTATCAAGCTGTTCCAGTGAGTAGCTTATCTTACATAATACCGTCACAATGGCTTCTCCTGTCAACATTTTGAATGGTCCAAGGTCAATCTCTGGTTCTCACAATTACTTATCTTGCAGCTGGTGATTCCCCAGTTGCACTCCTGTGACAGTTTCAAAGACTCCCTCTAGAGGGAAACAGTCTCCACTTGTATCAATCCTTTCGAACACAATTCAAGCCATAAAAATAGTTTCAATTTCCAGTTACTTTCCCTCCTTTTTAAACGCAGAAGAGGACAATGGAAACAGTATCTTTCTCTTATATAACTAGCTGTCAAAAATCTTCTGTTCGCAGTCAATGGACTCTCCCAAAACTTCACTCTTTCTGGCAGCCCTTTTCCAGGTTTGGAGCAGTGGTAATTTGGTTTTTCACTCTCTCCTGCAGGCTCGCTAAGTCCAAAATTTCCCCCCTCTTCTCCTGCTTCCAAGGGGGGTTTTGTAGTTTTAACCGATGAAAATTTAATCCTTTGCCAAAAGCTTTCAAAGACTTTAGCTTATAACGTCTTTGCTTCAATCTATTTACAAAAGGGGAAGGCGGACTTCCTGTTTAAGACCTTCCCTGTTTTGTTTTGTTTTTTTTAAATAATTTTTATTAACTGGCCAATCACATCAAATTAAATCACATCACATAAATTCCAAATTACAAAGCCAAATTTTTAAATTTTGTTGGGGGAACCCATACTTCAAGATCCAAAGGGGGATTCAAATCATCTTCTTATTACTGCGTTAGTGTCCAAATCAGTCCCAATCAGTCCAAACAAAGCTCATAATTCTATCCAGTCTTATCTTGGTGTTTCCACATCATATCTTGTTCATATAATTTCTCTTTTTCTTTTACGATCTCTTCTGTTAGTCTCCTTAAGCCGATAAGCAAATATAAATCCTGTGTGAATTTCCCGTTCTTCCAATCTAAGTCCAGATGGTTTCCATATATCTCCTTCGTAGATAACATCACTCTTTCCATCATAAATCAGGCATTTTTCGCTCTTAAGTCCCACAGAGAAGTTAATCCACGATATGTAAACAGCTCTATTTCTCTCTTTCTCCTCCCAGACCCAAGAGCTCCAACAATGCCTCCCAAGATGGCGACGGCATTTTTAACTGCGTCATTCCAAAACTCTTAACTTTCCAGCTTCGTCTTGAAACATTGCTTTGGTTCGAAAGTTTATCTCCACACAGTCTTAAATCACAGCTTAAGTCCTTAAAGTTCTAACTCATTAGGGGAGGGGATTCTTGTTAATCACATGAAGAGGAAAGAAAAGTTTTTTTTTCCCCTCCCCCCTCAGTCATTTGCAATACCGTATCTTGACGTATCTTCTCATATTTTGTTCTTGCCTTGTTATCAGAGATCTCTTCTGTCAGCAGTCTTTACTCCCCCTTTTTCCTTGAAGTATGTGCAATTTATCTCGTCCAAATTGTTTCTTTTGAAGATTCTTGCAAACTAGAGGCGCGGATCAGGGACGGCGTCCAGGAGTGCCGGAGTCCCACAGGAGGGCTTTGTGCCTAGTGCCCCCACCCCCACAAATTCGGGGGTGGTATAGGGCACAGCAGGCAAGGGCCGTCCCCCCCATAATCCTGGGGGGGTTAAGGAGGCTAATTACCCCCATCATAGCCTCCAAATTACCTCGTGTGGGTCGGAGAGATGTTATTGTCAGCCATCTTCCGATGCGCCACCTAGTGGCCCCCAAGACCTTCCCTGTTTTGATGCCAAATTAAGATATTTAAAGATCCAATTTTCCGTTCTACTCATGGGTAGTTGTTTAAAATCCAATTGTCCACAGGAAAAAGTCAGCACTCTCTGGAAACAGCAATGCGGCTTCACTCCATGAAAGAAGCAGTCAATTCGAAGCACTGCGCCACTCACCCCACATCGCTCCGGATCCCCAAAACAGGGTTTCCCCGCGAGTAGGGGAGGCGCTGAAGGTGCCAGCCGAATCCCAAGTTCACAAGCTTCTCCCGCTTGTGATTTCAGAGGGTCTCCGCCTTCGCTGTGGCGATCAGACCCTGCCTTCCACGGAGCAAGTTCCTCCCGATCGGAGGAGCTCCGCCATTGCCGGAGGCGCCAACCCGGAAGACTAGAAACACCCTGAGCCTTGCCTCTGCTTCTCCTTTAGGAAAGGAGGATTTAGAGGAGCAGGTTGTGTTGGCAAAACCCTCACAAGGGCCTGACCGTGGTCACAATAGTGGCATGGCTGCAAGCATGGTGCTCTATGGAACTTGATGTGCCCCCCCTTGAGCCAATGGCCTCGCAACGCCTCATGCGCAGGTTGGCCCTGCCAATTCCTAGGGTGCCCAGTTGGATTATTTCAGTGGGGAAGGGGGAAGTTCCCAATCCTGTTCCACTGCTCTCCGCCTGCTTCCCCCCTCCCCAAGTGATCCATCTAGCCTCCACTCCATCCCACTTCAAATGAAAATAAATAATAAAATTGCTCCCATCCAGACTCTGCAGTCTCCATAGCTGCTCTCAGAGCTCCAGTCTCCTTTGGTCATTTTGGGGACTCCCTTGAGAATAACAAGTGGACATCTAGGAGTTGCTGTTGTTGGTGGCGGGAGCAGGGCTCAGCTCCTCCTGCTCTTAAGTGTGCTCTGCTCAGTTCTGCAGCCTTATCCCTTGGCACCAGGTGCACATATGGTCTCATAACCCCCTCAAGCCAAGCCCAGTTCTTTTTCTGCCTCTGTTCTCCCTCCTACCACTGAGCCCTGGAGACAAAGCTTAATGGGGAGAGAGGAGGGCAGACCTCCCCTCAAGAGTCTATGCAATAATTCGCAGCCAGCTGCTGCTGGGCTGAAACTTGCAAGCTGCAAGCAGTATGAGGAAGGAGAACAATAGAGAAACACCTTGGGGAAGCAATGTAGCCCTCTTTCTGCACCTGCAAGCCTTGTTGTGAAGAGCGAAGTCAGATTCCATGGTATCTGCACGACCTGATGCCCCATGCAGCACCCCCTCTCCACAGCCTCTCCCTCATGTGTGCTGCGAGGGCCCAAGGCGGCTACATTTGGAAAGTCTGGCTGAGCTTCAGAGCAGTGGAGAAACCAGCAAAGGCAACTGTAGCTCCCCTCCAAACACCAGAACAATCTCTGCACAACGGATCTTTCATTTTGAAACTACCGCATCCCAATAAATTAAGAGTGTGTGTGCACCAAGTACAGGAACCCAGGACACAAAAGCAGAAAGACAAAGTTGCAGAACTTGGGGTCGGGTGGGGAGCCCAACCCAGCTGTACCCACTGCCTCAGCTCCCCTCCTGCTGCCCAGCCTGCGCCCCCTCCTCCTCCCTGGTCCCTTTAGGCAGTGCTTAGTGTCTCATGAAGAATGAACACCCTAGAACTCTACTTGGCAGAATGGGGACAGATAGCTGAACTATAGAGAGCAGGCTAAGGCGTACATGGGCCACAGTGGCTGCCCTGCCCCTTCTTGATGAGCATCAAGGCTGGGGGGACAGAGAAAGAGGTCCTGCAATCCCAGGACAGGCCAGGAATCCTTATGCCTGGTACCCACCAAGAGTAGCACATGCTCAGCTGCAGCAGAAGGGGAGAGCGTGGACTACTGCGCAGGGACTGAGAGCAGCAGTGGTGGTAGTAGGATGGGCAGGGAATGACTGTCCTCCAACAGGGTCCCTCCCCAAGCACCCTGAACCTGCTGCCAATGCCCTGGAACCATGTGGAAAGCCAAGTGTGCAACCGTGTCAGGAGTCAAGAGGAAAAGGTGGAAAGGGCGAAGCACAGGGAAGGGAGCTGGCACATGGCAAGATGGCACAAGGGGAAGGGCAGGCACCAGAGAACAGAGGCTGGGCCTTGCCTCTTCCCTCCCAACTTCGTCTCCAGTCACGCTTGGCACCTTTCGTAGTCATCCGCCCCCAGCAGGAAGCCCAGGAGGAAGCCGATGGCACTCGGTAGAACGTTGGGCAGAGGCCGTAGCAGGAGGCTGGCGAAGAGGGTGGCTGCAGGGAAGCGAAAACATTTGCATGAAGGGAGGCCTTACCTAGCATGTTGCCACTGACGTTGTTGCTCTCAGAGTATTTCAGCAGCTCCCGCAGGAAAGCCACCACGAAGCGGAACACGTTCTGGTGCGACCGCGGCAACTGGCAGATCACCTGCAAGACAGGGAGGGGCGGTTTGGAGTTTCAGTGCAGAGCTTTGCTAGAGGAGGGGCATGGATCACTAGCACGGTGTACTTGTTATGTTTGCAGGTTTAGACCTGGCATAAAAAAAAAAGAATGTTTAAAATGGTAACCGGACTAGAACTCTGCTGGGAACTTTGGGGAACAATACAACTGGAGAGTCGGAAGGGACCACAAGGGTTAACTAATCGAACCCCCTGCAATGCCTAAGGTGGGACTCGAACTCAGGACACTGAGATGAAGAGTCTTATGCTCTACCAACTGAGATATCTTGGGGGAAGGGCCATAGCTCTGCAGTAAACCACCTGCTTTTCATGCAGAAAGTCTCAGGCTCCACCCCCAGCATCTCCCAGGAGGGTAGGGAACATCCCTTGTCTGAAATCCTGGAGAGCCACTGCTTGTCAATTTCGACAATACTGAGCTAGATGGCCCAGTATATGGCCGCTTCCTGGGTTGGAAATTCAAGCGAGGTTCACTGAAACAGGTGGGCTATTGTTACAAGTCCTGGTCAGAAAGCAAAAAGGCAACATGTGCGCACCCCACCCCCCTCCACAACCGAGAGGGATGGTTATCAAAGGAGACATCAGCAACCTCTGCAGTTAACAAGGCTTCCCAGACCAGACTAGCCCTCCTGCCAGTGTGCCGGTTTACTGGCTTTCAGGGATGTTTTAGTGGATTTCCTGTTACTCGCGGCAACATTTGGACTAGATGACTTTGGAAATCCCTTCTGATTCTATGCTTCTGTACACACCACAGACCAGCCAGGAAGAGATGGGGCTCTGGGGCCGACCTGGCGACAGAGGTGGCTGTCATGTGAGCACTCAAGGCAGCGCTGATACAGTTCATAGCAAAGGACTGGTTCTGGCACTGCCTCCAGGAAGATGAGCAGAGCTTCGGCCACCGAGTGGTCACTGCCAGCTATTGACAGCCTGGCAAGGGAAGTGTTCTGTCCTGTTACCTGCAGCCTGCCTCCTTCCCAGGCTGGTCCAAAGCAAGAAGCTTGGTCCTTATACATCTGGGCCCACCTTGCAAGTTCCCCCTTTTGGCGCAAGGTGGACCTTGAACCCGCAGCCCTGAGATTAAGAGTGTCACGCTCTACCAGCTGAGCCATCCCACTGTAATTATCCCACACCTCCCCTCTTGACGAAGCTGCCTGCAAAGCTGATCTGCCGAGGAAATGTCCTTCTGCAGGCATGGTTTCAATCCAAACAACAAATACTAGTGGTCAACTCCAAAAGTGCGGTCAAGAAACCCTGCTTGCCAAAGAACAATTGAACGCACCCTTGAAGCTCCTTTGCAGCCATGTCTTTACCTGTCTCCACATCTGACACCACGTATGATGCTAGATGTGGGGCCTGCGGGCCTGTCAAGGTTCCCCACCTCTGCTCTATCTAGCCAGGCTGATGTTTTCAAATGGGGGTTAAAGCTGTGAAGCTGTTTGGATGCATGACTGGACTTGACTGTGGGCATTTCAGTTTGCTGTGTCTCAGAGCCTTAAGGATGGGCTGGCCTAGGAACCTAAGCCACCAGGTATATAAAAGTGAGGTCCACTCCAGCCAAGAGCGAAAGAAAACCACCAAGCAGCCCTGCTCCCCAACAATGTCCCCCAAAGAGGATACGGATCGTCTCGGGAATGCTGGTGTCCAGGCACTCAATTCTCTCCTGCAGCTCGTCCTGCGTGCCCGGGGTCTGGAAGAGGTCCTCCTGAAGCAGAGTATCACCCATGCGTTCGGAAGGGATGAGGTACATCCTGGATAGCATGAAGAACAATCCAGCCCTGGGGTGCATAATGTGAGGTCGAGGAATGCCACAATGGAGAGAAGCCCATCACCAAGAGAGCTGGCACAAGGGCTGAGAATTGTATCCCACCTGCTTTCCACAGTAGCATTCCTACTACCCTTCTCCTGATTTGGGGCAATGGGAGAGTGAAATCATTCCCCGCTTCTTCTAGTGGCCAGTCTCAGAGAGCCGCTTTGCTAGGGATAGACAGAGAATGGTTGGGAACACTTGGGTTCTTCTGAGCCGCTCTAAGGAATAGTATATGCTGGATGTCCCACCCGCTGCCGCTCCACCAAGGTGCCACTATACTCACAGCAGGAGCTTGTAAGAGCGAGTCGGTAGCTAAGATATAAATCAGTTGTGGGGTTTGGAACCTGCACACCCCAAAACTGGTACTGGATTCCAGCCCACACCCATCCTTTCAATGGTACCGTCCCCCTCAGCTCACCTGGTGGCAGGCATTCTTGAAGAGGTGGTCCACCAAAAGCCAGATCTCCTTGGCCACTCAGTGGAGTCATCACCATCCTGGGGTACGATATCCAGAAACTGCTTCTCCTGGAGGTCCAATGACAAGCGGGACTGGCATGAGAGCCTGACAGAATGTGTGCCTGTATGCATTCTTTCCTTGCTCCAGCTGGGTGGACAAGTCTTGCCCTCTGAGGCCACAACTAGGGCTGGGCGATAGCTGGCTTTCAACACGGTGATATATCACTAGCTAAACATTGCAATACACCAATATATCACAATGTCTGAAATAAGATGGAGCTATGTAGAGGCATTGTCTGGCTTCACAGTTTCCCCCCACATGGTGTTTTTTGCATAGTACACACACACATCATGATTCGCAATATATTGCCAGGTCAGAAATTATGAAACCAGTCTCACTATCTAGACTTCAAGCTGATTTGAAAATATATCTATATTGACATATCGCCCGGCCCTAGCCACAGCAAGCATCTCGAGTGGGGAAACAAAAAACAAATTGCTTGCACCCCAAATCCAAGCTCCCCCTCCCCCTATTAATATGCAGCTAGTAATCCTCCCACTCCGGATGTGCAGTTCACCCAAAAGCTTACTAAATATGCAGCTGTGGACATGGGGTTTGGCTAGAGAGCCAATGTGGTGTAGTGGTTAAGAGCGATAGACTCGTAATCTGGGGAACCGGGTTCGCGTCTCTGCTCCTCCACATGCAGCTGCTGGGTGACCTTGGGCCAGTCACACTTCTCTGAAGTCTCTCAGCCCCACTCGCCTCACAGAGTGTTTGTTGGGGAGGAAGGTAAAGGAGAATGTTAGCCGCTTTGAGACTCCTTCGGGTAGTGATAAAGCGGGATATCAAATCCAAACTTCTCTTCTTCTAACATTTTATTTAAATTGTTGGAACCTGCCCTGGGACCTTAGGGTGAAGGGCAGGAAATAAGTAACAAAAACAGCAACAGAACATGGATGGGCCTTCATAGGTTGATGGGCTGCAGCCCCAGCCAGCAGGATGAGATGATGGGGTCACATGTTCACCACCCCTTGTCTAGAGCACGTTGCAGAGGCAGTGGTAGAAACTGAGCAACAGCTGGAGCCCCAGCCCACGACTTTGTATGGGCAATGCAGCATACAGCAGCTGGTGAACAATGCCTCCGGCCTCCTTCCCATCTTCCTCTCCAGAAATGTTCAGGGTGGTTAGTTCTATCTCAAGCTACCACATTCAAGAGAAAGAGAAAGAGAGGAGGGGGGAGCAATGCATTTTGTTCCCACAATGGCCAACCACATGCCCTTGGGAGTCCATAGGGACACGGGGACAAGAGCACTTTGTCCATAATGTTCCCCAGAAACTGGTAATCAAAAGCATGTGGTTTGTGATAATAGTGGCAAGAAATAGCCCTGACCGGTAGCCACTGATAAACATATCCTCCATGATTCTAAATGTCTACAGCTGTCCAAATTGACAGTCACCACTGTCTCCTTGTGGCTATGATAATACACCCAAGTAGATATGATTTCGAGAGGAGTGACATTTCCCTGAGCCACCCCAAAGCAGCCACTACCGCTTCCCAAATGCCAGTGCTCAGGTGGTAAGAGTAAGCCAGAGTGGCATAGTCTGTGCAGCAGTTGCTGAGCACAGAGACAAGGAGAAAACTGGCTCTTGGGGCCAGAGGGGGCTGGCGCCTGCATCATGAGACTGGGCTTTCTGCCTCCCGGGCTGCCAATCGCAAGCGGACCCAGAGTCAAGCAGCGCAAAATCAGTGACAAGCAGTGATGGCAAATTCTGGTTTCGTCTCCGTTCTCCTCTGCCGAGTTCTACAAGGGCCACGTTGAGACTAGGGAAGAGACCAAAGCAGAGAGCTAGAGCCACCACCTGGACTGGATTTGAATCAGAAGGCAGGCAGGTGCGGGTTGCCTGAGAGGAAAGTCAGGTTGGTGGGGTAGTGCCTGGTTTGCCCTAAGGGACCAGCTGCCACTGCATGGAGCAGCTGCTGATCGTTGACAAGGGCAACTCCATTTACGTGCCTTCGAGGCACATGCACACTGCCGCAAAGCTGGAAGGGGCACTTGAAGGAGCAAAAATGTCCCCCCCAAGAGCACAAAAGCGGCAAAGTGGCATGGAAACAGCATCTCGACTCCCTCCCAGGAGCTTTGGCACTGACCTTTCAGGCCTGTGGAGAGTTGGAGCAAGGAGTTTTGCAGGGAGGCTGGCAAGTGCTGCTGGTTTTCAAAAGGGCTTTCAAAAGGGTTTCCGGAAGTTTAGAGGGTGTTTGCAGGCTTTTCCAATGCTGTCCCCAATATACGCAATTTCATTTAAACGCACGGTACCTCGGAACGCAACCCCCGTGTAAACAGGGCGTTGCCTGTGCCTGATTTGAGCCCGCTACAAGAACATCTAGAGGATAGCAAACCAACTGTTACCTTTTCTAGGAAGCTGTCTTCTCCCTGAGATCAGAGGCTGAAGGCAAGAGCAAAAGACAACCAAGGGTGTTAATGGCACAGGCCCTGAGAAGAGAAAGAAACAGCCCGTTGGCTGAACAGTATCTGGGCAGATGTCAGGGAAATGCACACGGTTCAGTGGCCCTGCGAAAGGGCAGGTGGGAGGACCAGAACCTGGGATGACTCAGTCAAGGCAAACAAAGGGCATGAACAGCACACAGGAAGCGGATGCACAGCTACAGAAGCTGAAGCTGAATGCAGCGGAGGACCCCCAGCCCCCACATTTCTGAGTGGAAGAGCAGCTGTTTTTCAAGCAGGCAAGCAGAGTGGGAAGGGTAGACATCCAGCACAAGGCTTCCAAGGAGGTCCCGAAGCAGCTTGGTAGGTAGCTCCCACTGATGGTGAGGAAATAGTCCTTGCCACGGTCAAGGTGAAGGACAAAGACAGCCTCAATCTTCTCTTCCTTGCTGACGTACACATCCAGGGAAATGTCCACCGTCTCACCTAAAACGGGAGGAGGTCAGGTAGATACATTCTTTGGCACAGCCAAGTTGGCTTGTCTGTAAATTGAAAGTTAAGACGGTGAAGAATTGAACAGAAGGACACAATAGGAGGCTGCTGGATCAGGCCAATGGCCCATCTAGTACAGCATCCTGTTCTCACAGGTGTATGGGGGAAACCTTAACTTCAAGAATTAGGAAAAGAAGCGACTCAGTTCCCACCCCCACCCCACTTTCCTCTCTAGTCCTCCAAAGCAGCAGCTGCACAGAAGATGGTGACAGGATACTGGGGGGTAAGAGAAAGTGATCCTAACAAAAGAATATAAAAAGGGAAAGCATTTATTTGTCTCCTAAAGGATTTTTGCGCCCCCAGTGTAACTTTCTTTTTTAGTTTACATTTCATTGAGTTTTTAAAAGTTTGGCTAGTTCTATATGATCCCCAAAATATTTTTGTGCCTCCACAACATAAAACTACGCATTTTTTAAAAAAGTAATTTTTTGACGGACTGCTCTCACTGGTTCCCTGCGATGCCAAAAGGTGTCACGGAGATAAGTAACTGTCAGGGAATCAGGAGCAGGAGCACTGGGGAGAGAGGAATTGGAGAGCGAAGGGGAAGAATCCGAGGGAAGCGTAGGGGAGTATGACAGTGGCCCGAGAGATTCCATGAGCTTCTCCAGCGAATCAGAAGATTCCCAGAAGGGGGCGCCGATGGTCAGAGCAAGGGGGGTCCCAGGGGGGACGCACCAGAAACAAGGAGCCAGAGGGGAACCCCAAAGCAGCAGTGGGGGATTGGGACCAGTTTCCCCACCAGAGCGTAGTGGGGGGGAAGAGTCACATGTGTCAGGGCCAGCGTCCCCTCCAGCGGGAAGAGGAGGTGAGTCAGGGCTGACCACGCCTCCATCGCAGAGTGGGGGAATGGAGGGGAGGTCAGTTGCAGCTAGCCCCCCCGAAGGGGGAAGCAGTGACAGCAGCAGTGAAACGGTCAGGAGGAAAGCTGCTGGCTGGGCGCGCGCGCCAAGTTCAAATGTGCAGGCGCGGGGGACAGCAGGAGACCCGGATGGGGAACCAGCTCCTAAAGCCCGCCGGAGGGAGGGAGAAGGCTCAGGGGAATCAGCGTCAGAAGAGGCTAGAAAGGGCGAGACCCCGGCAAGCAGGCGGACCCAGAGGAGGAAAGAGCAGCGGAAAAGGTGGAGCAAGGCGAGGGTCTTAAACTGGTGTACGGGGGGAGGAGATTCAGAGGGATCATCAGCGGTCTGACAGTTGAGACGTAGAGCTGCGCGCTGCGGCTCTGGAAGTGAAACTGAACTTCAATAAAGACTTTTGTACTTAACAACGAAGCAGCGTTGGTCCTTTGTGAGCTGGGACCTTGGGCAGCTCTGACAGTAACTATACAGCCTTTAGGGAAGTTTTTAATGTTTTATGATGGTTTTGCATATGTTGGAAGTCTGAGGCTGCCCCCCCTTGCCTTCCTTGCAGCATCCTTCTCAAAGAGCTAAGGCATGACTACGCTCACAGAGCTTAAATCCACCGTAAGGTGCAGCAATCAGGCCTCTGTTTCAACACAAAATACCAATGATCCTTATGCCAAGTGGGAGAAAGGTCCTCAACATGATGAACACACAAACCTTGGAGAGAAAAATGTAAAACAAAAAGCACCAGCAATTTAATTGGACTCAATGGAAGTCTCTGCTGATAAGAGCATGTGAGCAACACAGATTTTCCAGACAGATGCAAAACCTAGAGCAGGAAACCTTAGACCTTTAGATATTGCTGGACAGCAGCTATGCTGGGGCTGATGGGAGTCCAACAACATCTGGAGCGTGTGCTGAGCTAGGAAAGCCCTCTAACTGGGAAACTACAGAGCAGTCCTACTTATTCCAAGGCAACCCTCCAACTTAATTGGGACTTGCTTCTAATTCAGGTTGCACAAACCTGCAACCTTAAAAAGCATTTGTAGAAGTCGCAGTCATCCTATGTTATAGCTACACTTTGCTCCTAACTGCCTGAAAGTGGTTTCTCTAGCCTAGGCTGGGGTATCCCAGACAAAGGAAATAAACAGGGCAAAATCCTAAACCACCACATATAACACAAAGATGTCTCTCACCTGGTCGTAGGTCAGAAGTCTCTGAAGCTCATTTTTAGTGATCAGATGACAATGCTGGAAAAAAGCAAAGCAACCACAGCTACAGGCTAGCTCACGGGGTCGGGGGTCGGGGGGCAGCCTGCTGCCACTTCCTGCAATATGTAGTAAGACTGATAACTAGGATTGGGCAGTATGATCATATTAGGCTAGTGCTCTGTGAACTAGACTGGCTCTTGAACTGCTTCCAGGCCCAATTCAGAGCATCCCATTTGGCCTTTCAAGTGTTTCAAGGTTTGGGAAAAGGGTACCAGAAGAAGGCCCACTTATTTTTGCACTGCTGAGGCATCTGATCAAGATCTGTATTTTAAAATGAGCTTAAAAATATATATTTGCAAATGTTTGTATCTCTCATGCCAGGCATAAAGCAGGTGACTGAATACTCTGGCAGCTTTTTATCTTCCTGTTCAAGGGCCCCATTGATCTATAGCAGTATTTCAGGGTTGTAAAAGGAAATTACAGGCTGGGAGCAAAAGGTCACACTGACCATACAAATTATAGAATACAATCAAGCTACAAAAACACAATTAAGAATTGGTAAATAGTAATAATTATTGTGCCTCCCATTAAACTTGAGCCACATCTTCCTAAGGTTAAAAGGGAAAGAGCTAATAGAAACAGCAGCTGGCTTGAAAGGGGGGGTGTAGATCTAAGGGGTTGCTTTCAAAACTGTTTTTATTAAGTTCCTTTTTTTACTTTGAAAAGGCCTTTCCTTTCCTTCTAAAAAGCTATATATGTTAATGTATGAAATATATTGGCTTAAATGTAATTATGCAAAAGATTTAGAAAGTAAGAAATGTTAGATTCTTATGTTAGATTCTTATTTCATAGAATCATAGAATCATGGAGTTGGAAGAGACCACAAGGGCCATCGAGTCCAACCCCCTGCCAAGCAGGAAACACCACCAGAGCACTCCTGACATATGGTTGTCAAGCCTCTGCTTAAAGACCTCCAAAGAAGGAGATCTTTCATTGATAATGTGTGAGAGGAGAACCCAAGATCCTTTTAAGATAAAAATTAAAAAACCATGCACCATCTGTTTTAGCCATCTGTTTTGCAGTGAATAGGGCAATAGGGCAAAAGGTGAAATGTTAATTAAGGTATAATAATTAAGGTATAATAATGTTAATCTAAGATATATGACTACTTATTTGCCATTTATAGATAGAAGGAAATATAGCTCTTTGTCTCCCATAAAAGGCAATAGGAAATGGGTGTATCTTTTATGATTGGTTCTAGCAAACAGCCAATAGGAATTTCAACCAGGCTGATTGGACAGAGGCAGCCAAAGGAGGAGTAAGGGGGCTGGGCTGAGGAAATATAAGTGCTGACCATCAGGGCTGGAGTGGGCAGAGCTTTGGTAACCATATACCACTGTGTCTCTCATTTATTTGTCTGACAAATAAATTATTATTTTAATTTCTCTATTGCTGCGTTGAATATTTCATTCCAGCTAAGCGTTAACCACAAGCAGGGTGCTACACTGCCTCTCCACTGACTAGAATGTTTAGCAGGGGCAGCCCTTTCCCAGGGAACTCCTGCTCTTTCAAGTATGGCAGGGCCTTTTCAGTCATGGCACCCAACCTTTCAGAATAATCTCCCAAAGAGGTTCACCTGGCCCCTGCTTTGATGTCCTTTCAGCAAAGACTTTTAGAATTTCCCCTGGTTCTTGAATTCATGGGCAGGGCTCTTGTGGCCCTCCAAACCCTGCTGTAGTACACAGGAACATAGGAAGCTACCTTATATTGAGGCAGACCATTGACCCATCAAGCTCAGGACGGACTACATGGACTGGCAGCAGCTTTCAGGCAGAGATCATGCCCAGCCCTATCTGCACACACTGGTGACTGAGCCGGGAACCTTCTCCATGCAAAATGGCCGCTCTGCTTTTGCGTTACTGCCCTTAACAAACTGCAACTCCCTTTTGAGAAACTAAAGAATAAAGTGCGAGATTGGCTCCATTATTATCAGATAATGGAGGCATATAATCTGGACAAGAAAATTGGCTTCCAGGTGGAAAAATCAAAATTAGAAACAGAACTGCTAGATCCCAAAACTAAGATACTTTCAAGAATGTATAACTTGCTGTTAAAATGGAATACGCTGGATGAAACGGTTAAATCTGCAATGATTAAATGGGCACAAGATGTTGGACATGACATAATGTTTGCTGACTGTGAACAGTTGTGGACCACAGGTATGAAATTCACGGCATGTAATGCCTTAAGAGAGAATATTACGAAAATGATTTATAGGTGGTACATGACCCCGGTCAAGCTTGCGAAAATTTATCATTTGCCTGATAATAAATGTTGGAAATGTAAAGAAAATAAAGGCACATTCTTTCACCTTTGGTGGACGTGCCCAAGGATTAAGGCTTTCTGGGAGACGATATATAATGAACTGAAAAAGGTATTTAAATATACCTTCTTGAAGAAACCAGAGGCCTTTCTTCTGGGCATAGTTGACCAATCGGTGTTAAAGAAGGATAGAACTTTCTTTATGTATGCCACAACAGCAGCAAGAATACTTATTGCAAAATATTGGAAGACACAAGATCTACCCACTTTGGAAGAATGGCAGATGATGGTGATGGACTATATGGAATTGGCGGAAATGACCGGCAGGATCCGAGATCAGGGGGAAGAGTCAGTGGAAGAATATTGGAAGAAATTTAAAGATTATTTACAGAGATATTGTAAAATTAATGAACTTTAGAATAATGTTGGATTAAAATTAAGAGGTTTCTAGCTGTAATGGGTTAAAAGAATATGAAAAAAATGGGTTTATAAAAGTAAAATTTTAAGATCACAACAATTTAAGAATAAAGATTTGGGTAGAATAAAGAGGGAAACAAATTGCTGAGTTAATAAATTGAATTGGAATACAAAAAAGAGAGGTATGAGGAGGTCCAAGAAACAAGTAAATGAAAAATAATGTGATGGAAAGATTTTTCTTTTTCTTTTTCTGTTTGTTTTTATTTTTTGTAATGTAAAAATCTTAATAAAAATCTTATAAAAAAAAAACACAAACTGCAACTCCCACCCCGATCACTGGAGAAGTTGCCCACATTTGCTATAATCTAATCTAATACATCTCTGCCACTCGGTTTATCTTGCTCTCTACTGGCTGCTCTAGTAGAAACCTTAGTGGTGCAGCTGCAGCAGCAGGGATCGCCGACACTGCACCCTCCTGGTGTTGCTGAAGTGGAACTCTCATGAGCCCCAGTCAGCAAGGCCAATTCTTAGCAATTATGGGAATTTTGGTCTATCAACATTTGGAGAGCACTATCCTGCCTGCCATAAAGAAGGCTGATCACCGAAGAATTGATGCTTTTGAATTCTGGTGCTGGAGGAGACTCTTGAGAGTCCCATAGACTGTAAGAAGATCAAACCTCTCCATTCTGAAGGAAATCAGCCCTGAGTGCTCACTGGAAGGACAGATCCTGAAGCTGAGGCTCCAATACTTTGGCCACCTCATGAGAAGAGAAGACTCCCTGGAAAAGACTCTGATGTTGGGAAAGATGGAGGGCACAAGGAGAAGGGGACGACAGAGGAGGAGATGGTGGGACCGTGCTCTCGAAGCTACCAGCATGAGTTTGACCAAACTGCGGGAGGCAGTGGAAGACAGGAGGGCCTGGTGTGCTCTGGTCCAGGGGGTCACGAAGAGGCGGACACGACTAAACGACTAAACAACAACAAATGCTGCCTACCCTGAGCTACACACAGGCAGGAAAGTTACAGAAACATGACTCAATTTGCTTCTCCAGATAGCGGAGACCAACAAGTTACATCAGCCAAGGCTCTCTCCCTCCAAGCCCTCGAAACGCACTCGTGTTTCATGATTGTCAGCTGCGGCAGACCCTGGTCAGGGGGCAGGAAGCCCATCTGGGCACAGATATCCTTCCACGTGGGCAGCAAGGTGGGAATTGATGATGCAGAAGCTGGTATTGTTACAGACAAGCCTCACGGCCACACACCCCTTGTTACCCTGCAGGGGCGGAGCAAAGATGGCTGTTAGTGAGCAAGCGGGAAAGAGGGGGAAACTGGTTGGCAGAGATTAGAAAAACAGAAAGATCGACGTAGGGAATTCCGCTGTCAGGGTCTACTCCCCATCTTCCCCATGATGCCTGTGCCCACTGTCTCCCTCATCACTTCCTTGATGCGGCTGAGCTGGTCCTTCCTGACAAAGATGAGCACCAGCTGCACCTAGAAGATGCAAGGTTCTGGGATGTCTACCAGCTCTGTTCATTGCTTGCTGTCCTGGGCCGGCTGGATGCAGATAGGAGTGGCAGGTGGCACCAATTGGGGATCCCCCAAGGGAAGAAGGCTCAGAGCCAGGGAACTGGTGGGGGGACGACGACGCTGAGTCGTCCGAGGGAGAAGAGGGAGCAGACTGTGAGCAAGAGGAGGTGTTGGAAACTGAAGAGGCAGGAGGGCAGGAAGATTCTGTGGCAAACAGCAGTCCAGAATCCGAGGCAGAAGTGGAGGCTGGAGGTGGGGGTCAAGAGGCAGAGATCAGGCAGGCTGCTGAAGAAGCCAGGGGGTCTCCCCATCCTGCTGCGATCAGCTCCCCTCCCTGCTGGTCTCCCAGAACACAGAGAAATTAAGAGGAGGGAGCAAAGACAGGCAAGGTGTCAGAGTCTCAGGTTGCTTGGGAAGGACCAGGGGGAGGAGGAGACTTCAGAGAGTGGTGGGAGGGTAGCAACCTTCAGCCTTCACAACTACCCCACTGGGGCAAGACCTGTTGGGAAAGGTTTCTGTGATCACGAGGCCTGCACGGTTTGGGTTTCTTTGAATAAAGAATGTTGGCTTCTTTTGAATAAAACACCACTGACACCAGGTGTTTTTTCTTGCTGACCTCCTCCTCCTCACTCCAGCTCCTGACAGCTGTCTGGCTGCTGAAGAAATGGGTGGGGTTGGACTTACTTTCTTGTACTTGGATTTGGAACGCAAAGCCTTTTCCACAGCTGATAGCCACTCTTGCTCCTTTGTCGAGTCCAAGTAGAAGAAAGCCTCTGTGCTCAGGTCCAGCTCCTGGAACCGAATGCCCAAGTGCCAAAGAGAAGGATGTGGAACTGCAGGAATAGGACTCCAATCGGAACAGACGTGCTGGTTAAATATGCAAAGACAACCGGAGTGTGCAAGGGCAGGCAAGATCAGGACCAAGAACAAACAAATAATACCAGCCACTTCTTCCTCAGCTTAGCTATTCTGGGCCCCAAAGGAGCTTTGCTAATGAAAGAAAAAAAGCTTTTTCCTTGTATTTTTTAAGATGTGTCAGCCAGCCTGATATTTAAGCACTATCCCAGTAGCCACAGGCAACCAGAAATTCTTTGAAGGCAAGTGAGTTGGTTGATCTCTCCCTTCTTCCTTCACCTGGCAACCTGGTTTCCAGGCTGGCTTTCCGGGAGCAGAAAACCACCTCTCAGATCTGCTGTGCCAAGCTTGTTTGCTAGAAGATTACCCCGTAACACCCTTGTCCTCTTTGCAAACCTCCTAAATGGCTAGCCTTCTGTGTTTCCATGCTGGCCATGAAGGAATGGGCATTCCCCACTCTGAAAACAGCACAGAAATACAGCCTGTCTAGTAAAGGGGTAAAAAGAGCAAGCTAAACAGCCTCTGTAAAACAGATTGTTTCTATTCATGATAGTAGGAGGGAAGTTATCTGCAAGACTGTATTCAGTACTGTTCGTGCCTGCAAAGCTTTCGGGACAGACATACTCCAACCCTTCCAACCAGTGCCCCCTAACTTCCAGCTGAAACCAGGTACCTTTTTCATACCACAAATGTTCTTCAGTGGTGAACCATGGCATCTCAAATTCCAGGGGAGCCCTGTACGATGCCAAAAATCCGTGCCCCACGCCTCTCAACGTCTATTCAACATCATAGTTGCAGTGTCCCCTGTGGGGCCCGCAAGGCTTCACGCCAGTGTGACCAAACCAGTTGCACTCCCCTAAATCCATCTAAATGTTATGGGGGGGAATTGTCCCACTTAAGTTGCACTTTATAGCTCAAGAGGGCCCCTCTGGCAGATAATAATATAGTAGCACAGGGGACGCATCACAGAACAACTTGCAAAGCAAAATGACATGTAATTGGTCCACCACAATTGCAAGATTATTGCATCCTTCAGGAATGGTGTGTCCAGCTCCATCTGAGTCATCATCCAGGCACGCTGTGGAGCTGCATGGATGAGAGATGGGCATCTTCGGCCAGTCAGGGGTGAAGAGCTGGCAAGATCCCCTGTACTGAGCAGAAAAGCAAACTCTTTGGCCTCCGAGATCTCTCCCAACTCTCAGCAGCCCTCGCTGTGAGCCATACTAGGGGAATTTTGTCCTGCTTTTGCTGAGCTACAACACAGGAGCGCACCCCCAGGGGGCCATGATGTGGTAACCCTGGCGAAGCATTGCAGAGCAACTGAGAAAGCAGAATGATGTTTGCGTGGACAGGCCATTAGAAAGCTGCACTATTATTGCATCGATAGCACATTGCAGAATACGGCCCCCCTCCAGGCAAAAACATCCGTCTGGAGGCACAGTAGCTTTCATTTCGGAGGTTATGGTTTTACATCTTCCTATTTATTTATTTATTTATTCAAAATTATTGATTTATTTCATAAAATTTATACACACCAGATTGTAAGAAACATCGAAGCCGTTTACAGAAAGATAAAACCATAAAATCAGGAAAAACCTACAGTACATTAAACGCTGAAGAAGTGAATACCAGAATAGATCGGAACTCACTCCCAAGGTAAGGGGAAGAGACATGGCTAAGATGGCAGGACAGCTTACTCTATGGTGTTAACCCCTTCATGCAATAATTAGACTGAAGCATGTTGGTTATATGAGACTGGTTATCCCACACAACATGCTCTCACGCAACCCATGCCCTCCAACTGAAAACCCATTTCCTGGACAATATCAACTTTGTGTTTTGTGCCTGTGAACTGCACAGTGAATATTTTTATTAGAAAAGAAAACAGCCCGGTGTTTCAGCTTCTCAGAGTTGTTTTATTCAGTGCGCTGCTACAGCTTGTCACACCCAAATCCTCCAAAGGAATCTGCCAAAGTGCTTTTCCAGGCAAAAGGGGGCAGAGGGAGAGAAAACAAGAACCTCAAATTCACTAGACCAGGGATGGGGAATTGTGTGGCCCTCTAGATGTTGTTGGATTCCATCACCCCTGACCGTCGGCCATGCTGGCTGAGGCAGAAGGCCATTGGATCTGGCAATATCTGGGAGCCCACAAGATTCCCAGCCTTCGCCCTACACAAACAACCAGGCACTCAGCTGTGAGGCATGCCTCTTACCGGAGGGAGGGTCACTCCAGAGGCAGCTGTGGGATGAGGGTGCTGGATCATGCCTTTTTGGGCACACCTGAGGATTAAAGAGGACCCCCTAGGAAGCGTGCTTGGAGATCTTCCTTACCAGGTGGCTCTCTGGCAAAAGCAGAACAGTACTAACGGCCATATGGAACCACACCTCAAAGCTGGATCAGACTTCCCAGATCCTGTAGCCTACATCAGGAGAAAGACTGGGGCAGAGGGGCCTAGAGGGGGAGTCAGAGCTGCTCTTAGGGCTGCATGTCTGAAGCATGGGCAGAAATCTTTGGGTGTGAGGTTGCATGAGGCTGTCTCTTTGTGTTTTGCTGGTGCCAAGCCGCCAGCCAGCCAGAGGCAGGCAACCAACTGGCTTCAGGGGCAAGCTCCTTTGCAAATCCAGTCTGATTTCACCGAATGCAATGGCAGAGTGACCATTCGGCCCGTGTTCTGCTTCACTGTGAAATGGCGTGTGTTCCTCAACCCAGAGAACCTCTCGTTCAACGTCAAGCTGGTCTAAGGAAGAAAAGCATAAGAGTTAGTCTTGAATCCCCACACACATGTGCTTGGAGATGCCTGCACACCGCACACGTAAAGCACATCTCCTCCCACCCACACCCAAAAAGTCCTGGGAACAATGGTTTGTTAAGGGTGCTGGGAATCGTAGCACTGTGAAAGGAAAACTAAGGTTCTTAGGATGCTTTGGAGGGGTGGAATGTTGAATACACAGCAGCCACATGGACGGACACACACACACACACACACACACACAACCCAGCATAGCTTCAACTTTTAGCACAAAAAGTCTTCAGCTAGATGTCATGCAACCCTTCGGCAGGGGCAACTTATCATTTTATTGATTTTCCATAACAAACAATTAAAAAGGCGGACAATCTTGCAAAGGAGTGTTGCCATTTAAACTGCTGGTGTGACGTAGGAACCCGAACAAAGAGAAGGAACCAACTACCCAGAGTCTGCTTCCGATTGCCCGTGTTCTCCACCTCCCTCTATCCTAATCAGCCGCAAACAAGAGTTCAGATTTGAAAGCCTTGTTATCACCTCATTCCCTTCAATTAGCCAGCTGCTCTGGCAGATGACATCAGTTCCTTCCCGCTCCCAATATTCCTGCTCCTAACCTGGTTAGCCATAGCCCGGAAGCTGAATCTCAGGGGAACGCCTTTGGGCTGAGAAGGGCTCATCTTTTCTGGGCCTCTTCTCCCCCTCCGGAAGGGGTGCTTGGCTCCTGGCCTGTGAAATGCGCTCAAAATGTAAAGATGCCTTCTTTCCAGGGAGCCAAGGGAGAAGGGGGAAATTTGTTATACCCCCAAACCTTCCCACGTCAGAGATGCAGGAGTTGCGTCACCTCCAACCTCCTCAGGGATGAAGCAGCTTCGAAAAACGAAACATCCCACCTGGGCACGGTTTCTGAGAGAGCAAGAGCAGAAGACCCAGACTCTGGCAAGATGAGCATTTGCCCAGTGGATTCTGGCCGGTCCGTGAGGGCAGACGGGATGGCTGCGGTGGCCGCCAGCCCCTTCCCACTCCATCTCAGATACAGAACACATTTGCTCAGCCACTCCTTGGCTCTGGCACCACCTACTGTTGGCCTCCTTGCCTTCCACCCTCCCAGTCCCAATGAGCACCATTCACCCCTGGTCCAGAGGCGCAGAGCAGTAGTTAGGTGATCTTGCGCCCAGGCAGAACCGTCCAGATTGCGCCCCCAGCCACGGACAAGTTAGCTCTTCTTTCTGCCTCTCCTCCACCCCCCACCCATTCAATTCACCCTGGAAGTACAAGTATTGAAAAGTAAAATGTTAGAGGTTTCCCCTCCCCCCCCCATAGCAATATAATTGGATTCAGCTAGCTGGTCAGTCTACTTTCGGTTTCACTCCTGGCTCCTTGTTAAATTAATACTGCATCAGAAAGCTCCCAAGCAGATATCCAAAGTTCTTTGGCATTTCTCCAGTTGTTAATGAGCTGTTTCTTCTAGTCCAGGGGAGTCTTTTGATCTTCTTCCAGGAAAGCAAGAGTGCAATTTTTTTAGTCTCCCTTGCTTTCCTGGTGACCTTCAGCTTAAAGACAAACTGCTCTGGAGTGAGAAAAACCCATCACACTCAAAAAGCCCAGCTGGAGGGACCTGGAAGTGTGCAGGGAAGAGGAATTTTGTAGTGGCTTTGTTGCACAGGAGCACCAAGTTCACTAACTGGCTGATTCAGATTGAATCCCAGGCAAAAAGATTGCAATGGTGTGTGTTTCAGCCAGCCATCCGGCTGCTGCAACTATTCCCTGGGTGCCACCACACTGTCCTGTCTGTGTGTTTGGAAGGGAATGGGAGCTATGCTCCCCCCGGAGACACTCCACTCCTTCTTCCTTAGCTGTGTTGCTCAACAGTTGAGGCAACCTTCACAGTTCTGGGATGCTGATGCCAAAGACCTGGAAGTGTGCTGTCAATATATTTACAGTGCAGGGGTTCACCCGGAGGAGACGACCACTTGTTTGTTTTGCGTTCATGACTTGCTTACCCAAAACTTACAACAGTGGTTAGACTCTACTAAGAAAATGGTCAGAGTGCTTTAATCCATTCTCATTGGAAAAGCTGAAGTTCTCGGCTGGACCTGAATCCCTTCCACAAAATACTGACAGTCTGGAAACACCCTGGGTGCAAACATGTTTTACTGGGGAAAGGATCTTTGCCTCTTCCTCCTTCCTAACCTGCAGTAGTGCCCTGGCAAATCACAAAGTGCAGGCTCCCTTCATGGTACTCACAGCCACACCGCTTCTAAGATTATACAAATTTAATATATCAACAACAAATAAACACCATAAGCCTATAATGATACAATCTGAATCATTAGGGGTGCATTGCAGCAGTCATTGCAAATCTCCTGAGTCGCCTTTCAGCCAGAAGCTCTGCAGCACAGGTGGTTCTGATGATTCCCCTGTAAGGAAGGCTTACAATGTAGGAGGCTTTGGGGCTTTGCGAGAGGGGGGAAAGTGGAGACATCATAGAAGTATGCATGATGTGGGAAATGTGCAGAGCGATGTTTTCTGTGGAGTTTGGAACTGACAGGGTCAGAACTCCGAGGTGTCCTGTATCTAGGGGGAGGAGGGGGAGTAGAAGGAGGAGCTCGTCGCAGAGCAGTGACGCACAGCGTCTCTCTGCTTCCAGACTTCCTTTCACTTCTCACTGAGCAGCAGCTTGGCACAGAAGCTGCGAGTGTGTGCTTTTGGAAGCACGGCTGAGAATGCCTCCAAGTTCCGATGGAGGAGACTGATTTATGGCTTGTAAATAAACGCTTCTAGAGATAAGAACCGAACTGTCTCTGGACTTGATTTATCCCTCATCTCACACGGACCCAGGACTGCTGCGACTCTGCTCCCCTGCCAGGTCAGCTTCTGAACAGAGCTGCGCAAAGGAAGCGTGACTGGACGCAGGGGTTTTATTGCACGCATATTTTCTCCCTCAATATCAGAACCTGGAACTGGGGCTGAACCCGGGATCTGCACGCCAAGGCTGGAGTGCCAGCTGGCCACGTTGGGCGCCTGCCTGGAGAGTGGAAGCCGGGGGTTGGAGGGACATCGTGCTGCTCCTGGCAACCCCCACCCACCCCGACGTCCTCCTCCGCCTGAATCCCCCTTCCCCTGGGACGCACTTCCCATCCTGGAGCGGCTGGGGTGAGAGCGCTCCCCACCCCCCTTTCCAGACTCTCCTCATTCTTCTTCTTCATGCCTCGGGTGTTTTCCTGAGTGTATCTTCAGAACAACCCTCTGTGAGGGAGGCTAAGCTGGCCCAAGGTAGCTCAGCCAAGTTGCCAAGGCCAGCATTTAAGATCGCGCACCCTTTCCCCTCAGATGAGAAAGCCGGGATGAGTCATGCTAGCAGCCTGTGGCCTTGATGGGCTTTGAGGCAGCCCAGCCCCCTTGTCTGCAAGCAGGCTGCCTCCGGGGAGGACCAGCACTTTTCTGACGGGACAGAAGCGCACGACTTCCCCCTCCCACTTGCTGCCCGCCCCAGTCTTTCTCCGGCGGCTCAGTTTAGCGGCTCATCCCAGGGGGGAATTCGGGTGGCGCCAGTGGCGTAGCGTGGGTTGTCAGCACCCGGGGCAAGGCAAGTAATTTACGCCCCCTAACCCATGGATTTGCGCCCCCTAACCCGTGGATTTGCGCCCCCTAACCCATTGATTTGCCCTAACCCCAGATGTTGCGCCCGGTGCGGTCCGCCCCCCCTGCACCCCCCACGCTACGCCACTGGGTGGCGCTGCTTGCAGAAGGAGAAGTGGCTGGTACTAGCGGAACCTCCCATCTCAGGTAGGACTTCCGGGATCCAGACGAACGTTTTACCAAAAAGCATGGCTTGACTACTGATTTCCCATTTAAAGGATGGCAAAAAGACCAAAGTTTGGAGGACAGGTGAAAAAACCCACAAATTACATTTAAAGTTCTGCGAGATGCAAAGGAAAGCTTGTGTTTTAAACTTGCATTTTACAGCTTGTTGCTTGGTGCGGTTAACGGAATGGGGATATTGAGAAAGAAGAGACTGTTGATTCAAGCCCTGTCATTCAGAGGCATTTGGCACTCTCCAGGTGCCCGGCTTGATTCCTTGTTGGCCTCCCCCGTCAGCGACTCCCGGCAAGACAAGGCGAGGTCTTTATCGGCCGATCCTTCTTCAAACGTGAGAAGAACACAGCCACTCCTCCTCCCTCACTCCCTGCCATCCCCAGGGAGGGGAAAGAGACAGACAGAAATGTATTTACATGCCTTTATTTCTGTCTTTCCTCAGTGCAGAGAACAACATGTCTGCACCCTCTTTACAGCCACAGCAGAGAGAGAAAAACTCCACCCATGTACTTCCAGTACAGGGTCATGTGCCACTCTGAGCTAACATCCGGTGCTCAGAGCACATAATAGACTGTCCCTGGTTCCCACGGTACAGTCCCATAACATAAACATCCTGTTTGGCTTTCCAGCCATCTGGAGCACTCAGCAGCATTGCTCCTTTTTCGTAACAACCTCCCCCAAAAGAATCAATGCGTGTTGCGGCATGCATAGCGTGATCCAGAGAAGAAAACAAACAGTTGTTATACACATAACACTCCCCTGTTGTTTCAGTTCCACCCTTGGAACTACCCGCCACTGGTTTCCCCAGTGTACCTCTCTGGTTGTCTGGCTTCCAAGGAATGAGTGCATCTGCATTACCTTGGCTAGCAACTCTCTGTTGTGTCTTTGTCTCTGACTTAGACACAGCTCCAACCTGTCCTCGGTTGTGTACAACAGCAACACACGCAACAGCTAAATTAGCATACTCTTCTGAGTACCTTTTGGGTGGTTCACCCTTTGTGACTCTCTCAGACCTACGTATGAGGTGCTGATCCTCTCTGCTCACTGGTCCTGTCTCAGGACTCTTAGGAGAACCAGTTCCAACAGTAAACAGTGGTTCATCCTTCACCTGTGAAGGTCTATCCATTGTGTGAGACTTCCTCTCAATGACTGTGACGACTGAGCTCTCTGAGCTATCAGTGTCATCACTCTCAGTACCACTGTACTCTGTGAAATCATCATCATCATCTGAATCGTCCTCTGTGGGAAATGTGTGTACTATCACTCTCTCCTGTTCAGGAGCACTCTCTAGAAATTTTGTGAGAATCACCTGACCAGATTCAGACAAAATTACTCTGTAGAGACCCTTTTCATATCCCACAAAAATGCCTCTGGCATTCTTTACTCCACCTGGAGCTTCTGTCCTCACATGAGACCCAAAAACCTTGAAATGGGCAACAGAAGGTTTTCTCTGGAACAGTTTCTCAAAAGGAGAACTTCCCAACTCTTTCGACACCTTTCTCACCCATGCATGACAATACGACATGAGTGACTCCGCCCAGAACTCATGTGGCAGATGTGAACTAAGCAATTGCGCATTCATCCCCTTTTGCAATTCTTTGTTCACTTTTACACAAACACCCCTGTTCCACGCTTCCGCTGAAACAGCAATCTTGTGTCTGATCCCCTTCTTCTGCAGGAACCTCTGGAAATCCTGTAAAAGAAAAATCTGCTTCTCATCTGTCAAAAGACAATCAATGTTAGCATCATGCATGTCTTTAACCTTGTCACAAAACTCTTGAAACCTTTCCAAGGCTTCCTGTGGTTTCTTTAACACATAAACCCAGACAAAGTTAGAGAAATGATCCACACACACAAGATAAAATCTTGCATTGCCTCTAGATGGTTCTAGAGGACCAATCACATCAGCATACACCCGCTGAAACGCTCTGTCGACCCTGGCCACCTTCTTGGCGCTCGTTTTGGTCACACCTGCAAGAGAAATCATGTTAGACTCAGAATTACATTCCATGTAATCACTTTGGTCAAAAGTCAACAAATACAGTCCATCTTTCTGTCTGGCAGAAAGATATAACTCTCCATCTTTGAAGATCTCGCAGCTCTTATCATCATAGGACAGTCTCAGTCCTTTCTTTGCAATCTGCGAAACACTCAGCAGATTGAACTTCAGTTCAGGAACCAAGTAAACATTGTTTATTGTCAAGTTCAGACTCTTAAGATAGACAGTCCCCACGCCGGCCGCTTCCAGCTCCTGACCGTTGGCCTGTGTCACAGCGAAGCTTTGCTTCTTAAACGATGAAAAGAGTCCTCTGTGTGGGGACATATGAACCGTCGCTGCAGTGTCGATAATAAACGCGTTCCCAACATCTGGCGTGGTTCCTTTCGCCATCAGGGCCTTTGCAGGTTTCACCGAAGACTTGGTATGACCTTTGCCTGCTGCCTCAGGCTTTGCTGAGCGGCCCTTCGCTCCTTTCGGCTGGCGTGGCTTCTTGCAGTTCCGCTGAAGATGCCCAGTCTGTCCGCAATTGTAACATCGAACAGCGTTCAAAGCTACAGCATCCTCTCCAGTAGCTTCATCAGTGGGGGAATTAGAACTCCGTTCTTCCCTCCCCCTGTCCTTGGCATCCAGTGCAGCATGCCGGCTGTGTTCATCCTGAACCACGGCACTCAGGGGCACTCCCCCCTTCTTGGCATCCATGCTGAACTCAAGTCTCAGCTCTCCACTCTCGAGCTAGTAAAAATCCAAAAGCTCCTTTTTGAGCTGTTTTTCTGCCTCTCTCTCAGGCAGGCAGGCAATCTCCAAGCTGTCTCAAAGTCAAAACAACTTTCGCTTTCCCGGCTCTGACTGAGCCAGCCCCAGGTGTCAGTAGTTTTCCACTTACTGACTGTCGTTGCTTAGCAACTTTCCCCGGGACGGGAATCCTTATCTCACCACAGGAATTTCTGGTATGCAAGCCTTTCTTCTCAGAGCTGTTTTTTTCCAAATGCAGCTCTCTCGTGAACCAGAGAATAAATCAATCTGCATTCACACTTTTAGCCCGATATTCAGCATACCTTTTTGGGGCTCCGTTGCTTGGAAAACACCCCCTCTTGGGGCCAGCCGTCTGTTCAGCTTCTGGCTGCAATTTCAGACGTTATCTTCTTTCCTTGGTGCAGAGGATGGCACACGATCCATCAACCTCTCACCTCTCATGCTGATTCCCATGGATCAGATAACCATCCTCTGCTACCATATGTTGATTCAAGCCCTGTCATTCAGAGGCATTTGGCACTCTCCAGGTGCCCGGCTTGATTCCTTGTTGGCCTCCCCCGTCAGCGACTCCCGGCAAGACAAGGCGAGGTCTTTATCGGCCGATCCTTCTTCAAACGTGAGAAGAACACAGCCACTCCTCCTCCCTCACTCCCTGCCATCCCCAGGGAGGGGAAAGAGACAGACAGAAATGTATTTACATGCCTTTATTTCTGTCTTTCCTCAGTGCAGAGAACAACATGTCTGCACCCTCTTTACAGCCACAGCAGAGAGAGAAAAACTCCACCCATGTACTTCCAGTACAGGGTCATGTGCCACTCTGAGCTAACATCCGGTGCTCAGAGCACATAATAGACTGTCCCTGGTTCCCACGGTACAGTCCCATAACATAAACATCCTGTTTGGCTTTCCAGCCATCTGGAGCACTCAGCAGCATTGCTCCTTTTTCGTAACAGAGACTTGGAATTAGAAGGTTAGGATTTCAGGGTTAGATGGCTTGGATATTTGTGGTAGATCAAGTCAGAGTAAATGCGCACCTTGAGAACCACTGTATTAGACGTGCGTGGCGTATTAAGAATCTGAAAATAGATATAAAGTTAGTTTATACACAAAGACTCTATTTTGGGTTTCACCAGAAGACACTTTTTATAGACAAAAGGGTGACGGATAAAGAGAAATGGTTAATCTACTGAGAGTTCTTAAAGTGGAAACGTGGAGATTGTAAAATTTAAACAAGGGGTTTCTCTTTTACACTTAATAAAAGAGGGTTGGGGTGTTGTTTATGGGTTCTTTTTCCGGGGGGGGGGGGTTGCTGTTGCTGATGTTATTTTTTTATCTCTTTAGTTTGGATTATATGATTTACGTGGAATCTTATTATTTATGTGGATTTTTTTTCAATTTTGTTGTGTACTTTTTGATATTTTGTTCATTGTTTACGACTAGTTTTGTTATGTTTGCAGTTATGGAATTTTTTTTTTTTTTGTAAGCTGCCTTGCACATGGTTTGAAATTTGGAAAGGCAACATACAAATAAATGATTGATTGATTGATTGAGAGATTCTAGTTGGAAATGAAGACTTGGGGTATGGAAGAGTGGAAGACGGGTTTTGAGATACAATTGTGCACATCATGTGATATCAAAAATGTAGAAACTTTTGTTGAAATCCTAAATGGAAGAAGAACAGATTAAAAAGTGCATGATTAAAGAGGCAGGATTTTCTCTTTTTTTGGTTATATTGTACAGTTGGAATAGTGGTAACATATGTGGACTAAAGTGTTAAAATAATAATTGAGTTATGACTTAAAATAGACTTTTAATATATATATATATATATATATATATATATATATATATATATATATATATGTATTGCTGGTATCTAACTCTCGAGAAGTTATTTAGAATACATGAAAACATACCAAATATTTGTTGGAAATGTCAAGAAGATGAAGGGACATTTTCTCGTGCTTGGTGGACATGTGAAATAGCTTAAAACATCTGAGATACAAATACATACATTGTTTTTGAAGTTTCCTATTCAACTGTTGGGACTTACCGATATACAGAAAGCCTTTCCTGACTATAGCGCTGCAGCAGCTCCCAGCCAAGTGCTAGGAAATGTTCCCCAGCAGATGGCATGCTAGGAGGTCCTGCACCACTGGGTTTTTCAGGCATTCAGAGAAATTGTGGATTTTAGGACTTAGAAATGGGTCAGCAGCTTCATTTGGCAATGCCAGAAAAGGCTGCCCCTTCAAATTCTGTTTCTAATGCCTATAATAATTTAATAATTATATTTTTTAATTTATTTCTACCCGGCCCATCTGGCTGGGTTTCCCTAGCCACTCTGGGCGGCTTCCAGCAAAAGATTAAAAATACATTAAAACATCAGTCATTAAAAGCATCCCTAAACAGGGCAGCCTTCAGATGTCTTCTAAATGTCATATACTTGTTTATTTCTTTGGCATCTGGTGGGAGGGCGTTCCACAGGGCGGGCGCCACTACTGAGAAGCCCTCTGCCTGGTTCCCTGTAACTTCACTTCTCACAATGAGGGAACCACCAGAAGACCCTCAGCGCTGGACCTCAGTGTCCGGCCTGACCGATGGGGCTGTATTGAAGCACAATAGGGGGTGGTGTAGGGACTTTGCGCAGGTGATTGATGGTCAAGAAAAGGCAACCTTTGTGCTGTTTTATGTCAGGAGTTGGGAATTCTAGAAGTAGTATTCCTTTTTGCACGTTCTTACTTCCTGTACTGCTTAAATGGAAGAGGAAAACTTCACTTCCTAATTAATTATGTTAAGCGAGGCAAATGTTAGGTCAGGAAGCTCAGCGCAGTATACCTGAAGGAGCATCTCCACCCCCATCCTTCAGCCCGGAGGTCCTCCTCCGAGGGTCTTCTGGTGGTTCCCTCCCCGCGAGAAGCGAGGTTGCAGGGAACCAGGCAGAGGGAGGGCCTTCTCGGTGGTGGCAGCCTCTCTGTGGAACGCCCTCCCTACAGGTGACAAGGAGATGAGCAACTATCAAACCTCTGGAAGGCAGCCCTTTATAGGGAGGCTTTGAATGTTTGTTGTTTTAATATGTGTTGGAAGCCGCCCAGAGAGGCTGGGGAAACCCAGTGAGGTGGGTGGGGTACAAATAACACAATTACATTTATAGCCCCCATTTCCTGCAAGGAGGTCAAGTTGGTGTGCAGAGTTCTCTCTCCCCCCCCCCCCATTTTATCCTCACAGCAACCCTTTGAGGTAGGTTAGGCTGAGCGTGAGTGCCTGGCTCAGGGTCACCCAGTGAGCTTCAGGGCTGAGTTTGAATGCCTGCCCCCAGCATTCCTCCTCTGCAAGGCCTGCCTCCTCCCATGACAAAGTCTGCTCACACACTCTCAAGCCCCCATGGATGGCTGAGGCAGGTAAGGTTGTGTGTGTTGGAGGAGGGCAGGAGCAGGCAAGGTGAGCCATGCCCCCAAAGGAGGCAGCTGCAGCAGCCCCCTCCTCCTGCTGCCCTCCAGGAACAGGGCGGGGAGGGACCAGCCCCCAGGAAGGACATGTTTGCCTCCCTCGGCAGTGCTCAGAACAAGAGGGGAATGAGGCCACCCAGGCCCTCTGGAGCACAGAAGGGCTCACCATCCTTGACTTTCCCCCTTCAACTTCCTTTTTACCCAATCCCTCATTTTGAGGAAGTCTCCTCTTTTGAAGTCAAATGTGACTGTTCTGGATTTCCTTAGCAATTGTCCACTTCCATACTGTGTATGTTGAATTTGATAGCACTGTGGTCACTGTTCCCATTTGAGTCAACCACACCTACATCTTGTCAGTTGAGAGCATCAGGCAGAGCACCCAGCACCTACCGAATCCTTTTTTTATTCTAGCAGGTCTTTTTAACGGAAGTCTGATGTCATCAATGTTAACTTTTTCTGCAATGTATTTCTCGTGTGTCACTTCAGAGATGATTATAGTCAAGTGGTGTATAAGCTGTTTAAATAGTAAATGGTTGAATGCAATTTTAAAAATAATAATTGTATAACAAGGGGGAAAGCATACTTGTATCTGACCATATCTTAATGGGCACAGACTTTGATAAATAGCATCCTAGCCATAGGCTAATTTTGTGGAGTTTAAAGCTAAGCATACAAGTTCTCAAAGCATGCTTTGAAATCCATATGAACTCTAGTATGCTGTCGGGGGAAGAGGGAGGGGGAAGAGGAAGGATGTGGTTGGCTGAAATGAAGTCCGATCCTGTACAGATCAATCACTAGTGGAAGCGCCAACAGAAACGTGTACAGATTCCACACGATCATGAGGAAGCCTGAATCTGGGCAGGACCTTGTTTCTTTGCCTGTCATTTGTGGCTGCTCCACCCAGGTCTGAGACGCCTTCTGGAGTGAAACAGTGATCGGGGGGCGGGGGAGGCAAGAGGATGGAGCCGTGTAAACCCCTCCGCGGGTACTTTGAAAACAGACTCCTTTTGTCTGGATCTTCCCCGCGCAAAGATGGGTCTGTATGCATTTTGAGCAGAGGAGGAGGGTCTGTGGAACTGCCCACCACTGCGGTGTACTGTTCCCAGGATAGGTAAAGATCATTCAACAGTTTTCAAATTGAAAAACGGTGTTTCATTTTGAGATCCTTCGTAACACCATCCAGTTCATTTAACCACAACCTACGACCCTTGAGGTTTTTACTGAAGCAAAAGGATTGATTCCATCCCTGCATCAAACAGCTGTGATTGGAGGATCGTCTGTTTCATAGCAGCTCCTGTGCCCCTTCCCTCTGCTGCATTTGGCATGAAATTGCCGGTGATTTCCCCAGGAGTAAAAAGGCCTACCTACTCTGGGCTTATTCTTGGGAATTACTTTGCAACAAAGAAGAAAGCTTTTCGTCTTCTGTTTCTTTTCATTTTTATGTTTTCAAAATGCTTGATATCTGACGCTGATTTCTGTATATTGTGTTTTCTTTGTTTTTCAAGCTTTCATAAAAAATAGCCTTTGAAACCAGCTGGTACAGTGGTCAGAAGACTTGCCTTCGTGTCCACAGAATGGAGAAGAAAAGTTCGCCCAACGAATCCCTGGGTGCGACCCCAGAGACCTCCGGCTCCCACCTGGCTGAGCCTTCTCATTGCCAGCGCACTTTGATGCCCTCTGTTCCCAGAGATACCACTGGAAGAGCTGCTTCCCTTAGCCAGGAAGAGTCGGGGTCCCAGCAGCCTTCCCAGCAGGCCTCCCACATTTCCTCCTCCTTGGGCAGTGCTCCATTGCAGGTCCCCGAGCAGCTTTCCGAAGAAAGGCCCCATGGCACTGGCCAAAGTGCTTCCCTCCCATCTCTGGATGAGGTTTCTTCTTCCCAGGGAACGGGTCACCAGTGTGCAGCGACGTTCTCTAGCTTGCAGTCTGGGAGTAGGAAAAGTATGATCAGCTTTGAGGGCATCTCCTTTGGGAGTGCTCTCCAGGGGACCCAGGCTGTTTCCTCTACCTCTAAGTCTCCAGAGGGGTCTGTCCCAGCTCCGAGCACAGCTGATCTGGCTAAAGGCGGCCAGGGGCAAGGCCAGGTAAGTCCAGATTGAGAGGTAGGGAAAGGGCTTTGAGGCTGCAATGCCCTCCTTGAGTCTCTCCAGCTGCTTTGGACAACTGCCACCATCCCTGACCCCTGGCCATACCGCCTGGGCCTGGTGAGAGATGGAGCCCCAGAACACGTGGAGTGCACCGGGCTGGGGAAGGATGTCGTGAGGTGGAAGGCAAAAGGAAGGCAGACAGCCCATCCCGGGGTCGGTCCTTTTCCTCCTTCTAGCTTAATGGCTCACCTGAGCCACCATCATTTAAACTGGGGAAGCAGCAGCGGCTCATCAGAACTCACAAGTTAGGAAGTTCTATGTTATAGTCCCCATCTTCTTGTTATGTCCTCTTGGTGGGGAGAATCGTGCCGTTTTCCTGTGGGTGGGCAGCAAGCCAGCAGCAGGCTGGCAGGTGGGCCCAGGGAAATGGCTTTGTTGGGGGAGCCTCAGAACTCGTCCTCTGCATGTTTGTTCCCTGTTGCCCCAAAGTGGGAACTGTCTTGCAATTCAGGCTTGTGGCACACAGGTAGAGAAGGGGAGCCGTTTGTCTCTTCAGATGCCTGGGAGAAGAGAGCAGTGGGTGGGGGCAGCCTCTGCTCCCCCTTCTAGAAAGGAGGCCTTTGCCAACATGGGTGCAATTCTGCTCCATGTGGGGAAAGTGTTTATCCATCATGGACTTGGGGGGATGCTGCTGCCAGCCAATATGGGCTTTGAAGGATATTTTTTTACTGTAGGCCTGTTTATTCTGCTGCATTTCAATGTTTGCCTATTTTCTGACCTAGTTGTAAAGTACCTTGAGATTCCCACATAATAGGTTGCAGGTAAATACTCTAAAAATAAGAACTCCCCCCCCATCATGTCACAAAGTCAATTGACACAGAGCCTAAAATAATGCCAACGAGCTCTTCTACCTGGAAGTGCAACATCAGCCCTTCAACACATCAGCATGAGGTGCAGTTGTCACACGGCTACGACTCATAAGCCATGAATGCAGGTCTGAATAGTGCTCCTTTGGAAACCCCCACCCTCCATGCAGAAAAAGAGCATCTGCCCCTGAAATCCTTTCCGTATAAAGTGTATGAATGACAGGCAGCTAAAAAACTGTCTCCTCGGCGATTTGGCTCATGTGTCTCATAGAACACTTTGTGGGAGAGCTTGCTTGCAGATAGGGATAGCGCACGGTTGGAGAGCCTTTGATTTGTAATTGCTCTGGTTGCTTAGAAGGGTAGTTGGCGGATGAAGTTAATCAAGTCAACTTTAATCGTTTAACCTGCCAGAAAAAGGGCCAGTTTAAAACAGCGGCTGTCTAGTTCACAGAGTTCCTGAACAAGCATGCATGGAAACACCGGTTTCTGTAAGAACTGAAATGTGCTTCATTTGCAACTAAGTAGAGCCTCTCTGCTAATGCAGAGCACAATCCACAGCTTCAGGCAAGGCCATTTATATACCCAGAATCCAGAGCAGCCTTTTCTCATACTCCTCTGAAGTACCACCACTGCAACACCAGCGCTTGGCCTTCTGGCACCTGCAGGCTAGGGAAAGAGCTCTTTAGCACCCTGGGGTGGAGCTCCTTCTCAGCAAAAGCACTGTCTGCTCATTCCCAACTTCTTCAGCCAGTGCCTCTGTGCCTTCTGTAAATGTCTGGAGTAAATGTCTAGCAGGAAGTGTCTGTCCTCTCCAGGATGTTGAAATACTGAAGAAGGCGCCCAATAGCCCTAAGACGGGGGCGGAAACAGTACTTAAGGATGATCAAGCATTGCCTATGAAGGTCCAGGAGCCTGTAGGAGTTTGCAGATAAGAGTCCAAAGTTAAAAATGTAAAGGCTAATGGAATTCTATTTAAAAATCAAAAGTCACTGTGGTGATTCAAGTTATAGTGTGAGACAAAAGACAAGATGGAAAAGAAAAGATAAGGAAAAGAGAAAAGAGATAGAGAGAAAAAGAAGAAAGAAAGAAAAAGAAAAAGAAAACACAAAAAATCCTACTGAAAATGGTTGGTTTGTTTGTTCAGAAAAGAGAAGGGGGGAAAAACCCATTGTAATAAGTAAATAGAAAAAGGGGGGAGTGAGGATGGAAAAATAGATATATATATAGAATTCTTTAATGAGAAATTTAAAAAACTTTTTTTAAAAAAGAAGTGAATATAAATGAAATGGATGAATAATGAATAATAATGTATTAATGAAAAAGGGAGGGTTGTGTGCCTAACTAAAGAAGGAGGGAGAGAAAGAGAGAGAGAGAGAGAGAGAGAGAGAGAGAGAGAGAGAGAGAGAGAAGGGAACAAGAAAAAGGGGCAGTTTTAATTCTCCTGTGGGACCCCCAGGGCTTGGTGTCGGGTCCCTAGATCGGGGCTGAGGCGGCGGTTCCAGGAAATGGGCTCCAATGGTTCAGGCCGCCTACCTGGGTTCATAGGGTTTTAAAATACGGATAAGAAATGGACTGAAAATAAACTCCATAACATAAAGCATGGTTTTTGCTGTGCCCCCCTGCACTGGCAGGGGAGGGTCCACGCCGCGTTCTTCTAGCCCCCAGCCGGTCCCCGGTGCGCGGTTCCTCTGCTCTTTTGCTCCAGCCGCTGGTGATATTGGCTTGGGGTCGGAGCTGGGCTAGGTGGGGCGTTCCCTCCGGGCTTCCCTGTCTCTCCCGATCCCCTCCTATCATTCTCCCCCCCCCCATGTTACCTGTGGGGGCGCCTTACCAATACAGTCGTACCTTGGATCCCAAACGCCTTGCAACTCGAATGCTTTGGCTCCTGAACGCCACAAACCCGGAAGTGAGTGTTCCGGTTTGTGAATGTTCTTTGGAGCCCAAATGTCCGACGGGGCTTCCTCTTATCCCGAAGCCCTGGCGTGCTCAGCAGTCGCTCTGGGGCTTCGGGTAGCTCTGCGCAAGCCGTGGGAGACCTCCCCCGGCTTGCGCAGAGCAGGCTTCAGGAAGCTATTCGCAAGCCTTGGGAGCCCGCGGGAGTTCCCGCCGGGCTCCCCCGGCTTGCGCAGAGCTGCCTGCACCCCGAAGCCAGGGCGCACTGAGCAGTCGCGCCCGGGCTTCGGGTAGCTCTGCGCAAGCCGCAGTGGAGCTGGAAGGGACCCCTGAGGGTCATCAAGCCAACCCCCTGGGGCAATGCAGGAATCTCAAGTAGACTATCCCTGACCGATGGCCCCCCGTCTTCTGTTTTTCCTCTCAGCCAGGACACACAACAACAGAGACTGGAGGTGGGGGGAAAGATAAATTTTGACGAGGGAAAGGCAATGGGGCAGATTTGTCAGGCGCACACAGGCACAACTTGAAGACTTTACGCAGAGAGGAACCCCACACGGGAGACACAGATACACAAGCACACAGAAGTCAATAACCCAAGAGTGGCTTCTAAGGGGGGGGGGGGTTGGCTGAGGACAGGGTGGGGCGGAAACATGTGGAGCTTTGCAGAGGGGAGGCAGAAAGCGTTTGTCAGAGGGAAACTCACTTTCCCTTTTTAGAAACTGGCCAAGATCCCTTCTGCATTTGCAGCGCTGCCCCCAAAGCGACCCTTTCAATCCACTTGGTAGTCCAGCTGTAGGCGCTGGTCTTCCAGGCAGAATGAAAGGCGCACCCACCGATCCCACTTCCTTCCTCTCCCTTCCTGCCCCCCTCCGTTCTTTGCTCACCTGCCTCCTTCCCGTCCTCTCCCCTGCCTGCCTCCTCCAGCCGGGAGCGCCCACCCACGACCCCCAGCTTCCCGAGCCTACAGTGAATGTGTCCCCCCCCCCCCGCAGGATGACACCCAGTGCGGACCGTCCCCACCCTGCTCCGCCACTGCTCTGGAAGAAGCTGTTCTGCTGAGAGCAGGACATCTCTGAAGACTCGGCTGGGGTTCTGTAATCTCTGGTGATACATCCCACTGGCTGAGGTGTGGTGAGCTGCAGACTGACTCCCACAAGTCACCAGCTGAGAGGTCCATGGTCCAGATGCCACTACACCCATAGGTGCTGAAAAGTACCAACTTGAATGGCTCTGAAAGGAAATCAGACAAATTCAACGTTGAGATTTCTATGCTGTCCATCGGACTGGGTTGCCCCAGCCATTCTGGGCGCTGCCAGCAAATTGAAACATCCAAAACAGTAAAACACCCCAAAATCTTTCCTGTACTGAAGCCAATTGGATTGACTGTTGAATCTTCTTCCAAGTACTTTGGAAAGGACAGGAGCTTTCCCTGCACTTGAGAGCAGTCAGCTAACATAGGGGTACAGGCCAGGCCACAGGCCACTCCCAGCTCAATCCCCTCACCTCAGCATCGGCCGCCTGAGGCAGCTGCCTCACTCTGGCTCATCAGAGGTCCGGCCCTGCTTGGGAATATGAGTGGGAGAGGGCCATTGCACTCAGGTCCTGCTTATGGGCTTGTTGTGAGCCTCTGCTGGGCAACTATGGGGAACTAGGTGCTGGACTAGATCATCCATTGGTCTAATCCAGAAGGACTGTTCTTACATCCGGGGTGGACTGGAGGCAACTCCAACTTGCAAAAAGCCCTGGAACACCAAGAATTGCAGACTCCCACACTAGCAAGCAAATGAGCTATTGCTTCGCTTCTTAAAACAAAAGAAAAAAACAAACCCCTTTGGCCAAGCTTGGCGACCACGTCCAGTAGCAAACAGACCAATGAAAATTGCATTTTTGTGTGGGTAGGAAGGGTGTCATTTTCCTTTGGCTGATTTAGGTCCTCGGCTTTTAGACTCCAGAACTGGCACAAACAGGGATGGAACTCTGCTTCAGTTCAAAGGGAGGTATGATTGGCAGGCAAGGTGACACAGCCAGTTATGTGGAAGGGAGGAGGAGGAGGGTGGGGAGGTCACAAGGGAGGAAAGAGCTCTGCACCTCAGCTCGGAATTATTTTGGAAGAGTGGAGGGGAACAGAGGAAACCTTTCTTCCCTTTCAGTCTTTTCTCCCCCCCTCCTTTTTTCTCCCCCCCCCCTTTTCTAAGAATATGCTATACGGAATTTCCGAGGGGGAAATTCGCTACGGATCTCGCCTTCCCCAGAAACCCCTTTACATAGCTAGGGCGCGAGACAATGAGCTCGAGAAAGCCCTTTCCTTCCCCTGTCGCACCAAGCACCACATCTTTTTTTATTAATAAAAGACCCTGCTTCCCTCTTTCTGGTATGAAAGCGTATCAATATGAACGGGGACTTGGGAATGAACTCTGTATTTACATACTGCTGCGTATAGCCCAATCAAAAGCATCGGATTTGGACAGCTAGCCAATAGCGCTTAGCGGATAGCGGCCTCTAGTGGACAGAATCTTGTTGTTGTTGTTTAGTCGTTTAGTCGTGTCCGACTCTTCGTGACCCCATGGACCAGAGCACGCCAGGCACTTCTGTCTTCCACTGCCTCCCGCAGTTTAGTCAGACTCATGTTTGTAGCTTCAAAGACACTATCCAACCATCTCGTCCTCTGTCGTCCCCTTCTCCTTGTGCCCTCCATCTTTCCCAACATCAGGGTCTTTTCCAGGGAGTCTTCTCTTCTCATGAGGTGGCCAAAGTATTGGAGCCTCAGCTTCACGATCTG
Source organism: Podarcis filfolensis (assembly GCF_964270895.1). Taxonomy (NCBI): domain Eukaryota; kingdom Metazoa; phylum Chordata; class Lepidosauria; order Squamata; family Lacertidae; genus Podarcis; species Podarcis filfolensis. Next base: position 11,812,944 of record NC_139619.1, read on the forward strand.
TCCTTCCAGTGAGCACTCAGGGCTGATTTCCTTAAGAATGGATAGGTTTGATCTTCTTGCAGTCCATGGGACTCTCAAGAGTCTCCTCCAGCACCATAATTCAAAAGCATCAATTCTTCGACGATCAGCCTTCTTTATGGTCCAGCTCTCACTTCCATACATCACTACTGGGAAAACCATAGCTTTTACTATACGGACCTTTGTTGGCAAGGTGATGTCTCTACTTTTTAAGATGCTGTCTAGGTTGGTCATTGCTTTCCTCCCAAGAAGCAGGCGTCTCTTAATTTCGTGGCTGCTGTCACCATCTGCAGTGATCATGGAACCCAAGAAAGTAAAATCTCTCACTGCCTCCATTTCTTCTCCTTCTATTTGCCAGGAGGTGATGGGACCAGTGGCCATGATCTTCGTTTTTTTGATGTTGAGCTTCAGACCATATTTTGCGCTCTCCTCTTTTACCCTCAATAAAAGGTTCTTTAATTCCTCCTCACTTTCTGCCATCAAGGTTGTGTCATCTGCATATCTGAGGTTGTTGATATTTCTTCCAGCAATCTTAATTCCGGCTAGGGATTCATCCAGCCCAGCCTTTCGCATGATGAATTCTGCATATAAGTTAAATAACCAGGGAGACAATATACAGCCTTGTCGTACTCCTTTCCCAATTTTGAACCAATCAGTTGTTCCATATCCAGTTCTAACTGTAGCTTCTTGTCCCACATAGAGATTTCTCAGGAGACAGATGAGGTGATCAGGCACTCCCATTTCTTTAAGAACTTGCCATAGTTTGCTGTGGTCAACACAGTCAAAGGCTTTTGCATAGTCAATGAAGCAGAAGTAGATGTCTTTCTGGAACTCTCTGGCTTTCTCCATAATCCAGCGCATGTTTGCAATTTGGTCTCTGGTTCCTCTGCCTCTTCTAAATCCAGCTTGCACTTCTGGGAGTTCTCGGTCCACATACTGCTTGAGCCTTCCTTGTAGAATTTTAAGCATAACCTTGCTAGCGTGTGAAATGAGTGCAATTGTGCGGTAGTTGGAGCATTCTTTAGCACTGCCCTTCTTTGGGATTGGGATGTATACTGATCTTCTCCAATCCTCTGGCCACTGCTGAGTTTTCCAAACTTGCTGGCATATTGAGTGTAGCACCTTAACAGCATCATCTTTTAAAATTTTAAATAGTTCAGCTGGAACACCATCACTTCCACTGGCCTTGTTATTTGCAGTGCTTTCTAAGGCCCATTTGACTTCACTCTCCAGGATGTCTGGCTCAAGGTCAGCAACCCCACTACCTGGGGTGTACGAGGCATCCATTTCTTTCTGGTATAATTCCTCTGTGTATTCTTGCCACCTCTTCTTGATGTCTTCTGCTTCTGTTAGGTCCTTACCACTTTTGTCCTTTATTATGGCAATCTTTGAACGAAATGTTCCTTTCATATCTCCAATTTTCTTGAACAGATCTCTGGTTCTTCCCATTCTGTTGTTTTCCTCTATTTCTTTGCATTGCTCGTTTAAGAAGGCCTTCTTGTCTCTCCTTGCTATTTTTTGGAAATCTGCATTCAATTTCCTGTATCTTTCTCTATCTCCCTCGCATTTTGCTTGCCTTCTCTCCCCCGCTATTTGTAAGGCCTCATTGGACAGCCACTTTGCTTTCTTGCATTTCCTTTTCATTGGGATGGTTTTCATTGCTGCCTCCTGTATAATGTTGCGAGCCTCCATCCATAGTTCTTCAGGCACTCTGTCTAGCAAATCTAAATCCTTAAACCTGTTCCTCACTTCCACTGTGTATTCATAAGGGATTTGATTTAGATTGTATCTTACCGGCCCAGTGGTTTTTCCTACTTTCTTCAGTTTAAGCTTGAATTTTGCTATAAGAAGCTGATGATCCGAGCCACAGTCAGCTCCAGGTCTTGTTTTTGCTGACTGTATTGAGCTTCTCCATCTTTGGCTGCAGAGAATATAATCAATCTGATTTTGATGCTGCCCATCTGGTGATGTCCACGTGTAGAGTCGTCTCTTGTGTTGTTGGAAAAGCGTGTTTGTGATGACCAGCTTGTTCTCTTGACAGAACTCTATTAGCCTTTGCCCTGCTTCATTTTGCTCTCCAAGGCCAAACTTGCCCGTTGTTCCTTTTATCTCTTGATTCCCTACTTTAGCATTCCAATCCCCTATAATGAGAAGAACATCCTTCTTTGGTGTCGCTTCTATAAGGTGTTGTAAGTCTTCATAGAACTGGTCAATTTCAGTTTCTTCAGCACCAGTAGTTGGTGCATAAACTTGGATTACTGTTATGTTAAAAGGTCTGCCTTGGATTCGTATCGAGATCATTCTATCATTTTTGAGATTGCATCCCAGTACAGCTTTCGCCACTCTTTTGTTGACTATGAGGGCCACTCCATTTCTTTTCCGGGTTTCTTGCCCACAGTAGTAGATATGATGGTCATCCGAACTGAATTCGCCCATTCCTGTCCATTTTAGTTCACTGATGCCCAGGATGTCAATATTTATTCTTGCCATCTCATTTTTGACCACATCCAACTTACCCAGGTTCATGGTTCTTACATTCCAGGTTCCTATGCAATATTTTTCTTTACAGCATTGGACTTTCCTTTCGCTTCCAGGCATATCCGCAACTGAACGTCCTTTCGGCTTTAGCCCAGCCGCTTCATCAGCTCTGGATCTACTTGTACTTGTCCTCCGCTCTTCCCCAGTAGCATGTTGGACGCCTTCCGACCTGAGGGGCTCATCTTCCAGCGTCATAACTTTTATATGCCTGTTGTCTTTGTCCATGGAGTTTTCTTGGCAGGGATACTGGAGTGGCTTGCCGGTTCCTCCTCCAGGTGGATCACGTTTGGTCAAAACTCTCCACTATGACCTGTTCATCTTGGGTGCCCTGCTCGGCATAGTTCATAGCTTCTCTGAGTTCTTCAAGCCCCTTCGCCACGGCAAGGCAGTGATCCATGAAGGGGGGACAGAATCTTACCACTGCCTGTTTCCGTTCTGCGGAGCAGCGGAGCTTCGCCAGCTTGACTGAGCTCCTGAGTGGCCGCCTGCTGAGAGAACAATGGACTCAGTCCATCAAAAGCCCATTAACTGGTTTCTATTGCCAAAAGTGATCCTTTGTTGCAAGAAATCTGTCAAGCCATTTCCCTTATGGACTGCTGGCTTAGGAAAAGCCCCTCACTTCAGAAAATCCACCCCCTGCATCAATTTCCTCCATTCCAACGCCATTCTTGCCCTTAAGGAAATGACTCTTTCCCCCTCTATCTCCCGCCATAATCCCTCAAGCGTGAGGACACGTGTACACCCAGGGAAGTGCCCAAAGGTGACACTTACTGAGCAGTTAGTTGGCCAAAGAAACCAAGAGCCCATCCCCAGACTTGCCCCAGGGTATGGATGTGCAGGAGGGTGCATATCTGAGTGTTAGTACTGAACTGCATTGTTTCCAATATGATGTGCTTCTGAATGGGTACTCCTCTTCATCTTTTAGCTCATCAAGCCATACTTTAAAATGGTGTTTACATGTGACTAGGGTTGGGTAAGGTCCTTACCGTCAGGATGTTAATAGTTGGATGCTCAGTTGAGGTTTATCCTCTTCTCTTCAGCTGTTTAAGGACTGCCCCTCTTTCTGATTTACTGCCGCTGAACTTTGTGCCATCTGCAGATTTCAACATGCTTCTACTTCACCTGACCCAAACCATTGGTTGGCTTTCATTGAGTTCTGTGGACACAGTAAAAAAAAGCTGCCATCTGGTTTCTCTCTGGATGTTCGGATTGTTGAACACAGATTTGCTCTCCACCGTAACCATGTCTCTCAGCATACCACTTTATTTCCCCCCAGATAGGTGGCAACTATTCACTTGTAGGAAGATGTGCTTATTAAGATTACAACATTGCAGTGGGAGCAAAAGCCACCTTTATTCTCTCAAGAGGGTTAGTCGAGTTTCTGTTCTTACGGAAAAATCCAGGTGGGAGGCTGCTCAGAGCCCGTGGGTCCCTGCGGAACAAAGAAGGAGGCCAGCCACCAAGCGGAGCAAATAGCGGAGACCAAAGTTGATTGCGCAACAGGTTCAGAGAGGAATTGAACCCCGAGAACGGAGTGACAAGGACTTTTAAAAGTGCCTATCTTATCCCAGCAGACAGTTCGCTAAACATCACCACTCCATCAGAAAAGGGGAGGGTTATACATGATTAACATAGGAGGAATGTGTTGGGGTAACATGCAAATACAGGATATGTCTTGGGAAATCCGCTCCACTTCCCAGTGGGGAGGAGTTGCGGTGGACCACGTGACCACCCACTCCCCACCAGGGGCGGGGGACTCTGTCCCCCGTTGCCTATGGGATCCCGGCCACGTCAGAGCCCGGCCAGCCAACCCCCAGAGAACTTTCTCTTTGGCTCGCTTCCTCAATCACCCGCCCTCCCTCCCTATTTTGCAGGTTAGGCAATGGCCTTGCTATGGACTACGGTTGGTCGCCTTGGTTGTCCGAGGGGCCTGGTAGGAATTTTTCCACTTGGCAAATTGGCACTGGACACTTGGTTTTCGCCTACCTCGTAGCAATCGTCACAACTTTGTTCGGGTTGCGGTTAGGCATTGTTTGACCTTGTGTGGGGGAGGGGAGGTGTGGCCACCACCTGCCCCTCCATGCTTAAGGGTATTCCGTTAAAGGAATCCAGGGGTGTTGATCTAGTCTGAAGCCCAGCTGGGGGGCTAAGGCCTTGACACGACCCCGACGGGAGCACCAGGGGGAGCTTGAGTTGGTTCGCATCGACAGGGCTCCCCCTACCGGTGGCTTACCCTTACTGGGACTTCCTGCACAATGGGCAGGAGTCAGATATAATCAGGTCCAATCAATGCCTAAGCCAATACCGCTCACATTCTTTAATTTCAATAAAGTTGTGACCAAAATTTGCCCAGTAACATAAACCTAATATCCGTGTCCTTGTGTGAGTCATTTCCAACGAGGGGGTCTCGACACACAAGTACATTCTAAGCACCTACTGGAAGAGGACAATAGAACTTTGGTTTGCATAGTCTGCCGCCTGGGTAAGTCCGGAGGAGAGCTTTTGCCCAGCGATTGTCACCTACGGGTAAAGTACCTTCGTGTGAGTAGGTGACCTCCCCCTTGGGGAATTCTGGCGGGGACCCAGGGGTTCCCAAGTCCTTGGCCAACGAAGCAGACTGGCGGTGGAATGAAGAGAATCGGTGAAACCAGTGGTTTTCTATGAATTTCCAAGTGTTTTTAGGCTTTTTAAATACAGACGGTTCTTTTCTGAAGTGGCCTGGCCTGACATTGCTACATTGTATCTAGCTGGACCATAAAGAAGGCTGATCGCCGAAGAATGGATGCTTTTGAATGCTGGTGCTGGAGGAGACTCTTGAGAGTCCCATGGACTGCAAAAAGATCAAACCTCTCCATTCTGAAGGAAATCAGCCCTGAGTGCTCACTGGAAGGACAGATCCTGAAGCTGAGACTCCAATACTTTGGCCAACTCATGAGAAGAGAAGACTCCCTGGAAAAGACCCTGATGCTGGGAAAGATGGAGGGCGCAAGGAGAAGGGGACGAGATGGTTGGATTGTGTTCTCGAAGCTACCAGCATGAGTTTGACCAAACTGCGGGAGGCAGTGGAAGACAGGAGGGCCTGGCGTGCTCTGGTCCAGGGGGTCACGCAGAGTCGGACACGACTAAACGACTAAACAACATCTAGTTTTGATTGGATTAACAGGGTAACGAGGTTTCGATTGACTCAGTCCGTTGTTCTCGCAGCGGGAGCTGTCATCACCTTGTCAGCGCTCAGTGGAGCGTGCAAAACAGCTGGAGCTGAGCTGCCTCTGCAGAGCCATGGCATTGCTGCGATTGGCTGAAGGGCTACATTCAACGCCATCTGATTGGCTAGAGCGCATCCTCATACAAATACATTGTTCATTCATAAAATACATTGATCGTGTATAGCATCGGGATACGGGGTCAGAAATGGCGCTTTCTTCTCGGGGTTTTGGACTTTTGTGCGGTGCTTGGTGCAACGTTGTGACGGGGCGAGGGGAGTCCTAGTGTGGCAGGGTTCCCTTGAGGTCATCGCCTCGGGCTCCACGTCTCTTACTCAAGAGTAAGACTTCGTTCATATGCCCCCCTCCATTCCGTAACACTCTTCATATGGACTTCATGGAGTGTGCACTCTTGCAGGGTCTGCTTCCAGAAACTACTATTGCAGATGTATATATTTTGGCAGAAATGGTTTAGAAATATGCACGATGGCAAGCAGGCAGACAGGAACAGTTACAAAGCAACCTTGGTCCTGCCTAGCCTGGAAGCTGTTTCCAACTAGTGAACTAGAAACCTTTCAGCAACCTTTACAACCATCTACAAACCCCGAAGTTTGTATTTTCTTGAGCTTTCTCTAGAGAAGGGGCTGTTTTGTATATTGGAGCAGGCTAGTGCATTAGCTCTCATGTTTTGTGTAAAGCAAGCCCTTGTTAAGTACCGTCAGCTGAATTGGGCTTGTGCCCAGATCTTAGCACACTAACCGATAAAACAGGTGAGGGTAACCTCTGGCCCTCCAGACGTTGCTGAACTACAATTCTCATCATCCTGCCCATTGGCAATGCTGGCTGGGGCTGAGGAATTTCAAGGAAGCTTTCGACTTGCCCCGACCTACACCTACCTACCCACTGAACGAAGGAGCAAGAAAGCAAAAGGCAAGTTCAGCATGCCAGAGTTTTCCAAATGCCATGGCATCTCAATGGGGCTCCCTTGCCAATTGATGGTAAAGCAAGCCATTGGACAAGCCATCATGCATGAGGACGGTTTTTCGAATGGATTTGAATCACACTTTGACTTTATTCTAATTCAAGATAGTGCCTCACGGAATCAGGGAGCTTTGCAGAGTCCTTTGGAGACTGTGGAAAAGATTGCGCAAGAGAGAGGCTTGGCACCAGAAGAAATTCATAACTTGCTGAACATCGCACTCAGTGCCAAGCTTGGTAAAGAAAACATGTTTTGGCTTCTTCTCTTTCCCCTTGACAGCAAAGTATGTCAACGGAGCTGCATTGCCCTTCCTTCTCCCTTAACAAGAACCGGGGCTGCTTCGAGCTTGAGAGAAATTATCAAGAGTGAAGATGTTAAGCATGTTAAGCAGTGTCTTTCAATGTCTTGCAGGCACAGTGATAAGCACTAGGCTACTGAAGACTCTGATTCCCATTTCCGTAATAACAGAGGATTCTCTTCTTTCAGCTGTGTCTTGGCTCTGTGCTCGCAAGTGTTCTAGTGACTTTCAGGTAACTTGGAAAGCATGGTAATGATGTCTTGGTTCTGAAGAATGATATTTCCCCCAGTCTGACTTAGTTATTCTGGTGATGATTCAGCTAGATGTTGTACACGCTGACCATATTTCAGAAGGGGTTTGTTGTCTTGGCCTTGCTTTGGCTTACTGAGATCTGTCTTCTCCCTATAGGTGCTCATTCTAAAATGGATAATTGTAACGTTTGACTTCATTGATCAGAAGGAAAATATGAATGCTCTCTATGGTTTCTTCTTCCGCTTCTTACAATATGAGAAATTGGTAAGATAAAAAGGAATGTGTTATTTTGAAGGAACTCGCTTTTTATTCTGTGGTGTGGAGAGTGTTTTTGGCAGCTCGTAGAAGGACAGAGGGTGGAACGTAGACCGTTCAAAGGCACTATAAGCTATATATATATATATACACACACACACACATTTTCCTAGTTACGTTTTCACATAAAAGTATACACTCAAATACATTTGTATCAAATACATTTGGAACAAGTGATTGTTACATTTAGGGAACATTCTCTGAGATTGGGGGGAAATACAAAAACCCATTCGGATACATTTGGATACATTTAGAAAAGTACAGCATTTTGAGGAAAAATACATTTGAGTCGAAAAATACATTCAGATCCATTCTTAAAGTCAATGAGAAAGATACAGCAAAAACGATACAATTCGATACAGCGAAAAACGATCCATTCCCCAAGGCACCGTTGACCTTATTGTAGGGTGTTAAGGCAGAATACGATCTATTTGATATTGGTAGGGTCCTTCTCCTTCATTCCCCTCTCTGACCCTGACTCTCTTACGACACAGGGACCATCCCAGAGTGTGGGCACAACTTCTGCCGGTCCGGCCTGATCCAGTGCAGCGGGGCAAAAAGGAGGCTGGCTTCCTGTCCTCAAGGCCGAGTTGGAGTCCAGAGAAGGAGCCTCGTCCGCAGTCGACAATTGGCTACCTTTGTCGAAGTAGCCAAGAATCTCAGTCTTCAAGAGGGAAAGGAGGAAGGAGGAAAAGGAGGAGTCTGTGAGAAGCACCAGGAGCCCCTGAAACTCTTTTGCAAGGAGGATGAAGCCCCCATCTGTGTGGTTTGGGGCAGATCCAAGAAGCACCAACACCACGAGGTGATTCCTCTGGAAGAGGCTTTCGAGGAATACAAGGTACCTTGAGGGGGGGAAATAGCTGTGTATTCTTCTTGGTAGGTGATCTTCTTAATTCTCAGATCCAAAGTAGGCATGGTATTAATTGGTGGTTGTTTATTACCTTAGAAGCAGCCAAGGGGAAGCCTGAGGGCTGCTGGGATGGCTGGGAGGAGGGAGTCGAAGTCTTTCTCTCTGCCAGGGGGACCAAGGGATCTTCCCTTGAAATACAGCAGCTTCATGGGACCATGGCAGGGAGAGAAAGGGTTAACCTCATCCACATCCCCCAGCAAGGTTGCTTTGTACATATTTAGAACACTACAAATGTGAATTGCATATGTCTCCTTTGGCTAGCAGGATGCCTCCTCAATACCCTGCCAAGCAGAGAGCAGCAAGGGGTCAGCTGCAAGGGGGTGGGGACTGGGGGTTCCTTTTCCCTTCTGGGGTACCTCAGAGCCCATATAGAGTCCTTTTGTAGCTTCTCTATCGGTAGGAGAAAATAACAGAGGCCAACCAGAGAATATTGAGAAGCAAAGCAGCTAGTAAGCCAGATCTTTATTAACTGTTGCAACAGGGTGCTCACCCCCCCCCCCCACGCAGGAGGGAGGAGGAGACCCCAAACCAAGTCCTTATATAGACATTTGAAATTGCCCACCCTGGAGCCCAAGACCACCCCTCCATACATCATACATACATCACAGAAGGGGCGGCCTACAATAGACTCCTGTCTGGCAGGAAACCTGTTGATGGGTTTACCTGGCTGTTCATGGGTTTACCTGCATATTCTTTTGTGATGACAACTACTTACGGTATTTATGTATGTGTTTATATCTTAGACCTTCTAATTCTCCTAGCACCAGGAATTGACCAGATGGTGCAGGCTGCCCCCCCCAAGTATCTGTTGGAAGCAGATTTAGGAGTGGAAGCACCTACTGGTGGGGAGCACACTTCTTCTGGGGATGCTTCCTCCTCCTCTTCCTCCTCCTCCTCCTCCTCTTCCCACTTCTCGCTGGGGCCTCAAGATGAGAAGTCAGGCTGGAAGTCTCCTCGGAGAAGACAAAGGAGCAAGCATGGCTGCCTTTCCTCTTCTCCAGACCAGTTAGTTGGACTAGAAACCTTTCCCATCCCAGTTCTGCAGTGGTTTTCAAGCAGTGTGCTGTGGCAGCTGGGGTGCCTTGAATGATGGCCAGGGGTGCCACGGGAGACACTGGCCTCTGTCCCTCTTTCCTTCCCTCCCTCCTAGGATGCCATCTCTGCCTGCCCAAGGCTTGCCCAGCTGTTCTCCCCCAGAGAATGGTGCCTCTGGGGCTGGCCAGGGGGTGTGGGCTGCCAGGAGCTGATGCGGCCTCAGAGGAAGCAAGCCAACTGGCGAGGGGCCCTTGCTGTTGGGAATGGACAGGCAAGAGAGAGAGAGCACTCCGCAAGGGAGGCTGTTCGAGAAAGGTGGAGGGGAGGCAAGCAAGGGGGGACCTAACTGGTCTCCTGAGCCCCACAGGGGTGCCGCAGAGAGAAGGGAGTTGGTCCAGGGAGCCGTGGACCCAAAAAGCTTGAAAACCTCTGTACTTTTATTTCCTCCAGTAAATTACTTTGCTATTATAGCAAGGCCACTGGACCCAAGAAGCCAGTATAATATTCAACGCCTCTCTTTGTGTCTCAATCAAAGCTGAGTTTTCCCTTTTCTTGTCAGGGAGAGATATGTCGCCGCCTGGAGATTCGGAGGAAAGAGAGAGGGGAAATTCTGGCCTATCAAGCAGACATGGACAAGGAAAGCAAAGACCTCCTTGGAAGTGTCACTCTTGTTACTAGTGAGGGAACAAGCACTTCAAGAAGCTGAGGAGGGAGGGGAAAATCTGCCCATTTCAACTTCTCCCCATTTCTCCTTTTTCCATATCGGTTTGCTATTTATTTATTATTCTGAAAATGAATCAAATGCTAGGGTGGCTACCTTCTCGTATAAAGATGTTGATACGTGCTTTACCCTCATAAATTCATTTTTTTGTGAACATTACCTGGCTGGGTCAACCTTGAGAAATTCAGAGGTGTGAATTTCAAAAGATTGTTGTTTTGGTCTCCATATTTTTCCAAGAATTGCGAATTAGGTAAGTTCACCTTTGAATGCAGCTAAATGGAGTTTATTTCCCATTGTTGTTTATTATGTGAAAAGCAGTCAAGGAGAAGCCTGAGGACTTGTGAGCTGAGAGGGTGGAAGCAGTTCAATTCAAATCCTAATTCTCTTGCTGATGCTTTGAAGGCTGACCCTCTTCCTCACTCAGACCTCCTCAGAAACGGAAAGGCTGAAGACTGTGGAGAAGTTGAGACAACTGCGCCAGTTCCTGGAAGAAGAAGAAGAAAAGTGTTTGCTGAATCATGTGGAAGAGGTGGAGAAGGAGATTGCAGGGAGAAGGAGATTGCAGGGAGAAGGGATGAGCAGCTGGCCAGACTCTGCAGGAAACTCTCCTCTTTTGAGAGGATCAGGTGCGCAGGACCAGGTGCACAGCCTGGGAGTCATTTTGGACTCACAGCTGTATACCTGAAGGAGCGTCTCCACCCCCATCGTTCAGCCCGGACACTGAGATCCAGCGCCAAGGGCCTTCTGGCGGTTCCCTCATTGCAAGAAGTAAGGTTACAGGGAACCAGGCAGAGGGCCTTCTCGGTAGTGGCGCCTGCCCTGTGGAACGCCCTCCCAGCAGATGTCAAACCAATAAGCAACTATTTTACTTTTAAAAGACAACTGAAGGCAGCCCTCTTTAGGTAAGTTTTTAATGTCTGATGCTGTACTGTTTTTAATATTCAGTTGGAAGCCGCCGAGAGTGGCTGGGGAAACCCAGCCAGATGGGCGGGGTATAAATAATAAATTATTATTATATTATTATTACCATCCAGGTGATGGAGGAAAAGGGTCAGCAGCCAGCGAGTGAACTGCTGCAGGTAAGACGGCTCCAGGAAAAGGCTGCCTCCCATCCTTTCTGTGCCCCTTTCATGTACGCAAGGAGTGTAGGGGCTCAGTTGACGGAGCCTCGAGTCAGCTTTGTAATGGACAGGAACACCCCAGAGACCTGGGATGCTGAACTCACCTGAAGGCCGACTAGAGATTCTTCAGTCTTCTTGAGGGAAGGGGAGGGGATTTTCTGCTCCTTGCTGATGATTTGCCTCCGAATGCCTTCCCGCTGGGCAATGCTGCCTTCCTGCCCTGCCCTGGGCTTCACCAAGGATGCAGCCAGGCCTCCTTCTGACATGAGCCAGTCTCTTGACCAAGCTTCTCTTCCCGTTCCCTCCACAACTTCTGGGTGGATCCCCTTCCCCATAGATCCTGATCGGCCCAAAATGTTGCTCGGTCACAGTGACCAAAGAGCAAGACAGAGGGACTCATCCAGACTGCGCCACCTTCTCCACTCACAATCCCATATGGCCAGACGTACAAGTGCTTCTGAACGCCCTCTTTAAGGAGGCTGAGAAGGCTGACATACTGGCAAAGGCAGGAGAAGCCCTATTACGGAATGATTGCCAGATGTCCCCGTCTCCCGGAGACAGTCCCCGGATTTACAAATCTATCCCCAACAAAATCCGTCCCCGGAATATCCCCGGATTTCATATAAGGCCCCCAGATTTATATTTTAAGTGTTGTAGATTTATTAGTAGGGAAGGAATGTTGCGTGATTGGTTCAACGGCACAAGACACATCATATGGGGACTTCCAGCAAGGCAAAATGGCGGGTGCCATGGCAATGAGCAGCTCCTGAAGCCAGCCAGAGCCAAGTGCACTACCAGGCTGGCTCCGGGCTGCTGAGACTGCCGCCTGCGCTGCCACTGCCGAGGGGGAACCAGGGATGCCCGGCGCGTTAACTGGGGGAACCACTGACACACACACCCCCGGACCCAAATCGAGGCGGGAGCAAGAGCGCCCGGCCACGTTGCCGACTGCCCAGCGGCGCTCCAGGGCCAGTAAAAACTCCGGAGCCAACCCAGGGAGAAGGAGGAAGGGAGAAGGAGAAGGAAGAGAGAGAAAGAGGAAGGAGAAAAAAGAGGGGAGCCGCTGAGGAAGAGAGGTAGGAGAGCACCAGGAGGGCAAGGACATGGGGCCGAGCCCAGGCCCGACCCGAGCCTACTCCAGGGCAGGTAGCACGCCAAGAGATCAGGCTGGGGCCCAGAGGAAGGCCATGCAACAGAGGAGACCCAGAAGAAATGATATTACTTCTTATTTTTTAAAAAAATGATTTTTAAAAAATAACATTTTTTTCTCTTTTGGGGAAAACAAAGTGTCCCCGGATTCTTTGAAAAAAAAATCTGGTAACCTTACCTTAAATCCTAACCTTCTAATTCCAAGTCTCTTCTTTCTCAGTACTCGAGCCATACTTTTTGGTAAAATGTTCGTCTGGATCCCAGAAGTCCTACCTGAGAAGAACAATGGGAGTTTCTGCTAGCGCCAGCCACTTCTCCTTCTGCAAGCAGTGCCACCCAAATTCCCACCTGGGATGAGACGCTTGGCGCACTAAACTGAGCCGCCGGAGAAAGACTGGGGCGGGCGGCAAGTGGGAGGGGGAAGTTGTGCACTTCTGTCCCGTGAGAAAAGTGCTGGGCTCTGTCTCTCCAGTTGCGCTTCCTCGGTTCAGAGGTGGACTATAGCAGCTGGGCTGGGCTGCCTCAAAGCCCATCAAGGCCACAGGCTGCTAGCATGACTCATCCCGGCTTTATCATCTGAGGGGAAAGGATACGCGGTCTTAAATGCTGGCCTTGGCAACTTGGCTGAGCTACCTTGGGCCAGTCCTTGGGCCAGCTTAGCCTCCCTCACAGAGGGTTGTTCTGAAGATACACTCAGGAAAACACCCGAGGCATGAAGAAGAAGGAGGAGGAGGAGGAGAGTGGGGTCTGGAAAGGGGGGTGGGAAGTGCTCCCACCCCAGCCGCTCCAGGATGGGAAGTGCGTTCCGGGGGAAGCGGGACTCAGGCGGAGGAAGACGTCGGGTTGGGTGGGGGTTGCCAGGATCAGCACGATATCCCTTGAACCCCCGGCTTCCACTCTCCAGGCAGATGCCCAACGTGGCCAGCTGGAAAGAGCTCTTTCTTACTCCAGCCTTGGCGTGCAGATCCCGGGTTCAGCCCCAGATCTCTGGAGCGGAAAGGCTCTTGGGCGTGAATATGAAAGACAGCACCTGTCAGAACAGGTCATACTGAGCCAGGGCAGATGAACGTGACTATTGGTTCGCTTCCTCGGCATCCCAGAACTGTGAAGGTTGCCTCAACTGTTGAGCAACACAGCTAAGGAAGAAGGAGTGGAGTGTCTCCGGGGGGAGCATAGCTCCCATTCCCTTCCAAACACAGAGACAGGACAGTGTGGTGGCACCCAGGGAATAGTTGCAGCAGCCGGATGGCTGGCTGAAAAGCACACCATTGCACTCTTTTTGAATGGGATTCAATCTGAATCAGCCAGTTAGTGAACTTGGTGCTCCTGTGCAACAAACCCACTACAAAATTGCTCTTCCCCGCACACTTCCAGGTCCCTCCAGCTGGGCTTTTTGAGTGTGATGGGTTTTTCTCACTCCAGAGCAGTTTGTGTTTAAGCTGAAGGTCACCAGGAAAGCAAGGGAGACTAAAAAAATTGCATTTGTTAATATAGTAAGGTTTTAATAACTCTAATAATGACTAACTATGTGGAAATGACTGGAAAAAGAAAAAAAGGAAAATCAAGGCTTTCGACTCTTGGTTTCCTGGAAGAAGATCAAAAGACTCCCCTGGACTAGAAGAGACATCTCATTAACAACTGGAGAAATGCCAAAGAACTTTGGATATCTGCTTGGGAAGTTTCTGATGCAGTATTAATTTAACAAGGAGCCAGGAGTGAAACCGAAAGTAGACTGACCAGCTAGCTGAATCCAATTATATTGCTATTGGGGGGGGGGGACCTCTAACATTTTACTTTTCGATATTTGTACTTCCAGGGTGAATTGAATAGGTGGGGGGGTGTGGAGGAGTGGAGGAAAGAAGAGCTAACTTGTCCATGGCTGGGGGCGCAATCTGGCCGGTTCTGCCGGGGTGCAAGATCACCTAACTACTGCTCTGCGCCTCTGGACCAGGGGTGGATGGTGCTCGTTGGGACTGGGAGGGTGGAAGGCAAGGAGGCCAACAGTAGGTGGCGCCAGAGCCAGTGGCGTAGCGTGGGGGGTGCAGGGGGGGCCGGCCGCACCGGGTGCAACATCTGAGGTTTGGGTTAGGGGGCGCAAATCCACGGGTTAGGGGGCGCAAATCCACGGGTTAGGGGCACAAATTACTTGCCTTGCCCCGGGTGCTGACAACCCACGCTACGCCACTGGCCAGAGCCAAGGAGTGGCAGAGCAAATGCGTTCTGTATCTGAGATGGAGTGGGAAGGGGCTGGCGGCCACCACAGCCATCCCCTGTCTGCCCTCATGGACCAGCCAGAATCCACTGGGCAAATGCTCATCTTGCCAGAGTCTGGGTCTTCTGCTGTTGCTTTCTCAGAAACTGTGCCTAGGTGGGATGTTTCGTTTTTCGTAGCTGTTTCATCCCTGAGGAAGTTGGACACAACTCCTGCATCTCTGACGTGGGAAGGTTTGGGGTTATTTCAAATTCCCCCCTTCTTCCTTGGCTCCCTGGAAAGAAGGCATCTTTACATTTTGAGCGCATTTCACAGGCCAGGAGCCAAGCACCCCTTCCTGAGGGGGAGAAGAGGCCCAGAAATGATGAGCCTTTCCCAGCCCAAAGGCGTTCCCCTGAGATTCAGCTTCCGGGCTATGGCTAACCAGGTTAGGAGCAGGAATATTGGGAGCGGGAAGGAACTGATGTCATCTGCCAGAGCAGCTGGCTAATTGAAGGGAATGAGGTGATAACAAGGCTTTCAAATCTGAACTCTTGTTTGCGGCTGATTAGGATAGAGGGAGGTGGAGAACAAGGGCAATCGGAAGCAGACTCTGGGTAGTTTGTTTCTTTTCTTTGTTCGGGTTCCTACGTCACACCAGCAGTTGAAATGGCAACACTCCTTTGCAAGATTGTCCGCCTTTTTAATTGTTTGTTATGGAAAATCAATAAAATGATAAGTTGCCCCTGCCCAAGGGTTGCATGACATCTGGCTGAAGACTTTTTGTGCTAAAAGTTGAAGCTATGCTGGGGTGTGTGGGTGTGTCCATCCGTCCATGTGGCCGCTGTGTATTCAACATTCCACCCCCTCCAAAGCATCCTAAGAACCTTAGTTTTCCCTTCACAGTGCTACGATTCCCAGCACCCTTAACAAACCATTGTTCCCAGGACTTTTTGGGTGTGGGTGGGAGGAGATGTGCTTTACATGTGCGGTGTGCAGGCATCTCCCAGCACATGTGTGTGGGGATTCAAGACTAACTCTTATGCTTTTCTTCCTTAGACCAGCTTGACGTTGAAAAAGAGGTTCTCTGGGTCGAGAAACACACGCCATTTCACAGTGAAGCAGAACACGGGCCGGATGGTCACTCTGCCATTGCATTTGGTGAAGTCAGACTGGCTTTGCAAAGGAGCTTGCCCCTGAAGCCAGTTGGTTGCCTGCCTGTGGCTGGCTGGCGGCTTGGCACCAGCAAAACACAAAGAGACAGCCCCATGCAACCTCACACCCAAAGATTTCTGCCCATGCTTCAGACATGCAGCCCTAAGAGCAGCTCTGACTCCCACTCTAGGCCCCTCTGCCCCAGTCTTCCTCCTGATGTAGGCTACAGGATCTGGGAAGTCTGATCCAGCTTTGAGGTGTGGTTCCATATGGCCGTTAGTACTGTTCTGCTTTTGCCAGAGAGCCACCTGGTAAGGAAGATCTCCAAGCACGCTTCCTAGGGGGTCCTCTTTAATCCTCAGGTGTGCCAAAAAAGGCATGATCCAGCACCCTCATGCCACAGCTGCCTCTGGAGTGACCCTCCCTCCGGTAAGAGGCATGCCTCACAGCTGAGTGCCTGGTTGTTTGTGTAGGGCGGAGGCTGGGAATCTTGTGGGCTCCCAGATATTGCCAGATCCAATGGCCTTCTGCCTCAGCCAGCATGGCTGACGGTCAGGGGTGATGGAATCCAATAACATCTAGAGGGCCACACAATTCCCCATCCCTGGTCTAGTGAATTTGAGGTTCTTGGTTTCTCTCCCTCTGTCCCCTTTTGCCTGGAAAAGCACTTTGGCAGATTCCTTTGGAGGATTTGGGTGTGACAAGCTGTAGCAGCACACTGAATAAAACAACTCTGAGAAGCTGAAACACCGGGCTGTTTTCTTTTCTAATAAAAATATTCACTGTGCAGTTCACAGGCACAAAACACAATGTTGATATTGTCCAGGAAATGGGTTTTCAGTTGGAGGGCATGGGTTGCGTGAGAGCATGTTGTGTGGGATAACCAGTCTCATATAACCAACATGCTTCAGTCTAATTAGTGAATGAAGGGGTTAACATCATAGAGTAAGCTGTCCTGCCATCTTAGCCATGTCTCTTCCCCTTACCTTGGGAGTGAGTTCTGATCTATTCTGGTATTCACTTCTTCAGCGTTTAATGTACTGTAGGTTTTTCCTGATTTTATGGTTTTATCTTTCTGTAAACGGCTTTGATGTTTCTTACCATCTGGTGTGTATAAATTTTATGAAATAAATCAATAATTTCAAACAAATAAACAAATAAATAAATAAATAAATAGGAAGATGTAAAACCACAACCTCCAAAATGAAAGCTACTGTCCCACCAGACGGATGTTTTTGCCTGGAGGGGGGCCGTATTCTGCAATGTGCTCTCCATGCAATAATAGTGCAGCTTTCTAATGGCCTGTCCACGCAAACATCATTCTGCTTTCTCAGTTGCTCTGCAATGCTTCGCCAGGGTTACCACATCATGGCCACCTGGGGGTGCGCTCCTGTGTTGTAGCTCAGCAAAAGCAGCACAAAATTCCTCTAGTATGGCTCACAGTGAGGGCTGCTGAGAGTTGGGAGAGATCTCGGTGGCCAAAGAGTTTGCTTTTCTGCTCAGTACAGGGGATCTTGCCAGCTCTTCACCCCTGACTGGCCGAAGATGCCCATCTCTCATCCATGCAGCTCCACAGCGTGCCTGGATGATGACTCAGATGGAGCTGGACACACCATTCCTGAAGGATGCAATAATCTTGCAATTGTTGTGGACCAACTACATGCCAACAGGATATCGGACTGAATGGGCCTTGGCCTGACCCAGCAAGGCTCTTCAATTCGCTTATGTTCCCCTGACTTTGGGGACGCCTTGCAGGAGTCTCACCTGTCTCATGGCTATTCTTCTAGTGTGGACCAGTTCGACAAGCTCTCCCCCGAAAGCAGGAGCACCATCCAGAACATGCTGGCGCTGTACCTGAAGAAGAAAGCGAACACAGACCAGGAGGCAGGGACTTCTAGGGGAAGCGAGGCCTTCATGCGGGAAGCCTTGACTCCTCACGTGCTCCCCGGGATCAGCTTCGACCCCACCACCCAGTCTTCTGCTGGTGTCACTGTGGGATGTAAACACAGGAGCAGTCAATGACAACATTCCTAGAGTGTACATGTTAGAACATGGGGAGGGATGTCTGTCTAGCAAGCAGGTAAACTTCCTGGGGACAGACTTCCTCCGCATGTGACCAGAGGTGGGTGTGGCCTCACCTGTGCAGGTAAATGATAAAAGCACAGGGCAGGCAGCTATCGCTCTCTCTGCCATCTCTCTCTGCCATCTTCCTTCGATGAGGAAACATCTAAGGATGCTCTCTTGGCTCCCAGCCAAGAAAGGAGATAAGGACTATCTTGCTATAAGATAGATTCCGAATGCATGTAACCTTTTTAAGCGTGTCTGCCTTCTGGGATCATATTGTGAACAGAACGTGAGTAAACTCTTTTATACTTTTATAAAGACTGTGTCGTGTCTTGTATTTTAAGAGGGAACAAAGGGGAAATTACCAGAGTAATTATTATAGAGGTTCTAGCGAACCTGTGCAAGCGTTACCGTTGCGAACTTAAAGGGGAATGTCTATAAACTGCTGATATTTTGGGAACTTGTTAGCACAAGTTGGATAAGGATATAATTAGTCAATATATCCTCTCCTGCACCCCAGAACATTCCCACAGTCACTCTTCCCCCTGGCCCAGAACAGGAGGCTCCTTCCCAACACGCAGAATGCCTTGCACGTGATCGATGGGCCTGTGGTCACTGTGACATAGGCAGGGCCGGATTTATGTATAGGCTAAGTAGGCAGAAGCCTAGGGCCTCTAGATCTAGGGGGCCTCGCCAGCCTGCCCGCTCCCCAGCGTCGCAGACAGTCTTCCCTCTCCCCAAATTGCAAACCCAATAATTCATTCATGGCATTTCTCCCCCATTTCAATGACATTTTGCTTCAAAAGGAAAGGTGGACTTGGAGAAGGCAAGCAAAATGCGAGGGAGATAGTGAAAGATACAGGAAATTGAATGCAGATTTCCAAAAAATAGCAAGGAGAGACAAGAGGGCCTTCTTAAATGAGCAATGCAAAGAAATAGAGGGAAACAACAGAATGGGAAGAACCAGAGATCTGTTCAAGAAAACTGGAGCTATGAAAGGTCCCTGTGTCGTAAGAGAGTCAGGGTCAGAGAGGGAAATGAAGGAGAAGGACCCTACCAATATCAAATAGATCGTTTTCTGCCTTAACACCCTACAAGAAGGTCAACTGTGCCTTTTTGCTGTATCTTTCTCATTGACTTTAAGAATGGATCTGAATGTATTTTTCGACTCAAATGTATTTTTCCTCAAAATGCTGTACTTTTCTAAATGTATCCAAATGTATCCAAACGGGTTTTTGTATTTTCCCCCAATCTCATCGCCTAGAGAATGTTCCTTAAATGTAACAATCACTTGTTCCAAATGTATTTGATTCAAATGTATTCGAGTGTATACTTTTATGGGAAAACGTAGCTAGGAAAATGTGGATGGATATATATATATATATATATATATATATATATATATATATATATATATTGCTTATAGTGCCTTTGAACGGTAAACGTTCCACCCTCTATCCTTTCACGAGCTGCCAAAAACACTCTCCACACCACACTGCCATCTACTGGGTCTACAAATGATACCATGAATACACACAAATACAAGCTCTAAAATAAATTAGTTTTATTTTCCCATAAGTATGCAAACATAAGACTATCACACCTGAATTGATAGCTATGCCATGGCATTTGGAAAACTCTGGCATGCTGAACTTGCCTTTTGCTTTCTTGCTCCTTCGTTCAGTGGGTAGGTAGGTGTAGGTCGGGGCAAGTCGAAAGCTTCCTTGAAATTCCTCAGCCCCAGCCAGCATTGCCAATGGGCAGGATGATGAGAATTGTAGTTCAGCAACGTCTGGAGGGCCAGAGGTTACCCTCACCTGTTTCATCGGTTAGTGTGCTAAGATCTGGGCACAAGCCCAATTCAGCTGACGGTACTTAACAAGGGATTGCTTTACACAAAACATGAGAGCTAATACACTATTCTGCTCCAATATACAAAACAGCCCCTTCTCTAGAGAAAGCTCAAGAAAATACAAACTTCGGGGTTTGTAGATGGTTGTAAAGGTTGCTGAAAGGTTTCCATTTCACTAGTTGGAAACAGCTTCCAGGCTAGGCAGGACCAAGGTTGCTTTGTAACTGTTCCTGTCTGCCTGCTTGCCATCGTGCATATTTCTAAACCATTTCTGCCAAAATATATACATCTGCAATAGTAGTTTCTGGAAGCAGACCCTGCGAGAGTGCACACTCCATGAAGTCCATATGAAGAGTGTTACGGAATGGAGGGGGGCATATGAACGAAGTCTTACTCCCGAGTAAGAGACGTAGAGCCCGAGGCGATGACCTCAAGGGAACCCTGCCACACTAGGACTCCCCTCGCCCAGTCACAATGTTGCAGCAAGCACCGCAAAAAAGTCCAAAACCCCGAGAAGAAAGCGCCATTTCTGACCCCGTATCCCGATGCTATACACGATCAATGTATTTTATGAATGAACAATGAATTTGCATGAGGATGCACTCTAGCCAATCAGATGGCGTTGAATGTAGCCCTTCAGCCAATCGCAGCAATGCCATGGCTCTGCAGAGGCAGCTCAGCTCCAGCCGTTTTGCACGCTCCACTGAGCGCTGACAAGGTGATGACAGCTCCCGCTGCGAGAACAACGGACTGAGTCAATTGAAACCTCGTTACCCTGTTAATCCAATCAAAACTAGATGTTGTTTAGTCGTTTAGTCGTGTCCGACTCTGCGTGACCCCCTGGACCAGAGCACGCCAGGCCTTCCTGTCTTCCACTGCCTCCCGCACTTTGCTCAAACTCATGCTGGTAGCTTCGAGAACACTGTCCCACCATCTCGTCCTCTGCCGTCCCCTTCTCCTAGTGCCCCCCATCTTTCCCAACATCAGGGTCTTTTCCAGGGAGTCTTCTCTTCTCCTGAGGTGGCCAAAGTCTTGGAGCCTCAGCTTCAGGATCTGTCCTTCCAGTGAGCACTCAGGGCTGATTTCCTTCAGAATGGATAGGTTTGATCTTCTTGCAGTCCATGGGACTCTCAAGAGTCTCCTCCAGCAGCAGAATTCAAAAGCATCAATTCTTCGGCGAATGTGAGCGGTATTGGCTTAGGCATTGATTGGACCTGACTATATCTGACTCCTGCCCATTCTGCAGGAAGTCCCAGTAAGGGTAAGCGACCGGTAGGGGGAGCCCTGTTGATGCGAAACAACTCAAGCTCCCCCTGGTGTTCCCGTCGGGGTCATGTCAAGGCCTTAGCCCCCCAGCCGGGCTTCAGACTAGATCAACACCCCTGGATTCCTTTAACGGAATACCCTTAAGCATGGAGGGGCAGGTGGTGGCCACACCTCAACTCCCCCACACAAGGTCAAACAATGCCTAACCGCAACCCTAACAAAGTTGTGACGATTGCTACGAGGTAGGCGAAAACCAAGTGCCCAGTGCCAATTTGCCAAGTGGAAAAATTCCTACCAGGCCCCTCGGACAACCAAGGCGACCAACCGAAGTCCAGAGCAAGGACATTGCCTAACCTGCAAAATAGGGAGGGAGGGCGGGTGATTGAGGAAGCGAGCCAAAGAGGAAGTTCTCTGGGGGTTGGCTGGCCGGGCTCTGACGTGGCCGGGATCCCATAGGCAACGGGGGACAGAGTCCCCCGCCCCTGGTGGGGAGTGGATGGCCACGTGGTCCACCGCAACTCCTCCCCACTGGGAAGTGGAGCAGATTTCCCAAGACATATCCTGTATTTGCATGTTACCCCAACACATTTCTCCTATGTTAATCATGTATAACCCTCCCCTTTTCTGATGGAGTGGTGATGTTTAGCGAACTGTCTGCTGGGATAAGATAGGCACTTTTAAAAGTCCTTGTCACTCCGTTCTCGGGGTTCAATTCCTCTCTGAACCTGTTGCGCAATCAACTTTGGTCTCCGCTATTTGCTCCGCTTGATGGCTGGCCTCCTTCTTTGTTCCGCAGGGACCCACGGGCTCTGAGCCGCCTCCCACCTGGATTTTTCCGTAACAACAGAAACTCGACTAACCCTCTTGAGAGAAGAAAGGTGGCTTTTGCTGCCACTGCAATGTTGTAATCTAAATAAGCACATCTTCCTACAAGTGAATAGTAGCCACCTACCTGGGGGGAAATAAAGTGGTATGCTGAGAGACATGGTTACGGTGGAGAGCAAATCTGTGTTCCACAATCCGAACATCCCGAGAGAAACCAGATGGCAGCTTTTTTTTACTGTGTCCACAGAACTCAATGAAAGCCTGTGGGATGTAAACACAGGAGCAGTCAATGACAACATTCCTAGAGTGTACATGTTAGAACATGGGGAGGGATGTCTGTCCAGCAAGCAGGTAAACTTCCTGGGGACGGACTTCCTCCGCATGTGACCAGAGGTGGGTGTGGCCTCACCTGTGCAGGTAAATGATAAAAGCACAGGGCAGGCAGCCATCTCTCTCTCTCTCATCTTCATCTTTCAAAGAAGCAGGATGCCCTCTTGGCTCTCAGCCAAGAGAGGACAGTACTATCTTCCTATAAGATAGATTCTGAGTGTATTTTACCTTTTTTAAGCTGTCTGCCTTCTGGGATCATATTGTGAACAGAACGTGAGTAAACTCTTTTATATTTTTATAAAGACTGTGTTGTGTCTTGTATTTTAAGAGGGAACAAAAGGGGAAATTACCAGAGTAAATTATTATAGTGGTTCTAGCGAACCTGTGCAGACCTTACCGTTGCAAACTTAAAGGGGGAATGTTATAAACTCTGCTGATATTTTGGGAACTTGTTAGCACAAGTTGGACTAGGATATAATCTCACAATATATCCTCTCCTGCATCCCTGAACATTCCCACAAAGCCAACCAATGGTTTTGCAGTTGCTTTCCATGGACATTTTGCAACCAAGCACAGAATTCCTTGAACCTCGGAAACGCTTATGATTTCTGCTTGAGCATGAACACATGAATGTACCTGGAAAAAGCATCAATCAATACCATGAAGTACTTTGCTCCACCTAGAGAGGTTGCAAGTGGACCAACAAGGTCTGCGTGGACAGTTTGGTAGGCTTTAGATGCCCACCTGCCAGAAACCTTGCCCTGTTGAACTGTGTGTCATCATGATGGCCTTGGCCGGTTGTGAGTTGTGAAGGCCGCTTCCTGCAAGGCCCTTTCCACCTGGCCTGGGGGGCAGGGCCCAGACACCAGCTCTACTAAAGAGGCTCCTGGTGAGACCAGAGGGACATCGCTCGGCCTGACAAGAAACCCAAACTACTGGATTCCTTTGCCCCATCTTTTTGTGCCTGCTAAACAGCCGTGTCATGCTTATGATCATATTTTATTCTCTTGGGAATTCTGCTGTTTTAAATGTGCATTTTATATTTGACTTTACTTAGCAATGTTGGGTTTTTTGGGGGGAATGCTTAAGTTTTTTGTTTTGTTTTTGTTAACTTTGTGTTAAATATGTATTCTGTAGTTGACTTCCTTTGTAATGTTTTAATTTGAAATCTTTAATATTTCAGTTTTTTGTTAACTATGTTGCTTTAACTGTGTACTCTATATTGGACATTCTTCAGATTGTTTTATTTATGTTTTAATATGCTGTAAACTGCTTTGAGATTTTTCTAGAAAATATAAAGTGGTATAGAAATGAAATGAAATGAAATAAATAAATAAATAAATAAATAATAACAGTAATGGTCATTGAAATGTTGTGTCCAAAGACTGCAGCCAATGGAGAGATCACCCCTCCCTAAATTTTCTATCAGATTATTTAGATTTGGTGAATAATTCTCTTTTTTTTAAAAAAATAATATTTATTAAAGTTTCAAAAAAAAATTACACAAATAAAGAAAAAGAAAAAACAGAAAATACAAAATACAGAAAAAGTAAAAACAGTTAAAAAGAAATCCATCTTTCCATGACTTGTCTTTCATTTACTTATTTCCTTGACCTCCTAGAATCATAGAATCATAGAGTTGGAAGAGACCACAAGGGCCATCGAGTCCAACCCCCTGCCAAGCAGGAAACACCATCAGAGCACTCCTGACATATGGTTGTCAAGCCTCTGCTTAAAGACCTCCAAAGAGGAGACTCCACCACACTCCTTGGCAGCAAATTCCACTGTCGAACAGCTCTTACTGTCAGGAAGTTCTTCCTAATGTTTAGGTGGAATCTTCTTTCTTGTAGTTTGGATCCATTGCTCTGTGTCCGCTTCTCTGGAGCAGCAGAAAACAACCTTTCTCCCTCCTCTATGTGACATCCTTTTATATATTTGAACATGGCTATCATATCACCCCTTAACCTCCTCTTCTCCAGGCTAAACATGCCCAGCTCCCTTAGCCGTTCCTCATAAGGCATCGTTTCCAGGCCTTTGACCATTTTGGTTGCCCTCCTCTGGACACGTTCCAGTTTGTCAGTGTCCTTCTTGAACTGTGGTGCCCAGAACTGGACACAGTACTCCAGGTGAGGTCTGACCAGAGCAGAATACAGTGGCACTATTACTTCCCTTGATCTAGATGCTATACTCCTATTGATGCAGCCCAGAATTGCATTGGCTTTTTTAGCTGCCGCGTCACACTGTTGGCTCATGTCAAGTTTGTGGTCAACCAAGACTCCTAGATCCTTTTCACATGTACTGCTCTCAAGCCAGGTGTCACCCATCTTGTATTTGTGCCTCTCATTTTTTTTGCCCAAGTGCAATACTTTACATTTCTCCCTGTTAAAATTCATCTTGTTTGTTTTGGCCCAGTTCTCTAATCTGTCAAGGTCGTTTTGAAGTGTGATCCTGTCCTCTGGGGTGTTAGCCACCCCTCCCAGTTTGGTGTCATCTGCAAATTTGATCAGGATGCCCTTGAGTCCATCATCCAAGTCGTTGATAAAGATGTTGAATAAGACCGGGCCCAAGACAGAACCCTGTGGCACCCCACTAGTCACTCTTCTCCAGGATGAAGAGGAACCATTGATGAGCACCCTTTGGGTTCCTCACACCTCCCTTTTTTGTATTCTAGTTCAATTGATTATTTCAGCAAGTCCTTTCCATTCTTGTATTTATCTTATTAATTTATCTTAATATATTGTAACTTTACATTCTGACCTGTTGACAATCCATTCTTCCTTAACCCTATATAACATTACTGCAAAAACCACATTACTTCATTCCAACATCCTTTTAGCATTCCTTAATTTTACAGTGTTTCTGTAGATAGTCTTTAAATTTCTTCCAATCTTCTTCTACCGACTCTTCTCCCTGGTCTCGGATTCTGCCAGTCATTTCCGCCAGTTCCATATAGTCCATCACTTTCATCTGCCATTCTTCCCGGGTGGGTAGATCTTGTGTCTTCCAATACTTCGCTATAAGTATTCTTGCTGCTGTTGTTGCATACTTAAAAAAAGTTCTATCCTTCTTTGGCACCAATTGGCCAACCATGCCTAGGAGAAAGGCCTCTGGTTTCTTCAGGAAGGTATATTTAAATACCTTTTTCATTTCATTATAGATCATCTCCCAGAAAGCCTTAATCTTTGGGCACGTCCACCAAAGGTGAAAGAATGTACCTTCAGTCTCTTTACATTTCCAACATTTATTATCGGGCAAATGATAGATTTTTGCAAGCTTGACTGGTGTCATGTACCACCTGTATATCATTTTCATAATATTCTCTCTTAAGGCATTACATGCCGTGAACTTCATACCTGTGGTCCATAACTGTTCCCAGTCAGCCAACATAATGTTATGTCCAACATCTTGAGCCAATTTAATCATAGCAGATTTCACCGTTTCATCCTGAGTATTCCATTTCAACAGCAAGTTATACATTCTTGACAGAATCTTAGTTTTGGGATCTAACAGTTCTGTTTCCAATTTTGATTTTTCCACTTGGAAGCCAATTTTCTTGTCCAAATTGTATGCCTCCGTTATTTGATAATAATGAAGCCAATCTCGCACTTTGTTTTTTAGTTTTTCAAAGCTCTGCAATTTTAATTTATCTCCCTCTTGTTCCAAAATTTCCCAATATTTCGGCCATTTGGCCTTCATATTGAGTTTTTTCTGAGCCTTCGCTTCCATCGGTAACAACCACCTTGGGGTTTTATTTTCCAGTAGGTCCTTATATCTTATCCAAACATTAAACAGTGCTTTCCTGACAATATGGTTTTTAAACGCTTTATGTGCTTTGACCTTATCATACCACAAATATGCATGCCACCCAAATACATTATTGAAACCTTCTAAATCCGAAATGTCTGTGTTTTCAAGAAGCAGCCATTCTTTCAGCCAGCAAAATGCAGCTGATTCATAATAAGTTTTGAGGTCTGGTAGGGCAAATCCACCTCTTTCTTTTGCATCGGTTAGTATTTTAAATTTTATTCTGGGCTTCTTGCCCTGCCAGACAAATCTGGAAATATCTCTCTGCCACTTCTTGAAACAGTCCATTTTATCCAAAATTTGCAATGATTGAAACAAAAACAACATTCTTGGCAATACATTCATTTTTATAGCAGCAATACGGCCTAGCAAAGAAAGCTTCAGGTTTGACCATATTTCTAAATCTTTTTTCACTTCTGTCCAGCATTTTTCATAATTATCTTTAAATAAATTCACATTCTTAGCAGTCATATTAACCCCCAGGTATTTTACTTTCTTCACCAATGTTAAACCTGTCTCCTTCTGAAACCTCTCTTTCTCAGTCGCTGTTAGATTTTTCTCTAAAACCTTAGTTTTTAACTTATTCAACTTAAATCCTGCAACCTGACCAAATTCTTGAATCAGTTCCAGTACTCTTTTAGTACTAGATTCAGGCTCCTGTAATGTCAATACTAAGTCATCTGCAAATGCTTTCAATTTGTACTGTTTGGCTCCGACTTGTATACCTTTAACCAATTGGTCCCTTCTAATCATATTTAGGAGAACCTCCAGGACCGAAATAAAAAGCAATGGGGAAATTGGGCAACCTTGTGGTGTCCCTTTCTCTATCGTAAACTCCTCCGTCACCACATTATTAACAATTAATTTGGCCTTTTGTTCTGAATATATTGCACCTATACCATTTCCGAAACCTTGACCAACCCCCATCCCCTGGAGGTTCTTCTTCATAAAACTCCAAGAAATGTTGTCAAAGGCTTTCTCCGCGTCTACAAATATCAAAACTGCTTTAGTATTAATATTAACTTGTAGTTTTTCTAAGATATTAATTATATTTCTCGTATTGTCAGACAAATGTCTGCCCGGGAGAAAGCCTGCTTGGTCTTTATGTATCTCTTCCACTAGTACTTTTTGTAAGTACTAAAAAATTTTGTAATCCACATTAAGCAGAGATATGGGGCGGTAATTCTTAAGTTGTGTCTTCTCAGACTCAGTTTTCGGTATAAGTGTAATGTAGGCTTCCTTCCATGACTCTGGTGCTTTTTTCCCTTCCAAAATTCCATTACAAACTTCCTTTAATGGTTGTATTATCCAATCTTTCAAGGATCTATAATATCTTGAAGTTAAGCCGTCCGGTCCTGGAGATTTACCCAATTGCATATTCTGGATGGCACCTTCTACCTCCTGTTCAGTTATTTTGTAATTCAGCATTAACTTATTTTCTTGAGAGATTTTTTGTAGTCCATTTATTTTCAGAAATTGATCTATATCAATTTCTTTCTGTGGCCCTTGTGTATATAATTGTTTAAAATACCTCTGGAAACATTTTCTAATCTCCACTGGATTCTGTATATTCTTTCCTTCCACTTCCAAATTTGTAATAGTGTTAAGTTTTTGTCTTTTTTTTTCATTTGCCAAGCTAGCAATTTCCCACATCTATTAGCCGATTTAAATGTCTTTTGTCTCGGGCTTCCGGGTTAGCGCCATCGTCTAATGGCGGATTCCCTCCGAGTTCCGGAGGGAATCGGCTCAGCAGGGGTCGGGTCCTGACGCGCCGGCGACGCGGGGACCCCTAAAAACCACAGGCGTGGAAGCCTGTGGACCTGGTGACTTGGTGGGCACCTTTGCGCCCCCCCGACCCACGAAGGAGCCTTTTTAAAGGCTGCGGAACGGGGGACGGGGAGCGGCGCGGTGCTGAGAGTCCTCTGCTTCCCCTGCTGAGTGAAGCCGCATGCCATGGACGGAGAGCGCTGACTTCTTCCTTGAAATATCGGGACTAAAAGTAACAACCCGTGAGTAATACGGAAATTGGACTTAAAAGAAAAAAAAAATTGATCTGGAACGAACGGGGTAGGCGCAAAAAGGAAGTCCGCCTCCCCGCCTTGTAAACATCTTAAAGCAAGGACTAGCTAACTAAGGTTGAGAGAATAATTTCTTTCTTATTGGATAAAAGTTATTAATTCCACGACTTGGCAGTTTAAGCTGTTTGCTGGAGGATAAGAGTTGTTTTTAAGAGCTGAAGTGCAACCCCCCCCCCCCGGGACCCGGGAGCAATCCGCGAGAGAGCCTGTTTAAGAGACATAGAAGATTTTGACAGCTGTCAAATTAGCTGTCAAAGCTGGGAAAGAAAGAGAACATTGGTTCTGTGGTCTCTGCCGGACATATTTGCTACAATTTGGTTATAAATTGTTGGAAACAAGGAGGAATTGATACAAACTAATTTGACTTTTGGCTTTTTTATGAACTAAGTAACCAGAATCCCTCTAGAGGAGGTTCTGGGACACTACAATGGCTGCAAGTGGAAAAATACTGATGGAGCTAAATAGAACTTGGTTTCTTCTGGGAAAGCTACAAGAACAAAATGATGTTTTGGCTATAAGGGTCAAAACATTGAATGAAACAGTAAACAATTTTACTGAACTTAGTAAGGACTTGACTCAAGTCTCTGCAACTGAACAAAAGGCCCTTGCAGCGGAACAAAAAGTTTTGGTAGCCGAACAGGAAGAGAAGCTTGAGAAAATTGAGAAAGTGGGAAAAGAAATATATGAGGTGCTGGAGAGTAAGGAAGGAGGAGCTGTTGGGATACTGCCAGGGAGACAAAGGCCATCACTGCCTCCACGTCGTCTCCGGACGTCCACCGATCTCCCGTAGATACGCAGTTTCAGCTATTAGCGACACGAGCTCAAGATAATAGCTTGCCACATTCCGGAGCTCATGCACACTCTATCAGCAGGATTCACACAGCAAAAGTCGCACTCAGGAGAGCATTATTTTACAAGTTTAATTCAGCGTTGATCAGAACAAAAAAACATGACTGCCTGCTTCAGTGTCTTCGACACCAAGAGAGTAAACGAAAGCAACACAAAACATAAACATCCTGTGAACAGGAAATGCGCAGGCTGTGACACAAACAACCTGCTCCCTTTTAAGGTGGAACGGAAATATCCTAACATCCTCCCCCTTTCCATGTAACCTGTAGCACCTGTGGTTCAACCCAATTGCAACCTTTGTACGTAAACCTTAAGTTGTTCTCTGTTAACAACCTTAGACAACAGATCAGCAGGAATTTCATTTCCTGCCATGTAAGACACCTGAATGAGTCCTTTCCGAATACACTCACTTGCACGATGTAGCTTAATCTGCAAGTACTTGGTTCTTTGCTTGCAACTCTCTGAGTTCAGCAAAGCCAAACAGGATCTATTGTCTTGATACACTTGTATAGGACATTTCACAGAAACTCCGATGTCCTTAAACAGTTGCATCAACCATTCACAATCCATGAGTGAAAATGACAGAGCATTGAGTTCTGCTTCACAGGAACTTAGGCTCACTGTCATCTGCTTTTTGCACAACCAGTCAAACAAACAGTGGTTGTACATGTAGCATACTCCAGAAGTGCTTGTACCATCCGTGGTGTCACTTCCAAAACTAGCATCTGCAAAGATTTCAAGACCTCCAGTCTTCTGACTGGTGAACCTCAGCCTGTAGTGCAAAGTCCCTTTCAAATAGCGGGCTATGCGCTTCAGAGCTTTCCAATCCTGAACAGTAGGATTATTAGCATGTCTGCTAAGCAGGTTAGTGCTTACGGCTATGTCAGGTCTTGAACATCTAGCAATGAAATTCAACTTGCCTAGAATGCATCTGTACAGCGTAGTGTCAGAAAACGCTTCAGCAGTACTATCTACCTGGTAACCTGTCACCATCGGTGTGTCTGCTGGGTTTGCATCAACCAAATTCAACCTGGTTAATACATCAGCAATTTTCTGTGTTTGGTGTACCAGAAAATTACCTGCTTGGTCCCTCTCCACCTGCAGAGAAAGATAGTTGGATACCTCACCAAGATCCTTCATGTCAAAGTGCTCCTTCAGCTGAGCTAGGGTGCTTTGGTAGAAAGCCTGATTCTTCCAAAACATCAGAAGATCATCAACAAAACATAAACAATACAGTATGTTTTGCCCCTCCTCCTTGACAAACACACACGGATCAGCTTTGCCCTGGTGAAAACCTAGAGAAAGCAACGTCTCAGTGAGTTTTGTGTTCCAACACCTGGCACTCTGCTTGAGACCATATAAGGATTTCCGCAGTTTACAGACCATTCCCTTCTGTATCTGCATTCCATCAGGTGGAAGCATGTACAGCTCCTCCCCCAAAATCCCG
This sequence comes from Podarcis filfolensis, assembly GCF_964270895.1. Lineage (NCBI taxonomy): Eukaryota > Metazoa > Chordata > Lepidosauria > Squamata > Lacertidae > Podarcis > Podarcis filfolensis. Next base: position 11,843,344 of record NC_139619.1, read on the forward strand.
TACAAAAAAGCTGTATTAATGTCATGATGGGAAACATGCAGTTTCTCCTCTGCAGCGATTTTGAGCATCAGCCGAATGCTCTCATATTTGACGGTGGGCGAGTAGGTCTCGTGGTAATCCTGTCCTGGTACCTGTGAAAAACCTCTGGCAACCAACCTGGCTTTATGTCTGACAACTTTGCCATTCTGGTCTGTCTTGGCCTTGAAGACCCATTTGCTGCCAACCAGTCTCATTCCTGGGACTACCGGTACCAGTTCCCAAGTTTGGTTCCTGTTCAAGGAATCAACTTCAGCCTTCATGGCATTAAGCCAAGGCTCAGCATCTTTAGAGGTTAACTCCTGAACCTCTTTGAAGCTTGAAGGTTCCCATACCTTCTCTGAGCTACTAAGAACAGCAGTTGCCATCTTAGCAAACTCATCAGCAAATCTCTTTGGAGGTCTGCATTTGGTCGCCCTTTCAGACCTGCGAACCAGACGCAAGTCTTCTGGACTCATCTCCTCCTTCTTAGGAGAAAAGTGACCAATGGTGAACAGTGGTTCTTCCAGTTCATTGTCAGACGCATCAGATGGTCTGACTGAGGCCTTTGCGCTCTTGTAGTCTGCTGTGTCATCACTGTCACTGACACCAGCAGCAGCACCGCCCACTGAACTGGAATCCGAACTCTGATCATCATCATCATCATCCTCATCCTCAGCTTTCTCAACATTATCTGCCTTTTTCACATCACCTTCATCCTCCTCTGGGTAACTCTGGAAAATTCCCACATTTTCCCCCCACTTAGGATTGTACTCAACACTCTTTGTGAACTTAATGGACTTAGAGTCAGTCATCCATACTCTGTATGCACCTTTTCCGTACCCCATGAACAAACCATGTGCCCCACGCTTCCCAAGCTTGTTGCTCTGTGGGGTGTGTACCCACATGTCAGAACCAAAGATTCTCATGTGCTTGACGTTCGGTTTCTTACCAAACATCTTCTCGTAGGGAGTACAACCAATAGGTGATGACAGTCTGCGATTATAGGAATAAACAAACGTCGACAGAGCTTCCCCCCAAAACTTCTCAGGGAGGTTGGCATCATGCAACATGGTTTTCAGGCCTTGAAGCAAAGTCTGATTTGCTCGCTCCGCAAGTCCATTCATCCATGGCGATCTAGGCGTTGACAAGTCATGCTGGATTCCCTTCTCAGTCAGGAAAGCTTCAAACTGCTGAGAAGTGAACTCCCCGCCCCGATCAGTAAACAAACAGCCGATACGTTTACTGTGAACATTCTCCAACCAAGCACAGAATGCCTTGAACCTAGGAAACGCTTCCGATTTCTGCTCAAGCATAAACACATGAATGTACCTAGAAAAAGAATCAATTAGAACCATGAAGTACCTTGCTCCACCCAAAGAGGGCGCAAATGGACCAACCAGGTCTGCGTGCACTAGCTGGTAGGGTTTGGAAGCCTGCCTGCTAGACTCCTTGCCTTTTGGAGCAACCTTCACCTTGTTCTCTGCACAAGATACACACTTCATGTGAAATTTACAGGGTTTGATGTTCAAACCTTCAACCAACCCAGGCATCTTGGCCAGCGCCTGCCAAGACATGTGACAAAATCTTCGATGTTGATCATGAATACATCCTGCATGAAGAACCTTGTTAGTTTGTGCAACACAACAAGAATCAACATTAGACATAATAGCATTGTCATCATAAGTTATACAGAATAAGCCATCCATAAACTTTGCATGCAAAAAGTCCTCTTTGCCTTTCCTGATGACACAGCCGCTCCTCTTGAAGGAAACCTCAAAGCCACGCCCAATCAGCTGTGGGACACTAAGCAAATTGTCCGCAGCACCTGGTACAAAAAGTACATCTCTGATGGTAGTGTGCAGACTAGCAAGTTTCACAGTACCTACTCCTGCAATTTTCAACGTCCTTCCATCAGCCAGGTGGATCTCTCCGTCTTGAGGTTCGAAGGAGATAAAGAAATGTCGGTCTTTTGTCACATGGCGGGTGCATCCCGAATCCACAATAAACCTGGCTTTGGCTTTTGGAGCAGCCTTTTTGGCAAGCAAAACCTTGTTTTCCACCGGCGTGGGCTTTTGCTGCTTGCCCCCCTGCTCCTGGCCATCAAACTTGCCTTTTGCCTTTGGTGAAGCTGTGCCAGCAAACAAAGCCTTGTTTTCCACTGGCGTGGGCCTTTCACCCCCCTTCTGCTTCGGGCCATCTGCAGGCATCTGCCTCTGTTTACTTCTGGCCTTCCGGCCTCTGCAAAGTTGACTTTGGCTCCCACGGGAAACAGAGCTCTCAGCTGCCGACTCCTTGGCTCCCCCTGGAGGCTGGAATGCTGCCTGGGATGACATCACAGTCAGCTCCCCCTGCAGCTTGCAACCGGTGCCCTCGGCATCCCTGCATTCACTCGCATTCTGGGAAACAGCCAGGACCTCCGATGCAGTCAAACTCTGGGCTGGGATGACTGGCAGATGGGCTATCTTCAAAGCATTCCACATCTGACGTGCAGTCGTGTTGCCAGCTAGCGTAGCAATTTCCTCCAGAGAGACGGACAAGACTATTACGTCTACGGCTTTCGAATTGTGAGCCTTCCATTTCTCTGTCAGAGGAACTGGAGGGGCTTCACTCACAGTATGCCACACTCCAAAATGACGCAGCAAACTCTCACACCATTTTGCCCAGGTCTCATAATTGTGCCTGTTTAACTTTGGGCACTCAGCAGCTTCAGAGGCTTGGAAAAATTCCATTCCAGCTCTTTACTTTAGCCGTGAGTCTTCTTCACTTCAGAGACTCCTTATCTTGGCTCCCATAAATCACGAAGCCTGCTTGGCTCGGCTCCCAGGCCAATTAGGCCAGCCGGACATCAGAGACTCTTGCTGCGGCAAACAGAAAAGCCTTTGCTTTCGCTTTTCCCACACATACCTCAGCAGTCTGTCGCAGTCTTACTCTCCTGTAAGTGCCGTGAATCTGGGCCCGAAACCTGTTGTTGGGATACTGCCAGGGAGACAAAGGCCATCACTGCCTCCACGTCGTCTCCGGACGTCCACCGATCTCCCGTAGATACGCAGTTTCAGCTATTAGCGACACGAGCTCGAGATAATAGCTTGCCACATTCCGGAGCTCATGCACACTCTATCAGCAGGATTCACACAGCAAAAGTCGCACTCAGGAGAGCATTATTTTACAAGTTTAATTCAGCGTTGATCAGAACAAAAAAACATGACTGCCTGCTTCAGTGTCTTCGACACCAAGAGAGTAAACGAAAGCAACACAAAACATAAACATCCTGTGAACAGGAAATGCGCAGGCTGTGACACAAACAACCTGCTCCCTTTTAAGGTGTTACAGAAATATCCTAACAGGAGCAACAATGCCACAGATGAAGGAAAGCCAGAGGCCTGTCAAAAAGGATACAAAGGAAAATAAGAACTGGATGAGGGAAATTTTGTTTGAATTGGTGAATGAAGAATGGAGAGACCTCCTCAGGAGATCTGAAGATTTGTGGATTATAAATTTGATCAAGTTAGAAGTTGGAGCTTTTGGGACATTTGGACTCAAAAAGATTGAGAAACAAGATTTGAGCTCCACTTTTAAATATGGAGATCTGGCTGGAAGAAAAATGGACATTACTGAGACAGAGCTTCCCCGAGTTTTGGTTTTTGGTATAAAGGACTATCAAAAAAACCGGCAGAGAGGAATTGAGAGAGAATTACGAGCCTCGGACGTGAGATCTCCAGGCTGATTGCAGATAGGATGATAGATATTGGTGGGGGATCAAAACCGGGAAAAGGGGGTGGGGATTGGGAACCTAAAGGGTGTATAACTATATTTTGATTCTTTATTCTATTTGGTCAGGGGTATTAAAATGGGGAATTCGTGGAAGGGTATTGGGGTCAACCTTAGAAAAAGATTTAAAGAATGGGTACTGAGGTACAAAGATGGATGTTTATAAGCTAAAATTGGTTATATAAAATGAATTAAATACAATAATGAATTAAATATAATAAGGTTAAAAAATTGGGGATAAGAACATGTTGAACTAATAATTGGAAATGGAATACAAGAGAGGGAGGTGTGGGGAAGTCATGGAAATATGTTATTGAAAAAAAGGTTGTAAAAGATGAATGTTTTTTTTTCTTTTTTTCTCTTTTTTTGTTTTTTCTTTTTTAATCTTTTTTGTCTTTTTGGAAAATCTTAATAAACATTTTTGGAAAAAAAACAACAAATGTCTTTTGTCTCATCTGTTTGATTTTCCACTCTATTTCCTGGTTCATCATTTTCATATATTGTACTTGATGTAGCTTTATTTCTCTCAGAATCTCTTGCGACTTTGGTTTCGCTCTCAATTTCTTCTCACCTTCTTTTATTTTCTCCAAAATTTTATCTTTTTTTCTCATTTTGAGTTCTCTTCTTTATTGCATTCTGTTGTATCAGAAACCCTCTCATAACCGCTTTGCTTGCGTCCCAGATTACTCTTTTTTCGACACTAGTATTCATATTTATCTCAAAATAATCTCTCAAAGTTTTTTGGGCCTTCTTGGTCACTTCTTCGTCTCTAAACAAGGTGTCATTCATCCTCCATCTGAAGGAGCTGATTGGTGTTAGTTTCATCTCCATTTTCACAGCATTATGGTCGGAGCAAGTTTTAGGACAACTTTCCACTTTTCTAGTCTTTGGAGCCAGTCCTCTAGTTATCCAAATTTGGTCAATTCTTGTCCATGTCATTTTGGCTTCAGAGAAGAAAGTTCCCTCTCTACCCAAGGGGTTCTTTGTTCTCCAAATATCAACTAAGTCCAAGTTGTCAGTCATCTCAAAAAAGGTTTTTGGTAGTCTGCCGTCCTTGGTAACTACCTGTCTCTGTGCCTTGTCCATATTTGTAGATACCACTCCATTCATATCCCCCATCATGATCATATTGTAATCCAAATAGTCTAACAAGGTCTCATGCAACTTTTAAAAAAATTCTGATTTTCCCTCATTCGGTGCATAGACGCCTACTATCAAAAATTTCTCTCCTTGTAGTTGAATTTCAATTGCCACAAATCTTCCTTGATCATCTTTAAATATAAATTTCAGTGATAGGCTCTCCTTTGCATAAATTACTACTCCTCTTTTTTTTACTTTGTCTGATGAGATAAACTCTTGACCCAATCTTTTATTAATCAATACTTTCCTGTGGAGCCTTATCACATGTGTTTCCTGTAGGCAAATCAAGTCCAATTGTTCCTTTTTTAATAGATGAAAAACTCTTTTCCTTTTCTGAGGCGAGTTCAAACCATTAATATTCCAGCTCAATAGTTGCAGGGCCATGATGTAATTATTCTGCTTTTCCTCCAACTGCACCAAGTGCTTGCTCTTGTTCTGTCGGCGGTATTACTGTTACTTTCTCTGGACAGTCCAAGATAGTCTTGATATGTCTAGTATTCCTCTTTTTGGTGATCCTCTATCCGGTGCTCTTTGCTCTAGGCCTCTGTCAAATGGTTCTCTGCCCAGTGCTCTTGGCTCTTCTCCAGATTCTTTCTGTAAGTCTTCTCCGTAATCTTTCAGAAATTTTTCTTTGTCTTCCACTGATCTTATTTTTATCTTTCTTCCTTTAAAACTAAAAGATAGGCCTTGGGGAAATTCCCACCTAAAGATAAGTCTGTTCCTTCTCAGCAAGGCAACCAAATCTCCATAATTGGACCTAAGGTCCAAAAGATGTTTTGGAATATCTTTAAATATTTCGACTCTTGACTGATGTATTTCTAAAGTCTTCTGGAAATGCAGACCCAAAATTTTGTCTCTCTCCTCTTTTGATCGGAGGGTAATCAAACAGTCTCTCACCCTGTTCTTCTTCCCCCCTCTTCCAAGTCTAAAAGCACTCACGATCTTAAATCCTTCTTTTCCTGAATCCAATTCCCAGAAGTCTGCAAATTCCTGCATAAGAAAGTCTGTCAGGTTATCCTTCTCTAACTCAGGCACAGCTCTAATCCTCAAGTTAGTTTGTTTCTCCTTAAGTTCAATCATAGAAAACGTCGACCTATGGTCTTCAAGTTGCCTCTGTATACCTGGAATCTTCTCCTCTACGGCAGCTGCTTTTTCCTTAGCTTCTTCAGCTGTCTGTCGAGTCAGAGTAGATTCCTGTAGCAGTTTCTCGATAGTTTCTGTGTTGGTATTTACCTTTTGTCCCAGATTGTTAATACTTATAGTATTTTGATCAATTTTAGTTGATGCTTCAACCACCTGTTTGCTTAGTTTTTCCAATGATTCATTTATCTTGCCTAATGCAACTGCTAGAGCTTCTTCAGATGACATACCTTTTGACTTAGATTGTGTGGATGCAGCCGCAGATGAGGCAGAAGGACCAGATGTTGATGGTCTTCGTTGCCAAGATTTCCCAGACCTCGTTGTCTTGTCTAAAAGAGAGTCTGCTTTTTCTTTTCCATCTGCCATAACACTTCAATTGAATGCTCAAGGTCAATCCCACGGCCACAACTTATTTTGAAGTGGAAAATTCCCCTAGCCCAATTGTTAACAGTTTCAGAAACTTCCTCTAGGGGGACACAGTATCAGTCTATTGCTGTTATATTCCAAAGTAGCACTTTAAAACCCCCACTTCAAGCAGAGAAACAAAAATAAAAGTCAGTTTCAATTTCAGTTACTTTTCAGTTACTTCCTTTTCTTTCTAAGATCAGGAGGCAACAGCCAAAAACAATGTATCTCCCTTGCAGAGCTAGCTGTCAAAAGTTGCTCTGTTCACAAGCAGTGCACTTCCAAATACGGCAGTCTTATTGTCCATTGGCAGCCCGTTCCCAGGTTTTGAGCAGTAGATCTTTTTTCCTTCCCTCTCTCTTGCAGGTAAACAAAGTTCAAATCTCTCCCCCCTCTTCTCCTGCATCCAAGGGGGGGATCACTTATTTAGGTGTTGGGGTTTTAATCCTTTCAAATCAATTCCCCACGGCTTTGGCTTACAACTTCTTTGCTTTAGTCTATTTACAAAAGCGGAAGGCGGACTTCCTGTTTATGCCTTCCCGCTTCGGTGCCAGATTTAAATCCTTTTTTCCTTGCCTTTTCCAATTAATCCTACTCACGGGTAGTTGCTTTTGGAGTCGAATTGTTTCAGGAAGAAGTCAGCGCTCTTCGGTAACAGCTATGCGGCTTCGCTACGTGGAAGTAGCAGTTTACTCTCAGCACCGCGCCACTCGCCCCGCTTTGCTCCGGAGCTCGTAGTCGGGTTTCCTTGCGAGTTGGGGGGGCGCAAAGGGTGCCCACCGAGTCCCACGTTCACAGGCTTCACCCCGCCTGTGATTTTAGAAGGGTCTCCGCTTCGCCGTAGCGGTTTGACCCGATTTCCGTGGAGCGGGTCCCTCCAGCTCAGAGGGAATCCGCCATTACCGATGGCGCTAAACCCGGAAGGACCTCCAGCTCAGAGGGAATCCGCCATTACCATTCTTATTGCTATTCTTATTGTATTGATTATTATAATTGATTTATGTAGTTCTGACGGTTTAGCTGCCTTGAGCATGAAAATAGAAAGGCAGGATACAAACCTAATCTAATAAAGAGCCCTTCTCCTCCTCCTCCTCCTCCTCCTCCTGAGCCTGGGGCAGGACCGTAGCCTGAGAGAGAGAGGGTTGCACAGTTCCCCGATTATTTTGGAGGAATTCCACACCACACATTTAAAGCTCTTACACCACTTGAAAGAGTCCAGGCTTTCCCTCAAGAATCCTGGGAACTGTAGTTTGCCAAGGGTGCTGAGAGATGTTAGATCTGCAGCAAACAGAGGTTCCCAGGATGTGTTGGGTGAATCTGTGACTCTTAGTGCAATGGTTCTTGAAATGTGTGGTTGTGACCATTGTCCTCATAACAGCACTGGGGTTCGGATTGCAGTGTGTGTGTGTGTGTGTGTGTGTGTGGCAGAATGGTTTAATTAGCTCATTCTCCTCCTAGCACATCGTCTTCATTCAACTCTGGCTGTTGAATGAATGCTTTCTTATAATCATTCTTATGTTTCAGTGGGCTTTGGCCTCCTTCCAGACAGCAGCTTGAAAGGGAAGCAGAGGAAAGCTCAAATGATGACAGAAGGCAGGGGCATCCAACAACCCAGAGTTTTGGTTTGGATGTGACACTTTTAGACTTCCCCAAGCCATCCCGAAGCCCCCATTTCACTCGGCCCCATTTCACTCTGGTCCATCTGAGTATCTCCTTTCCACCCATGCCTCCCCTCCCCCCAAATATTCACAATTAAGAAATCAGAAAACAACCCCCACGTCTCTTTCGACAGAACTAGATGGAATGATCAGGCATAGCAAGTCCTGCAGAGAGAATAAAACCAAAATGTTTCCAAGGGACACATTTATCAAACAAGATATCTGCCCATAGCTCAGTCAGTAGAGTGTGAGACTCTGCATCTCAGGGTCGTGGGTTGGAGCCCCACGTTGGGCAAAATATTCCTGCATTGCAGGGGGTGGACTAGATGACTCTTGTGGTCCCTTCCAACTCTACAATTCCATGATATCCTGCGAGGAGTAGTCAACTGAGTTTTACTCAGAAGAGATGCGTCAAAATCAACACGTGCCCATCAATTTAAATAGGTCTGCTGTGGAATGGACTGATGTTGACTACAACCCTGATGTTTTCTGATTATTTTACAGAGCGTGTCCCTCAATACCAAAAAAAATGGAGGCAGAGACAATTTACTGAATTTCAAAACCACTGAAGCTTTATTGAATGAACGAATCAATTTATTACAGCCACAAACCAGAATATGGACTTCTACAGAGATAGAGAACATGTAGAAGAAGAAGAAGAAGAGTTTGGATTTGATATCCCGCTTCATAACTACCCTAAGGAGTCTCAAAGCGGCTAACATTCTCCTTTCCCTCCCCCCCCCCCAACAAACACTCTGTGAGGTGAGTGGGGCTGAGAGACTTCAGAGAAGTGTGACTGGCCCAAGGTCACCCAGCAGCTGCATGTGGAGGAGCGGAGACGCGAACCCGGTTCCCCAGATTACGAGACTACCGCTCTTAACCACTACACCACACTGGCTCTCATATATATGGAGGTTAAAATCAAAATCTATAAGCTAGAACACAGTAAAGAATACAGATCTGAAACTATTAAAACGTGTAGTTTAAGACCTTAACCACTAATTTAAAATATGCATGTCAATGCTTTATTATAATTAAGGCAGGTAAAATAATTATTACTCTTAATAGTATTCATTGCTATGAGGCTTCTTGAAGCAATTCAGAATACAATCAACATCAGCAGAACAATTTCCTTTACAAGGACAATTTAAAAAGCAACAATTTAAAAGCAATAAAAAAGTAATATTGCATAGGAAAGAATTCTAAAACAACAGCAATGATCACAATTAGCAACAAGACACAATGAAACAGCAAGCAAAAATTGCCACTCCATCATCGCTGAGCCTTGAAACTTGTGTCTTCTCCCCATAATCGAAACTGACATCAAGTCTTATGTCATCTGGAAGAGAATGAAGGAGAAGAGAGATGAATTTCTGCCACATTTACTGATTCACCAAATTGACCTGGCCCCCATTCCACCCTATTTACAAGGAGGCTTTATGGATCCTGTCTTTGGTGGCAACGACTCCTTCCAAGCCTGCAGTTTGGCCATCTTTGTGCTGTGGCAGGATTTCACAGCCACATGACCCAGGAGGTCTGCATCAAGCAAGGATGCTGCAGCTACCGAGTGGGCTCTCCTTAGTCTGGAAAGTGCGTCCCATGTCCCCAGGCTGTGGGTGTTACCTTCTTTGGGGCAGGAGTGAGCCAGCTCCAGAGGGACGAGAGCATGCTGTAGAGAACAGAAAAGACCGTACTGGATCAGATGACTGATCTGATCCTCAACCCTCCCCAAATAATGGGTGCAAGAGAACATGGAAGCAGACCCAAGCCAGGGAAGACTTGCCTCCATCATGGGATGAGTGAGTTCTATTGCCTGGCCCCAATCCCTTGCCCCAGGCGACCTCAATGGGTCCTGCAGCCTACTAGGCAGAGGTGGAAGTGTAAGATCAAGGAAGAGGGCAGGAAATGTCTCCAGCCTTGTCCGGCATCCCAGGGACACACATTGTGTTGTGTGCCTGATACCAGACTGTGATTCCTCCTGTGGGAATCCTTTCACAAGCCACTCTGGGAGCCTCTTGGGGCTGTGAAGGTGCCAAAGGTGAGAGACTTACCTTCAGGCAACTGAGCCTTCTTGCACAGGACATCAGCCAACTAATGCCACTGGCTGCCAGTTGCCTCTCCGCTGCAATCGCACTTGTTGTGTAACCTCTCAGTTCCTGTGGGAGGAAAGGGGACCTCAGAATCAGGAGGCTGGTCTGGGGGAAAGAGGCAGACCACTGTGAAGCCCTTTACACTCTCAGAGAGAGATCCGTTTCTGTTCTAAAGTGGCAATGTCCTCCAGCCCCAAATTGTAGCTCTGCATCCAAGGCCCTCCTTTGGCTGTCTGGGCAAGTGGGCCTTTGCTGGCTCATCCATGTGGCCAGCTTGCCTTACAAGAGGGGAAGGGCCCAAGAGGTGCACTGCTAGGTGGTGGCTTCTCCATGAAAGCTTTCTAGGTCAAACAGCCACTGAGGCCATCAAGATACTTACATTCATCAGCAAGTTCAGGATCTTAGTGCTTGGGGCCTCCCAGAGAAGGCCTCCCAGCATCAGAGTATAACGTTCTTCTAACTCCTGCAGGCAATGGGAATGAGGGAGAGGATGCGCCAAGCAGAGGAAAGAGACATCAGATGTTGAGCAATGGGAGCAGTGCTTAAAGCGTGTGAAGAAGAAACAAGAACTAGAGAAGTCAAATTTCAAGGCTAACAACTTACCTGCTTGTCGGGCTCAGTTTTGACCTCAATGACTGCCGCAAAGGCTGCATGCACAATCAGGCTGTGGAGCTTCAGTGGTAATTTGGGCTTCATGAGGCTGGAGAGAAGGAGGGAAAAGTTTTTAAACTCTGTCTCATATTTGGGGAAGCATCAAATACATGTCATTCTCTTGAACTTCTAGTGAATGCATGTGTTAGCTTAAACCACTTTTGACAATCAAGCAGCGTATCAATTTTACAGGGTAAAAATGAATGAAGGTAAAATTAAAATAAACACACAAGGGCACTGTTTATGTGGCAGTCTACCTGGCACTTGGTTGCAAGCCTCTAGGTCTTAGTTAATCCCACCCCTAAAAGCTGAGCCATTTTGCAGTCATCTCTAGACAATATAGCTTCTATTTTCTCTCTCACATCTCCACTCATCCTGTAAATAGTTGCTGCATAAAGAAAGCTTTTTGAACACAAGAAACCCAAGAAATTGTAAGCAATTCTTCCAATCAAATTCACTGCAGTGGCAAGGTCTGGTAACACCTTTCCACATTCTGCTCCCCCCCCTCCCCCGCCAGCTCCTCGTCATGCTCAAAAAACCCAGTATACCTCAGTTGGTAAAGGGCTTCCAGTGCCGTAGCAAGGACCAATTCAGGCTGCATAAAGCACGCAATCCGTCCCATGAGATCCTGATAAAGAACAGAGGGCGGAGGGGGAAAACGTCAGTTCCCTACAGACATCAGGTGGATTCCTCCAACCCCAAACTCAGTGCAGGAATTGGCAATGTAATGCCAAATGCCTGCACAACCCTTCTCTTGGCCAGACCCCACCAGGCCTTCCTTCTGCCCAGCATCCCCCAAATCCCATCCCCAGCTCTCCCGACCACCTCACCCCTGGATACCTCATGCAACCTCTCACTCACCGCAATTGCCTTGACGGCCATCTTTTTGGAGTACCTCAAGCTGTCCTTTTCTCTCTGGCGGGCCTCCGAGCAAGTGGCCAGCACGCAGCAGAGGAACATCTCATCCTTCTCCAGTTGCTGAAATGGCAAGAGTCAGGCTGTCAGTTCATGGCAGGAGGGCTTCTCTGCATCTGAGACTGCCAAAATGGGGGTATAAACAGCACTGGTGGATGGGGGGGTGGGGGGTGAGGGATTTCGTATGTACTGTGCTGTTTTCTCAAATACTAACCACAGGCGATGCCCAGACCCTGCCAGTCTCTGAACCATCTGCAACAAGAGAAGAAGGAAAGTACATGGGGGCAGGTTAGTTCATTTCTACTTATTTTCCACCGTTGAGGATTAGAGCATTAAGGCCACCCCTCCTTACGCTCCAAAATGAAAAGGAAGCATTTGCTCACGTGGGCCCACAGCAACCCTGGACTTCTTGGGGACTTTACGGGTCCCCTTCTTCTTGCGGGCTGCCATGTCCCTCAGTCGCCTGAACCTAGAAGAGAAGGAGAGGGGCAGACCTTGTTGTTGTTGTTATACCGCCCTATACCCACAGGTCTCAGTTACAACCAGTGCTTTTTTCTGGGGGGATGCAGGGGTACGCACACCCCGAAACATTTTGTGAATCTTTGCACTTTTGTCCATTTACCGTACTGCATTTATTTTCCCCGATTTGAACTATAAAATGGTGGTTTCCTTGAGTCAAAATGAGAGTTCCCCAAACATTTTTTTTAATAGAAAAAAAGCACTGGTTCCAACATAAAAATCACAATATAGAAACACAAAATGCATAATAAAGGTGAAAAACAACCCAGTAAAGCCCCCTCCCCAACACATTTCAAAACCTGAGACAGAAGCCTACAACCAAAATGGGGTGTGTGTGTGTGTGTGTAAGAGAAGACAGGGAGTCTTTGCAGCATAGCCATAACACAAATACGGGTAGCCTAAGAGTTGCAGGCAGAGCCGTGTCATTTCACACACTACTTCGGCTGCGGGACATCGTATCAACAAGGAAAGGAGCATTTGGTGTTGTTGCATCTCCTCGGGTATTTGTTGATTTGTCGCCACGAGGGGTTGTAGTTGTGGAGGTATAGTTTCATGAGGTTTCTGGTTATTTGTACCCTAGGTGCCCACTCACACACAAAAACAAATCTCCCTGCAGCCAACCAAAGACCACCAACCACACCCTAGGTCACCCCCCAACCTCTCTCACCACCAAGGAAATGCAACAAGGGAATAGTAAGTGAACCCACACAAGTGATGCTGACACAAAACCCCACACATACAGGGGAAACTCGAAAAATTAGAATATCGTGGAAGAGTTCATTTATTTCAGTAATTCAACTTAAAAAAGGTACAACTAATATATGAGATAGACTCATGACATGCAAAGTGATACATGTCAAGCCTTTATTTGTTATAATTGTGATGAATATGGGGTACAGCTGATAAAAAACCCAAATTAACAATCCCATAAAGTTAGAATATTGTGAAAAGGTGCAGTAGCTATTCAATTAATAACACCTGCAATGGGTTCAGTAGGAAGCACAATCATGGGGAAGGCTGCTGACCTGACAGTTGTGCAGAAAGCCATCATTGAGACCCTCCATAAGGAGGGAAAGCCTCAAAGGGTAATTGCAGAAGAAGTTGGATGTTCCCAAAGTGCTGTATCAAAGCACATTAATGGAAAGTTATGTGGAAGGGGAAAGTGTGGAAGAAAAAGGTGCACAAGCAGCAGGGATGACCACAGCCTGGACAGGATTGTCAGGAAAAGACCATTCAAACGTGTTGGGGACTTTCACAAGGAGTGGACTGAGGCTGGAGTTAGTGCATCAAGAGCCACCACACACAGAAGGATCCTGGAGCTGGGCTTCAAATGTCATATTCCTCTTGTCAAGCCGCTCCTGAACAAGAAACAACGTCAGAAGCATCTTGCCTGGGCTAAAGGAAAAAAAAGAACTGGTCTGTTGCTCAGTGGTCCCAAGTCCTCTTTTCTGATGAGAGCAACTTTTGCATCTCATTTGGAAACCAAGGACCCAGAGTCTCGAGGAAGAATGGGGAAGCACACAATGCCAGATGCTGGAAGTTCAGTGTGAAGTGTTGATTTGGGGAGCCATGCCACCAGCTGCTGTTGGTCCACTGTGCTTCATTAAGTCCAGGGTCAACGCAGCAGTCTACCAGGAGATTTTGGAGCACTTCATGCTTCCTTCTGCAGACAAGCTTTTGAAGTCATTGCTGACTTCATTTTCCAGCAGGACTTGGCACCTGCCCACACTGCCAAAAGTACCAAAACCTGGTTCAATGCCCATGGGATTACTGTGCTTGATTGGCCAGAAAACTCGCCTGACCTGAACCCCATAGAGAATCTATGGGGCATTGCCAAGAGAAAGATGAGAGACATGAGACCAAGCAATGCAGAAAAGCTGAAGGCTGCTGTTGAAGCATTCTGGTCTTCCATAACACCTCAGCAGTGTCACAGGCTGATAGCATCCATGCCACGCTGCATTGAGGCAGTAATTGATGCAAAAAGGGCCCAAACCAAGTAGTGAGTACATATGCATGCTTCTACTTCTCAGAGGTCAAATATTGCTCTATTTGCAATCCTTGTTTTGCTGATTTCATTTCATATTCTAATTTTCTGAGATTGTTAATTTGGGGTTTTCATTACCTGTACGCCATAATATCACAATCATAACAAATAAAGGCTTGACATATCTCGCTTTGCATGTCATGAGTCTATCTCATATATTAGTTTCACCTTTTAAGTTGAATTACTTGAATAAATGAACTTTTCCACGATATTCTAATTTCCCGAGTTTCCCCTGTACACTAAGTAGAAGAGAAGCATTGCCACCCGACCCCACCCTCCCCCTCTTTCCCCCTCTGTTCTTCCTAAGCCAACACTGCATGCAACACTAATGTCTCACAACAAATGAAACTGATCTGTAGAAAACACAACTTGACAAAAGAGACAAGGCACGGTTTTTTTGTAAACTAAGAAATCTTTAATCATTTCTTTATTTATTTATTTATTTATTTTTTAAAACACCAACAAGGAAAGGAGCAGGAAGGAGTTATCCAAGATGATCGTGGCCTAGGAGAGAAAGCAGATGGAGGGAGAGCTTTGAATCAACTCATTTGAGAATGCTGGTGGGAACTTCTTCACATCATGTTTACTCCGTCGCTGAAATTTGCAGGCAGCCGATGCTACAAGGACAAGTAGCCTGCAGGGCTGGGAAGCAGATTACACCAATTGTTGGAGGAGAACAACAGCATCTCTTACTATCACTCAACATAGCAATATAGAGCTTCCAGGAACAGAGGAACTCTACCTCTGAAGCCCACAGCTAGAGGAGAAGCAGCAGGAGTAGGCTACTGCTTGTGAGTTTGGACTAGATGGGCTTTTCCTCTGATCCAGCAAAGCCACTTCCGCCTACAAAGGAGGTGGAGTTGCGGGCGACTGAGGGAATCCCCGGCCGCGTCAGCCCCTGGACAGCCAATCGGTTGGCTCAGGGGGCGTGACCAGCCGGGATCTCCCTCTTTTGCTGGACTTGGTTTTTCACCTACCTGGGGGGGGGGGGTGCGAGTTGATGTGCATCAGCAGGACTCCCCCTACTGGTGGTTAACCCTTCCCGGACTTCAAGCGGACGGGCTGAAGCCGGATAGTCAGTTAGGATCAATGCCTAAGCCAATACCGCTTATCACCTGTAACCACTCAAGTTGTGGCCATATTTAGCCCATTAACCTGAAATAATTGTGTCATGTGTCTTTATTTCCACTTGGGGGGGGCGGGAACTCGCCACGCAATAGAAATCTTTTTGTTTTTTTATGCACCCACAGACCCCAAACGGCTCTCCACAGGAACACAGTGGTGCATCTCATGTATGGGGGGGGGGAATCCAACACTCCCCCCACCCCCAGCAAAGGAAAGATAAGGGAAGCATCAATGCCACCTTGAACTGCTTGGATGAAAAGTGGGCTACGAATGTAATAAAAAGCATCTCAAAATAATGATCATGGAAGGTACCCTGGGGATCATCTAGTCCAACCCCCTGCAATGCAGGAATATGCAGCTGTACCTTATGGGAATCGAACCTGCAACCTTGGTGCTATCTGCAGCTCCCTCTAACCAGCTGAGCTGCAATGAGATTTGAGGGAGAATGGGAAGGCGGGTGGGAAGAGAAGTTATGCTGTTCAGGAAGGGGTTGAATTCCATGGGGATGCTGGCCGTGTGGGGGACCCCAAGCCCTCGCCCCAGAAGATTACAAAAAAGAAGCAGACAAAATCCTACTTACAGATTCACGATGCTGGCCATCTCTTCAGGTGAAATCCCCTCCTGTTTAAACTCAACTGCTTTAAAATGCTCACACAACACTAACTCTGAACCTTGCCTCTAACCCTATTGCTACTCCTCTCTGTCTAAAATATACAGGAAAATATGTGCACAAAATATACAAATGAAAATGAAATGATAAAGTGAAAGCATTTGCTGAAATACAGTAGAGAACTCACGCCTCCTGAGTTGAGGGAGGCCTTGCTTTGCATGCAGGAGATCCCAGGTTCAGTCCAGGATCTCCACCAGACAGGGCTGGGACTGTCCCCTGTTTGAAAACCCTGCAGCGCTGCTGCCAGTCAGTGTAGGCAGTGCTAGGCTAGATTGACTCTGTCAAGTGCAGCTTCCTATGAATGCTCCTCTTATACGATTTCTCGAAACACAAGCAAGCTACCTTATCAACGAGTTGTGAGAGTTCATTCATGACTTTTAACAAACAGCAGAAACCATTTTATTATTTCTATGTGAGTACAGAAATCCTGAATATGAAATATGCACTGCTAGGTGAGCTGTCCCGATGCCAACTGAAACAGGCCCTCCAAAGATTCAAAGGTGAAAAGGGAATTTTGAGCATCTGAGCACAACTGGGCCATCTTCTGCGTTAACGTGAAGTGCAGGAAGTGATTGCCTTGAGCAGGGGTAGGCAACCGAAGGCCCGGGGGCCGGATGCGGCCCAATCGTCTTCTCAATCCGGCCCACGGACAGTCCGGGAATCAATGTGTTTTTCCATGAGTAGAATGTGTCCTTTCATTTAAAATGCACCTCTGGGTTCTTTGTGGGAATTTGTTCATTCCCCCCCCCCAAAAAAAATAAAATAGTCCAGCCCCCCACATGCTGTGAGGGATGGTGGACCAGCCCACGGCTGAAAAAGGTTGCTGACCCCTGGCCTTGAGCCTCCTCAGGGCTGGCGCAGGGGCCGTGCATTGCAGGGTGCCAGCCAAGGCCCGTGCCCCAGTACTGATTGCTGATTCTACTGAGTCCATCAGTATATTGTTGTGAAGTGACCTGGCATTTTTAATGAAGTGCAATATAGGCTTGTCTTACATCTTTAACAACAACAACAACACAGTAAATTGCACAGAAGAATTCCATGTTGCCTGTGGGAGCGGCTGGGTAGACCTCTTTGCAGCTGCATGATCCATGCATTTATTTATTTTTTTAAATTTTATTCGAGAATTTTTTCATATAAACATAACATACATAAACATACAAAGACAAAAACAAAACAAAAAACATGTACCATTTCATATCCTAATTTCTTGTACCTTACTTCCCCGACTTCCTCATGCCTCCCTTTTCTGTATTCCAAATTCTTATCGATTACTCAGCAAATCTTCCCTTATTTTAATTTAGATTTAAACTAATCTTCCTTATTCTCCTTATCTTAACCATTACTAATAGTAACCGTTTACTTTCCAGTCCAACATCATTCTAACTTTCATTAACTTTGTAATATTTCTTTAAATAGTCCTTAAATTTTTTCCATTCTTCTTGCGTTGCTTCTCTTCCCTGGTTTCGGATTCTGCTCGTCATTTCTGCCAAGCCCATATAGTCTATCACCTTCATCTGCCATTCTTCCAGTGTGGGTAGCTCTTGCGTCTTCCAGTACTTCGCAATGAGTATTCTAGCTGCTGTTGTAGCATACATAAAGAAAGTTATATCCGTCTTTAACACCCCTTGGCCGACAATACCCAAGAGAAAGGCCTCTGGTTTCTTGGAGAAAGTATATTTAAATACCTTTTTAAGTTCATTATAGATCATTTCCCAGAATGCCTTAATCTTCGGGCAAGTCCACCAAAGATGAAAAAATGTACCTTCAGTTTCTTTACATTTCCAACATTTATTGTCAGGCAAATGGTAAATCTTTGCAAGCTTGACTGGGGTTATGTACCACCTATATATCATTTTCATAATGTTTTCTCTTAAGGCATTACATGCCGTAAATTTCATCCCGGTGGTCCACAACTTTTCCCAATCAGCAAACAAAATATTATGACCAATGTCCTGAGCCCATTTAATCATGGCTGATTTAACTGTTTCATCTTGTGTATTCCATTTCAGCAGCAAATTGTACATTTTTGACAAATTCTTAGTACTAGTTTCTAACAGTTCTGTCTCCAATTTTGATTTTTCCACCTGGAAGCCAATTTTACTGTCCAGTTTAAACGCTTCATTTATTTGATGATAGTGCAACCAATCTCTCACCTTCCCTTTTAATTTCTCAAAGCTCTGCAATCTCAGTTTGTCCCCTTCCTTTTCCAAAATTTCCCAGTATCCATGCATTTGATCTATAAGCAACTGGTGAATCTTCATAATTGGCTCTGGCTTTGTGTAGCAGATTGAATGCATTCTTCTATTTCTCAGCCCTGTATTCCACCCCCACCCCCCTCCTCCTATACTCGGACGGTGCCGACTACTCATCTCTACAGAGTGAAATGTTTGAGAGTCCTGCAGATCTAGTCTCAGACGTCAAACCTCTACCCCAAAGACGGGGGAGCCTGTGACCTTCTAGAGAATACATTTCTTTTGACTGCTATATGCTGAAGTGAACAAATGTTTTGTCTGAAACTCTTGAGAGCTTCTGTGGGCCGCCCTAGAGAACACTGGGCTAGAGGGATCATGGGGATGACTTGTTCCACAACAGCAGATGGCATGCAGAAATTTAAACTGTAGGAAAGGGAGGTAAACTGTCTAGCTAGCTAGCTAGCTATGTCTTGCTGCAAGTGCATGCACTCCTCTTAGCCAAAGCCCCAAGAATTGCAAGCGTGGAGCCACACAAACACGCCTGATCTCAACACTGTCTTGGGGGAAACTCCCGATGCTGGAAAATTCATGTGCTCAATTTCTGCACATTGGGACAGGAGCCAAAGAAAGCAGTTAGCTTCAAGCACACGCAGAGTAGGGGGGCTCATAAAAAAGGTTTCTTTGGGAGGGGGTGGGTTGAGGTTTGCTCCGATGTGAAAGCTAAAGAGCAGGCTTTCACAGAGAAAGGAGCAGAGTAAGGCGGAAACTACTGGGACCCGTGCTTTCCAGGCACGCTGACGGGAGGGATGAGTCCAGCATTGCATTGTTGGGTCGTATTTTCAGTGACAACTATTTATGACAGAGGTTTACAGAAAATTGATCTAAAACCTCTGCTTGTAAGAGGCTATGGGCATTTGAAGAAGCCCATCATAATCTTTACATGAAATGTATCTTTAGAACACCGGTGGCGTCATGTCCCCATTTGTTGCCTTAGTTTCTCCATCAATGCACCACCCACAATTTGCCATCATATTGGCATCAGGTGTTTTCCAGGCCAGTGAATGTCAGCAACCCCTTCTTCTAAAGCTGCTTCCCCAGTTTCATCCAAAATAGAAAGAAATGCCGTTTGGTAGCCCATTGAGAAGCTTTGGGAAGTAATGAAATACATTTCTGAAAGCTATTTATGAATGCAGAAGGTCACCACATCTTTGCTTAAGGTGAATGGAAAGGAACATTTCCCCAGGCGGCACACCACTGTCCCCGAATCTCGTCCGCTGCTTGGTCATTTCAACAGATTGTGTGTCTTAGTAAGATTTTGTACATTTCAGAAAGCTTTCCCTTGCCTACAAATGAAGTGCATGATTTTTCAAAAACTTATTAATGCCCCGTGCTTTTACTTCTGGTGTGGTAAAAAATTGCAGAATCTGGCTATCATTTAAAGCAGTGTAAGATGCTGGCTTACGTTTCCCCTCACATTTGGTGACTAGGTAGGGATATGCAGTTTTGTGTTTTGTTTTTTGAAGAGTTCCTAAGGAGTCCTGCTGCTTCCGAGTTTTATTTTGGGGGTTGTTGTTGTTTACAAAAAGGTAATCCAGTTGTAACCTTTTTCTAGGTACAATTCTGTACATTCTGGTACTACCTGTTCACTCATGGTCCCTCCAAATCCCTTTGTTTCTTTTAGCAATGTGTCCTTGTGTATCTGCATAAGCTTTTCAAAGCCTGCTACCTTTGCTTACAGAATTTCTCCTTAGGGGCGCTTTGAACATGTCCCGTAATACATGTGGATAAAAGGAATCGCCTTTGTTAATTTCAAAAGCCATTTTATTTCTTCCATGATTTTCCTCTGTTGTTAATTTATTTTGTAAAAGCAAGTGGGGTTTAGTCACCAGAGAGGTGGATTCTGTGGTTTTGCTCAATAGGTCATGGTCATTTCAAGAGCCATAGGGCCTGAGATGGTTCCAGCTCTAATTTACGTGTAAGATTAGGAGTCCAAGAATGTGGAATCAGTACTGCAGAAGGTCAGTTCTGACATACTTCCCCCCTAAATAGTGGGTGAAGTCCTTTTGGAAAGGACTCAAAGGTTTCAAAGTGTCAAGTTTTGCTGTACTGAAGGACTGTCCATATCTAATCTATTAGAACATTGAACCCTCCTCCCCACTCCAGGAATTTTGCTATCCAAAGTGGGTTTGAATTTGGATAATAAAAGTTTCCAGTCGAGTAGATTTATATATTTTAGTGAAGGTAAGCAACTTAAAATGACCACAGACCCAGTAAAACTCATGACAAAGAGAAGAGAAACAACATTTAAAAGCAGATACAAATAATGAGGCATTATTCTTTTCTCAAGAAGCCAGCAAAATTTCATCTTTCCTGTTTTATTTTAAGCATGTTTTTTATTCAAGTTTTTAACAAACAACAAGGTGGTAAGCTGCTGAATATAGGCAGACCATCATTTCTCAAGGGCCAGGCAGGTGATGTTTTCAGTTTCACCTGGAGATGCTGGAGACTGTTCTGGGACCTGCATCACCAGCGAGCTCTGGTCCTCCCTTAAGGAGTTAGGTGGCTCAATGGTCTGACTCTGTGGAAGGCACCATGCTATTCCCCTTAAAATTAGCCATGAATACAGAAAACATGAGAACTGGAATTTTGCTCTTGAATTGATTTTTTGATCGCCTGCATGCCAAGCACATACTTCTCCCACTGGACCAGCACCCTTCCTCAGTGACTGAGCTCTCATTGCACACAGCCATCCAGCAAGCAAAAAAATGTTACTGTCAGAAGGTCAGAGTGGGGAGCAAGAGATTCAGGGGCCGGTTTTAGACCCACAGTGCTCAGGTTTATTCTGTTGCTTGCTTGACATTGTGCCTCCTTCCCCCCTACCTTTTATTCCTATGAAAGTTTCACAATGTCGCTGCTTGGGATTCTAGATAATCTATGGTGGTTTCTTTTCAGTTTTTTAAATTAATTTTCCAAAAAATTTTAAGACAAACAAACAAACAAACAAACAAACAAACATCCTAATTGTAATTAAACCAATCAATATTGATAACATTGTTAAGTGACTTCCTCAAATCCCCCTGGTTGAATTTCATTGTATTTCATTTTAACAGTTTTCCAAAATCAATCTTCTCAAAAAAAAAAAAAAAAAATTAAACTTGATCACATCTTTCATTCTTTGTAATCTAGCTTGAAACATCTTAATTCCTATCCTTACATATTTAAATCCTAAGCCTATCTCATATTTGCAAGCTTTTCCAGTTAGGTTATCTTGACATATTCAGCTAAATAATCTTTGAATTTTGTCCATTCTTCCTGGTACTCCTCCTCCTTCTGATCGCGGACTCTTCCCGTCAGGTGGGCTAGCCCCGGGATTCTGGAGAATCTATGTGACTAGATGCTTGTAATGTATGCCAGGCAATCTGGCACAAGTGGGTAGGGTTGCCATCCGCCGGGATTTGGCCATTGGAAACAAGTGTCCATGCGGGAAACGCTTGAATGTCCAGGAAAACCCAAAGGTATAGCAATTCTACACGTGGGGAGTAGGGACGCAAGCGCAAATCAGAATAAAGCAAAGGCTGGGAAAGTTCAAACAGAACCCCCCCCCACACACACACTATTCCTCAAGATTTGTGTTTAAGACACAGGATCATCGAATTGTGGAGTTGGAAGGGACACCGAGGACCATCTAGTTCCATTATTCCCAATCAGGGGTCCGTGGCCCCATCCCTTGCCTCCCTCCAACTAATTTTCTCTCATTTTGGCATGGCAATAGCATACATTTTATGGGCGGTCTTGTTGTTTTTAGTATACCTAAAATCCTTTGCTTATTATCCCACATTTTGAACCCGCAGCCCTGAGATTAAGAGTGTCACGCTCTACCAACTGAGCCACCCCACTGTAATTATCCCACACCTCCCCTCTTGACAAAGCTGCCTGCGAAGCTGATCTGCTGAGGAAATGTCCTTCTGCAGGCATGGTTTCAATCCAAACAACAAATACTAGTGGTCAACTCCAAAAGTGCGGTCAAGAAACCCTGCTTGCCAAAGAACAATTGAACGCACCCTTGAAGCTCCTTTGCAGCCATGTCTTTACCTTGACACCACGTATGATGCTAAATGTGGGGCCTGCGGGCCTGTCAAGGTTCCCCACCTCTGCTCTATCTAGCCAGGATGATGTTTTCAACTGGGGGTTAAAGCTGTGAAGCTGTTTGGGTGCATGACTGGACTTGACTGTGGGCATTTCATTTTGCTGTGTCTCAGAGCCTTAAGGATGGGCTGGCCTAGCAACCTAAGCCACCAGGTATATAAAAGTGAGGTCCACTCCAGCCAAGAGCGAAAGAAAGCCACCAAGCAGCCCTGCTCCCCAACAATGTCCCCCAAAGAGGATACGGATCGTCTCGGGAATGCTGGTGTCCAGGCACTCAATTCTCTCCTGCAGCTCGTCCTGCATGCCCGGGGTCTGGAAGAGGTCCTCCTGAAGCAGAGTATCACCCATGCGTTCAGAAAGGATGAGGTACATCCTGGATAGCATGAAGAACAATCCAGCCCTGGGGTGCATAATGTGAGGTCGAGGAATGCCACAATGGAGAGAAGCCCATCACCAAGAGAGCTGGCACAAGGGCAGAAAGACTCACCTGTGTGAGTGCCTGAGGGCCCTGCTCTTGCCACTTACTATCTGGCCTGGGGCGGGGCCTGAAGCCTCACAAGGACTGCTTGCTGCTTGCTGCCTGCTGCCCAGGAGGACTCCCCTGTGTGAGAGCCTGAGGGCCCTGCTCTTGCCACTTACCATCTGGCCTGGAGCGGGGCCTGAAGCCTCACAAGGACTGCTTGCTGCTTGCTGCCTGCTGCCCAGGAGGACTCCCCTGTGTGAGTGCCTGAGGGCCCTGCTCTTGCCACTTACCACCTGGCCCAGGGCGGGGCCTGACAGGCCTCACTAGGACAGTTGCTGTTACTGCTGGAGGGGCACAGAGTGGTTTTAAAATGTTTTCTAAAAATTTCTTTTGAATTTTTTGTATGTGGGGGGTGGGGGTGGGGGGATGTTTGGTTGGGCTTGGGGAATTTTTTTGATTTTGTTGTTTTTGTAATTTTTACAGTTTTTTGTTTGTATTGTTTAATTGGTTTTGTTTGTTTGTTTGTTTGTTTGTCTGTTTAAGGTGTTATTTTGTTCTTAAGGGGAAGGGTCAGGGCTGCCGGGGAGTGGGCCCCACCCCACAAAATGGCTGGGGCATGTTCCACAGGGGGGGATGCACTGGGACAACCGATCTCAGTGATCACGGGTAGGAGGAGGAGTTACGCTAAGACTAGACCATGTCATTACAGAGGGGGTAGGTTTAGTCGTTGTCTGAGGACTATTCCTGCCTCCGGGTCTGGTCCTGACCGGATGGATACTAGAATCAGCAAAGGATACCCACATGACCTGAAGGTGTTGCTGTGCAATGCCAGGTCAATGATTCATAAGACCACTGCCATCCATGACTTGATCATGGATGGAGGATTGGACCTGGCATGTGTAACAGAGACTTGGTTGGATGAAGCAGATGGGCCTGTCCTTGCCGCTGCTTGTCCACCAGGTTTCTCTTACGCACAGCAACCCAGGTCATGTGGGCGGGGAGGGGGGGTTGCAGTGATTTTTAGGAAGTCATTAGTTTGCACCAGGCGTCCTA
This sequence comes from Podarcis filfolensis, assembly GCF_964270895.1. NCBI lineage: Eukaryota > Metazoa > Chordata > Lepidosauria > Squamata > Lacertidae > Podarcis > Podarcis filfolensis. Next base: position 11,867,341 of record NC_139619.1, read on the forward strand.
TTGGGAAGACCCAGTTTTCCGAGTGCATGTTCTGGAAGTTGGGCAATAGGGGCAGTACAGGATTCCTTTTGGTGTACCGACCTCCCCGCTGCACCAAGGATTCCCTGCCCGAGCTGCTTCAGGTTGTGGTGGATGTTCTCCTGGAGACACCTAGTTTGGTTGTCCTAGGGGATTTTAACATCCATGCCGACACGACCTTACAAGGGGCCGCTCGGGACTTCGTGGAAAGCATGGCATCCATGGGGCTGTCCCTGAATAAGTCTGGCCCAACCCATAGCCGCAGACATGCCTTGGACCTGGTGTTTACCTCTATGGATGTTGGTGATCTGACACTAAGTAAAAGCGAAACTAAAGAAGTGCCATGGTCAGATCACTTCCTGGTGCAACTGGACTTCTCTGCGACCCATCCCCTCTGCAGGGAGGTGGGACCAATTCAGATGGTCCGCCCCGCCACTTAATGGATCCAAATGGTTTCCAGAGAGTGGTAGGGGATGCTTTATCCCATGTTGATGGCCTTTCAGCTGATTCCCTGGTGGCCCGCTGGAACGTGGAGTTAACCAGGGCTATTGACTGTTTGGCTCCGAAGCGCCCTCTCCAATTGCATGGAGCCCGGACAGCCCCGTGGTTTTCCACGGATCTGAGGGCAATGAAACAATCGTTGAGACGGCTAGAGCGCCGGTGGCAGATAACTCATTCCGAATCTGACCGGACACAGGTTAGAGCTCAACGTCGAGCCTACCAAGTGGCGATAGCGACGGCGAAGAAGAATTTCTTCACCGCCTCTATTGCATCTGCAGAAAACAGCAGCAGGAGACTTTTTCAGGTGGTTCACAATTTAGTGGAACCACCTGCAACATCGGGGCACAGTACGGGCCCAATAAAATCGCTCAGATTCGGGAAGAAGTAGACTCCACCGTGGGAGCAGGGCCGGGGTGGGAGAGTCCTGTCTAGTCAAGTTGTGTGGGATCAATTCCAATCTGTTACCTCCGAGGATGTGGACAGGCTGCTTGGACGAGTGAAGCCAACCAACTGTCTCCTGGATCCTTGCCCATCCTGGCTTATAAAAGCTAGCCGGGAAGGACTGGGCGATGGGCTTCGTGGGGTGGTGAATGCTTCCCTCCGTGAGGGAGCCTTCCCAGACCCGCTGAAAGAGGCGGTTATTAAACCGCTTCTTAAAAAACCATCTTTAGATGCGGCCACGATGGCCAACTATCGCTCAGTCTCAAATCTTCCATTCTTGGGCAAGGTGATGGAGTGAGTGGTTGCTGAACAACTCCAGGCACGCCTGGAAGAAGCGGACCATTTGGATCCCTTCCAGTCGGGATTCAGGCCACATCATGGGACTGAAACTGCCTTGGTCGCACTGGTTGATGATCTCCGGCGGGCTAGGGACAAAGGTGAGAATTGTTTCCTAGTTCTGCTGGATCTCTCAGCGGCGTTTGATATCATCGACCATAACATCCTTCTGGACCGTCTTGAGGGGCTGGGAGCTGGGGGCACTGTCATACAGTGGCTCTGCTCCTTCCTCCTGGGCCGTGTTCAGAAAGTGGTGGTGGGGAGGGGATCAGCTGGTTAAAGGGATTCAGGTCGGAGCTAAACAGTATTAATTGAGAGCGTTTGCAGATGATCTAGTATTAACTTTACAAGAGCCAGACACTAGTACGAGAAGAGTCCTAGAGTTAATACAAGTATTTGGTCAAGTAGCAGGTTTTAAGTTGAACAAACAGAAAACGAAAGTATTGGATAAAAATCTAACAGTTGCAGAAAGAGAGAAGTTCCAGAGTGAAACTGGTTTAACGATAGCAAAGAAGGTGAAATACCTGGGGATTAATTTGACATCTAAGAATGTGAACCTATTTAAAGATAATTATGAAAAATGTTGGACAGAAGTGAAGAAAGATCTAGAAATATGGTCAAATTTGAGACTTTCCTTGTTAGGCCGAATTGCTGTTATTAAGATGAATGTTTTGCCGAGAATGTTATTTTTGTTTCAAACATTGCAGATTGTGGATAAAATGGATTGTTTCAAGAGGTGGCAAAAAGATATATCTAGATTTGTCTGGCAGGGCAAAAAGCCCAGAATAAAATTTAAGATACTAACTGATGCAAAGGAAAGAGGGGGGTTTGCCCTGCCGGACTTAAAATTGTACTATGAATCAGCGGCTTTTTGCTGGCTGAAAAATTGGCTGCTTCTTGAAAACACAGACATCTTGGATTTGGAAGGGTTCAATAACAGATTTGGTTGGCATGCATATATATGGTATGACAAGGTTAAAATCCACCAAGGTTTCAAAAACCATATTGTCAGGAAAGCTTTATACAATGTTTGGATTCAGTATAAAGATTTGTTCGAAAATAAAACTCCCAGGTGGTTGTCACCAATGGAAGCTAAGGAAGTGAAAAAATTAAATATGGAATCTAAATGGCCAAAATATTGGGAAATTACAGAGTATGAGGAGGGAAAATTGAAATTGCAGAGTTATGAGAAATTGAAGTTTAAAGTAAGAGACTGGCTCCATTACTACCAGATAAATGAAGTTTTTAAACAGGACAGGAAAATTGGCTTTCAGGTGGAGAGGTCGAAATTAGAAACAGAGCTTTTGGAACCCAGTACTAAGAATTTGTCAAGAATGTATAACTTGCTGTTGAAATGGAATACACAGGATGAGACGGTTAAATCAGCTATGATTAAATGGGCACAAGACATTGGACATGATATTATGTTTGCTGACTGGGAACAGTTATGGACTACCGGTATAAAGTTCACGGCATGTAATGCCTTAAGAGAGAACATTATGAAAATGATATATAGGTGGTACATGACCCCAGTCAAGCTAGCAAAAATTTATCATACGCCCAATAACAAATGTTGGAAATGTAAGGAAACTGAAGGTACCTTTTACCACCTTTGGTGGACGTGCCCTAGGATTAAGGTCTTCTGGGAAATGATTTATAATGAAATGAAAAAGGTGCTTAAATGCACATTTGTGAAGAAACCAGAGGCCTTTCTCCTGGGCATGGTGGGCCAATTGGTGTCAAAGAAAGATAGGACGTTCTTTATGTATGCTACAACAGCAGCAAGAGTTCTTTTAGCAAAGTACTGGAAGACACAAGAACTACCCACGCTGGAAGAATGGCAGACAAAGGTGATAGACTACATGGGACTGGCTGAGATGACGGGCAGAATCCGCGACCAAGGGAAAGAGACGGTGGAAGAAGATTGGAAGAAATTTAAAGTTTATCTTAAGAACTGTTGCAAAATTAACGAGTGTTAAAATGTCATGGGTAAGGCAAAATAGAATTGCAGGGACAAACAATTGGATATGAGAAAAAGGATATAAAGAAAGTGCTATAAGAAATTGAAATTAGGGGTTGCTGGAAAGATTTAAAACAGGGATGCAGAAAAGGGAGGTATGGGGAAGTCGCTGAAAGAAGGTTTAAAGAAAAAAAGGTTAAGAAATTATACGTGTTTATATGTTTGTTTGTTTATGTATTGTTTTGTATTGTCCTTTAATATGTGTTGAAAAACCAATAAAAATCTATATATATATAAAAACAGAAAGTGGTGGTGGGGGATGAGTGTTCAGACCCCTGGGCTCTCACTTGTGGGGTGCCTCAGGGTTCTGTCCTCTCCCCCATGCTTTTCAACATTTACATGCAGCCGCTGGGAGAGATCATCAGGAGGTTTGCGCTGGGTGTTCATCAGTATGCAGATGATACCCAGCTCTACCTCTCTTTTAAATCAGAACCAGTGAAGGCGGTGAAGGTCCTGTGTGAGTGTCTGGAGGCGGTTGGAGGATGGATGGCGGCTAACAGATTGAGGTTGAATCCTGACAAGACAGAAGTACTGTTTTTGGGGGACAGGAGGCGGGTAGGTGTGGAGGATTCCCTGGTCCTGAATGGGGTAACTGTGCCCCTGAAGGACCAGGTGCGCAGCCTGGGAGTCATTTTGGACTCACAGCTGTCCATGGAGGCACAGGTCAAATCTGTGTCCAGGGCAGCTGTTTACCAGCTCCATCTGGTACGTAGGCTGAGACCCTATCTGCCTGCGGACTGTCTCGCCAGAGTGGTGCATGCTCTGGTTATCTCCCGCTTGGACTACTGCAATGCGCTCTACGTGGGGCTACCTTTGAAGGTGAGTCGGAAACTACAACTAATCCAGAATGCGGCAGCTAGACTGGTGACTGGGGGCGGCCGCCGAGACCATATAACACCGGTCTTGAAAGACCTACATTGGCTCCCAGTACGTTTCCGAGGACAATTCAAAGTGTTGGTGCTGACCTTTAAAGCCCTAAACGGCCTCGGTCCAGTATAGCTGAAGGAGCGTCTCCACCCCCATCGTTCTGCCCGGACGCTGAGGTCCAGCGCCGAGGGCCTTCTGGCGGTTCCCTCATTGCGAGAAGCAAAGCTACAGGGAACCAGGCAGAGGGCCTTCTCGGTAGTGGCGCCCGCCCTGTGGAACGCCCTTCCAGCAGATGTCAAAGCGATAAACAACTACCTGACATTCAGAAGACATCTTAAGGCAGCCCTGTTCAGGGAAGTTTTTAATGTGTGATATTTTTGTGTATTTTTGGTTTCTATGGAAGCCGCCCAGAATATTATTATTATTATTATTATTATTATTATTATTATTATTATTATTATTATTATTGCATCCTGCTTGCTTTCCACAGTAGCATTCCTACTACCCTTCTCATGATTTGGGGCAATGGGAGAGTGAAATCATTCCCCGCGTCTTCTAGTGGCGAGTCTCAGAGAGCCGCTTTGCTAGGGAGACACAGACAATGGTTGGGAACAATTGGGTTCTTCTGAGCCGCTCTAAGGAATAGTATATGCTGGATGTCCCACCCGCTGCCGCTCCACCAAGGTGCCACTATACTCACAGCAGGAGCTTGTAAGAGCGAGTCGGTAGCTAAGATATAAATCAGTTGGGACGTTTGGAACCTGCACACCCCAAAACTGGTACTGGATTCCAGCCCACACCCATCCTTTCAATGGTACAGTCCCCCTCAGCTCACCTGGTGGCAGGCATTCTTGAAGAGGTGGTCCACCAAAAGCCAGATCTCCTTGGCCGCTCAGTGGAGTCATCACCATCCTGGGGTACGATATCCAGAAACTGCTTCTCCTGGAGGTCCAATGACAAGGGGGACTGGCATGAGAGCCTGACAGAATGTGTGCCTGTATGCATTCTTTCCTTGCTCCAGCTGGGTGGACAAGTCTTGCCCTCTGAGGCCACAACTAGGGCTGGGCGATAGCTGGCTTTCAACACGGTGATATATCACTAGCTAAACATTGCAATACACCAATATATCACGATGTCTGAAATAAGATGGAGCTATGTAAAGGCATTGGCTGGCTTCACGGTTCCCCCCACATTGTGATTTTTGCTGCCCCCTGCAGGAGGGCAGGGGAAAGCTGAACCGGCAGAGTCCACAGGGGCTGCAGGAATCTAGAGAAGCATTGTCTGGCTTCACAGTTTCCCCCCACATGGTGTTTTTTACATAGTACACACACACATCATGATTCACAATATATTGCCAGGTCAGAAATTATGAAACCAGTCTCACTATCTAGACTTCAAGCTGATTTGAAAATATATCTATATTGACATATCGCCCGGCCCTAGCCACAGCAAGCATCTCAAGTGGGAAAACAAAAAACAAATTGCTCGCACCCCAAATCCAAGCTCCCCCTCCCCCTATTAATATGCAGCTAGTAATCCTCCCACTCCGGATGTGCAGTTCACCCAAAAGCTTACTGAATATGCAGCTGTGGACATGAGGTTTGGCTAACATTTAAATTGCTGGAACCTGCCCTGGGACCTTAGGGTGAAGGGCAGGAAATAAGTAACAAAAACAGCAACAGAACATGGATGGGCCTTCATAGGTTGATGGGCTGCAACCCCAGCCAGCATGATGAGATGATGGGGTCACATGTTCACCACCCCTTGTCTAGAGCACGTTGCAGAGGCAGTGGTAGAAACTGAGCAACAGCTGGAGCCCCAGCCCACGACTTTGTATGGGCAATGCAGCACACAGCAGCTGGTGAACCATGCCTCCGGCCTCCTTCCCATCTTCCTCTCCAGAAATGTTCAGGGTGGTTAGTTCTATCTCAAGCTACCACATTCAAGAGAAAGAGAAAGAGAGGAGGGGGGAGCAAGAGAGCTTTAGGAGAACAGCAATGGCAAGCAGCCCATCACTAAAAGGAGTTGGCAAGGATGAAGAATTTGATCCCCTCATCCCCAGGGCAGCTGTTGATTAGGACCCAGTTCATCCTCCCTCCCCCCCCCCCCGGCCGCCAATACTCCCCGCCCCTGTCGAGGGAGGGAGGGAGGGAGGGAGAGAGAGAGAGAGAGAGAGAGGGAGAGAGAGAGAGAGAGAGAGAGAGAGAGAGAGAGAGAGAGAGAGGGAGAGAGAGAGAGAGAGAATGGTGTGGGGAATGACACATACTGTATCAGAGTCTTAGTGCAAGAGTAGCTGGTGCATGCTAAAGAACACAGGAGCCTTGCTGGGTTAGATCAGCATTTTGTTCCCACAATGGCCAACCACATGCCCTTGGGAGTCCATAGGGACATGGGGACAATAGCACTCTGTCCATAATGTTCCCCAGAAACTGGTAATCAAAAGCATGTGGTTTGTGATAAGAGTGGCAAGAAATAGCCCTGACCAGTAGCCACTGATAAACATATCCTCCATGATTCTAAATGTCTACAGCTGTCCAAATTGACAGTCACCACTGTCTCCTTGTGGCTAGGATAATACACCCAAGTATATCTGATTTTGAGAAGAGTGACATTTCCCTGAGCCACCCCAAAGCAGCCACTACCGCTTCCCAAATGCCAGTGCTCAGGTGGTAAGAGTAAGCCAGAGTGGCATAGCCTGTGCAGCAGTTGCTGAGCACAGAGACAAGGAGAAAACTGGCTCTTGGGGCCAGAGGGGGCTGGCGCCTGCATCATGAGACTGGGCTTTCTGCCTCCCGGGCTGCCAATCGCAAGCGGACCCAGAGTCGAGCAGTGCAAAATCAGTTACAAGCAGTGATGGCAAATTCTGGTTTCGTCTCCGTTCTCCTCTGCCGAGTTCTACAAGGGCCACGCTGAGACTAGGGAAGAGACCAAAGCAGAGAACTAGAGCCGCCACCTGGACTGGATTTGAGTCAGAAGGCAGGCAGGTGCGGGTTGCCTGAGAGGAAAGTCAGGTTGGTGGGGTAGTGCCTGGTTTGCCCTAAGGGACCAGCTGCCACTGCATGGAGCAGCTGCTGATCGTTGACAAGGGCAACTCCATTTACGTGCCTTCGAGGCACATGCACACTGCCGCAAAGCTGGAAGGGGCACTTGAAGGAGCAAAAATGTGCCCCCCAAGAGCACAAAAGCGGCAAAGTGGCATGGAAACAGCATCTCGACTCCCTCCCAGGAGCTTTGGCACTGACCTTTCAGGCCTGTGGAGAGTTGGAGCAAGGAGTTTTGCAGGGAGGCTGGCAAGTGCTGCTGGTTTTCAAAAGGCCTTTCAAAAGGGTTTCCGGAAGTTTAGAGGGTGTTTGCAGGCTTTTCCAATGCTGTCCCCAATATACGCAATTTCATTTAAACGCACGGTACCTCGGAACGCAACCCCCGTGTAAATGGGGCGTTGCCTGTACCTGATTTGAGCCCGCTACAAGAACATCTAGAGGATAGCAAACCAACTGTTACCTTTTCTAGGAAGCTGTCTTCTCCTTGAGATCAGAGGAGGAAGGCAAGAGCAAAAGACAACCAAGGGTGTTAATGGCACAGGCCCTGAGAAGAGAAAGAAACAGCCCGTTGGCTGAACAGTATCTGGGCAGATGTCAGGGAAATGCACACGGTTCAGTGGCCCTGCGAAAGGGCAGGTGGGAGGACCAGAACCTGGGATGACTCAGTCAAGGCAAACAAAGGGCATGAACAGCACACAGGAAGCGGATGCACAGCTACAGAAGCTGAAGCTGAATGCAGCGGAGGACCCCCAGCCCCCACATTTCTGAGTGGAAGAGCAGCTGTTTTTCAAGCAGGCAAGCAGAGTGGGAAGGGTAGACATCCAGCACAAGGCTTCCAAGGAGGTCCCGAAGCAGCTTGGTAGGTAGCTCCCACTGATGGTGAGGAAATAATAATAATAATAATAATAATAATAATAATAATAATAATAATAATAATTATTATTATTATTATTATTATTATTATTATTATTATTATTATTTATTATTTGTACCCCGCCCATCTGGCTGGGTTTCCCCAGCCACTCTGGGCGGCTTCCATAGAAAACCAAAAATACACTAAAATATCACAGATTAAAAACTTCCCTGAACAGGGCTGCCTTAAGATGTCTTCTGAATGTCAGGTAGTTATTTATCGCTTTGACATCCGATGGGAGGGCGTTCCACAGGGCAGGCGCCACTACCGAGAAGGCCCTCTGCCTGGTTCCCTGTAGCTTTGCTTCTCGCAATGAGGGAACCGCCAGAAGGCCCTCGGCGCTGGACCTCAGCATCCGGGCAGAACGATGGGGGTGGAGACGCTCCTTCAGCTATACTGGGCCGAGGCCGTTTAGGGCTTTAAAGGTCAACACCAGCACTTTGAATTGTGCTCGGAAACGTACTGGGAGCCAATGTAGGTCTTTCAAGACCGGTGTTATATGGTCTCGGCGGCCACTCCCAGTCACCAGTCTAGCTGCCGCATTCTGGATTAGTTGTAGTTTCCGAGTCACCTTCAAAGGTAGCCCCACGTAGAGCGCATTGCAGTAGTCCAAGCGGGAGATAACCAGAGCATGCACCACTCTGGCGAGACAGTCCGCGGGCAGGTAGGGTCTCAGCCTGCGTACCAGGTGGAGTTGGTAGACAGCTGCCCTGGACACAGAATTGACCTGCGCCTCCATGGACAGCTGTGAGTCCAAAATGACTCCCAGGCTGCGCACCTGGTCCTTCAGGGGCACAGTTACCCTATTCAGGACCAGGGAGTCCTCCACACCAGCCCGCCCCCTGTCCCCCAAAAACAGTACTTCTGTCTTGTCAGGATTCAACCTCAATCCATTAGCCGCCATCCATCCTCCAACTGCCTCCAGGCACTCACACAGGACTTTCACCGCCTTCACTGGTTCTGATTTGAAAGAGAGGTAGAGCTGGGTATCATCTGCATATTGATGGACACCCAGTCCAAACCCCCTGATGATCTCTCCCAGTGGCTTCATATAGATGTTAAAAAGCATGGGGGAGAGGACGGAACCCTGAGGCACCCCACAAGTGAGGGCCCAGGGGTCTGAGCACTCATCCCCCACCACCACTTTCTGAACACGGCCCAGGAGGAAGGAGCGAAACCACTGCATAACAGTGCCCCCAGCTCCCAGCCCCTCTAGACGGTCCAGAAGGATGTTATGGTCGATTGTATCAAAGGCCGCTGAGAGATCCAGCAGAACTAGGAAACAACTCTCACCTTTGTCCCTAGCTCGCCGGAGATCATCAACCAGCGCGACCAAGGCAGTTTCAGTCCCATGATGAGGCCTGAATCCTGATTGGAAGGGATCCAAATGGTCCGCATCCTCCAGTCCTTGCCAGGGTCAAGGTGAAGGACAAAGATAGCCTCAATCTTCTCTTCCTTGCTGACTTACACATCCAGGGAAATGTCCACCGTCTCACCTAAAACGGGAAGAGGTCAGGTAGATGCACTCTTTGGCACAGCCAAGTTGGCTTGTCTGTAAATTAAAAGTGAAGACAGTGAAGAATTGAACAGAGGGACACAATGCGAGCCTGCTGGATCAGGCCAATGGCCCATCTAGTACAGCATCCTGTTCTCACAGGTGTATGGGGGAAACCTTAACTTCAAGAATTAGGAAAAGAAGCGACTCAGTTCCCACCCCCACCCCGCTTTCCTCTCTATTTTTTTCAATAAATGTTTATTAAAATTTTCCATCTTATTTTAAAAAAAAGAAAAAAATTAAAAAACACATAAAATTTACAATCCATATTTTCAATGACATATTTCCCTGACTTCCCCACACCTCCCCTTCTTATATTCCAATTCAAATTGTTAGTTCAACAAGTTCTTATCCCCAATTTTTAACCTTTTTATATTTAGTTCATTTTACAGAAAAAACCAATTTTAACTTATAAACATCCATATTTATACATCAGTACTCAATTCTTAAAACCTTTTTCTAAAGTCGACCCAAATTCCCTTCCACGAATTCCCCAATTTTCTTACTAATAACAAAGCAAAATGAAAAAAAAACAAATTATAGTTATTCACCCTTTGGATTCCAAAACCCCACCACCCCCTTTCCCAGTTTCGATCCCCAACAGATGTCCATCAGTCTTAATCTACTATCAGCCTGGAGACCTCACATCCGAGGCTCTTAATTCTCTCTCAATTCCTCTCTGCCGGTTTTTTTGATAGTCTTTCGTATTAAACACCAGATCTCGGAGAAGCTCTGTCCCCATAAAGTCCATGTTTCTTCCAGCCAGACCTCCATACTTAAAAGTGGAGCCCAAATCTTGTTTCATACTCCTTTTAAATCCAATTGTCCCGAAAGCTCCAACTTCCACCTTGATCAAATTTGTAATCCATAGGTCTTCAGATCTCCACATAAGGAGATCTCTCCATTCTTCAATCTCCAATTCAAACCAGATTTTCATCATCCAGTACTTGTTTTCCTTTATAACCATCATGTCAAACCTCTGGCTCGATTTAACCATCATGTCAGGCCACTGGTTCTCCTTTGTCATCTGCAAAATTACAGCTCCTCCTTCCTTTTCTTCAGAAACAACATATGTCTCCTTCTCCACATTCTCAAAACTCTCCAGTTTCTCTTTTTGTCCAGCTGCATAGGCTTCCTGAGTCAAATCCTTATCAAATTCAATGATATTATTTACTGTTAAGTTCAGAGTTGCAACATTTGTAGCCAAAACATCCATTTGGCCTTGTAACATTCCCAAGAGAACAAAGGCTCTGTCCAGCCCAGCTTGAATTTTCCCTCCTCCAGCCATTCTTGTAATGTTCCAAATCCCCCTCTAGAGGGATTTTGGTAACTTAGTATTCTTTCCAGTTCAAATCCAAAAGTCAAGTTAGTTTGTATCAGTTCTTCCTTGTTTTCAACAAAATAAAACCAAATTGCAACAAATATTTCCAGCAGAGACAGCAGAAACAAAGTTCTCTTTTTCCTTTTTGACAGCTAATTTTGACAGCTGTCAAACTCTTCTATATCTCCTCAACAGGCTCTCTCACAGATCACTCCCGGGTCCGGGGGGGGGGTGGCACTTCAGCTTTCGAAATTAGCTCTTATCCTCCAAGGTTATTTGTGCTTATACTGCCAAATCGTGAAATTAATATCTTTTACCCAATAAAAAAGAAGAAATTCTCTCGACCTTAGTTAACTAGTCCTTGCTTTAAATTATTTACAAGACGGGGAGGCGGACTTCCTGTTTGCACCTTCCCCGATCGTGCCAAATTCAACAAGAAAAATTTCCTTTACAAGTCCAATTTCCGTACTACTCACGGGTTGTTACTTTTAGAGTCCAATTGTTCACAAGAAGAAGTCAGCGCTCTCCGACCATGGCATGCGGCTTCACTCCGCAGGAGGAGCAGTCGACTCTCAGCACCGCGCCGCTCACCCCGTCCCCCACTCCGAAGCCTTTAAAAAGGCTCCTTCGCAGGTCGGGAGGCGCAAATGGTGCCCGCCGAGTCACCAGGTTCACAGGCTTCCGCGCCTGTGATTTCTGAGGGTCCCCGCGTCGCCGCAGCGGCCAGACCCAGCTCCTTCGCAGCCGATTCCCTCCGGAGCTCGGAGGGAATCCGCCATTAGCCGTTCGCGCTAACCCGGAAGTCCTCCCCGCTTTCCTCTCTAGTCCTCCAAAGCAGCAGCTGCACAGAAGATGGTGACAGGATACTGGGGGGTGAGAGAAAGTGATCCTAACAAAAGAATATAAAAAGGGAAAGCATTTATTTGTCTCCTAAAGGATTTTTGCGCCCCCAATGTAACTTTCTTTTTTAGTTTACATTTCATTGAGTTTTTAAAAGTTTGGCTAGTTCTATATGTCCCCCAAGATATTTTTGTGCCTCCACAACATAAAAATACGCATATTTTTTTTAAAAAAGTAATTTTTTGACGGACTGCTCTCACTGGTTCCCTGCGATGCCAAAAGGTGTTTTGGGACCCTCCAGCATTGTTTGGCTTCAATTCATTTGTGTGTGTGTCTTTGTTTAAAGCTGGTCACACACACTTTTAAACTTTGGGCTCAGCTGCTTTGACGTATGGCCCTTGGAGGCTTGAGCATGGGGCAATGCAGCCCACAAATGTTAAGCCTCCCCTGCTCTACCAAACTCCCAAGGTTTGATGGAGGAGGGTTGGGAAGAGGAGGAGAAAAGGGGGATGAAAAGGAAACCAAGGCCTTCCCTAGATGACCCTTGGGGTCCCTTTCCTTTTTTTTTTTAATAAGATATTTATTAGAATTTTCCATTTTATACAAACAAAGAAAAAATTAAAAAGAAAAAATAATAAAAACACATAAAATTCATAACTTATTTTTCAATAACATATTTCCATGACCTCCTCATGCCTCCCCTTCTTGTATTCCAGTTCAAATTGTTTATCCAGCAAATCCTTATCTCATAGCATTACAGCTAAAAACCCCTTATTTTCTATCCATCTTCTTAAATTATTGTAACTTAAACTTTTACTTATATACAAATAAAAAAGAACTATTTTTTCATATTCTTTTGTACCATTACAGCTAGTAACCACTTAATTTCAATCCAACATCACTCAACATTCCTTAATATTACAGTATTTTTGTAAATAATCCTTGAATTTCTTCCATTCTTCTTCTGCCGACTCTTCTCCCTGGTCACGGATTCTGCCAGTCAATTCTGCCAATCCCATAAAGTCAATCAACTTAGTCTGCCATTCTTCCAGAGTGGGTAGATCTTGCGTCTTCCAATACTTTGCAATGAGTATTCTTGCTGCTGTTGTAGCATACATAAAGAAAGTTCTATCCCTTTTTAACACCAATTGGCCGACCATGCCCAAGAGAAAGGCCTCTGGTTTCTTCACGAAGGTATATTTAAATACCTTTTTCAATTCATTATAAATCATTTCCCAGAAAGCCTTAATCCTAGGGCACGTCCACCAAAGGTGAAAAAATGTACCTTCATTATCTTTACATTTCCAACATTTATTATCGGGCAAATGGTAAATTTTTGCAAGCTTGACTGGGGTCATGTACCACCTATATATCATTTTCATAATATTTTCTCTTAAGGCATTGCATGCCGTAAATTTCATACCTGTGGTCCACAACTGTTCCCAGTCAGCAAACATAATGCTATGTCCAACATCTTGTGCCCATTTAATCATAGCAGATTTAACCGTTTCATCCTGAGTATTCCATTTCAACAGCAAGTTATACATTCTTGATAGTATCTTAGTTTTGGGTTCTAACAGTTCTGTTTCTAGCTTGGATTTTTCCACCTGGAAGCCAATTTTCTTGTCCAAATTATAAGCCTCCATTATCTGAAAATAATGAAGCCAGTCTCGCACTTTATCTTTTAGTTTCTCAAAACTCTGCAATTTCAATTTGTCACCTTCTTGTTCCAAAATCTCCCAATATTTTGGCCATTTGGCCTCCATATTGAGCTTTTTCTGAGCCTTCGCTTCCATCGGTGATAACCACCTTGGGGTTTTATTTTCAAGTAAATCTTTATATCTTGTCCAGACATTAAACAATGCTCTTGTGACAATGTGGTTTTTAAATGCTTTATGAGCTTTAACCTTGTCATACCATAGATATGCATGCCACCCAAAAACATTGTTAAAACCTTCTAGATCCAAAATGTCTGTGTTCTCAAGAAGTAGCCAATCTTTCAACCAGCAGAACGCTGCTGATTCATAATAAAGTTTAAAGTCTGGCAGGGCAAATCCACCCCTTTCTTTTGCATCAGTTAATATCTTAAATTTTATTCTTGGCTTCTTGCCCTGCCAGACAAATTTAGAAATATCTTTCTGCCACTTCTTGAAACAGTCCATCTTGTCCACAATTTGCAATGTTTGAAACAAAAACAACATTCTAGGCAATACATTCATCTTTATAGCTGCAATTCGACCCAACAAGGAAAGCTTCAAATTTGTCCAAATTTCTAAGTCTTTTTTCACTTCCGCCCAACATTTTTCATAATTATCTTTAAACAAATTCCAATTTTTTGCTGTCATATTAATCCCCAAGTATTTCACTTTCTTCACAACAGTTAGACCTGTTTCATTCTGAAACTTCCCTCTTTCAATCGGTGTTAAGTTTTTCTCTAAAACCTTAGTTTTTGACTTATTCAATTTAAATCCTGCCACTTGGCCAAATTCTTGAATTAGTTCTAAAACTCTTTTGGTACTAGATTCTGGCTCCTGTAACGTGAAAACTAGATCATCTGCAAATGCTCTCAGTTTATACTGTTTAGCTCCAACCTGTATACCTTTAACCAACCGGTCCCTTCTAATCATGTTCAGCAGGACCTCCAGGACCGAAATAAAGAGGAATGGGGAGATTGGGCATCCCTGTCGTGTCCCTTTCTCTATCTTAAATTGTTCCGTAACCACATTATTTACAATTAATTTAGCCTTTTGTTCAGAATATATTGCACCAATACCATTCTCAAAACCTTGGCCTACCCCCATACCCTGTAAGTTCTTTTTCATAAAACTCCAAGAAATATTGTCAAAAGCTTTCTCCGCGTCCACAAATATCAGAACTGCTTTAGTGTTTATATTCACTTCTAGTTTTTCCAAGATATCAATTACGTTCCTCAAATTATCAGACAAATGTCTTCCCGGGAGAAAGCCCGCTTGGTCCTTATGAATCTCTTCCATCATTACTTTTTTCAATCTCTTGGCCAAAATGTCAGCAAAAATTTTGTAATCCACATTTAGTAAGGATATCGGACGGTAGTTCTTAAGTTGAGTCTTTTCAGTTTCCGTTTTTGGTATTAGTGTAATATAAGCCTCTTTCCACGATTCTGGTGCCCTTTTCCCTTCCAAAATCTCATTGCAGACTTCCTTCAAAGGTTGTAGTAGCCACTCTTTCAAGGATCTATAATATCTGGAAGTCAGCCCATCCGGTCCTGGAGACTTGCCTAATTGCATATTTTGAATGGCACCTTCTATCTCCTGGTCTGATATTTTACAATTCAGCATTAGTTTACTTTCTTGTGAGATTTTTTGTAATCCATTTGTTTTCAAAAAACAGTCAATATCCATTTCATTCTGTGGCCCTTGTGCATATAGTTGTTTGAAATACTTCTGGAAGCAATTTCTAATCTCAATTGGATTATGTATATCTTTTCCTTCTACTTCCAAATTTGTAATGGTATTTAATTTTTGTCTTTTTTTCAGTTGCCAAGCCAGTAATTTCCCACATTTGTTCGCTGATTCAAATGTCTTCTGTCTCATTTGTTTAATTTTCCATTCTATTTCTTGATTCATCAATTCCATATATTGTACTTGATAAAGTTTTATTTCTCTCAAAATCTCCTGCGACTTTGGCTTTGCTCTCAATTTTTTCTCCCCTTATTTTATTTTCTCCAGAATTTTATCTTTTTTCTCATTTCGACTTCTCTTCTTTATTGCATTCTGTTGTATCAAGAACCCTCTCATCACAGCTTTACTTGCATCCCAGATTACTCTTTTTTCAACATTTGTTGACATATTTATTTCAAAATAGTCTTTCAAAGTTTTTTGGGCCTTCCTGTGTACTTCTTCATCTCTAAGTAGGGCGTCATTCATCCTCCATCTAAAGGTGCCGGTTGTTATTTGCTTCATCTCCATCTTTACAGCATTATGGTCAGAGCAAGTTTTAGGGCACATTTCCACTTTTTTTATCTTTGGTGCCATTCCTCTAGTAATCCAAATTTGGTCAATTCTAGTCCATGTCATCTTGGCTTCAGAGAAAAAGGTTCCCTCTCTCTCCAGGGGATTCTTAGTTCTCCAAATGTCAATCAAGTCCATATTGTCAGTCATTTCAAAGAAAGTTTTTGGTAGTCTACCATCTTTAGTGACTACCTGTTTTTGTGCCTTATCCATATTTGTAGATACAACTCCATTCATATCCCCCATCAGGATTATATTATAGTCCATGTAGTCCAAAAGTACCTCATGCAACTTCTTAAAAAATTCAGCTTTCCCCTCATTCGGTGCATACACCCCTACAATCAAAAGTTTCTCTCCTTGAAATTGAATTTCAATAGCCAAATATCTTCCTTGTTCATCTTTAAAAATTAATTTCGGTGAAAATTTCTCTTTTGCGTATATCACCACTCCTCTCTTTTTGACCTTGTCAGACGAAATAAATTCTTGTCCCAATCTCTTATTGATAAGTATTTTCCTGTGTAGCCTCATTACATGTGTTTCCTGAAGACAAATCAAGTCCAATTGTTCCTTTCTTAATATATGAAAGACACCTTTTCTCTTTCGAGGGGAATTAAGTCCATTACAATTCCAACTTAGAAGTTGCAAAGCCATGATGAGTTATTTAATTTTCCCTCCGACTGCACCGAGTTGTTGTTCTTCTTCTGTCGGTGGTATGTCTTTCCCTAGGCCAGGAAGTCCATATGATAGATTTGCTATGTCTGAAATTCCTATTCCTGGTGCGGTTGGTTCCTCTCCAGATTCCACTTCCTTCTGTAAGTCCTCCTCGTGATCTTTCAAAAAGTTGTCTTTATCATTTACTGTCCTTATTCTTATTTTTCTTCCTTTATATTTAAAAGATAGACCTTGGGGAAATTCCCACCTGAAAAGTATTCTGTTTCTTCTCAGTAAAACAACAAGATCTCTGTAGTAGGCCCTTACATCCAGAATATATTTAGGCATGTCCTTAAAGATCTTCACAGATGAATCTCCAATTTCCAAAGTTCTTTGATAGTGCAGATTCAAAATTTTGTCTCTTTCTTCTTTTGTTCTTAAGGTAATCAAGCAGTCTCTTACCTTGTTCTTTCTTTGTCTTCTACCAAGCCTAAATGCACTCACTATCTTAAATTCTTCCTTCCCCAGGTCCTGTTGCCAAAAATCTACAAATTCCTTTGTAAGGAAGTCTGCCAAATTATCTTTCTCACTTTCAGGTATTGCTCTGAGTCTTAAATTCCTCTCTTTTCCTTGTAATTCGATCATAGACAGTGTCAGATCATGATCCTCAAGTTTCTTATATACCGG